>NC_142607.1:24853470-25574825 GCF_041222555.1 Hakea prostrata | reverse complement strand
CCCGTGAAGTTGTCTAGTTGTTTATTGATTAGTACACCTACTGGTCCTCTTGTGAAACTAGATAAGGGGTTATCTAAATGTCCTGTGTTGATTGGTGAGAAGAATTTGGAAGCCAATTTTGTAATGCTTGATATGAAGGACTTCGATATTATTTTGGGAATTGATTGGTTAACAGCCCACAAAGTTGTGTTCCTTTGTTCCTCAAAGAAGATTCAGTTCCATATTTGTGGAAGTCCGGTCTTAGAATTTCTGTGGGGAAAAGAAAAGGGTTTGTAAGAAGGTGCTGTCCGCACTGATGCAAGTCTATGCCCTAGTGGATGATGCTTCATCTGAAGGAAAAGTGGAGAAAAGAGTCGATGAAGTCGAGTTGTCTGCGACTTTGTTGATGTCTTCCCCGATGATCTATCGGGAGTGCCTCCGGGACAGGGATGTCGAGTTTTCTATTGATCTCGTCCCTGGTGCCGCCTCCGGTATCTAAAGCTCCGTATAGGATGGCTCCTCCTGAGTTGAAAGAGTTGCAAAATCAGTTGAATGAGCTCATTGATAGAGGTTTCAGTACAGCCTAGTGTGTCACCTTGGGGAGCTCCGGTCTTGTTTGTCAAGAAGAAAGACGGTAGTATGCGCTTGTGCATCGACTACCGTGAGTTGAATAAGCCGACTATCAAGAATAGATACCCGCTGCCCCGGGAATTGATGATCTCTTCGATCGGTTGAAGGGTGCGGTTGTGTTCTCAAAGATTGACTCTAAGGTCCGGATATCACCAATTGAAAGTGAAGTCTAGTGATATCTTCAAGAAAGCTTTCCGAACGCGGTATGGTCACTACGAGTTTAGAGTCATGCCCTTCGGATTGACCAATGTTCCTGCAGTGTTCATGGACCTCATGAATCGAGTATTTCACGATGTGCTTGATAAGTTTGTGATTGTTTTCATTGATGACATCTTGATCTATTCGAAGAGCGAAGAAGAGCATGCGAGTCATCTAAGTTTCACTTTGCAAAGGTTGCGAGAAAAGAAGTTGTTCGCTAAGTTTAGCAAGTGTGATTTCTGGCTTAAGAGAGTGGTATTCCTTGGTCATGTGGTTTCAGCTGAAGGTATTCGTGTCGATCCTGAAAAGGTTCAAGCTGTGGCTGATTGGGAAAGACCGAAGTCGGTAACGGAAATAAGAAGTTTTCTTGGATTGGCGGGTTACTACGGAAGGTTTATTGAGAACTTTTCTCGGTTGGCTGCTCCTATGACTAAGTTGACCAGAAAGAAGAGAAGTTTGTTTGGTCCGACGCCCGTGAGAAGAATTTCCAAGAGTTGAAAGATAGATTGACAAGTGCCCCGGTTTTGACTATACCTGATAGTTCCGGTGGTATGACAGTTTATACCGATGCGTCAAAGATTGGATTGGGTTGTGTACTGATGCAACATGGCAAGGTCGTAGCCTATGCTTCTCGGCAGTTGAAAGATTATGAGCGGAATTACCCCACTCACGATCTAGAACTTGCCGCTGTTGTCTTTGCTTTGAAGATTTGGAGACATTACCTCTACGGTGAGAAGATTGCCATTTTCACGGATCATAAGAGTTTGAAATACTTCTTCACTCAAAAGGAGTTGAACATGAGACAAAGGAGATGGTTGGAACTAGTCTCCGATTATGATTGTGATATTCAATATCACCCTGGGAAAGCGAATGTTGTTACCGATGCTCTTAGTAGGAAGAACCAGAAGAAGACTTTGGATTTGAATGCTTTGAGTTTACCATTGTGGTCTTCTATTGAGAGTTTTGATTTGGAAATCGTCCCTGAGAATTTTGATTTTATCCTTTCCGCCATGACGGCAAGATCTGGTCTTAGAGATAAGATTGTTGCTCTACAGAGTTCTGATCAAGAGCTTTTGATTAAAGTTGAGAAGATTTCTTCGAATCTTGACTCGGACCCCGACTTTGGTATATCCATGGATGGTGCTTTGTTGTTTAGAGGAAGACTGTGTGTGCCTGCAAACGATGAAATTAAGAAAGAAATATTGAAGGAAGCACACCAGTCAGTCTTTACTATACACCCGGGAAGCACCAAGATGTACAAGGACTTGAAGGAACATTTTTGGTGGATTGGTCCGAAGGCTGATGTTGATGATTTTGTTTCCAAGTGTGAGACTTGCCAGCGTGTGAAAGCCGTCCGACAACCCCCATCTGGATTACTTCAACCTCTTCCTATTCTTAGTTAGAAGTGGGAGGATATCTCTATGGACTTTGTGACTAGCTTGCCTCGGACAAGTAAAGGCAATGACACTGTGTGGGTGATTGTTGATAGGTTGACCAAATCAGCCCACTTCATTCCTATGAAGATCACTCATACTCTGGATAAGCTAGCAAGGCTTTACGTGGATAATGTGGTTCGTCTGCATGGTGTGCCATTAAGTATTGTTTCTGATCGTGATCCTTGGTTCACCTCAAGGTTTTGGAATAGTTTGCAGAAGGCCTTGGGAACCCAATTGAACTTGAGTACAGCTCATCATCCACAGTCTGATGGGCAATTTGAGCGGACAATTCAGACATTGGAAGACATGCTCAGATCTTGTGTGGTGGATATGGGTGGAAATTGGGATGAACACCTAGCTTTGGTTGAGTTTGCCTATAACAACAGTTATCAAGCAACAATAGGCATGGCTCCATTCAAGGCTTTGTATGGCAGTACTTGTAGGACACCTTTGTCTTTGGGTCGAGACAGGTGAAAGAAAAGTCTTAGGTCCTGAAATGATTGAAGCTACGAGTGCTATGGTAGATATGATAAGAGAAAGGATTAAGTCTGCCCGATCGAGAGACTGAAATCTTATGTTGATAAGAGAAGGACCGATTTGGAATTTCAAGTTGGAGAGAAAGTCTTCTGAAGGTTTCACCAATGAAGGGTGTGATGAGATTCAATGTTAAGGGAAAGCTTAGCCCTCGTTTCATTGGACCTTTCGAGATTTTGGAAAAGGTTGGACCTGTTGCGTATCGATTAGCATTACCTCCGCCTCTTGTTGGTGTTCACAATGTGTTTCATATTTCGATCCTCCGAAAATACATAGAGAATCCGGAACACATTTTGCAGCAAGCACCTGAAGGACTTAGTGCTGATTTGACCTACGATGAAGAACCGGCCGAAATCTTGGATAGGAAGGACAAGCACTGCGGAATCGCACCATCCCTTTGGTGAAGATTCGGTGGAAGAACCATACCCCTGAAGAAGCTTCTTGGGAGAAGGAAGAAGACATGAAGGAGAAGTTTCCTTACCTCTTTGGAAGCACAGGTACGCTTTCAATTTCGAGGACGAAATTTCTTTAAGGGGGGGAGAATGTGAAACCCAGCCCTAACCCTGACCCGGAAACCTTGTTATTTGTAGGTCCAGTGACCCGAAGTAAAGTAAGAAGTCAGCTTTGGGCCATCCCAGTGGAGGACTTGGTGTCTGGCTTTGAGTCCATGAGAGTTGATTATGAAGTTCTATTTATGGAAACTGAATCTTGATGAAGATCGGATTAGTTGATGGACTTGGAGTGCTCTCTATCTTGGTTTGAAGGCATTTCTACCTATTAGGTAAGTCACTTGACATGTGTGCAAAACCCCTTTAGGATTGGATTTGATCCGGGTCTTCAATTCCCCGTTTTGGAATTGTCATCAAGATTGGTCGACCGATTGGTCGACTGAACCAGTCGACCAATCCACTCGACCAATGAGTGCTGTCTTTGGCAATTAGGTTTTTCTTGCTCTATTTAAGTCCAATCTCGAGTCCACTTCGTATTTGCTACCTCCAAACTCTTTGGAACGAACCAAAGACCTCTGCAAGTCATCTCCCTTGCATCCTTGGTGATTTTCTTGACGGATCTTCGTCGAAACTCTTCCTTTTGCATCAAAAGGTATGTCTACACTCTCTTCTTCTCCTCCATCTCTGATTTTCTTTCCTTTTTGAGTTGAGACAGTAGAGGAGATGCTGCATTCTCTGTTGCAAACATCTTTGGACTTGTCTCTCATGATCATCCTAAGGATTAATGGCTAGAACAATGATCTTAACCATGATCATTGCAAGCTTTTGAAGGAATCATGATCAAACCATGATCTAATCTTTGTTTAACTTCTTATTTGAATTCTGATCTCCTTGGATCTTCTATATTGATCATGTTAGTAGTCTAATACTGTGTTTTCTTTTCATGATCCATGATCTATCAATCTCTAGTTGTTCTCTTCTACCATACTATGTGTTCTTCATGAATCATGATAGTTACATATATGGTAGGTTTTGTTTCCTTATTTAGATTTATGCTTTTAAGCCTATTTCCTTGAAGATCTAAGTATGTTTTTCATGATATCTTTACCTGAAGCAATGATCCATCATCCTATTGTTCTTGTCTTTGATTTCTACCTTGAATTCTTCAAGATCCATGGTTGATCTAATTATGGTAACTTTTTGTTTCCTAATTTGGATCTTGATGGCTTGATTGGATTAGTGTTTTGAGGTCCCCTATATGTTAGAATACTACTGATGTAGTTTACCCCTTGATTAGTACCCTTTTGAACCACCAAATTCGGATTTCATATCTTAAAACTCTGTTTTTTTTTGGCTACTGTCTGCATTGGTCGACTGGACCAGTCGACCAATCCACTCGACCAATGAGTACAGCAACTCCAGAATTGGTCTGTTTTGGATGTTTTGGTATCTTTCCTGTTAGGGATCTTTTCTAATATGTTGTATGCACTTGTTTAGGACCTTTTTCTCAAGTTTGCCAAGATCTTACTTGATTTCTTAGGATTCCTTTGCGAGTTATAAAAGGTAAGGATGGTTACTTCTTTAACAACATAAATTGCATAGCTTGGTTTCTATATTTAAATCTTGATTAAGTTATTTCTTTAATTAGATTCTTACAATGTTATACTACTGTGGTACTATCTTGATATCAGTAGCGTTACTTATTCATATTGAATTGACTCATGTATGATTTACTTACCAAGTATATACAAAGTGATTGTAATTATTGATTTCTTTCCATATATGAAGTTACCATATATGTGATGATATGATTTGATGCATGTGTATGCTTAAGTATGGTTTGGAAAGGAGAGGTGTCCTTTTGACACTTCTGTCCTTGGACTTCTACGGGAATATTATGGGATGTTTCCGGAGATGCCCTCTGGACACCTTCCTAAACTGTTGGATGACATATCTAGGATTGTCTAGTAGTGTTTGGCTAGGATGTCCTGTTATGTCAGACCCTAATCGGAGGTGTATTGAGACCGAACGACCCGTGGTAGCAATGGGGATTCATGGGCGCTCAAGACCGGTAACCAACCCGTGAGAGGACGGGAATCACATTGTGGGGGCCATTTATTGGTAGGGTTGCATATGGTTAGACTTGGGCTCACGGGCGCTTAAGACCGGTAACCAACCCGTGAGAGGACGTGAGAGCTTCCCGTTTACCATATGTGGATGATCAATAGGGTTGATGAGTCCGTAGTCAGGGACTATGAGGACTCTAGTGTGAAGGATACCGGAAAGGATTGTCAGGGACGAGGAATGGACGTATCTGGATCTGACTTGATGTAAGTAAGTAGAAGACTTGCATTTGGCTAGGCTTTACCCTGACATGCGCCGGTACTTAGACCAATGGTGATGTGAGAGAGTGGTGACTTAACCCCCAGCCATGGAATGTCCCGAGGGATGCCGGACCCATTACCAGCTGATGATGAGTGATTGAGACGTTCCTAAAGAAGTACGGTGCTATGACTTAAAGCATGTCTGCCAATAGAGACCAGCATATATAGAGTTAAATTCATTCATTCATTGCTTGTCTCATATCATATTGCATTTATGTTTGTTCTGAAATCCTGCCATTTATGTTATTATGGATTTAACTGCCTTACTGAGTTTCTTTGAAACTCATTCCTTTATTGTACAATGTTTGTTAGACTATTCTGCAGGTATTGAATACTATGACGGTCCCTATGAAGAAGCGCAAGGCGAAGAGGCATATCTCCAGGAAGGTGATTGCGGTTACAACAATTACACTGAAGATTCCGCGAGTGGTTATGCTCCGTACGATGCTTAGTCCGACCATTGAGTGGAAGCGTCCTTGTGCCATTTATGAGATTTATACTTATAAGGATGTTGTTTATAAAGTGGAGAACAATTTAGTTACCCATTTTACTTGCTACTGGGATTAGATTTTGTCTAGTTTATTCTCTTTCTGAGCTACTTTTCCGCTGGTTGTAGAGTGGGATTTTGCCTCACTTTACATATCTGTTTTTGACACTCTGATTATATCTAGTACTCTGATTTATTTATGATTCATTCTTTCTTTATTGCATCTATGGTTTATCTTCCGCACTTTCATTGTTATTGTTCATGATTATGTTATTGTTTATGTGGGAGGTTGATTACTCGATACCTTATCTTCGGGCTGTGGATCACACTCTCGGGTATGCCAGATAGGGTACCGGCTGGGAGGATGTGACACTTCTAATTCGGGTCTGACACGACAAGGACAATCCTAGCCACACAACTAGACAATCCTATGTATGTCATCCAATAACCCGGGAAAGTGTCGATAGGCACCTTCGGGGAACATCCCATACTATTCCCTCCGATGCCTAAGGACAGAAGTGTCAATAGGACACTCCCCATTCTCAAGTTATACGTAGGCAATCACATATTCAAGTTCATCATTTCTCATGCATCCAATACATCTTCACGATAAAAGTTAAATCATAATATTGAAATGATTCATCATAGACACAAGTAATCAAGAATAATAAATTAATATGACAAAGTATATGAATCACAATACTACTGTCCTAACACATGTATAACAGTCTTATAATAATTGAAAGGAATCAAGAGACTATGTTCTTTAAGTATAAGCACAAATCATAAGTTTATGGCCTATATGTTTATGGAGATAACCATCCTTACCTTAGGTTGAGTTGATGATGAATTGAGAATTACCAAGAAATGGTCCAAAAGAAATGTTAAGACCTTAAACAAACATCAATAATAAGTTGGAAAAGAAATCAGGAAGATCGAATGTTAAACGGGTCAAAACTGGCTAAGGTTGCTGTCAACAACAACTTTGGTCGATGGCATCGACCAAAGAGGATCGACCAAAACTTCTTTGGGACAGAATAGTGGATTTTGATCCGAAATTGGTTTTCCGGGGTTCGGATCGATCCGGAACTTGGAGGAATGCTTAATAATAGTATGAGGACACTACAAATCAAGAAATTAACATAATCCAATGGTCTAAATAGAAAGCCCCAAATTGAGCTATCAAGTTCAAGAGACAAGCATCATAGCATGAATTGGAATTGATTGCATTGGCATTGAAAAGACATGCATTAGCTAGGGGAACTTATAGAAATTCGATTAGAATCATATGCTAGTGATAAGCATGTACATAGCATACCATACAACTCAGTTTTGTACAACATGGCATGATGTTAAGAGGAAAATCAAAGAATACATATGCTAGGCTTGAGATGGGGGCATAGCATCAATAGATAGCTAAGAGGATCATAGGTTGAGCAAGGGTGGACACTTGGAGTGATGGTTGCAAGGTTGCAGCACCATCTCCAAGGTCTCAATAGCAAAAGAGGAAGAAAAAAAAAAGAATAGAAAAAGGTAGAGTAGAGAGTGGAATGATGAATCATACCTTGTAGTTGTAGATGGAGGCAAAAAACAATGATTAACAATGAGTTTTGGTGGAGTATCCTTCACATATGCCTAGGAGTTGCTTTGGGAAGCTCCCCCCACGTTCTCAGGAGTGAAAATGATTGCAATAGGGCTCAAAACACGAGGCTAGTATAAATAGATTAGGGAATATTCCAAAGAATCGTTAACTTGGCTGACTGGGAAACTTTGGTCGATGGCATCGACCAAAGAGGATCGACCAAAATATTTCTCAGCAGAAAAACAGGTACAGTTCAGCAACTTTTGGCAGGGATTTGGAGGGCTATACAAGGTCAAATTGAATGGGGTTTTCTTCTACAATTCAATCAAGAGGTCTAGTTTTGGGGAATATCTTCGGATTGTGCATGGGAGGCCATTAGGTACTTCAACTAAATCAATCTTCTTTGATGCGCAGACTTTCCTTAAACACCGACAATGTACTCAAGCAAGGGGTATCATCGTCAATGTCCATGGCTCGGTCTCTGGCTCATAGTTATCAATCAAAAGGGTCCATAAGTCTCTTCTACCACCGCTTCAGGTCTTCAAACCTAAATACAACAGTGGATCCGGGTTAGGGTCAGGGTTAGAATAGGACTGGATATTACAATATTGATATTTAAATACCAATTATATACACAGAGAGCAAGGATGAAGTGCAAACCATTTTTCTATCAGATAAGTTGCAGAAAAATTTAAAACTTCAAATCAAAGCAACTATGGAAAGATTCACTTCTCGCAGTCTCTCAACACCAAGGATCTTTGTAACTTGACAATGCAACGTTCAACCATTATCAAGAAATTTCTCTCTAAACATGCATCCCATAACAAAACTTTTGCAAGGTCGAGCTCTTTTCTATGGCGCTATGTGGGAAGTGTTGTGGGGTTGAACCTGGTTCGACACTATTGCTATTGGTTAAGCCATCGTTCATATGCCACCCAAGACACATTACCAAAGAGTCAATAAAATTGCGCAGGAACAACAAAATATAGATTCAGATATCCATGGAATTAAATGGCTAGACGGCAATAATACTCTCTGAGTAACTCCAGGGAAAATAAAATCCGTATGGCAATGATACCGACGCATTTAACATGAGTTCAATAAGGTTGCTTTATAAGAAAGAATAGGGACCTCAAATACAGATATTCACAACTTAATGAACAAAAAATAGCATTTTCTGGCCCTTTTTCTCAATCCAAGAAATGTCTACACAACATCCATCGTATAGTTCATGAAATGAACAAAATAAAGTTCATGCCGTAATGTTTAAACCATAAAAATCCAAGACATAAAGATCATCATAGGAATGAAACTATCATCCATCATAGAATCCATGAAACCCATAAAAATAAGGTTTGATGAGCACATTTATGTGTGAAATCTTAGGGCATAAATCATGCATTTTAAACACTTAGAGTGGAGTTACCTTGGGTTTTATGTTGTTTTTGCAGATTTTAGGACTTTTCAAGATTTAAGCAAATATTTGGAGTTTTGGGCTTAAATCATGCTATTTTACATGTCAAGAAGTCCATTCAAATTCTCAAATGCGAAAATGGGCCTGATCTGGAGCATGATGGGCTAGAGATGTGTGATTATGGGCCAACTCCGAAATATTGAAGAGATAAAGAAGGCAAATTTGATCTACGGCTGAGATTTTAAATCAAATCTACAGAGATATTATTGAGAGAGTCCAAATGGAAAAGAGTCCTTGCATACCTCAATATCTTATTTCCTATCTTGGATTTAATTAAAGAAAGAAAAAGAGGAAAAAGAATTATACTCAGAAAGAAAAAGAGGAAAAATCCCGTTTTTGAATGCGTATGTCCAGTTTCTATCAAACCCTTCATCGAACGGTCATCCGATGTCCGATCATGCTGATTTGTGGAGGAGAGCTTCACGACTACTTAAACCTCAAATCCAATGGTGGAATTATGCATTTGATCTCTCTAAGTCAGCTCGATTAGTACGTCAAAACCCTAATTGGCTGAGTCAGATAGAAACCTTGAGTTTTATTCAAATTCAGCCGTGCTTCATATCTCATGTAAACTCTATAAAAGGAGAGCATACTCCATCAAAGGAGAACATGTTCTAGAGCTTAGTAGAAGCATTCTTTCTTCTCTCTTCAGTTTATTTAGGCTTTCTCTAGTTTTCTTTGCTTGCATTTGTGAGATTTAAATTTCTAGATTCAATGTTTAGGTTTAATTTTTTTTATGTAATGCAATTCAAGTTCAAGTTTCAAGTTTTTAGATTCATTTTTCTCTGTGATGCGTCCAAAATCTGCTCAGCCCTTAGATCTCCTCGTGATGTCCTGCAAAACGATAGCGTCAGATGTGGCCCGACCGCTGGGGTCGGGAGTCCACCTCCGAAGGCTAAGTCAGTTGATGAACTTAATCACAAACGGCTCTGCTAGAAACGCAAAGCTTAAGGAATGAAGAACTGGGAAAGGTGATCTAGATAGCAGATCGCTGATAGTTTAGGTCTATCAGTATGTATCTGAACCTGAGTCTCAGATAGTATTCTTTTCGATCCCCTCACCTTGTATGGTAGTGAGGTTTATATAGAGTGTACCTTCGAATCTCCTTCGTTGGATGCACTTGAGCCTTCTTCGGGTAGTCGTCGGATCTTAACAGTTAGATCCGTTGAGCAATAGACTTCTACTAGTTTGGGCTAGTAGAGGACTCCTGAGATAACCTTTAGGTTATGCGATGATTATCCCTTCGATAATGATTATCCGCAGCCGTCAATTCGAGTCTGCCATCATTAGGGTGATTACCCTAATCCATAAGTAGGATTAGGGCGCGCTTGCAGCAGAATAAGCTTTCTTCTTCAGCAAGCCATCTTTTGGATCCGGTTCGCTCGGGAGCGAGTCGATTCTCTACGTCTTGACCGGGGTCGAAGGTCGGACAAGGTATGAACTCGGTCTGATCATAATTTCTCCGTATCACGAGCCCCCCAAACCAAGTGTTCGGTCGATCCCGAGGGCTTGGTTTTTAACTGGGTTCGTCGTCAGGTGATAATCTCTGCGTGCTTCATTAAATGTCATATCACATTTAATGCGGTGGTCACTTTTCCTCGAGCGTTGTGAGTGTAAGGCCACATATCTCCTTGCAGTTGATCTGTCGTGGCTCACGTCATCCAAGCGACGGTTTCCGAACGCCTATTCCGGATTCGTGAGTTCAAACTTTCAAAACGTCTTTCAATCTTGATCGCTGATTTTGAATCAATCTCGATCGTTCAAATTCCAGAACACTCATGCGGGAGTTTTAAAAGCGGTTCGTTGTCTTCGTAGGTTTCATTCTTCCTGTCTGGAATTTGAACCTTTGTTGTCTGCTTCGCGCCTTCCTGCTCTCAAGCTTCCGCCTCACTGAATCAGTAAGTTTACTGGTCTTTTTCTTTTTGTAGTTTACTGAAACAAGTAATGGCGGACGATAGGGCTTCTCTGGTACTCAGTGTTGGTAATAGCAGTGAGGCTTTTGCTTCTCCTGCTCCCGAACAGTCGGATAGTGATAACAAAACCCTAACTGTCCTCTGGCGCGAGTTCGCTGAAGTTTCTCAAAAAGGTTTTGAAAGAAAAACCAAAACTTCTCATGTCCTTCTCTAGTATGGATCTTCCAAGATTGTCGAGTCTTCTAGGCAGCCTCAAACTTCCGGGTCCGATGGTGGACCTGGCTCTGTTCCCTCCATTTACGATGAGGAAACCCTTCTTTCAGCTGTCCAAGATTTTGATTTTCCTTCCTCATATCAGGTTAGGGCTCCCCACCCTGATGAGAGGGTTGATTCATCCCTTTCGGGTGAATTTTCTCTGTATATAGATGCACTGGAAAGCGGGGTTCGCTTTCCCTTTTTTAATCCTTTGTTCTTCGCAGTTCTAAATCATTGGAACATTTGTCCCGGAATGCTCCTCCCCAATAGCTGGCGTCTCATCGTCGGCTTCTTGGGTTTGTGTTTTGAACTTGGCATTACGCCATCTCTTTCTCTCTTTGTACATTTTCATGTTCTTTCTATCTCCCATCCTCCCAGATGGGTTTTTTAAATCCAAACGCAATAAGGCTGAACTTGATTGGAGGGGCAGCATGCTTGTCAAAGGAACTTGGCCTTCTAACCACAAAAGATGGCGCGAACGATACTTTTTCTGTCGAGCGCCTCCATCAGATCTTAACTTCCCAACCGCCTGGAGGAGGTGTACTTCTTCTTCCAAGAATAACCGAGGCCTTCCCTTATCCAGAGAAGACGAGGCGGCCGTCAGAAAGATCAAATCCATTCCATGGTATCAAGAGATACATGGACTTGAAGTGGAGTATAACTCCATCCTCCAGTACTGGGGCCTGGCTCATTGTGAGCTTCTAACCACCATCCTTTAATTTTACTGAAGTGATATGTCTTTAATTCTGACTCTTGTCATTCTTCTTTGCGGTGCCTCCAAGAATGAACCACGAGAGCTGCGGGTGAAGGCCGCTAGGGTCGTTGTGACAGCCGAGCAACGATCGCCCAGAGCCTTGACCGTAGATCAAGAGGCTTCTATTCCCTCTCCCGACCCCTCTTATAGGGGTATCAGGAATATCAGGCCCGTGGCTGATGCTTCGGGTAAAGGGAAGAAACCGATGGTGGAGAGGTCTAATGTCTCTTCCTCCGCCCGAACCAAGAGGAGGCATGACACAATTGATGCTCCCTCCAATAAAAAATCCAAAGCTTCAACGGATGGTGAGGAGGTCTTCACCCCCGGTGGACCACTGAAGGCGACCGACGGAGGTGACTCGGGATCCCGAGAAAGCTGCAGAATGGAGCTCCCTCAGTCTTGCTCCTTCTGATCGCCAGGAATTTGAAGCCCTGGATGACACCTCCCTTGTTAGTCAATCTACAAGGTACCGGTCTTCTTGCTTAGTTATTTTTTCATAATTCCTTATGACTTCTTCTGATATTTTCCGCCTTCCCGGGAATCTTTGTGTTGAGCTTTTATCAACACATGGAAGCATTGAGTCGGGTTGGTCGCACCAGCTCCTTGCTTTGCAAACTGTGAAGAGAATTTGGCGAAAGCCAATTGCGAAATAGACCAGCTGACTGCAGCTGCCGTGGAGCTGCGAGAAAAAGCATGAGGAAGAAGTGATCTCCCTCAAGGAGGCCCTCGAAGCGTCGAAGATTCGTGCCGCTGCTGCCGAGCGCGAGGCCGGGGAAGCAAAAAGCGTTACCACGTTGTTTGGTGACAGGCTTGAATTCAAAAGTAGGGGCTCGAAGAACATCCGAAGTTGGCGATCCCTAGCAAGCCCGAGCATATAAAGCCAGAGCTTCGGAAGGAGTGTGTTCGGAAATACCTGAACAACGTACCTTTCTCCGAGCTGCTAGGTATCTACAACCTTCAAGCTTATCGCTTGGGGCAGAACGACGTTTGGGAGCGAATCCTCGGATCAATCCCTGCCTTCGACACTGCTCCTTTTCATGAGGTGTGCCACAAAGAGGTCTTCGGGAAAGTTGGTATGGATCTCCCGAACTGGGCTCAGGAAGAAGATGATCCTTTTCCGGTGACCCTCAATATGAGGCATACCTGGCTGATGAGCCGGCACTTCCAGAGGAGAAATCACAAGCCGAGTCTCAAGTTGCTGCTTGTAGAGGACTCGGCCGATGCCATTCTTGAGGAAGGCTCTTCTCATGATCCTGAGAAAAGTCCTCCCGACCAGGGTCCCTCGGGCAACAATGAAGAAAAGGCTTAGGGAGTTATCTTTTTGTATAGATTTACCCTCTATTTAATGAATAGACATTTCTTTCTCATGTTGGCCTTTATATTTCCCCGTCTCCTGCCGAAATCTTGCCTTGAATATCAAAGTATTAATGATAAAACTCATCACTTAACTTTACATTCCTCGCTGAATAATAATCTTGTAGAAATATTGTGAAGATGCGTTTCGGGAAGATGCATTAATCTTCTCCACTACTTCATTTATTGCAAAGTCCGCACGTTTCCCTTCTGCGAAGTTCAAACGTTTTCTTGCCTTTGTATACCATTCACTGTTTCCAATGAATCGGAAATACATCCATTATTTTAATGGCGGTGCGACGATTGGAGGTATCTCTACATCAGGTGCTCGCTTCCACATGTTTCCATGTGGCATCCCTCCGACCGTTGATCTTGCTTTCTGCGGATTTCGAAGCGTCATTTCGATCTAGGTCGTCGGTTGTCCTTAGCCTTCAACCGTCGTCTTAATACCTGAGGCTATTTAAAGCCTTCGTGGGTACTCTCCATCTATCCTGTCTTCTGCAAGTTAGATTTGCTAAAGTGTTAAAGCGACCTCTCGTCCTTCGGCCTGCTTCCGTATTCCTCGTACTCCAACAATAGCTCTATCAACTTCTGAACAAGTGAGTTTCTTGATTACTCATCTCTTTCCCCACTTCCCCCCGAGTAAAGCGCACGGTAGTTATACTTGGGGTTTAGTTATTTGGGTTTGTTGGAAGTAATAAAAAACTAGGGTTTTCCCTCTTGTTGTTGTCGTTTATTTACGTCTGCGATACGGCTTGTTTGTTTGCATAGTGGCTCCCAAGATCAACCCGAACTTTATCAGAGCAAAATCTTGCAAGAAAATCGTTCCGTCGGTGGTGGTTGGGGCCAGTGCGGTGGTTTCAGCTAGTGAATCCTCCAAGCGTAAGGCGATTGCTGCCGGTGAATCTTCAAGTCAGATTCCCACAGTTTCTATTGATGTCGTCCCTGCGCCTCCTTTGCCCGAAGTGATCGCTCGTCTTTCCCGGGAAGATCTTGATCACTCGGTTGCCGATGGTGCTGCCGACGCCCCTCTTGGTGAGCTGTTGGTGCACCCCCGAAAGAGACTCTTCGGGCATCCGAGGCAACTATGTTGGCGTCGATGAAGGTGTGGTCCCAGCAGTGCTGCTCCTATTTCCAACTCCGGTGCTTGTTTGGCATCCTCCTCCTCTCCTTCCGAGTTGGAGGATTTTGCCACTAGGAAGCGCCGTCGGGTGACAAGTGATGCAGCTCATCCTTCTCTTGGTGTAGCTCATCCTTCTCATCCTTCGCCTGAATTAGTGTCAAACGAGTTTGATAGAGCGTTGGAATGGTGTACTGCTGCTCGAATGACTTCTGAGAGCGCAGTTCTTTCCAAACTTCCAGATGAAGTCTTTACGAAGTCACTTTGGTGATGTAAGTCTTTCTTCATTATCCTCGATTCTGAAAAATTACTTTTCTGCTCCCCGTTAACTCGGAAGTTGTTTGCGGGAGTCTTCTTTGGTAACTTCCACAACCAAGTGGAAGCGATTACTAGGCTCGATAGATTGAGCAATGAAGTTTCTAGGCTTCGGGAAATCTCCGAAGCTAAAGATGTTGAGATTGCTCGCCTTCGGAATCTAGCTTGGGAGGTGGCAGGGGAGAAAAAATTCGATGATTGGTCGTCTTTGGTCAGACTAGGATGATGCCAGGGAGAAGATCCGGCGACTGGAGCGAACAGTTGGAAAGTCAGGAGCCAAAGGATCTGAAATGTTACCTGAAAGGCAAGCTGTCATTCCTTTGCCCGAATCCCTTCCAACTGATGTTCGCAGAGCCTGCATCTTCAAGTATTTACACAGTAAGCCTTTTGTTGATATGCTAAATGCTTATAACTTGCAGGCGTACCGGGATGGTGAGAACGAAGTATGGGAATCAATATTAAGGAAGGATCCTCATTTTGATACGACTCCCTACTGGTCTTGTTTGCCATCCTGAAGTATTTACTGACCTGGGTATTCCTCCTCCCGACTGGACCAAGGATAAGATTGATCCTCCACCTTCCGATTCGGATATTATGCATTATCTGGAAGATTCTCCTATTTATTCTCCCCTGGAAGAAGTCAGTTATGATGAGCTTGTCCTGAATGCGAGTTTGGTCGAGGACCATGCTTCTCCTGGACAAAGAGTATGAAATTGCGGAGGATTTTATGCATACCGAAATATTTTTTGTAATCCTCATTTCTTCTCTTCTTTTCCTTGAATCCCCACCAATGGTTGACTCATATGTTTGTTCTAGCAAAGTCGCGTTGATCTTGTATAACTTCTCAACAGTCACCTATGATGACTTTCTTTTTTGACCGAAGATTGTATCCAGCTCTTGTAATTGTTTTGATACTGGCCTCTTTGGATCTTTTGAAGAAATAAGAAATTAACTTTATCTTGAACTTTGCTAGCCACTTGAATCGCTATTGCATTAGGTCTTAGTTGTTTGAAACAATGCCTTTACTTAAGGATTTCCGGAGAAATACAATAAGTCTGAGAGGGAACTCACTCGGGTTTTAAGCCGATGCCTTTACTTAAGGATTTCCGGAGAAATACAATAAGTCTGAGAAGGAACTCACTCAGGTTTTAAACCGATGCCTTTACTTAAGGATTTTCGGAGAAATACAATAAGTCTGAGAAGGAACTCACTCGGGTTTTAAACCGATGCCTTTACTTAAGGATTTCCGGAGAAATACAATAAGTCTGAGAAGGAACTCACTCGGGTTTTAAACCGATGCCTTTACTTAAGGATAATTCAAAAATTCAATAAGTCTTGAAGGAACTTACTCGGGTTTTAAACCGACGCCTTGCAAAAGGAACTCACTCGGATTTTCATCCGATGCCTCGACTTAAGAAAGTCCAAAAATTTCCATAAGTGTTGAAGGACCCACACGAATTTTCATCCGATGCCTTATAGTTGGATCTTGTTCTTGAATGTGGTGTATGATGCTCCCCAATCAAAAGATAGTCAGTTGAAAGCCAAAAATTGCATTGATTGAGTTGAAAATGATTACATCGCGAACAAAATTGAAATCATCCTCAAGGATAAAACTTTTTGAGATGCCTAGCATTCCACGAACGATCCAACTCTTTCTGGGTGTTGATGTTTTTCAGCCTGTAAGCTCCTGAACCGACCAGTTTCACAACCATATAAGGTCCTTCCCAGGAAGGGTCTAATTTTCTTTGGTGACGCGGGTTGGAAGCTATGGTGTTTCTCAACACCAAATCTCCGGCTAAGTACCGACGATTCTTCACTGGAGTATTATAATGAGACGCTATCCTTCTTTGATAATGTTGAGTTCGTGCTATTGCCTTTGCTCGAACTTCGTCCAACAAATCAAGACTATCAAGCAGCCCTTGTTCATTTGCTTTTTCCTCGAACTCACGATTCCGTAATGTCCCCGCCATTATCTCCACTGGTGCCAATGCTTCGGATCCATATGCCAACCTGAATGGAGTTTCTCCTGTGGGTGTTCGAACCGTAGTTCTATAAGCCCACAGTACATTATGAAGTTCTTCGACCCAAGAAGCTTTGTCAGCTTCGAGTCTTCTCTTTATTCCTTCCAGTAGCGTTCAGTTAGTAACCTCTACCTGTCCATTGCTTTGGGGGTATGCCACTGAGGACATACGATGCTCGATCATATATGTTCCGCAGAATTGCTCAAATTGTGGACAGTCGAACTGAGTACCATGGTCAGTGACAATAATCTTTGGAATCCCAAAGCGATATATGATTGATTCAAGCACAAATTTCTCCACTTTTTTCTCAGTAATTGCCGCCAGTGCACCGGCTTCTACCCATTTTGTGAAGTAATCAATTGCTACTATCGGATATTCCCGTCCGCTTTGATGCCTTGGTGAATTTGCCCATGATATCAATTCCCCACATTGCAAAGGGAATGGGATTTAGAATTGAAGTCATAGTTTCCCCGGGCGCTTCGATCTTTGTAGCATGAATTTGACAGTTACCACATCGACGAACGTATTCCATAGCAGCCTCTTGGACCTTAGGCCAATATAACCCAAGTCTTAGAATTTTGTGAGCCAGGGCTCGTCCACCCATGTGAGCTCCACAAATTCCTTCATGAACCTCAGCCAAAGCTGATTTTGCTCCTTCGGGGCCTATACATCTCATAAGGGGTCCAGCATAAGATCTTTTGTATAGTCTCCCATTCTGAATGACAAATCTAGCTGATCGAATCTTGATCAACCTTGCCTCTATTGGATCCTCGGGTAATTTGTCATCCCTTAGATACTCGATTATTGGATCCATCCCAACGAACGTTCGCTTCAATATAAGAAATTTCTTTCTCATGATAACTTGGAAAAGTTATCTCTTCAATGTAGACCGAAGGGTCTAGATTCTTTTCCTTGGCATTGGCTAGTCGGGATAGCTCATACGCCACTGAATTTTCATTCCTCGAAATCTGAGATATCTTCAAATTCGAAATTGGTTTTGAAATGCCTGCACTATCTCTTGATATTTCTGCAAGCGTGGTTCTTTAATACCATACTCCCCCTGGACTTGGTTGACTATAAATTGAGAGTCACTATAAATAGTAACATCTGCAATAGATAATGCTTTTGACAACCGAAGTCCTGCTATCAGCGCCTCATATTCTGCTTCGTTATTACTTGCGTCAAATGCGAATCTCAAAGCATATCGAATAATAAATCCTGCTGGACTTTTTAATAGAATTCCAGCTCCTGCTCCATCTTTATTACTCGAACCATCCACATATACCTCCCAAGTGGTTGGTATAATGGGATCCTCAATGGTGGGTTCCACCGGTGCAGTAGTTTCTACTACAAAGTCGGCTAATGCCTGAGCCTTGATTGCAGTTCTGGGCTTAAAACTTACTTGGAACTCGCTGAGTTCAACCAACCAGGACACCATCCTTCCAGACAAATCAGGTTTGTTAAGAACTTTACTAAGAGGAAAAGTTGTAAATACCTCAATTGGATGAGCCTGAAAATATGGCCTTAGCTTCCTGGCAGCCATCATGAGAGCCAGAGCCTACTTCTCAATCTGTGAATATCTTGTCTCCGCATCTAGCAACACGTGGCTTACATAGTAAATCGGCCATCTGTTTTTTATCTTTTCCCGAACAAGTCTCGCACCGACCGCCGAAAGGGACATCGCTAGATATAGCTGTAATATTTCCCCCTTCTCTGTGGTCCGGACAGGATCGGTGGTTGTCCAAGTGCTTCTTTTAATTCCTCGAAAGCTTTTCGGCACTCTTGATCCACTTTGCTTCCTTATCTGCCCTTCAGGTCTTTAAGTGCCTTGAAGAAAGGCAAACATTTTTCTCCGGACTTGGAGATGAATCGATTTAAAGCAGCAACTCTCCCTGTTAAACACTGTACATCCCGAACTGTTTTGGGAGCCTCCATCTCAATCAGAGCTTGTATTTTGGCAGGATTAGCCTCAATTCCCCTGTGTGATACCATGAAGCCCAAAAATTTGCCCGAGGAGACTCCAAAGGCACATTTTTCTGGGTTTAGCTTCATTTGATGTTTCCGCAGTACTGAGAATACCTTAGTCAAATCTGCAATATGATTTGCTTTTGTAAAGCTTTTCACTAGCATGTCGTCAACATAAGCTTCAACATTCTTTCCTATCAGTTCTTCGAAAATCTTGTTGACGGCCCTCTGGTATGTTGCTCCTGCATTCTTCAGTGCCAAAAGGCATGACCTTGTAATAATAGCTCTCACGATCAGTCATGAAAGCCGTATACTTCTCATCCTCCTTATTCATAAGGATCTGATTATACCGAGTAGGCATCCATGAAACTTAAAGTTTCATATCCTGCGATCGCATCTATCAAGAGGTCAATCCAAGGCAACGGGTAGCAATCTTTTGGGCAAGCTTTGTTAAGATCTGTGTAGTCTGTACACATCCTCCACTTCCCATTCGCCTTTTTTACCATTACCACGTTGGCCAACCAAGTTGGGCACTCAATTGGTTCTATGAAACCAGAATTCTTAAGTTTTTCAACTTCGCTTCGAACGGCTTCATACTTTTCAATGGAGAAATTTTTTCTTTTCTCGTATCATTGGTTTCGCCTTAGGGTCTATCCAAAGTTTGTGCTCTGCAATGGCCCGATCGATTCCGGGCATGTCCTCGACAGACCATGCAAATACATCTTTATTTACGTTGAAGAAAAAACTTCAACTCATCTTTAAATTCTTCCAGCTGTTCAGACCCGATATAAGTAATCTTTTTCTCATCTCTGTCTCTTCCCGATCATCTCGAACTTCTATGGGGAGGGCAGTTACCTTCCTCGGGCCCTCCTTGTCTTTTAAATAGGCAACATAACACCTGCCGAGAGATCTTTTGGTCGGAGGAGACTTGACCAATTCCCATATCGATCGGGAATTTTATCTTCGTGTGCTTTGTCGAAACAATAGCACCTATCTTGGATAAAGATGGTCGCCCGAGGATCATATTATAAGCTAGCAGTTCCCGAACCACCAAAAAATTGATTCGGACAGTTGTTTCCTTAGGAAAACTTCCAATGGATAAATCCAACTGGACCGATCCTTCCGCCCCGCAAAACCATATAGATGTGTGGATGAAGGTTTCATCAAGTCCTGATCCACCTTCAATTTTTGATACACTTCGTAGGAAATTAGGTCAGTTCTGAGACCTGTATCAATCAAAACTCTATGCACTTCCCGTCGTGCAATCTCTACCTTGATGACTATAGCATCATCATGAGGTAAACAAACATCTCTTTCGTCTTCCTCGCTAAAGGTGATAGAATCTTCACCATTCAGCTTCTTCCGCTTCGCATCTCTCCGGTTCCAACAAATTTGGATTTTGTTTTCGAGACTCCGGAGTGATTCGGGCTCTGGTCCCCCCGAAGATGGTAAGGATTGGTGACCGAGTAGCTTCAATCACCTCCTTGCCCTTCTTAGATTTCGGGGCCTCCCTTGATCGTTCCGAACTAACCGAACGATCCCTTTTCGGAGCAGCCGCACGTGGCTCACGTGGCTCCTCCCTTCTTCTGCTAACGAAACTGGACAGATGTCCCTGAGATATCAATCTCTCAATATCTGCCTTTAGATGACGACAGTCATTAGTATAATGACCATAGTCCTTGTGGAATCGGCAATACTTTTCTCGATCCTGCTGCTCTCCAGGTTTCAAAAGAATTTTAGGCGGCCATTTTAAAATATTTTTTCTTTTGAGGATATTTAAAATATCAGCCCGAGGAGCATTCAATGGAGTGTACTCACTTTTACCGGGGGACCTTTGGCGCCAAGGCTGAGATTTTCCAACCCGATCACGAACATTTTTCTTTGGCTTCTGCTTCTGCTCAGGAGCCTTCTGTTCCTTATTGGAGACTTTATTATCTCCTTGGCGCGCATCTAGAATCTCCATGACTTCACCGCTTCGGCATCTCTGTACCAACTCAACATAAGTCGCGGGCATATCCGTAGTAATAACTCCAGGAGTTTCCGATTAGTGAGTCCCGTGAATAGAGCAGTTTTGGCTACTTGTTCATCCAAATTTTCTATCTCCATCGTCACTTTGTTGAATCTTTTTAGAAACTCTCTGATTGATTCGCTCTTTCCTTGTTTGATAGTAAACAAGGTTTCTTCCGTTTTCTTGACCTGTATTCCACTCTGGAATCGCCCTATGAATTGGCGCGCCAATTCGTCAAAGTTTACGATCCTTCCGAGGGGAGGTTCGAAAACCACTTTTGTGCTTTGCTCCGATAAGTGACGAACCAAAAACACCGCATAAAATTTCATCGGGATTACCCGAAACCGCCATGGTCTCGTTGGTAATAGCCGATGTGAGCTGTTGGATCTCCGGAGCCATCGAATGTTGAAAAGGTAGGCAAACGGAAGGTACGGGGAAACTGATATCCCGCAATTGGCTCGGCAAAGGGAGTCTTCCGAATGACTGAGTAAATATCCTCAGTTATTCTTCCCTTAGCCAATTGCCCTAATTTATCATTGATGTTGGCCAATTCCTGACCAATCTGGGTCGGGTGATCTTCAGCAATATGATCACGACCTCGATTAACACGATCATCCCGTGCTACTCGATCATCACGAACAGCCCGTCCTTCCCGAGCATTCCTCTCGTCGCGAACTGCTCGATCATCACGAATGGTTCTTCTAACAGTGGGTGAGTGAGTTCTTACCCTTGTATCCAACCTTGTGTTTGAATCAGTTGTACTCTCTTGCGGTCTGTTGAACCGATTGTCTCGCCTCGGTTGATCATCTATCCTCCTAAGTCCTCGGTCTCCTTCACGGAAATTCTGATCGATATTCCGGTCTTCAACCAATCTCTGATCACGTGGCAATGCACTTCTCCCTGAATAGCGTTGATCAGGCTCTTGTGGTAAAACCACTCGTCTGGTGAGCATGCGGAGTGCTTGGCTCACCTCCAAGAGTTGAATCTTTACCTGATCCAATTGATCTTGGATTGTATCGGGGAGGAGGATTACGTCCTCCCCGGCCACCATCTACCTCGATAGGATTTTGGCTTTCTGGGGAATATCTGGATTATTCACTCCGGGATCCGAACACCGGAATTGCGTTGTGCAGCGGGCTGCTGATCTAGTCACCATGGCTTTTCAAGTTGTTTCCCACGAGACGGCGCCAATTGATGCGTCCAAAATCTGCTCAGCCCTTAGATCTCCTCGTGATGTCCTGCAAAACGAAAGCGTCAGATGTGGCCCGACCGCTGGGGTCGGGAGTCCACCTCCGAAGGCTAAGTCAGTTGATGAACTTAATCACAAACGGCTCTGCTAGAAACACAAAGCTTAAGGAATGAAGAACTGGGAAAGGTGATCTAGATAGCAGATCGCTGATAGTTTAGGTCTATCAGTATGTATCTGAACCTGAGTCTCAGATAGTATTCTTTTCGATCCCCTCACCTTGTATGGTAGTGAGGTTTATATAGAGTGTACCTTCGAATCTCCTTCGTTGGATGCACTTGAGCCTTCTTCGGGTAGTCGTTGGATCTTAACAGTTAGATCCGTTGAGCAATAGACTTCTACTAGTTTGGGCTAGTAGAGGACTCCTGAGATAACCTTTAGGTTATGCGATGATTATCCATTCGATAATGATGATCCGCAGCCGTCAATTCGAGTCTGCCATCATTAGGGTGATTACCCTAATCCATAAGTAGGATTAGGCGCGCTGCACGGCCAAATAAGCTTTCTTCTTCAGCAAGCCATCTTCTGGATCCGGTTCGCTCGGGAGCGAGTCGGTTCTCTACGTCTCGACCGGGGTCGAAGGTCGGACTAGGTATGAACCCGGTTTGATCATAATTTCTTCGTATCACTCTGGGTCTAACAATTGCAGATTTTAGGTCATTCTAGATCTAGATCTAATTGTTAAGGTTGGTTGAGATTCGAATCGTTTGTTCAATTCGCAAGTAAGTAACCTTTTTTATTAATCTTCTCTCCTCCCTCCATTCCCGCTTCTATCTACCCCCTCCATATTCTTAATTTAGGATTTACTTTCAGCATTTATTTATTGTTCTCCCATCCCCTGGATCCTTAATCAGAGATGCCTACAGTCGTGCCTCTCTTTGGTTAAGGTTTCCATTTTACTTTTTGCAATTTACTTTCTGTTATTTACTTTCTGCAATTTACTTTCATCATTTATTTATTGTTCTCCCTTCCCCTGGAATCTTGATCAGAGATGCTTACAGTTGTGCCTCTCTTTGGTTAAGGCTTCCTTTCCTTTTATTGTTTTGTTTATTACTTTGTTATTTACTTTCTGCATTGTTTTTTTCCCTTTAATATCCGTTCCCCCAATCGGTGGACTGTAAGCTACGGCAAAGGGTCCACGGTCAAAATCATTATTATTATACTCCCCTTCCCTCGATCCAGAGCCGACACTCAGATCACTTCCCTTTTCCTTTTATTTTTATTGTTCGCAATTTTTTCCCTGTCTTTTATTTATGCATTGATTGTGTTTAATTTATTTTTCGTTTCAATTCGATTGCATTAGATGTATAGATTATGATCGTTTAGTTTAATTAAGTAATTAACAAAAATTGAATCATTCCACTCTTGCATTACTATTAAGAAGTTGAATTCTAAGTGGCATATCTCCTTGAGATCGACCCGTTAGTTACACGATACCGTGCGCTTGCGGTTACTTTTAAATTTCACAAACAAGGTTCATCATAGAATATATTAAAAATGACAATTATGATTCAAGAAAACCATCTAAAGGGGGCCGCAATAGTGCTGCATTGTAATGCAGGCCTTATCACCTTTAGTTAAAAAATGAGCTGCCCATGCAATATGTCGTTGGATTTCTAAAAGACAGATGGGATATGCCAATGTGCTGCAATATGTCAATATTTTTCTAAAACACAAATATGAAATTACAATTTGTTAGAGTAAAAAAATAAACAATGGGATATGATAAAATATTTACCATCTATCATTATACTAAACAAGACAAAATGCACATCATCAACGATGGTTTGATTGGAAAGGTCAACCAAGATGACAATCAAGCACAATTTCCTGTAGAATAAAACCACATAAGTTCTTATAACAGACATGGATTTAAAATGCATAACCAGTTGGTTGTTTTTACTTGCAGAGGTTATGCGCATTTAACCTCCTAGGTGGCCAGCCAATTTGCTCGGACCATCAAGCAATGAAGCCCCAGTCTAAACAAGGCCATTTGTTTGTTCCAATCTAGCTTCCAAGGGAATTGGCTTTGCTGAAATCCATCGTTCAACCAGGGCATCTAGTAGATGTCAGAAATTGAACCAGCACCATTCCATCTAAGCAAGGAAGATTTTAGAAAACAGGGAAGACTCTAAAACAAAATAAGTACATACTCAATTGAGAACGCAAAGACTAAAAATTGAAGCTATCAGATAAACCAACGGTTGCATAATGCATACTCACACTATATACAAGTAGAGTCCTTTGCTCGAATTTTTGTTCTTATATTGTACCCAAAGACAAGATTGATTATTTTCAATTAGTTCAATTCAAATAAAAAATAAATATGAATGTACAAGAATACCTATAATGAAAAGAAGAAAAAAAAATCAATATGACATACTATGGGAAAAGACGGAACAACAACAATATATGAACACAAAATAATCCTAAGGAGAAAAACCGATTGCTTCACTGACGGGCTGACCTTAATGCCTCTGCTGCTCTAGCGATCCCACCACCACGAAACGCCAAGACGAAGAAGGTAGAGAGACGAAATGCTACAATAAGAAAATTTGGAGGACTGGGCATAGAAGATGAAGAAGGCACAACAGCTAGGTACGTCTGAGAAGAGGTTTAAACGTAGTCTGGAATCTTTCGATCTTTTTTCCCTAGATGGATATTTTATTTTCAGTTTTTTTGCCTCTTTCCACAAAATGCCCTTTGTAAAAGTAGTAATACCGTTCGGGTATGCTGATGTCTTAAAAAAAAACTTTTGAGCAAATTGCACTTGCACCCCAAAATGAAGGCCTTAAAGCACTGACATTCCACTTTTTGTTTAAAAAGCATAGAGACCCCAAAATTAGATTTTCATTGGATATATTTGTCAAATTTATCACTAGTTATTTTTTAAAATATCTCTATAATAAATAGTGTTTAAAAAGTTTTTAGTGATAAGTTTGACAAATATATCCAATGAAATCTAATTTTGGGGTCTCTGTGCTTTTTTAAACATAAACTGGGGTATAAGTGCTTTAAGGCCTCCATTTTGGGGTGTCAATGCAATTTGCTCAAAACTTTTTGTGCAGTTTTAGAAGGCTTAGGGTTGTGGAAGTACCGAAGCATCATTGAGGTTACCAAGAGAAAGTAGATTTATTACATTACACACATAAATATTAGCTTCAGGTGTCAAGGAGAGCTTGGTATTGATTCTCGACTGTTTATAGATTCTATGAAGCTATCCAAGTTACCTTTTTTTCAGCCAGAATCTCAAAGCATTGCTACCTTTATAGCTTACATAATGTTTTTCTTTCTACAGCGCTTAGAATGGTATAATCCTTTTCTAATTAGCAACCAATTTATGGTGTAATAATGTGACATAGATAAGATGAATGAATTCCCCAACAGAGAGAATGAAGAGGTAATTTTTTGCTTTAATAGATAATATGATCTGTTTGGTACTATAAATAATCTCAATTCCATTAGCTTGTATTAAGTTGAAGGATTTCAAGACTGTGAAGAGGGCACATTATTATGTGAAAAACCAAGGTTTCAACTCCAATCTGACATTAGAAAATGTTTTGACTTACATGTATACAGAATGTGGGGAAATGGATATTGCACTTGAGCTTTCCCTATGCATGCTCATTTGGAAACAATCAAATGGGCCTGAAATAATCAAAATTACCAAAAAAGAAAGAAAGAAAGAAAAATCAACTGGAAACCATTCCCACACTCAATCCATTAATATCTAACCAGAGCTAAATGAAACAACTCAAGACTTGAAATTATTTGGGTATGTGCCCAACATAGGGGTGTCAATTTGTAGCTTGAACCTTTAAAATCGAACTACACCGACCTGTTATAGCTCGAACTGGCCCGAACCAAACCTTAATGGGTTGTGTTTGGGTTCAGATGGTAGAGCCCACACCAACCCGAACCCAAACCGCAACCCATTTTATAGTTTTACATTAAATATTATTTGAATCATCATATTACCATTAAGTAGTTGACATATACTATCAGAAAAATTGTTTGATATAGACTATGAGAAAAATTGAACATGAAATCAAAGATCAAAGTCATTCTACCACTTGAAAGGAACATTTAGAAGGATTAAGTATGAATGCCCAATTGAATGTACCAAGTTTGTTTAAATTAAGTAAATATTTATCCAATCTAGAGGTATAACCCAATTTCAAGACAATCAATCATAGAACAAATTGGAATTTAAAAGGATTTGAAGAATTGAAGAATTGTGTAAGGACTATCTAGTGGAGCTTGAGGAATGAGCTTATAGTTCCTATGTTATTACATACTATTTGAGTTATTGATTTCTATAAGGTGGGTGGGATTTTTACAATGGGGAATGATTTTCCATTTATAATGAAAATTGATCAATAGTCTTAAAAAAAAAATGATCAATAGCAATTTTGTTTTCTATAGAATTTTGGCTCTTATTGCAGGATGCTCGATTATTTCTTTTTGTTATTTTTCTTGCATACCATAAATTATAAGTACAAACTGTTACTCAATCTGTGTATAAACAGTTAGTCCAAACTATTAGTTAGCCCGAACCCAAACCGCGCCAAATTGAAACCAGCCCAAAACTATTATTTTGCTAATTGGCGGTGTTTGGGTTGAGTGTTTTTTAGCCCAAAACCACCTCAAACCGCATCATTTACATCCCTAGCCCAACACATCAGAGATTTTCCTTCAAATTTGCGAGTTAGAGAAAGCAATTGAACTTCAAAAGCACAATAAAAAGCTGGCAATTTCTGTTTAGCATAATTGGTAGAATGTCAAGAACACTATAGTGTGTCTTGACTATCACTATATGATAAATTTGACATCTATGTTAGGTTTATCCTAGACAACATATGGGTTAGGATTAATTACTAGGATTAACAATTGAGGGGGGTCTCAACAAAGTAGGCATATGTAATGCCGTTAGGTTTGAGATTAGTCAAATTGGTCCATTGTGAAAATGGACTAGGGTTTAGGATGTTATTATAACTAACTATAAGGGGTCACTCTAATCACTTAAGTCTTTTGTTATATTTTATTTTCACAAGAAAGAAGTACGGAAAGGAAGATGAAGAGTGTTGCTGCACAATCCTGTTCGTCCCTTCAGCCGGTTGAACTTGCAAAGATGAGCTCGACCGTGGAGGTCGAGTTTCCACCTCTGACGATCTAGTTAGAAATCCGACTAAGGAAGACAAGAAAGTAATGAACAATAATAATACGAATAGTGATGGCTCTATTCAACGTACCTTTCTCTTATGCTCCCTTACCTTTTTATAGATTTTCTATGTATGAGTTTGAGTAAGACTCAAACCCTAGTTAGGTTGTGATCTGACTCTTAGTCATTGAGTCCTACTCAAACACGAGTAGTTGAGTCATGACTGAATACTATTTCCTTGGCTAGAATCTTATTCAGATTTACCTTGTTATTCAACCTTTGTACTTGTTCGACTGACCTTGACTTGGTCGGTCTAACGTGATCCGAGCTGGTCGGACTAGGCTCAAACAGACCTGGTTTGATTCCGATCTGGTCGGACTGGGCTTAAACCGGACTGGTTTAAGCTTATTTATTCTTTCCTTATCATAAGCCCCCCAGTCTCTGAAGTCCGAGCTTTATTTAGTTCGAGCTTTAGAGATTTGGTGACCGACTATGACAGCATTTCCGACCAGTGTTACTTGAGTGAGATTCATAGTATTCCTGGTTTATGGCTGACGTCATCTGATAGGGTACTGCGCCGTTAAAGCTGGGAACGACGGCGCACGTTCTTTGAGGAAGTCACTTTCCAAACACGTGTCCAGGCATTTATGACCTCTGATGATGACGTTTCTTCTTTTCAAAAATACTGGAATTGCAACCGTTTTTATTTCTTAAACCCCAACCTTTGGATTGGAATCTTATGGAAGATGCACAGTTGCTATGGTTTTGTGAACCATCAGATGAAGTGCCTCCTTATGATCGTTGGATTCAGATCGTTTTTGGAAGTTCTACAGTCTTTTAATGACCTTCATTAGATTAGGATATTTGGGGGGGGGGTATATAAACCCTTCTCCTCCCTCTGTCGTTCTTTTATGCTATTCCATTTCTCTTTTCTGCTAAGACGGAAGGAGTTGCAGAGTTTTCAAAAGTTGCTCTAGACCTTCCTCTGGTGTTCGTTTCAGCCTTCTTTTTCACGAGTAAGCTCCTCTGTCTTTAATGAGTTTTGTGATATGTTTTGTTATTGCATTTGTATTCAATTTCTGAATTATTTTTTTTTGCATTTTTCTCTGTTCTGTTCATGTTGTTTCTGCAAATGCAACCGTAGCTCTTTAGGAAATGAGTGTTAAAAGGAAGCTTTAAAACCTTCTAGGGCCTCTTCTAGTCAACCCTCTTCTGGAAGCTCCACTGCTCGTTCATGGGACAGTGGGGCTGCTTCTTCTGGATACAGTGACACTGATAGTGACACTGCTGTTGACCCAACCTTGTCTCCGGGTACTCGTCCAAACCTACTTAGTGATGCTGAGTTAACCTCATTGAGCATTCGTAGTCGGTTTAGTACGAATAGGAGGCGTTGGCTGCTTAAGCTTTCTCCTTCAGCCTTAGCTCTAGAGAGAAGTCGTCCTAAGACTTCCGAACACACAGGTTTCGACCCTAGTACTTCGGGTCCCAAATTTTATCCGTCCGAGCTCACAGAAGCTGATTTGAAGGAAATTCGAGCTCGGTACGCTATTCCTGATAGCTTCGTACTGAGCATTCCATCCTTTCATGATCGGGCTCACCGACCTCCTCATGGTGAGTTTGCTGTGTACGAGGATGCTTTTGTTAGTGGTTTTAGGCTTCCCGTGCATTCTGTCTTTGCTGATTTCCTTAATCGTTTCAGGATGTGTCCGGGGATGTTAGCGCCCAATAGTTGGCGTAATATCATATGTTTTTGGGGATTCTGTAAACAGGATGAGGTCAGTGTGGTGCCGACCTTGAATTTGTTCCTCCAGTTTTTTATGTGTAAAAAACAAGAACAGAGTCGTTGGTTTTATCTTTCCAAGCGTACTGCTTCTCATTTTGGTTGGGAGGGGAATTTTGTGGGGAAGGGTACTCTCCCTACCAACACTAAGGGTTGGAGGTCTAGATATTTTTTTGTTTGTCCTTCCTCTTCTTCCGGTTTCCTGACCTTGTGGCCTAAGATACCTAGAGAGGATTCAAATGCCATCCCTCCTCTTACTTGTTCCGAACAGGAAGCCCGGGATCGTATTCGGAAGATCCCTACCGCAGATCGGAACTTATTTTCTGTTAATGGATATTGTCCGGAATATCCGAACATCCTCCATTACTGGGGGTTTTTGACCGGTAAGATGAGTCCTTTCTTTTTCATCCTGCTTTTGTATCACTTTATTATTTCCCAAGTCACCTTACTCGGAAAAATGATGCAGTGATGCTCGGTGAGGAAGATTTCGAGGATGCTGCAGCTAGTTTGTTAGAGGTGGAAGCCAAGCATCCGACCAAGCTAGATAAGGCGCAAGCTGCTGATCGGTCTTCTCCCTCGAAGGATAAGGCTGCAGTGAAGGATAAATCGTCTTCCTGTGTTCGGAAAGGGAATTCCTCCGATCTTCCTCCTCGACCAACGAAGAAGATGGCTAGCAAGAAAAGTTCGGATCCTGATTCTCACCCTTCCTTGGGTGAGGATATTTCAGGTCAGGGTAATCCTGATGAGGTTAGGACCTCAGGTTCTACCAACATTCTTCGACCAGGTTGGTCGTTGGATGGTAATTCGTCGGTTTTTAGGGGCGATCCTCGCTCCGTGTCCCATGTTGCAAACGAGTGGCTGACTGGAGCTATTTTGCCGTCCGACCTCGAGTACCTCCATACCTTTGGTCGTCTTCAGGCACATAACATTACTGTGAGGTATGGGTACTTTCTTCTTGCTTTGACTGTTATCTTCTTTAATTCGTATGTAATCTTGCCCTTTTTCCTGGTGTATAGGATGGCTTGTGCTTTGGTCCAATCCTTGGGTCAGAGTATTGGCTCTGCTCGGCAAGATTACTTTTCTCTTCAAGAGTCCGAGCAACGCAATGAGAAGTTAAAAGAGGAGTTGTTAGCTTTGAAATCGAGTAACAACTCCTTGATTGCTCGGGAAGCCGAGCTGCTGAGCGAGCTTGCAGCTGTGAAAGGTACTAACGATGCATTAGTGCTCGAAAAATCCACTCTGCAAACTAGCTTGGAGGAGGCTGAAGGCTCCTTGGTCAGAAAGGATGTAGAGATCAGTAGCCTGCAAACAAAGCTGGAGAGTTCGGATAGCGAGGTTGCTTGGCTGACCAGGATGCTTGAAGAAAAAGCTCCCTGCATTTTTGAAGATCTTTCCGACGAGCTTCGTCATGAAGTCATTAAAAGGTGGATCAAGACGGCGGGGTGTAGAAAGTTTATGGCAAAGGTTGCCGCCCCTGGGTACATTTATGCTCGTCGCCAAGTCTATCAGGGGATCATAGCAGCTTTCAAGGACTTGAATCTGGAAGCTTTCAAGGCTTTTATTGACCCGGGCATCTATGACGACTTGAAAGTTCCTCATCCCCAGTGGTGTGCTGACCAGCCTCGATTCCCGAAGCCTTCAGATGTTGAAGTGACTGACTTTTTGGATTCAAACTGGGATCCGATGCCTAAGGTCGGACGCTCTACTTCTTCTACCTCTTCAAGTAAATCTGAGCAGAAAAAGACTTAGTTCGGATGACCTTTAAATGTCTTTTGTTGATATACTGCCCTCTTTTTGAGGCTAGATGTAATCTTTCTTTGTTCGGAATAGAATGGTATTTTTAATCTATAACAGATGTTTTTGTCAATTGTTACCCCTTTCTTCCGAACACCAAAGTTTAAATCTTTGTATGTCGAAGTTGCTTAGGGCTTTTTGTGCCTAAGTGACTTAGGGCTTTTGGTGCCTAAGTGACTTAGGGCTTTTGTTTTCCGACCTTAGTAGGTCGGTGGCCTAAGTAATTTAGGGCTTTTTGTGCCTAAGTGACTTAGGGCTTTTGTTTTCCGACCTTAGTAGGTCGGTGGCCTAAGTAATTTAGGGCTTTTTGTGCCTAAGTGACTTAGGGCTTTTGTTTTCCGACCTTAGTAGGTCGATGGCTTAAGTAATTTAGAGCTTTTTGTGCCTAAGTGACTTAGGGCTTTTTGTTTTCCGACCTTAGTAAGTCGGTTGCCTAAGTGACTTGGGGCTTTTTGTGCCTAAGTGACTTAGGGCTTTTGTGCCTAAGTGACTTAGGGCTTTTTGTGCCTAAAGTGACTTAGGGCTTTTTGTTTTCCGATCTTAGTAAGTCGGTTGCCTAAGTGACTTAGGGCTTTTTGTGCCTAAGTGACTTAGGGCTTTTGTGCCTAAGTGACTTAGGGCTTTTTGTGCCTAAGTGACTTAGGGCTTTTGTGCCTAAGTGACTTAGGGCTTTTTGTGCCTAAAGTGACTTAGGGCTTTTGTTTTCCGACCTTAGTAGGTCGGTGGCCTAAGTGACTTAGGGCTTTTGTGCCTAAGTGACTTAGGGCTTTTGTGCCTAAGTGACTTAGGGCTTTTCCTTCCGACCTTAGTAGGTCGGTTGATGAATTTTAGTTTTTGTCAGTACCCCCATGATCATCTTAGCTAAGTATTATAGCTTGAGCTGTAATGATATGTAGAAATTTCAAAAACTTTATTCAAAAAATTCAAAATGTCTGAATCACAAACTATTGTGGGTATCTAAACAATTTAAAGACAAAAACTGAAAGAAAATTCCAAAATTTGTTGAGGATTTTATACTATTGATAGTATTTCCTCAAGTTGTTTGAATTCCAGGTCCGAGGTATGAGTTGGCTGGTCTCTGGATCGCGCAGCTTGTATGCTCCTGGGGCAACTTGTTGTACTACAATGTACGGTGCTTCCCAGTTTAAAGCAAGCTTTCCTTGATTTGTAGGATCAGAAGCAGATGATTTGCAGAGGACCAGATTTCCAGGGAGATACTGTCGCAGTTTAACCCTTGCATTGTAATGTGTTGCAATGCGTCTTTGGTATTCCTCCAATCGATATTGTGCTTTATCTCTGACTTCCTCAATGAAGTCTATGTTGGCCCTCATTCCTTCGATGTTTGCTTCTTCATTGAATTCTTCTTCTCTGATAGATCCGACCTTAACCTCTACGGGAATCCGAGCTTCGACTCCATAAGCTAGTCGGAATGGAGATTCGCCGGTGGTCGTCCTGGCAATAGTTCGGTAAGACCACAGAACTTTCGGTAACTCTTCTACCCATCTGCCTTTAGACTGGTTCAATCTTTTCTTTAATCCTTCCAACATTGATCTATTAGTAACTTCCACTTGGCCATTGCTCTGCGGATATGCTACAGAAGACCAACGGTGCTCTATACCTTGCTCTTTACAGAAACGTTCGAAGTTAGCATTTTCGAACTGTTTACCGTGGTCGGTGACAATGATTTTGGGGATACCATACCGATACATGATAGTATGTGTGATGAATTTTTTCATCTGGTCGGTATTGATGGACACCAGTGCTTCAGCCTCCACCCATTTAGTAAAGTAATCGATTGCCACCACTAGGTATTCTCTGCTCCCTGTGGCTTTTGGTAGTTTTCCTACCAAGTCTATCCCCCATCTAGCGAAGGGAATTGGAGAGAGGGTTGATGTTAGAGGCATTGTGGGAGCATGAGGTATGTTGGCGTGTGCCTGGCATTTGTCACATTTGCGGACGTGAGCTTTCGAATCTTCTTGTAACGTGGGCCAATAGTATCCTTGCCTTATTACCTTGTCTGCTAAGGCTCTGGCTCCTATATGACCTCCACAGTTTCCTTCATGAATTTCTTTTAGGATGACAGCTGCCTCTGGAGCCCCTACACATTGTAACAATGGTCGGGTGAGAGACTTTTTGTACAACTTGTCATTTTACGATGGTGTATCTCGATCGCTCTTTGCTTTACAGTTCTAGCTTCTTTTGGATCTTCTGGTAGTAAATCACTTTCCAGATAATTGATTATTGGAGTCATCCAACCGTGCTCGGTCTGTATGTGCATTTGGTCGGTCATATTGATGCTCAGAAACTGTAGCTCTTCCATATATACGACCAGTCTGCTTCCATCTCATCCGTAGCCAACCTAGATAAGGCATCTGCCTGCTCATTTTCTGCTCTAGGGACTTGTTGGATTTGGATGTCTTTGAAGAATTGTCTGTGTTGGTTGACCATGGTTAGATATTTAGTCATCCTCTTTTCTTTTGCTTCATATAGCCCGTTCACCTGATTTACAATCAGTTGTGAGTCGCTTCTGACTTCGATGTTCTGAATGTCGAGGGCTTTTGCTATACAGAGACTTGCTATTAATGCTTCATATTCTGCTTCATTGTTTGAGGCCTTGAATTGGAAGCGCAGTGCATACCGTATTTGGAATCCTCCTGGGCTGATTAGGAGCAATCCCGCTCCACTCCCCTGTGCGTTGCTAGAACCATCCACTGAAAGTATCCATCTTTTGATGCTTTCGGAAGTGGCCTCTTCTTCTTGCTCATGCCTTGGTTCAGGAGTTTCAAGGATGAAATCAGCCAGGACCTGTGCTTTAATAGCTGGTCTTGATCGGAACTCTATCTGATGCTCGCTTAGCTCAACTGCCCATGATACCAGTCTTCCGGCCAGGTCTGGTCGGTGCAGTATTTTCTTCAAGGGAAAATTTGTTAATACTGCAATAGGATGTGACTGAAAATATGGTCTCAGTTTTCTGGCTGCTATGACCAGGGCCAAAGCTTGCTTATCCACTTATGGATACCTTGTTTCAGCATCAAGGAGCACGTGGCTCACATAGTAAACTGGGTTTTGCTGTTTTCCTTCATCTTGCACTAGTACTGCACTAACAGCCAGGGGCGAAGTTGCCAAGTAGACGATCAGTTCCTTTCCTGTTGTCGGTCGTACGAGTAGGGGTGGAGTAGTTAGCTTTTCTTTTAGATGTTCGAAAGCTTGTTGACACTCCTCGCTCCATTCTGGTTCTTCCTTTTTGGAAATATTTTTTAAGGCTTGAAAGAAAGGTGAACATCTCTCTCCTGACCGGGCTATGAACCTGTTCAAGGCTGCTACCTGACCAGTGAGACTTTGTATTTCCTTGATGCTTTTTGGTGGTTTCATCTTTTGTATGGCTTTTATCTTCTCAGGATTAGCCTCTATTCCTCTTTGGGATACCATGAACCCCAAAAATTTTCCTGAAGATACTCCAAAAGCGCATTTCTCTGGGTTGAGCTTCATTTTATATGCTCGGAGTACCTCAAAAACTTCTGCTAGGTCTTTTAGATGGTTGGATTGAGATTTGCTCTTTATCAACATGTCATCAACGTATACCTCCATATTCTTGCCTATCTGCTGCTCGAAAATTTTGTTGATTGCTCGCTGGTAGGTTGCCCCAGCATTTTTTAGACCAAAGGGCATTACTTTGTAGTAGTAACTATCCTTGTCTGTCATGAATGCTGTGTGTTTCTGGTCGTCTGGGTTCATCAAGATTTGGTTGTATCCTAAATAGGCGTCCATGAAACTAAGCATCTCGTGCCCAGCTGTTGCATCGATGAGCAGGTCTATCCTTGGTAGAGGATAACAATCCTTTGGATAGGCTTTGTTGAGGTCGGTATAGTCTGTGCACATTCTCCATTTTCCGGTTGCCTTCTTTACCATTACCACATTGGCCAACCAAGTTGGGTGGTCGATAGGTTTAATGAATCCGGACTGCTTCAGCTTCTGAGCCTCTGTTCGGATGGCCTCATGCTTTTCCAAAGAAAAATTTCTTCTTTTTTGTATTACTGGAATTGCCTGAGGATCAATATTTAACCTGTGCTCGGCTACTTTTCTATCAATTCCGGGCATGTCTTCGGCTGACCATGCAAAGACGTCAGTATTTTTCTGTAGAAAGCTGGTTAGACTATTTTTGAATTCTTCTTCTTGTTTTGCTCCGATCATGGTTCCCTGATCTTTCCTTGAATTCAGCATAATCTTTTCCAATTTTTCTACTGGTTCGGCTCTTTGCATGTTTTCTTCATCACGATCATCTCTGACTTCGACTGCCATGGTAAAGCTTGTTTTTACTCGCTTTCTCATGTAATTGGCGTAGCTCTGCTTGCTTCCTTTTTGGTCGGCGGAACATTCTCCTATCCCCTTTTTTGTTGGGAATTTCATCTTCATGTGTAAGGATGATACTACCGCCTCCAGGGTATAAAGGGTTGGTCGTCCTAAGATCATATTATAAGCTGACAAATCTCGGACGACCATAAAATTTGTTTGGATGACCCTGTCTCTGGGGTGTTCACCGATACGAAGATCTAATCTGATGGTGCCCTCTGCTCGGGTTGAGGTTCCTGTAAAACCGTATAAGTGCGTCCCACAGGAGATCAGCATTTTCTCGTCTAGTTGTAATTTATGGAAAGCCTCCAATGACAAGATATCTGCTGATGATCCTGTATCTACTAGGACTCTATGGACCTCTGTTCCGGCCAGAGTGACTTTGATGACAAGGGCATCGTCGTGGGGAGTGTTTACCCCCTGTTTATCTTTGGATGAGAAGGTGATCGGTTTTGAAGTGATCTTCTCACCTGGTTTCTCAAGCTCGGCATTCCCCACATATCGTGCTTTTCTTTTGGCTTGTCTACTTGATTCCTCAGTTGGGCCACCGAACACAGTAAATATTGGTGGTCGTTTTTGATTGTCTCCTCCTTCCCGTGGTCGTGACTTGTTTTGGCGTCCTTCTTTGCTTGGAGATCTATGCCTATTCCTACCCCCTTCTATTTGCTTTTGATCAGGCTGGGTAGGTTGGAGGTATTTCACAAGCCGCCCTTGATCGATGATTCTGTCAATTTCCTCTTTTAGTTGTCGACAGTCATCTGTCCAGTGTCCGTGATCTTTGTGGAAGTCGCAATACTTGCTTTTGTCCCAATTTCCTGGACGAGAATGTAGCTTTTCGGGCCGCTGGAGAATTCCTCAATCTTTAATCTGCATTAGGATTTTTGATCTTCTCATGGCCGGTAACCTTTCCTGTTCAGGTCGACCATCCCTGGTCGGGTCTATGGTTGGTCTCCTGACAGGTTGGTACTTTTCTTTGTAGGTTCTTGTCTCCATGGTTGGATGCTCCTTCTTTCGAGATTCAATTGTTTCTGATATCTCCGCTTACTTGTGGCATCGTTCATGGAGATCGTCATACGTTTCAGGCATGTCATTCAAAAGTCTCTCAAGTAGGCCTTCATGGCTGAGTCCTTGATACAAGGCGTGGAAGGCTATCTTTTCATCCAGATTTTCAATCTTCATGGTCAGTTTATTGAATCTCTCAAGGAAATCTCTAATGGACTCCGTTCGCCTTTGTTTTACAACGAACAAGGTTTCTTCTCTCTTTTTGGTTTCTACTCCGCTTTGGAAACGCAATAAGAAAGTCCGACCTAGATGTTCGAAACTTTTTATTGTGCCACGGGGCAGAGCTTGGTACCAATCTAATGCAGCTCCAGTTAATGATGCTGGGATACTGCGGCACATAGCTGCTTCATTGTGTCTAGAAGTAGACATGACAGACTTATAGTGGGTGATGTGATGTTTAGGACACTTCGATCTGTCGTATGCCTTGAAGGTCGGGCATTTGAAACCTATTGGCATCTCTGCTTCCGAGACGCTTTTGATGAAAGGGTCCTCCTTTAAGACGGCGTATAGCTCTTCTTTTCCCAGTTTTAGCGCTTTTTTGACTGTCTCGTCAAGGTCGGTGATGCGCTTATTCATCTCGTCATCCCGCTTCTTTGAACCATTATGATTCTTTTTGTCCTTTGCGGCTTTTGCTGGATCTGTGCTGCTTCCTCGATCTCCGTCGTCGTCTACTGAAGGATTCTTTTCTAGAATAACCTCTTTCGAGGCTCGAGATTTTGCCAGCTCTTTTTGAGATTGTTGAGGGATCTGGTCGATCACTGGTGGTTGGTCACGCCTGCTCCCCTCGGGACTTCTTTGTTTTTTCTGAGAATCTGCTTCGGGAGCAATTACGTGTTGCATGGCCATCCTGATCAACTCACCTAAGGACGAGATTGCTTTTCTCATCTCAACTTGTTCCTTTTGAACCTTGACAATTTGATGCGTTGTCACGTATTGATTTGCTTGAGTGTCTGGAAGAGTTGGAGAATCTTGCTGAATCTGGAGTTCGGGAATTTTTTCCATTCCGACCTGGTTGACCTCCTTTTCTCCGCCAGACACCTCTTTGATTACCAAACCTGATCTCGTCTTCATAATAGCTTTTTGATCAAGTTCCCACAGACGGCGCCAATTGTTGCTGCACAATCCTGTTCGTCCTTTCAGCCGGTTGAACCTGCAAAGATGAGCTCGACTAAGGAAGGCAAGAAAGTAATGAACAATAATAATACGAATAGTGATGGCTCTATTCAGCGTACCTTTCTCTTATGCTCCCTTACCTTTTTATAGATTTTCTATGTATGAGTTTGAGTAAGACTCAAACCCTAGTTAGGTCATGATCTGACTCTTAGTCATTGAGTCCTACTCAAACACGAGTAGTTGAGTCGTGACTGAATACTATTTCCTTGGCTAGAATCTTATTCAGATTTACCTTGTTATTCAGCCTTTGTACTTGTTCGAGTGACCATGACTTGGTCGGTCTAACGTGATCCGAGCTGGTCGGACTAGGCTCAAACCGACCTGGTTTGATTCCGATCTGGTCGGACTGGGCTTAAACCGGACTGGATTAAGCTTATTTATTCTTTCCTTATCAAAGAGATTGGAGAAGACTTAATCACTTTGCCCAGGCGTTCAAGGTTTGGATTAATCTTCTTCAGCATATGACGATGTAAAGTACATAAAACTCTTTCTCTAAACAATATTTTATATATTAGTTATTGTATGGGTTTTAATTAGGGTTTTGAGAAAAATTCTTAGATAGTCCAACCATTAGTATCAGAGCTTTCCCATAGAAAACTATAATCATTTGAATCGATTATATGATAACATTTGTTTGTTACAATCAATAATGTTATCGGTATTTTCGATGATTTTTTTCTTTTTTATTTTCCTCGGTTGAAAATAGGACAATTAAAAAAGGTAATTACTGTTGCCTCCTATACTATAGCTTAGTTACTAAAAGTATCATGCTCTTTATGAAATTATTATTGCCTCCAATCATTTCTAATAGTGTTAAGACACTATTGTAGTTGAATGTTTAATGTCTATTTTGTTATTTAAAAGTTAAGAAGTCAAAACCCAATACTATCATCATTTAGAAGAAAGTACCCATTTTAGATTTGTATTCTTTTTATTTCCAATTCCAAAAAAAGACTACCTAAATTATTATTTTGGCTAAGAAAATAAACTTCATAAAATCTATAAACTAAATTAGATACTAAATAAATGAAAACCTAATGGAAGTTGGAACTTTTAAAATTGATAACATTAAATTGAAAACTAAATAATAAAAACTAAAAAAATAACACCAAATTGAAAAGTAAATATAAAAAAATAAAAAAATAAGGAGCTACCAAATTAAGTTTAATTTTTTTCTCCTAATTATTGAGGTAATAATGTAATTTAATATAAAGTGCAAATAAGTAGAATAAAACTTGTGAGTTTAGGGGGATTTTGTAAATAAATAAAAATTGTCATGTCATCAGTTAACTAACAGAGTTTAACGATAAGGGGACAACAATAATTATAGGTAAATTCTTAAATTATAGTATAAGGGGCAACAATAATTATTCATTTAAAAAAATTAAGCCATTCAACCAATGTCTTTTTCTTTTTTTCTTTTCGCTTAAGTCGAGGCTGGTCCACAGGCGGCGATGAAAATAAAAAAGGCAAATATCACTTACCTCCCCTCTTAACTGGACAAATAGCACTTACACCCCCTCTTAGTTGGATAATATCACTTACCTCCCCTCTTACCTAACAAATATATCAAACACCTCCCATCTGTTAACTTTTTAAGTTAAATTTAACTTTTACTATTAAATATTTTTCTAAAACCCCAAACTACCCTTGGCTAAAAATAATTTTTTTATTTTAAACCCTAAATTACTGTAATCATCCTAACAGTTAAACTACTAAATTACCCTCAATTAAAATAATTATTAAAAATCAAAACACCATAGTTAAAACCCAAAATATCTTTAATTATTAAAAGCCCAACATACCCTTTCTTTTTTAAAATTTTATCAAACAATTAAAAAAAGACGTACTACTATCAAGTAAAATTAAAAATGCAATAAAAAAAGGGTATGTTGATAAAATTAAACACGTACTACTATTTTGGGTTTTTTTAATTGTTTGATAACTTTTTTTTTTTTTAAAAAGGATATGTTGGCTTTTAATAATTAAAGATAATTAGGGTTTAACTATGGTGTTTTGGTTTTTAACAATTATTTTAATTGAGGGTAATTTAGTATTTGAACTGCTAGGGTGATTACGGTAATTTAGGGTTTAAAATAAAAAAAATTAGCCCAGGGTAGTTTGGGGTTTTAGAAAAATATTAACGGTAAAAGTTAAATTTAATCGAGAAAGTTAACAGATGGGAGGTGTTTGATATATTTGCTAGGTAAGAGGGGAGGTAAGTGATATTATCCAACTATGAGGGGGTGTAAGTGCTATTTGTCCAACTAAGAGGGGAGGTAATTACCCAAATAAAAATCATAGCAAGAATATTAGCCAACTCTTTTCGCTTAAGTAGATGACGAATGTCACAAAGGATGGCGGTGGAAATAAAAACCTTAGGGAGAACATTGACTAACTCTTTGTAAATGAGGTTGATATTTTAAAATTATAAAATGTTGATATTATTCAAGAGTTTCAAATTGATTTTCCCATGAAATTGAGATGAAGGTTGTTTTTAAATTTGATCTAGGTAATCAACCGACAAACTCTACTGAATTGCGTGATTACATTTCTCAATGTACCATTACATCTGTCACATCCGACCAGCCAGTACCCTATCTGGAATACCCGACGGTGTGATCCACAGCCCTGAAGATCAAGTTTAGGAATGATCATATCCATTTAGCACAATAACATCATCAAAGCAAGAACAAATCATTGTATTCAAGTAATCTATTAATAAAAGTCAAAAAAGGATCTCAGAAAGATCACTAAAGAATATCAGAGTGCGGAATAACATGATTCCAATCAAAAGACACTGTAGAGTATAGTGGAAATATACTCCACAACATATGCGGAAGGTATATCGAAACTAAGACAAGCTCTAAACTAATACAAATAAAATAAAAGTCTAGAAGAAACAAGAGAATCTAATCCACATCTTTAGTCTTCATCTTCTTCACTTTTGGGTCATGCTCTTAAAGCTTCAAATCAGCATCTAGCGCACGATCCCATCGGCGAATAAGACGATGCCGGCTGCCGTCAATAGGAGCCATCAACGCAATTCAAATCCGAGTGTTGGCTGCCTCGCTGTTCATTACCTTGTCTAAGGACATCCGGAGCTGTACCATATAAGGAAAGGTCCTCCGTGCTGGGGCACGAGTTCTCTTTCGGTCCTGTAATGTCATCTAAAAACAAGTCTCCCGAAAGGTAAGCTCAAAAGAACTTACCAAATAATCCAAACATAATAGGCATCTTCACATGCATTCACATGCAAACATATATGCAATGATATGAAACAACATATGCAAGTATGATTCTAACTCTATATATGTATGCTGGTCTCTATTGGCAGACATGCTTTAAGTCATGGCACCATATTTTTTGTGAAGGTCATTCACTCTCCCTCAACCATCTAGGCATCTCGGGCTCTGCCGGTGGTAGTTGGGTAAGGCATCCCTCAAGACATTCCGTGGCTGGGGTTTAGGTCACCGTTCTCTCACATAACCATTTCGTCTACGTATTGGCGCATGTCAGGGTAAAGCCTAGCCAAATGCAAGTTCTACTTAGTCATATCAACTTAGATCCAGATACGTCCATTCCTCGCCCCTGGTGATCCTTTCCGGTATCCTTCACACTAAAGTCAGCATAGTCTCGGACTACGGACTCATCAACCCTACTGGTCATCCAAAAATAATAGACGGGAAGTTCTCATGTCCTCTCATGGATTGGTTACCGATCTTGAACGTCCATGAGCCCAAGTCTACTATTTGCAACCCTACCAATAAATGGCCCCCACAATGTGATTCATGTCCCCTCACGGGTTGGTTACCGGTCTTGAGCGCCCATGAATCCCCATTGTTGCCACGGGTCGTTCGGTCTCAATACCCTTCCAAATCGGGTCTAATATAACATGGGTATTCCTAGCCAAACACTGCTAAACCAATCCTAGGTATGTTAACCAGTAGTTAAGGAAAGAGTTAAGGGGCAGCACAGGAAAGTGTCCCATACCACTTCCACTAATCTCCAAAGACAGAAACGGCAATAGGGCATTCCCCATTCCACAACTACGACCTAGGCATCCACATCACATCATGATTCCAAACATATCATATTCACACTCATATCCACATCATAGTCCATATCGCATTCTCATAATCAATAATCAATTCTAATATGTAATTCACAATGTGGACAAGCTACTGTAGTTGCAGAAGTATCATGATGTAAAAGAAACCAAACAACAATAGTTAAATCATGCATTCATGTCATAATACAATAAGACATGTAAATAAGCATATTGTGAGTTGGAATACTCACCTCGTAATCTGAACTTATAGTCTTCAAATAAGATGTCAGAGAACAGATTCAAAATCACCTAAACAAGCTTGACAAAACATGTATAGGTCATAAGAAGCAATTCCAAAAGATTGGAGTCGAAACAGATAAAAAATGGAGTTGCTGTCACTGCGGGTAGATTGGCTGGGTTGATTGGTCCAATCGACCTAGGCAGTCTGCCCAGTGAACGGTACGAATCCAAAATCAGATTTTTGGTCCGAAACCTATTCTACATGATCCGGAATGCTACGAAACTTGGAGGGAATGTCTAACACAGTAATCTAAGACTATCTAGCATGTATTAGACATCAAACGACGATAAAAACCAATACTTACTAATTTAGAATCATACTTTCTAATTTGGTAAAAAACACTATGAATGAAGGAGATGGACTAGAGATGATGAGATCTCATTCTAGTATATGAATACAGTAAATCAAGTATATGAATAATCATGGAGATGCATCTATAATGCTAGAAGAAATCAAAATAAGAATATGATCATAGTTTTAAGAAGAGATCATAAGAATCATGTTAGGAATGAAAATGAAGATCATAGCATAGATAATGAAAAGAGATTGTAGAAGATATATTTGCAAAGATGCAACATCTTCTTTAATCTCAGTTCAGAGAAGAGAATGATCATAGTAAGAATCAATCAATAACATAATAGAGTGATTACTAACCTTTGATTGAAGAACAAGAGAGAGAACTTGAATGTTGCAAGATTTGATCTTCTTCAACAGTCTTGGAGGCTTGGAGAGGAGTTCCTTTCGTTCTCTAGGTGTTTTGGAGGCGAGAGATACTAAAAATATGAAGTCCTATGGTATATATGGCAATATAACCCTATTTAGAAGATTCTGCGTGAATTCAGTATCCTCGGGTTGATTGGCTAGGTAGACTGACCCAGTCGACCCAGGCAATCGATCCAGGCAGTCAGCAAAGCCTAAGTCAGGGAATTAAGGGCCTTTATCTTATTGGAATCAAACGAAACTTTAAACACTTAAACTATAACTTACCTAGCATGGAAAAATGCAATCAAATCATGTTTAACCAAACTCTAAGGTCATCAACCAATCTTCTCTTCATCAAAGTGCATTTCATCTCCAAATTAGACAAGGTTTTCAAATAGGGAATTCCATCATCAATTTTCTATGGGTTGGGTTCAAACACCATGTCTTCAACTGAGATGGCCCACAAGCCTTCTTCCTTCACTTCGGGTCTTCGGATCTACACTAAGGGAGAGGTCCGACCTGACTTTATAGGATCTTCTAAATATGTCAACACTATACTCAAGGTCCAACTTCAAGGTCAAACATCAAACAAGTTATTCTCCATCCAAAACAAATAGGGTGTCTAAGCTAGGTTTAGGGCTGGATTTCACATCGGATTTTTTTAATCTATAGCTATGTTTTTTCTTTATAATGTTTTTTGTAAGTCCTCGAATTCTTTACCTTTCATAGGCTGGAGCTGAAAATTTGTTTCATTGACCCAAAAGTGTCAAACCGTGACTTTTGTATCATATATGCACCAATTCTTCACTAAATTTAGAAATTTTTATTTGATGTAGGTACTATTTCTCATGTGGATGACGTCCATTACAAAGTTGTTCTCTCTACTTGGCTCTGGTTTTAATTGTATAAGTATAATGGAAGTTATTTATTTATGAAGACATACATTTATGTTTGATTACTATCTATTATTTTCCTATCTCTAATTTAATTAAACTTTCTTTATCTTCATCTGCTTTCGCCAATAAAAGACTACGAAAAATTGGATTCGGTGAACAATTTTGTTTGTTCACAATAACTTCTTTGATGAAGATTCAATTTTTAATTTATTAAAAAATGTGGGACCCTTTAATTGTGACATCTCTTTTTTTTTTCTTCTTTTCTTTTTTTTTTTTGGTGAATAGAAAAACTTTAATTAAAGGAAATTTAGTGCTGTCGGCACTTACATATTGTACGTAATGTACTACTGCAATTATCCAGCTGTGTGGCTGCAGTATAAGCAAGGTTCTCAAAACACAATTGGAGCACTGGGTTAGGGAAATCTACATAAATTACATGTTTTGTTGTTTCAGATAAGTTCATTAACTTTGGTAATTCTTCAAGAGGCCACCTTTCTGTTGACGGACTTGGTAAGATCTTTGTAATTTGATGATGATTGGTCCAAATTTCTTCAACCTTTATCCCATTTGCTTTCGCAATATGCATGCCTAGCTGTAGGCCAAAGAGCATAGTATCCAATATCCCATTAAGTTCCCTATTTCCAAAATTGATGAACAATACGTGTCCATCTCTGCATATCCCAATACTCCAACCTGTGACTCCTAACTGGTGGTGAGGAACCCCTGCACAAATAATAACATTTTTGTTAGAATGAAGAGTATACCTACACAGATTGTTGCTAATATCAAGAAAGTTAAGATTGGCAAATCTAGATTCCTGATAAATTTGTATATCCCTATCTTCCTTTCTTTGTGGGTTCAACATTCTAATCCAAAGATTTGTATTTTGTAATACCACCGATGGATTAGGCATTTTAAGAGTAAACACCTTCTCATTCCTACTTTTCCAAATAAAGTAACAAGTTATAATGAAAACCGACATAACCCATCGCCCATTATCCTTGCTTAATTGTGAATACATATCAATGCACTGATTGCGAATCGATGAGTTTTGCCAGTGTTCAGTTCTAAGACCCAAAGGTCCAGCTGCATGGATTCGTTTTCCCCATTCACATGATATAAGAATGTGCCATATTGTTTCAACGGACTTCCCGCATATAGCACACTCAGCCATTATGCTCGACCATTGGGCAAGCTTAGCCCGAACCGGTAATCCATCATTTAAGGCCCTCCAAAAGAACACCTTAAATTTCGGATGGATGGGTAGTTTCCACATATGCCTCCACCACATAGCCAAAGTAGGGTCCGGGGTCCCTAACCGTTGGTTAACTATCTCCTTATAAGCAAGTTTAACAGTGAAGTCTCCATTTGGAGAAATTAAAGAAGACCAAGAATCCTCCTGGTCTGACAAATGGCAAGAATTGATGAGGGAGGATAATTGAGTAGAGAAAATCTCCCTGTTTTGAATTTGATTGTGGAATGCTTCTATCATATCGGCCATTTGTCGCCTGTCTGGTCCACCGACCGATTTCTTGAGGTTCTTCATTGGTTTGTGCTTGAGATTGACCCCATGGGTCAAACCAGAAGGAGGTACTTCGACCATTCCCAATCTTCCTAGACACCATCATCTTTAACCTGGGGATGATACTGGCTATACTGTTCCAGACCCAGGAGCCCTTTTTTTGTGAGACCCTAGGGTCAAAGATACTTCGCTCTTTGAAATATTTTGCCTTAAAGAGTTTAGCCCATAATGCATCCGGGTTGTTGATTAGCCGCCATCCCTGCTTGAGTAATAATGCTGAGTTATAGTCTTCCATTTTCTTGAAGCCCAAACCACCCATTTCCTTGGGTTGACAGAATTTCCCCCATGAAATGAGATTCATAGTTGCTTTTTAATTTATATTATTTAACGATGTACTAGGGAGTAAGAGACTCATTACCATCGTTTGTTGGATTGCAATATTTTTACTTAATTGAAGTGACTAAAGAAACTACCCATGGATGATGAAGTAAGCTGTAAACATGGAACCATTGTAATAAGTTTTAATTAATTTGTTTGTTTGGATAAATTTAAAAACTTCACTAATCATATATGTTTCAAGTAAATTATTTTTCTTAGTTTTCTTGCCAATGCTATCATGATATAAAATAATAATAATAATAATAAGACTAGCTAAATTAATAGATTTGATCGATGGTGAATTGAATCATGTATTTTCTATTCAACTTGTATGTTGAACTACAAATTGACTAATTAAGATTGAACTAAAAATTGATATTAAAAAAAAAAAAAAAACTTTGGGCTCGAAGAAAACTAAGTTAGACCACATATGTAATCTATTGACCTAAGCATGGAAAGAAATTTCGGCGAATTTCGCCTGTTTCGCCCCCTGGCGAAACGAAACCAGGGGCGAAACCGATATTTACCAGATATTTCGGAAAAAATTATATTTTTTTATTTTTTTGTGTGTGAATTTTATACTATTTCTTGCACTTTTTAGGCGATTTCTCTCGGAATTCTATCACAATCTTACCAATTTTATCACAATGATTCAAAACTCAAAAGTTAATGTGCTAAATGTAATTAGGAGGAGAATCTACATAGAATAACTTATAAATAGAAAAACTTTTTATAGCAAAATCTTGAAGATTAACGAGCAATTTTACCAACTATATTCTAGTGATCTAATCCTCAAAAGTCAACATGCCAAATATGGTTAGGGAAGAGTATATACATGAAATAATTTATGGAAACAATTTAAATTATGAAGAGATTTTGTAATAGAATCGTCTGTTAATCATTCCAACTATGTCCTAATGATTTAGGCCTTAGAAGGTAACACGTTAAATGTGACTAGGCAGGAGGTTTAAATGGAAATATTTATTAAGAAATAATTAAATTATCAAAGTCAATATGCCAAATGTGATTAGGGAAGAGTCTATACATGAAATAATTTATGGAAACAATTTAAATTATTCATGAATCTTATAAAAGAATCTTCAGAGTGATTTGATAATCATTCCAATTATGTCCTAATGATGTAGGCCTCATAAGGTAACATATTAAATGTGACTAGGTAAGAGAATTTAAATGGAATAATTTTTAGGAAATAATTCAAATTTACCACATATTTGTATAAGATTAGGATAGGCATCAAATTTATCAAAATTATTGAGTAAAAAACACACAAAAATTAAGGGCGAAATTTTCTATATGGGGGCGAAATATCGCCAATTCAGCGAACCGTGCGAAATTCCCGGAACTTCGTTCCTTGGACCTAAGTTAATGATCCATTTATTTGATTTATTGATCTAAATCTCTAACTAGTGATTATATCAAAGATTTATCAAAATTGATATATTGATGGTTATAGAATCATTGATTCTTCAATAAATGCATTTTGATTTTCATCTCACTTAAAGAATAAAGTGGTCCCTTTATACTTTAAAGTTTCATACAACTTTGGATATAATAAAAACATGTTTAACGGTTGGGCTATGCACTTGGACAAAATGAAACAAATCCAGTATTTGATCTTTTGAACAATTATTTATGATTGTGTATTAACATTTTAATTGGTTGTGTATTCTACTAATATTTTATGTATACTTCGCACTTTAACTGCAAATTTTGGATGAAAATAATAAGAGAAGGGGTGTAATTCCCCAAAATGATATCATTTCATTATCTTATTGTCTATTATAGCAGTCAATATTTGGTGACATTTGTCCAAAAGTGATGTCATCCAATTTAAAATTGTACATGCACACAAGTGAGAGTAAACAATAATTTAATAAATTTTATTTACCCAAAGATAATGTGATTTTCAAGAATTATTGTTACATTCAAGGAACGAAATCTCGCTGGGATTCGCCGGTTCGCCACTTGGCGAACTAGGCAAATTGGAGAAATCTCGGCGAGATTTCGCCGATATTTATCTGGGCTGAAAGGTTCCCTGCAAAACTGCTATTCTCCAAGTCTCCAACCTCATTTTCTCTTCCAACCAAGGAACGAAATCTGCAAGTATAAGGAACGTTTTCCCTATATTTCTGCAACTGCTTTTGTTCTTCCGTGCTTCCAACTGCAACGGTGCTAAATAGCACTGCCGCTGTTACTACTTCTCTTTTGTTTATTTCTCTTTTTTTATTTCTTTTCTTCTTCTTCTTCTTCTCCTTCAACAATCCGGTGATTTTCGTTTGATTCGCCGCAAAATCCAGCGATAGTCTATAAAACAAAACGAAACAAAACAAATCAAGAAAAGAAAAAAAAATTGTAAGTTTGAACCAAAACAAACTAATTCATCAAAATTGATTTCATTCGATTGTGCATAACGGATTTCATTCGATTTTCATTTTGATTCTAAGAATCATGATTTGGCCAAACCTTCGTGAGATTAGAAAATCGTTTTATTTTTTCCTTTTTTATATTTTATTTAATTTCTGGTAAAAGACAGAGGCATCCCTTTCAAGTGAATATTTTCCTCGGAAAATACATATCACTAAGGAATCCTTTGACTCAGTATTTATTTTTCATGTAAATTCAATATTTATTTATTTTAATATACCTCTTTTATCCTAGCTAAATGAAGTGAAATTCACTCCTTAATATGATAGGAAAGTGATTTTACTATTCTTCTTATTTTTTTTACATCTACAAAGTGATCTCATTAAGTGGTACAAGTTTAGTCCTAATGAGTCTAATTTACCCTAATCCACTGACTTCATTCTAAGGCTAAACAATATTTAAGTTCCAATATTTGGCCCTAAAGGTGTATTAAGGCCTACTCATGCTAGCTCAGATTAAAAATAGGACTGGGTCATGGTTGAGTTTCTAACTAAGACTCTTAACAAACAAAATGTTTCAAGGTAAGCATACACTTTTAATGACTAAAATGACTTATTACTTGAATTTTATGTTTATTTATAATAATACTTGTTTAGTAGGAGAGCTCAATGGGAGCTGACAATAAATTAATGTTGATGATATATTTCTATGTATAATATATAATTAATTTTTTTATAGATGTTTTGACGTAGACATACATTTATTTGTATTTTGTTGTTGTGATGTTTTGCAAATTGTGGTTTTACCATTGTCCATAGGTGGTTTTAGCCATAATTGATGGATTGGCTCTTGACCATAGCTTTAGCCTAAATATATGTTTAGCCTTTGAACTTGTTGGTGTTCAATAACCCATGAATATGATGAATGATCTATAAGGAATGATGTTTATGTGATCACAATTGCTGAGTGTTTTTTGTTTATCTCATTTGGTTTGATTAATAAGTAGACATTATTGTAATTTTTTTTTTTTTATAAGAAAAAGATAACATCAATTAGGTAAGGGTTTTGCAGTTGCATTCATCATAAATAATAGTCTCTAAAGAGGGGAGTCCTATGTGATGATTTGTTAAACTAAGTAGCCAGAGTTTTGCCATATCCTTGCTTAGATTACAGACCTTGAGTTTGGTAGTTATAGGTAGAACATTTGCTAAAATAGGAAATAGATAAAGGGATAAATTTTGTATCACTTTTTCTTGGATCAGATATGTTGCCATGACTTCATCACACCAAATTTGTTGGAGTTGTATTTGCTTCAGCTGTGATATATTTATTGCTTTCCAAATAGCTTATACCAAGGTCTTTAGAAGTTGTCCTTTGGGTGTTATACCTTTGTTAACATCTTGAATGTTCATTCCCACAGTAGTCCCACGTTCCATTTGTCTTCTTCTAATTCATCAAATAAGCCCGCAAACGTAAGGATTGGTAAGTACCCAAAATTATTAGATGTGTTTAAGCATTTAAAGGGGGGGGGGGCGTGAGGATTGTGTTCTTTTCAATTTGTTTATTCCCATTCAATTTTTAGGGAAAAGCTGTAATTCTCCAACCCACTTTTTGATATTAGCAAGTAGTTTTAGTGGGTTTAGGTCTCTATTATTGTAAACATTTGAATTTCTTTCTATCCATATATGATAGCATGTGATTATAAATATGGAAAATAAATCATGTTTTAGTCTCTTTGTCAAGGCCATGACGAACTAGAAATGAATTACATAAGTTAATTAGAGAGTTATTGTTTATTATTTCCGTTCTTAGTCTCAATAGTCCTGTTGCCCAAATTCTCTTCGTCCAGTTGCACGAAAGGAAAATGTGCCAGAGAGATTCATAATTGGTATTGCAAAATCACATGTTGGATCTATTCCTACCCATGTAGAGAGTATGGTTTTGGTCGGCAATCCTGCATTCAAAAGACGCCAGAAAGAAGTTTTAAACTTCGGGTGAATTGGTAATTTCCAAAATAACTTCCACCATCTAGAGTGAGGTGTTAGTATTTCATGGTTATTTAATTTTGACAAGGCTTTCTTGGCTAATTATTGTGATTGATAGAAAGACATATGCCATATGATGAGGCAGATATTTTATTGTTGTTCGACATTGGTAAACGTGTTAACTTGATCAAAGATAATGACAAATTTTGTGATTGAGATTCCACGACCATATCAATTTATTATAATAGAGTAATTAATTTAGCCAAAGTGAGAGATTGTTAGCTTCATCTTAGATAATATGTGGGGTTAGATTAATTATTGGGGTTAATAATTGATAATGGTATCAACACATTGGGCATATGCACTCCTATTAAGTTTTAGATGAGTTAAACTGGTCCTTTGTGAAAATGGACTAGGAATTGAGATCCTGTTATAAATAGCTATAATGGGTCCCTCCAATCACTTCTTTTTCACAATAAAATGGTACAGAAAGGGAGATGAAGAGATTGGAGAAAGCTTCAACACTCTACAGGTGTAACGTTAAATGTATGGATTGATATTCTTTAGCATACGTTGGTGTAAGGTACATGAAACTCTCTCATTGAATAAAATATTGTAGGTATAATTACTGTTGTCACCTTGTACTTTGATTTTATTATTACTTTATCCCCTGTACTTTTGAAAATTACTATTCCAACCTTTAACTTTGTCTACAATTACTAATGCCACCCTACCGTTAAGCTCTGTCAGTATACTGATGATGTGGCATCTATAAATTTTTTCAAAATCCCAAAAATAACCCTGCAATTATCTTTTTACTTATTTGCACTTTTTTTAAGTTATAATACTACCCTTAATAGGAAAAAATTAACTTTAATTTAACTTTTCTTTTTAAAAAGAAACCACCAAATAAAGGAAAGATGTGATTTTTTTTCTCTAAAAATAAATCACCAAATAAAGGAAATGTGTAATTAAATAGAAACTAAAATATTAAGAAATATCAAATTTAATTCAAAGCTGAAAGTTGAAAATCACCTAATATATGCTGACCATTATGTATGTTACCAAATTTTCTATCAATTAGATTTTATATGCTAATTTGTTTATAAAACTTCTATCATGATGATTATGAAAAATTTAAGTGGAATGTGAAAGTTTCAACAATCATACGTATGTGGTCTCACCAAATCCAAAACTAATTCTAAAATATAAGATTTTAAGGATATAATTGATATGTAATATAGTTTCTATAAATGAATGTAATGCCATATTTTTACTTCTTAGTTTTAAGGGCGAAATAGACATTTTAAATTTGATGTTAACAGCCACTTAACACCATTAGAAGTGAGGGGGGCAATAGTAATTTAACAAAGAAGGGGGTTTGATTAGTAATAAAACTAAAGTATAAGGGAGCAATAGTAATTATCCCAATATTGTATTATAGTTCTTGTATGGGTTTCAATTAGGGTTTTTCATAAAAACTTAAAGATAGTCCAACGATCTAGACTATAATAAGGAAGTGAGATCAAACTCGCTTCAAAGTAGGAAAAAGTTAGATACAAGAGGTTTACTTGATTTTCAAATGTATTAAACACTAATTATATTTATTTGTTCTATTATTTGTAAGACTAAAGTTGATGTTATTCAATTGTCATGGAATTTAGGTACACTTTCTTTCTGAGGTCATGCCTTGCGCCCTTAAACATTCTCCAACTTATTTATAACTTGATAATTTAAGATTTAATCTTATCTATACAAAATATAAAGAGCTATAAATAAATGATACAAAAAAAAAAAAAAAAAACCCTGCATTCAAATGCCTTCTTCTCACCTTGTCACATAATTACAATCTTTTACGAGAGACTGATTCTTGCATAGATTTGTTTTCACATGCTTTTGTATCAGGAGATTAGGCCTACAATATGAAAATCTATTTTCAAGCAATAACGCAAGGCAAGAGAACAAAGTAGAGGGGGTTCATGAACGGGGGGTTACCTCAAGTGGCCATTACCAGTTATCAAGCTTTTCTTCTCTAAATTGAACGTGTCTTACATATTTCTCTCACTAATTCATTATTCGATAATGAATGAACGAACCATTTTAACAAAAATCTACAACTCATTATTATGTTCTCTGAGAATAAAAGAACACCAAACCTACGTTTTCGATATTGTTACTGAACGCATCCTTGCCTCTCCTTTGATATCACATATTCTTAGGAGAATTCCCAATTGAGTGAACCCCTCTTCAAATGGGTTGATTGGAACTAAACTTGAAAGTTTGACTAACTACGGTTGGTGCAAGATTTATCATTGTGGATGAATCGGTCAAACCAACGTTTTGAGTTGAAAATCCAATAGAATCGAATCACTACTTGAAGATCTTCTGCCAAACAAAGGAGTTCCTGCAATCACTTCTGTGAAATCCCCTAGAGTCCTAATTCGATAAACTTTCGTTTCAGGTCCACGAACCTAAAGTATTAGTAGAAGAATTGTGGACCATCAAAATTGAAGTTGTGGGTCCAAAAGTTGAACCTATGGACATAGACAATGAAGGAGATGATTGGGCCACCATTTTGAATTTCAAAAAGAGAGAGAAAGTCACCCCATAAGGCTTAAAAAAACAAATTTGGCACATATGAAAATGAAAACAAAAAGCCTCCAATGCCAAGGTAAAGTATACTATTGAGTCAAGCATGATTAGAGGTTTCTGCCCTCTGAAGCCTATAAGAAACAACGACCATACGAAGAAGTTATAGGGGCAGTTGGTCAAACTGACTGCTTACCCTCTCTGCCCAGAAAAAGGGTATTTTTGAGTTTTTTCATTCTTGAAACTCTATTTTATTGCTCATATAGCTTATAAACGATTTGTTTATGTTCTTTTGGAGGCTGAGAGCTTGGGGAAAGAAATGTAAAGTGTTGGGTCAAATCATTGGAATATGAGGTATGTCGAAGTATGGATTGCGGAGATATAGTGCGTGGAGGTAAGGCAACCCTCTTTCTTCATTTCCTTTAGATTATTTAAGTTGGTGATTGGTATTCATGATGAGAAATGTTGGTAGATGAGTTGTTGAATGCTATTGAATGTTTGTTGAAGCTTCTTAATATGTTTCCTAGTCCTTTTTGAGTGTCAGTTGGTTTCATTTCACCCATTTGAGATCGATTAACCATCTTTGAGATGTCCGCGGGAGACTATTTGAGAACCAAATTGGGTTTTTTTTTTTTGGAGACTAATTGGAGTGTTTGGAAGGTGTTATTGCGACATTGTTACTACTCCGTTGAAGCCCTAAAAGTCCCTAAAATATTGGATTTTGAAATAGAGCAAGAGAACCCATTTTTGGTTTAGAGGCCAAGGGGCAATTGACTGGTCCTGACAAGCTTGACTGATTGCCCTCCCCAAGTCTGATTAGGTGACATCTTTTGACGTCCGGTCTTTGCCCGGTTTTGTTCCATTTTGTAATTAAGCTATTCTTTATAACTTTGCTAGGTTTTGGGTGATCGTTTGGCTTTCTAAATTGCACATTCTTAGTTTTCTTAGAGATTACCGACACCGTGTTAGGTGAGGAGACAATCTTATATGATCATGTGTTGAATTCATGTATATTATGCTTGTATGTGACTATGCAACTTTGTCATTGGGCATGCATGCATGGATAATAACATGAGTTTATATTTTATTTATTATATTGTTATTTACATTTAATTACAATTATGATTATAATGATATGATGAGAATAGGAGAATGAAGCATGCATGTATATTGTACCTGGAGTTGTGGGTTTGACCATTATTTTTAGTACCTTGCATTCCATTTAGATTCTTTATGTTTATACTATTTTTGGTCTAGATGCATGGCTGGACACCTATATCATGCCCTCACCCTTTCGGTAGGGGTATTAAAGCCGAGTGACTCGTGATAGTGGTGCTGGATGTGGTCGCCCAATAGCCTATTGTAGTAGGTGAGGGGACACAGATCACATGTCATTCATGGTAGGGTTGCATATGGATGAGGGAGGCGTAGCCCGAGTTGGTTGGAGTCGTAGGATGTGACTTGACCCATTGTATGTGAATGACCATAGGGTTAAGTGAGGCATAATTTAAGTTGGTTAATGCAATAGGATGTGACCTTTCTTAGATAGGTGAGGATATCGGACCGAGTTGGTTGGTACCATAGAAAAGATATCCGATCCTAGTATGTCACGATTACGTAGATGACTCCTTGCATTGGGCAAGAGAGTTTCCGTGACATGCGTCAGATCTCATGCCAATTGTCATGGTGAGAGAGTGTGGCTCTATTCCTCAACCATGGTCGATAACTGGACTGTTACCCCATACCTCGGTCGTGACGCCCAATTTGGTTGGAGCCATTGGGGTCTATGTGAGACTTCTCATAGGCTATCGATGCTATGTCTTAAAACGTGTCTACCTGTAGAGACTAGCATGGTTAGATTTATAGAAGCATATTCACACTCACATTACATCTTTACATTTCATAGCACATGCATAAATTAAATACTTGGAATATATTATTTTTGCTTTTATTAAGTTCATTGGAACTCATCTTGTGTGGAAATATTTTTTTAAGACTCTTATATAGGTCATGATGACATTGTCTTCCTGGAGTACTCGGTGCCGCCGGAGTCTTACGATCCACTAGCAAGTGAGGAGATTGAGACCCATGGCAACTCATGTTCATGCTTGGACTGTTCATATGGTGTTCAATTGTTATGATCGCTGTGTGGTTTTTTCTAGAGATAGTGTATAGTTTGATTGGGTATGCATAACTTTTCCTAGGGAAATTGAGGGTTTACCCTTTCAAACCGTTTGATAAACATTTAAGACTTCTGTTGTTATAAAAATGAATTTAGATGTTTTAACTCTGATAATACTTCAACATTTAACTTGGATAATTGATAATACTTTGATATTTAACTTGGATAACTGTAATAGCTCATATTTAATACATTTCAATTGCTTTCTCATTTGGTTACGTTATTGTGTATCAAATGGTTATGAATTGGCACAAACCTAGATTTTGTAATTATGGATCACTTCCACAGGTATTTGGGAAAGTCTGATATCGGTTGAATGGGGTGTGACAACTTCAATAGATCCGTTAGAAGCAGGCCAATTGAAGACCTGCCTTCAATGATTAGGTCAGCGAGGATTGAAGAGAGGAATGTTAGGGTTGCAGTGAACCCTAGCAAGCAATTGCAGTGCTAGCAGGAAAATGTTCAAAAACCAAACAAGAAAGTATTTGCAAATGTGAGGGTTGCAGTGAACCCTAGCAACCCTTTGCACTTGCTTTACTCCTACAGTCAAAACTCTTTCATCGAATCCTACGACTTAAATTGCCTATCTTGTTTGACCATTGGATATTGTTGGTTCAGTGGATGAACCACCAATCGGGCAAGCCTGAACTGGCGGTTGGACGATTTTTTTTTTGTAACATATACCAATCTTAATTCTAAAATTTGACATCAATATCTAGCAATATTCGGTTGAGGGATGAAGTTCTAACATTGGTTGGTTTGAGTAGCCTATCAACCCTCAAGCTTGGAAACAATTCAATTATGGGTAGTACCCGCTGGAGATTGGTGATTACTGAAGCACGATATTTATGGGCATCAATAGCAATCACTTAAAAGGGGAAATCCTTCCTACCCCCCAATGCAAAATTGGGGAAGATTTGTTGTTGCATTCACCATTGGAAAGAGTTACCTTTGTTTGTCTTTTAGTCTCGGTGCATGCACAACCTGTTATACCTTGCGCCCAATGTGGCAACAAATTAGTGTGTTTCTATATACATGGTAATTAACTTAAAGTAATCCCACCTCTATTTTTTCTCTACGTGTTTGGTTCGGCCTAAGAGGGGTTCTAATTAAACCATTTAAAGTTGGGGGTTTATGGAATTTATAAAGTGATAATCATGGAATCAAAATTCCCTAGTTCTTGCGTGCTTGAAACCTTCAGGCTCTTTATGACTTTTGAGAAAGAAAGTAGATCCTTAACTTTTATCATTGTGGTTCATCAACTCTGAACATCGGAAATAGCACAATTAATGAGTCACAAAGAAATAGATTAAGGGAATGCATTTGCACCTTTATGCCTAGATCTACTGCATTCTAGGTCACCAAAAGGTATGTGATAATGCATCGATTTCATTAGTTATTTACCAATTTTAAATTTGTTAGCAATAGAAAATACCATGAAGCCAAACCTACCCTGAGCTTGTCGAAATCAAACAATATGAGTGTATGAGTACTACCTTCCATAATATAATACAAATTCAAACAAAGCAAGGTGGAAGGCAAGATAAGGAATGTTGGACATGGGAGATGTAACGAAGAGCTACGACTCCAAGGTGAGGGGGTGTCACATCCACCCAGCCGGTATCCTATCTGGCATACCCGGGATGTGATCCACAGCCCGAAGATCCAGATCGAGCGGCCATGCCTCCCACATACACAATAACATAATCATGAACAATATAATCAATGTATAAAGTAAGCAATAAATAGATCAAATGAATAAGAAAAGATAATTAATCAGAGTGCGGAAATATCAAGTGTTAACTTCTCATAAAAATGATCTCAAGGGGGAAAGAGTGATCAAAAGTCACTCCTTCGATCATAGCGGAACAGTGGTTAATCCATCTTAAATACAAGCAGTATATGAGAGTAAATCCATAAGAGTTAGGGGAAAATATCCAAATGATTACAGTCATCCAGGGAAATGGGGCCTACACATAGGTTTCTTCTATCCTAATGATTACTTCTTCATAAGTGTGGATGAAGTGAACCCAAAGTGGCCGCTCCCTCACTAAGGTGGGGCTAACCCTGGTACGAACCATCTCCTCGGCACAGCAATCCTGACTCTCAGCGTAGCCATCACCCGAAGGGTAGTATGCGGGATCATAGCTCGGGTCGTAGGATGCGCCATCAAAGTCTTTTATACCTGCAGGATAATCTAACAAATTGCACAAAAGGGATGATTTCAAAAGAACTCAGCAAGGCAAGTCGTTTCATAATACACAGTCCATTCGATACAAGTCACAATATGATGCAATATGATATGAGACAATGATGAAAATATGATTCTACTCTTAAGTATGCTAGTCTCTAAGGTAGACATGCTTTAAGCCATGGCACCATACTTCTTTGGGTCGTCTGTCACTCCCCCTCAATCATAAAATATCTTGGGTCTGCCGTGGTAACTGGGTAAAGTCCACATCAAGCCATGATTGGGGATTTAGTCACCACTCTTTCACATCACCATTGGTACAAGTATTGGTGCATGTCGTGGCGAAGCCTAGCCCAATGCAAGTCATCTACTCAGTCGTATCATGTCAGATCCGGATACTTTCCATATGGCACCGACCAACTCGGTTCCGTATCCTTCAGATTAGAGTCAGCGTATCCTATGGCATCGACCAATTCGGACCGACGACTCATCAATCCTATTGGTCATCCACAAATGGTAAATGGGAAGCTCTCACGTCCTCTCACGGGTTGGTTACCGGTCTTGAGCGCCCGTGAGCCCAGGTCTATCCATTTGCAACCCTACAAATAAATGGCCCCTTTCGGGTAACTGCAGTATGGTTTAAGTCATCTCACGGAGTGGATACCGGTCTTGAGCGCCCATCTACCATACACTACCACTGGTCGTTCGGTCTCAATACCCTTCCGATTCAGGTCTGATACAACAAGGATAATCCTAACCATACACCTAGACAATCCTATGCATGTCATCCAAAAACCCGGGAAAGCGTCGATGGACACCTTCGGAGAATATCCCATACTACTCCCTCCGATGTCCAAGGACAGAAGTGTCGGAAGGACACTTCCCAATCCCAAGTCATACATAGTCAATCACAAGCTCAATCTCGTCATATCATACTAAATCAATGATTCATCATATAACAAGGCATATCATAACATGATTCATCATATATAAAATCATAGAGTACAATTGAACATGATATTCTAAATGATATGTAACATTCTACTACTGATAAGAAAACATATAATAGTCATGTATGGTAAAGGAATACACATGAGCACATAACCATTAGTTCTCAAAATATACGCATGTTGATATAATTAACATACTTGAGTTAACGACCGTCCTTACCTTAATTGAGTTGTAAATAAATTCAATTATCACCAAGAATGGTCCCAAAAATCAGTGTTGGTACCCTAGACAACATACAAGTAACATCAGAGAAGAAAACAATCGAATCGGAGGTCAAACAAATCATTTCGGCTGAGTACAGGGGTGTTAACATCTCTTGGTTGACTGGCTGGTCGATTGTCGTCGACCAAGCAGTTGACCAAGACTTGTTAACCACTGGGCAGAAATGGAAACTTGATCCGAAACTGACCTTCCGGTGCTCTGATCGACACGAAATTTGGAGGGCATGTTTATAACAGTAAGAGGATACTACACACTAATTTTTATGATGATCCAACGGTCCAATCAGAAATGCCCAATTCAAAATCTTAAGTTCTATATGTTAATTATCAAGAATCAAATTGGAATTGATTGAAATTGTAAAGGATGATGGGAATCAATCAAGTGAACGTTAAGAATCAAGTTAGAATCTTAATTTCACAATAATCTAAGCTTAACATGCATCTACATATCAGTCTTGAATCAAGAATAGGTTAAATTGAAAAGAATCAAAGTAATGAAGTGCAAGTAATCTTAATGGAATCATAGCATAGCATGAGTGGGGGAGGATCAAGGAATTGAAAGGGGGAAACTCATGGTTAAGTGTTTGCAAGGTTGCAGCATTTCAACCATGGTCTCAAGATCATCATTTGATAGAAAATGAGTAGATTAGAAGAAGAATAGAAGGAATCATACCTTGAGTTGATGATTAATGTATAACACTAATGATTTGAGTCAAAGATATTCCCAAACATCAAGGAGAAGCCCAAGAGAGTGTCCAACCTCGAGCTCTGGAGTGCCAATGATTAGCTTAGGTCCTCATTCACGAGTTCCAAAAAGGTAGGGGCAAAATGAGAAGTGATTTAGTGAAGATTCAAATTCCATTACTGCTGGTCGACTGGCTGGTCCACTGTCAGTCGACCAAGACATGACAGCAACTTCAGGAGTGGATTCGGGAGGCTATAAGGGGTCAAATTGAGCGGGGTTTTCTCCTACAAATCAATCAACAAGTCTAGTTTCAGGAAATACCTTCAGATTGATCATGGGGGTTCCAAGAAGTGCTTCAACTAATTACTAATTCAATCTTCATCGATGCGCAGATTTTCACTCAACGCTGACAATGTGCTCAAGTAAGGGGCATCATTGTCAATGTCCATAGGTTTTGTATCAAGCATCAAATCATCAAATCATCAATTAAGAGGGCCCACAGGTCTCTTCTACCACCACTTTGGGTCTTCGGACCTGCAACAGTATAAAATCCGGGCCGGGTTAGGGTCAGAATAAGGCCGGATTTTACAAGGGGTGCAGTGGAGAAAGAGAGGAGGAAGAAGTGAGAGTATGGCTTCTAGTAACGTAGCGTAATGTAACTCCACAATGGACAATAAATATAAAAAAAAAAGTAATGGATAATAATTAAAAGTTTTAATTAAAAATTAAAGAATTAAAATAGAGGGTAATTTAGGTATTTAAAAACATAATGAGAGAAGGAGATAAAGATTTCATCTTAGGAACTAAATGTGAAAATATGAATATGGAAGCCCGAGTGAATATTGGGTAGGGTTATTTTTTATTTTGGTTACCATCCACCAATCATTCAGGGGAGGGAAAAAGGTTTGGTAGGACAGAAGTTGAAATCCATGACCTCCTTGGATTTAATGCCTTTATGTAAGAGGCTGCCACCGCTATGCTAAAAGCACATTTAGCACATCCTCATATTGGGTTGGATTGTAGTGAAAGAAAATTTCCTTTATATTTTGTAATGTAGACATACGTTATCTTGACAGCTCAGACAATTTCATCAAGTTAAAATTTCTAGCGGCTATCCAAATTCGCGACGTGGTTAAAAGTGTGTGACCTTGTTAAGAAACCAATTTCACAAGGAAGATATGTTGTTTTAGCGATCCAAGTCCGCCATGCGGTTAAAAGTGATTGACCTCGTTAAGAAACCAAATTTGTTTTCAAATGGAAACCCTTTTGCTGGGAATAAACCAAATACGTGGTGTATCAAACACAAAAACAACACACAAGACACAAAGTTTTACTTGGTTCTATTAAATGACCTACATCCAAGGGTGAGTTCTACGGATTCGAGATAATATGAACAACTACTATTAGTGTTGAGTTGGGTACAAAAGGAATTCTCAATAGCTAATGCAACAACTCATAGATGAAACTCTCAAGAGATCCAAAAGAACTCATGGTATAGCAAGAACATCAACCATGAAATGATCTCACCTGATTCGTACACCACCAACGAGTCAATGAGCACAAGAAGGCTCAGCCGAAGACCAAGAAGCCTTCAAACAATCGAGAGATCCACCACGAGAGCCTCAAATCAAAGGCAGTAGTGAGGAGAGAAGAACCGCACCACCACAGAGTAGAGCACGAACACAAAGAGATATTAGAATATGAAACCCTAAACCCTATTTTGGGTTTTATAATTACAGCAAATGAAAGGACAATATTGCCCCTCAAGAAATGAACATAACACATATCTCTTATAAGAGAAAATGACATAAATGCCCCTGCTATAGAGATATTCCAACATCCTCCACCTTGACATTGATTTTGGTTGTGCATAATTACCTAAATCACAAAGAACTCACCAAAAAATAGGAAAAATAAGAAAGTGAATGAGAACTTCAAACAACAAGCACTTTCAACATGTTCAAAGCAGTTTTGAACTTGTTTTTAGGGTAGTACTTTAGTCAAAATATCAGCAGGATTGATAGATGTATCAATCTTAACAATCTTGACTAAACCTTTGGAGATAATATCCCTAATAAAGTGCAGCCTCACATCCACATGTTTAGTACGTTCATAAAATATGTTATTCTTAGAGAGACAAATAACACTTTTGAGAATCACAATATATAGAAGAGCATATATCATCAAAACCAAGTTCTCCAAGGATACCCTTTGGCCAAAGAGCTTCCTTAATAGCCTCACACAAGGCAATATACTCAGCCTCAATGATAGAAAGAGCAACCACATGCTGAAGAGAAGACTTTCAACTGATCATGTAATATCCAGCCCTATTCTAACCTTGACCCTGACCCGGATCCACTGTTGTATTCAGGTCCGAGGACCCGAAGCGGTGGAAGAAGAGATTTATGGACCATTCTGATTGATGATCATGATTCAGAGACCGAGCCCATGGACATTGACAATGATACCCCTTGCTTAAATGCATTGTCGGTGTTTAAGCAAGGTTTGCGCATCGGAGGATATTAATATGGTTGATGTACCAAATGACCTCCTGTGCACAATCCGAAGGTATTCCCTGAAACTATACTTCTTGATTGAATTGTGGAAGAAAACCTCACTCAATTTGACCTTGTATAGCCTTTCAAATCCCTACTTGAAGTTGTTGTTCTAAACCTGAGTTTTCTGCTGAAAATATTTTGGTCGATCATTTTGGTCGATACCATCGACCAAGGACCATCGACCAAAATGTCCCAGTCTGCCAAGTTAATGATTCCATGGAATATTCCTTTTCTATTTAATATGACCTCGAGCCTTGATCCTTTTGCAATCATTTTTCTCACCTGGGAACGTGGGGAAAGCTTCCCAAAGCAGCTCCTTGGTTAGTGTGAAGGGTATCTCATCAAAGACACTTAGTTTATCATTGATTATTGTCTTCATCTTCCACACTAAGGTATGACTCTTCATTCCACTCTCTACCCTACCCTTTTCTACTCTTTTCTATTGTCATCTTGCTGATGGGACATTTGGAATGGTGCTGCAACCTTGCAACCACCACTCCAAGTGCCTACTCATGCTCAATCCATGATTCCCTTAGCCATTCATTGATGCTAATGCTTATATCTCATGCCTAGCATATGTATTCCATGATTTACCTATTAACATCATATCATTTGATATCAAACTGAGCTACAGAGTGTATTATGTTCATGTTTAACATTACCATATGATTCCAATCGAATTTCTATTAGTTTCTCTAGCTATTGCATGCTATTCCTCATCAATGCAATCAATTCCAACTCATGCCATGATGTTTATCACTTGAACTTGATAGCTCAAATTGGGGCTTTTTAATTGGACCATTGGATTGGGTTAATTCCTTGATTTATAGTGTCCTACTACTATTGTTAAGTATGCCTCCAAGTTTCAGATTGATCCGAACACCGGAAGACTCATTTCGGACCAAAATCTCCAAAATCCACTATTCTGCCTGAGGACAATTTTGGTCGATACTTTTGGTCGATACCATCGACCAAGACCATCGACCAAAGTTGTTGCTGACAGCAACCTTGGTAAGTTTTGACTCAAATAACATCCGATCTTCCCGACTTCTTTTCTAACTTATTATTGATGTTTGTTTAGGGCCTTAACAATTCTATTGGACTATTCTTGGTATTCTCAATTCATCATCAACTCATCCAAGGTAAGGATGGTTATATCCATAAACATATAAGTCATCAAATATTGAACTGTGCTTTATTTAAAGAATAAGATCCCTAAATTTCCTTTCAATCATTATGAGACTGTTACACATGTGTTAGAACAGTAGCATTTAAATCTTTATACTTTGTTGGGTTACTTTATCATTTTGATTTGCTTATGATTATAATGATTCGTTTCAATATTATGATTTGATTACTATTGTGAATATGCATTGGATGCATGAGAAATGATGAGATTTGATGTGTGATTGCTTACGTATGACTTGGGATTTGGGGGTGTCCTACGACACTTTCGTCTTTGGGCATCGGAGGGAATAGTATGGGATGTTCTCCGATGGTGCCTATCGACACTCTCCCGAGTTATTGGATGACATACATAGGATTGTCTAGTTGTGTGGCTAGGTTCATCCTTGTCGTGTCGAGACCCGAATCGGAAGGGCATTGAGACCGAACAACCCGTGGTAGTGTATGGTTGGATGGGCGCTCTAGGCCGGTAGCCAATCCGGTAGGGGACATAAACCATGCTACGGATACCGAAAGGGGCCATTTATTGGTAGAGTTGCATATGGATAGACTTGGGCTCACGGGCGCTCAAGACCGGTAACCAATCCGTGAGAGGACGTGAGAGCTTCCCGTTTACTATATGTGGATGACCAATAGGGTTGATGAGTCCGAAATCCGGGATTTCGCTGACTCTAGTGTGAAGGATACCGGAAAGGATCGCTGGGGGCGAGGAATGGACGTATCTGAATCTCGACTTGACCGATCGAGTAGATGACTTGCATTGTGCTAGGCTTTACTTGTGACATGCGCAAGATACTTGACCAAATGGTGATGTGAGAGAGCGGTGACCGATCCCCTTACCATGGTTTTTGATGGCTTTACCGATCTTCCCGGGCATTCCCAAGATATGGAAATGGGAGAGTGGTGACGACCCGAGAAGTACGGTGCTATGACTTAAAGCATGTCTACCATAGAGACCAGCATTCATAAAGTTAGGCTCATATCTCGCATCATATGTTCCATATCACATTGCATTATTATATGTTCTGAATGTGTATGATTTCTAATTATGGAATAACTTCCTTGCTGAGTTCTTCGAACTCATTCCTTTTTGTGCAAATGTTTTAGATTACATTCCAGGTACCGGAGATTACGATGGCACATCCTATGAGGCGGACTATGATTCCACATACTACCCTCCGGGTAGTGGCGTCGGTGAGGATCCGTATATTGGAGCCGAGGAGGATTACTATCTGCACCAGGGTTAGCCCCACAGTTGTGCGGGAGAGGCAGCGCTGGGTTTACTTCATCCGTACTGTTGAGGAGACTACCATTAGTATAGAAGAAACCCTAGCATAGTGCCCCATTCCCCTGGTGTATTTGTGGAACCTTGGATATTGTAATTAACTTGTCTTTGAATTATTCTTGTGATATTCGGATATGTAACTAACTTGATTTACTTCTTTTCCGCTGCTCTGAGAGGGTGACTGCCACACCTTCTCACCCTTTATGATTTTGATCACACTTTATTATTATCTATATTCCGCACTCTGATTTAGTTAATCTTATCTTATTCATGATACTTAGTATTAGCTGTTTTTACCATTGATTATTACTGTTCATGATTGTGTTACCATGTATGTGGGAGGCATGGACCTCAGATCATTGATCCTTGGACTGTAGATCACATCCTGGGTATTCCAAATGGGGTACCGGCTGGGTGGATGTGACAGATCAAGTTTCCACTAATGGTAAACACATAACTAGTTAAAGATCTTCTCTTATCAAGATAACAGCAAAATCAGAGTCACAATATCCAACAATATTAAGCTTATCACTACAAGCATTATCATATAAAAGTTTATAACTAGCTGAACTTTGTAAGTATCTTAAAATCCACAACACAATATTTCAATGAACATTACTAGGATGACTCATAAACCTACAAACCAGTCCAACAACATAGGCGAAATCAGGTCTAGAACAGACCATAGCATACATGGGTGAACCAACACAAGTTTGATAAGGCATTTTAGTTACAGTAGCATCAAGACAATATTTCAACTTAAAATGTGCACCCAAAGGAGTATCAACAACTCTACAATTTGCACTTCCAAAGTTAGTAATTAATTAATGCAAGTAAGTTACTTGAGACAAAGTAAGTAAGCCATTAGATCTATCTCTAAATATGTCAAAACCAAGAATCTTCCTTGCAGCCCCTAAATCCTTCATTTCAAACTCAAATTTAAGAACATTCCTCAACTTACAAATCTCTAATTTATCTTTGCAAGCAATAAGCATATTATCGACATACAACAAGAGATAAATAAAAGTGTGAGCTTTGAATTCACAATAGTACACACAATGATCATAGTAGCTTCTTTTAAACTTATTCTGAATCAAAAAAGAATAAAATCTTTTGTACCATTATCTTGGAGATTGTTTCAACCCATACAAATATCTCAATAGCAAACAAACCTTTCCTTCATCTCATTTTCTTATAAAACCCTAGGTTGACAAATGCAAATTTGTTCCTCAAGTCTACCATACAAGAAGGCAGTCTTGACATCCATTTATTCCAACTCAAGGTCAAATATAGCAACAAGAGACAAGAGAACCCGAATTGAGGTATGTCTAACCACAGGTGAAAACACCTCATGATAATCAATACCTTCAGTTTGGGAATAACCTTTATCTACTAACCTAGCCTTAAACCTAGGTTTTCAATTCCAAGGATTCCAGACTTAAAGCTTATAAACCCATTTACAACCAATGACTTTATTTTCCTTGGGTCTATCTACAAGCTTCCAAGTCTCATTCTTAGCTAAAGAGTCCATCTCTTCTTCCATGGCAACTAACCACTTATCTCTATCAGGACTATCTAGGGCTTCTTTAAAGGTTCTAGGTTCACTTGTTTCCAACTGATCAGCAATACTAAAGGCAAAATAAACTCAGTTTGAACCTAAAACCACAACAAACCTAGAAGGCTTTCTAATCTCTCTTCTAGCCCTATCCCTAGCCAAGAGATAATTATTTAGGGTTCCTTCTTCATCAACTTCGTGTTTAACATCCAAAAACCCACTAGGAGAGTTCAAATCAATAGGATCATGGGTATTAAGATCCACACTAGGCCTATCCTCAAACTCCACCTCAATAAGACTACCATCAAGGTCTTGGGTAACAAGTTTTTTACTAAAAGTCTTAGGTTTAACAAACTCTAGTTCATTAAACCTGACATCTCTACTTACAATCACTTTCTTGCTTTCAAGACACCCCGACCTATAATCCTTAACTCCATGAGGATAACCTAAGAACAAACACTTTCTACCCCTAGGCTTTTTCTTATTTTGGTGGACATAAGCTACACACCTAAAATGTTTTAAAACACTATAATCAAAACCAAATTTAGACCATTTGCTTTCAAGAGTTTCAAGTCTACAGAGGAACTTGGAAACCTATTAATGACAAAACAATATGTACTAGCAGCCTCAGCCCAAAACCTCTTACCTAGGTTGGACACAATCAGCATACACCTCGCTTTATCCATGATGATTCTAATCATTCTTTTAGCTACTCCATTTTGTTGGGGAGTATAGGTGCAAGTTATACATCTGGTAATATCATATTCTTTACAAAAATCAAGGAACTTTTCATTACAAAAATTAATTTCATTATCAATTCTAAGTTTCTTTACTTTCCTTATTAGTTTGATTTTCAATCATCACTTCCCATTCAAGAAACTTATAAAAAACAACAGATTTATTTATAAGGAAATATAACCACACTTTCCTAGAGTAATCATCATTTATAGATAAGAAGTATTGTGCACCTGAGAGGGATGGGGGGAACATTGGGAGAACCCCAAAAATCAGAATATATATATATATATATATATTCAAGCACATGAGAGGTCTTATAAGTAGAATGTCTTACCTACGGCATGTATGTCACAAACTTTAGAGTTTCAGATTTATTCAGTTTCAAGTCACCATTTCTACACAAATAACATAGGCATTGCTACTTATATGACCTAGTCTTCTGTGCCACAACTCCACCTCACTTAGCCCTTCACTAGCAATAGAGGCAGCACCAAGAATTAGATTCCTATTGAGAAAATAGAGTCCATTCCTCAATTCAGTAGTCAAGACCACATCATTTCCCCTCAAAACCTTAAGACAATTATCTTTAGAACAATAATGACACCCCTTTGAATCAAATTGACTCAAAGACAACAAATTCTTTCTTAATCCAGTGACAAGTCTAACTTACTGTAGGTCCCTCACTTTCCTATCATCCAACCTAAATCTTATAGCCAATACCCTCAACTTCACTTGCTTGGTCATTTTCCATAAGAACCTTACCACCCTTGATGGGCCTAAAGGTCACAAAACACTCTCTTCTAGGAGTCATATGGAAAGTACATCCCGAGTCAAGGATCCAAATTTTTAGGTCAGAATTAAGGGAAACAATTAGTGCATCACTAGTAACATCAACCACACTAGCAGCTTCACTTCTCTCATCGCTATTCTCCTTTTGTTTCCTAAATCTTTCCCAATAGTTCTTCGTAATATGCTCCTCTTGCTTACAATAACAACAGACTTTACCCTTTTCCGTATTGTTATTATTAGTGTTATTGAGGTGGTTATTATCAAAGTTACTCTTAATCTTAGAATCCCCAAATAACCATACACCAACAACCTTATCTTTCTTTTCAGATTATACTTCTATATCCCTAATCTTAAGAGCTTCCATCACATCATTAAGAGTCACAGATTCTCTACCATATTTAATAGCATTCTTTACACTAGCATGAGATTTAGGTAAAGAATTTAACTGTAGGACATCAAGTGTGTTATCAGACAACTCTTCATTAAGATCAGCTAAATCATATCATATTTTGTAGAAATCTTCCATATTATCAGATGAAGATTTAGAAGGATCCATTATGAAACTAAACAGTTGTTCTTTTAACAAGGTGATGCCAGGTAGGGATGGGGTCATGTATAATTCCTGAAGTTTAGTCCATACCTGATCAGCTTTAGTACAATTCCTTAAGCTTTTCATAACATTATTTCTCGAATGTAAAATCAAGGTACTATAGCACAACTCCATCATATCAGCGTTTTCATCATCAATCATAGAAGATGGGACTTTATCAATACCTTTTAAAGCTTTATGGTAGTGGTTTTGCACAAGAATTGCATGCAAAGTCACCTTTGCCTTCATATTATCAAGCTCCTATTGGGAAGGAGCCATGACAAAGAAATAAGCAGAGAAATAAGTAAGAATGCAAGTTTAGAGACAATTAGAGCAATCATTATTTAATTTTAGAGTATTGAGACAACTCAAGAATAACAATCTAGAAATTTGTTTATACACAGGGTAGTATTACATGTAACAACAGACCAACACAATATTAGAATCAAGTGAAACATGTTTAAAGATACCTAAATTTATAAACAGAAGCTATAAATAACAAAAACCCCAAATTACATTAGCAGTCCTTAATAGCCAAATATGGGTGGCCTCAAGAACAGGTGGGTTTTGATTAGATTCAAACCAATAAATACAAGATTGATGCAAAAATTAAGCAACACTAGCTATTTTGTTAGGGCCTGTTTGGTTACTTGAGTGTGGAGATTTCGAATATCTAGAGAGGTTCAACTTGAAATTACTTGTGGTAACCAAACAGGCCCTAACAAAATTTATAGATTTCAAATTTATAGGCCTGTTTGGTTACTTGAGTGTGGAGATTTCGAATATCTAAAAATCAATGGTTAGGAGAGTTCCGATAAGGTGATTTTGTGAATGCGCAAATGTTTAGCACTTTTATAGTAGGGATGAAATCTCTGGATTTCACCTCATACCCATATCTACAAATTCATTTTTTTAGTGTAAAAAGGTGTATTCCTAGATTTCATGAATCCATGGATTCACACAACTAAATGGGTATAAATTTTCCATTTATGAATCCAGAGATTTGAAAATTTTGGATTCATGTAACCTAATAGGCCCTTAAGGTTTTACTATCAAAACCTATATGAAGCATCAATTTCAGAAACCCTAACCGAATCAGGTGAGCAAGAATTGGGGATTTTATATAATAGAGGTTAAACAAGATATGGGGAGCATACTAGAGATATTAGATACATGAATTTAACCAAGAACTTGTCAATTGAGAAAACAAATCATATTCATTGCAGTCAGCCAAGAATTGAGACAACTATGATACCAATATGTTGGGAATAAACCCAAATATGTAGTGGATCAAATACAAACACAACACACAAGACTCAAAGATTTACTTGGTTTGGTCAAATGACCTACATCCAAGGGCGAGTTCTACAGACTCGAGATAATATGCACAACTAATATCAATGTTAAGTTGGATACAAAAGGAACTCTCAATAACTAATACAACAACTCAGAGATGAAACTCTCAAGATGTCCCAAATAACTCATGGCATAGCAAGTACTAGGGGTGTCAACGGTGCGGTTTGGAGCGGTTTTGGGCTAAAAAAGCCCCAGCCCAAACCAGCCAATTTAAAAGATTACGGTTTCGGTTTGGTGTGGTTTGGGTTCGGGTTGACTAATAGTTTGGATTCGGTTTGACTAATGGTTTAGACTAAATTAAAAATCAATACTAAATTTTTTTTCCCTTAACTCCAAATCCTAGTTTATCACACACAAAACTACAAAAGAGAGAGGATGAAGACTCCAAGTAGATCCAGTGATAAATGATGGCATTAGCTTGATCCAAACCACTCTCCACCCTCAAAAAATAAAGAATTTAGATTCTTCTATCATGTGTAGACCAACCTCACAATTTTCACCCAATGAAATTGAATTTGTATAGAGGTTCAACTTGAAATTACTTGTGGTAAGGAATAGATTTGCTAGTAGTAACGCATGGTCCTACCATCATGGCATACAATTACCAAAACGTTATTTTAAGTATCACAGGAATAAAAACACCATTACAAAAAAGCTCAATTTTGAAAGGAATAAATAAAGGGTATCAACAAATATAGGAAAGTAACTTAGAGAAACTTCAATGAGTTCATCCAAAAGCATTGAATTTCAACCTCCTTCTTAATTGTTGAATACTTTGTTCAAGTACACTTGTTTGAACAAAATCATATAAAACATGAGAAATGAGAATACAAGAGTTTAATTAAAAAAAAAAAAAAAAAAAAAAAACTAAGCTACTTTAAAATTTGAAATATTTATACAAAAACATGTACTGAAAAGTTTTCACAATATGTTAATATGACAACAAAAAACATAACATAACAAAATTTATGCTACTAGATTTCAAATGACTTAATAGTACATTACCTTAATATTCAAAAGTTAGAACAAGTAGAGGAAGTAGCAGCTGTTGAACATGATGTCATAAGGCTTCCCAACACAATGCCTAATGCATTGTTTAATTCATCAAGATCATCAGCAGGTTCAGCTACACACCAAAGTAAACAAGTTATTAACTGAGAAACGAAAGTTCAAACACATTTAGTTATAAAATATATGATTAAAGGGAAGGGAAGGGGAAAGGGGGAAAACATCTCTGAAATCAACATCAAACATCCAATCTCGAAGACATATTAATACTTCAGTGTTGGTTGGTAGTAGCTTGCTTTGGTATTTATCAATGACCCGACCTCCAACACTAAAAGCTGATTCAAATGCCATAGTTGAAACTGGAATAGGTAGTACATCATGAGCCATCCGAGCAACATCTAGATATCTTGACCCATTTGCCTTCCAATAAGCCAACACATCAAAATTATCATCATTATTCGTGCATGGAATATTTGGGTTAGTTAGATATACATCTAGCTGAGATGTACATCCATTATCCATCTCAGTTATCATAGCTACCGTAAATTCCTGAGGAATACATAAAAAAATTGTTAGTAATATTAGAATTAGTATAGAAATTTATAAGTCAAAAAAAAAAATAATAATAATAGAATTTAAGTAGAGACTAAGGAATCACATTTACTTACAATTCTTGTTTAAAATTTTTCAGGACGAGAAGGCATTATACTTGATAGATTCTTATATCCACTTTGATGCATACTCTTATATTCATCAAACAGTCGGTATAATGTAATTTTCACTTTGTTGAACATAACATCTGCATTGGAGTCTAAAGGAGCAACTTTTGAAAATGCCTATTTTACAAAATCAAGCTTTTAACGAGGGTCAAATATCAAAGCAATGGCTAAGATTGTACTATAACCATTCCAATACTTATCAAATTTTTTTTTCATCTCTACTGCCATTGACCTCATGAAACTTTTTTCATTTGAAATCTCCTTTAACAAACTCAGATGTATCTCCCATATATTGACAAAGTATAGATTGGATGTAGGATACTTGGAGCCAGACAATAAAACAGTAATCTCATAAAAAGGATGCAAGAAACCTATCAAACATTCAATCTTTGACCATTGATCTGAATTAGGGCATGCCTAATAATTGTTCTCTAAATCCTTAAGAACCTTAAATGCTTTTCGATAAAACATTGCAGATTCAAGCATAAGATAAGTTGAGTTCCACCTTGTGGTGACATCTCCATGCAATCCCTTATTACTTTCTAACCCCACTTACTTACAAATTTCTAAAAACTTTACCTTCTTTGCTTGACATGCTTTCACATAGGTTACACTGGATCGCACTAACTCTATAGACTCATCAATACATTTCAATTCATCTTGCACAATTAAATTAAGAATGTGTGCACAACACCTATTGTGGAAAAATTCTCCATTACATAGAAGAGCATTCTTGAAATTTAAATTCCTCTTTAGCATCTCAACAAAACTGAAATTAGAAGTAGCATTATCCAACGTAATTGAGAACAATTTTCGTTCAATACCCCAGTCATTCACAATTTGAGAAATCATGTTACATATATGCATACTAATATGGGGGGGGGGTAGCATTATGCAAAAACTCAATAACTTCTTATGCAATCAATGTAATGTGCAATCAATGAAATGTAACCATCGTTGGATATTGATGTCCACAAATCACTTATCAGAGAGATCTTACCATTATAAGAGTAAAGCAAAGACTTGATTCTATTACCCTCTGATCGGTAAAGCTTCAAAATCTCAGTCATCTGTGTATTTCTGCTTATATGAGTATAATCCGAAAAAAAATAAGAGATCAATTCCTTAAACTCCTCATACTCAACAAAAGCTAATGGTAACTCATGCCTAACCACAAGACTAGTAATCTTTTCACGTACAAAGTCTTGGTCCTTCTTTTTGTCTCTAACCATCATTAGCTCTTCATTTCTAACCATAAGCATTTGTCCCACATCAACATTTTCCCTCTTTGGACAAGTTTGAAGATGTCTTCGAAGAGTTCCAGTTCCATTTCTAGTACCATCAGCCTTATATAGCTTTCCACACTTTTTGCATTCAGCTCTTTCTATTCCTTCCTCAAATTTTTTTACATCAAGTATATTAAAGTCATCCCATACTGTACTTCTCCTACCCCTTTTTAAAGTTGTTGCAGTAGTATTGGTAGCTTCACTATGTTGAGATGCCATGGATGGCACTTCAGGATATCTCAATGCATCATCAGACATCTCATCAGCATCAGACCCAACATCATGCTCATCTACATTGATACGTCTTCTTGACATTTTCCTAATCAATTAAAATAAATGTGATATACTATTAAACAAAATTAATAAAATTCAATATTAATAGCAAAATGAGATGGAAATGTTTTTAATGGAAATCTATAATTTTCACAATAATAAATACCCTCATACACACATAGCTAGAATATAATAATAAAAAAGTTTGATAGATCATGAATACAAGGCTGAGGCAAAATGAAAATAAAATATTTTATATGGTAATGCAAATCACATATTGGTATAGCTAAGAGATATATTTATTTTAAAAGCTTAGACTCTAAGAGGCAAAAAGTGATCAAACAGATTATTGATTTTCCAAAAAAAAAAAAAAAAAAAAAACTAGTGATCAAACTAAGTTAGCATGGTAAAAACTGATCAAACATATAATTAATTGTTGCCATGAAGTTAACATGGTGAAAGTTGATTAGCTCAATCTGCCCAGATCAAACAACTCACACTGGGTTTTGGGCTGGAAAGGATCCAATAAACATTCCAATTGATTGAACCAAATAACCATTTTACATGGAAGAAAATACAGACAACCTAGTAGAGTAAATCTTCAAAGCTGTTTTCCATGTTTGCATCCTTAGATTAATTGTAAATTGTACAAATGGGTTGGAGCATCTCTGTTAAAATCCCCCAATCCAAGGATCTGTGATGTTCTCCAAAAATTCAGATAACTATTGCCAATATGGCATTTTGTCTTTTCCTTTAGGGGGTCCATATACACAAATAATCCAGCCTCTATTGGATTGATCAAATTTTAAGTTGATTGCAATGGTTCTGTCGAGAATGTGAACAAAGGAAATTTTTAGAGAAAGATTACCTAGAACCCATGACCCAACTTGTCTTTCCACCTTCCCATAATAGGGGATTTGAGCAATAGAGTTAAAGAAATAGAGAGGCAGGGAAGTTTAAGGTGAGAGAATAGATGATAGAAGCCACTTGGCATTTTCAATCTTGCCATCTTGGCTATGACTCTGTGTTCCAATCTCATTAGATTAGGACTTAGGATCCACATAGAAAACAATCAAAACATCAAAACATCAAAACATCAATTAGGACTTGGCATTTTCAATCTTGCCATCTTGGCTATGACTTTGTGTTCCAATCTCATTAGATTAGGACTTAGGATCCACATAGAAAACAATCAAAACATCAAAACATCAATGGATTTTTCAAACACACAAAAAGGCCAAAACCAAAAGACATAAGACCCACATAGAAAACAATCAAAACATCTATGGAGTTTTCAAAATCTTTAGAAGTAAAGTAGCAAACCATCACAGATCTCAGATTCTCAATGAACGACACACACATAATAATGAGTTAATATGAAAACTAAAATTCATATTCTCTATTTAAGATTTATGACTCACAAGGCAACACCGACACACAAAGGTTCCCAATTTCCCATGATGGGTTGTGAATCTATGATCATTTGTAAGAAGAACCTTACCTAGAATAGCCGAAGAGATGAAGCGTGAGAGAAAAAATGTTGAAGACTAAAGAGTAGTCAAGCACAATCGTTGCCGTTTCTGGAATCGTCGTTAATGGACAAGGAGATGAAAGACGAGACATAAAACAAGAAGATGTAGGGTTTCAACCACTCTTGCTTGCTGATGCTGCTAGAGTTGCCGCTGCTTACTTGTTGCTGCTGGAGTTGTCGTGACCGAGAAGATGAATAGGAGAGAAGTAGAAGTAGGGAAAGTGAAACGCCCAGCCCCAGTGAAAGTGAAATGGTGAAAATGAAACCCTGATTTCACAAAAGTGAAAATGTGAAAGAATGAAACTGAAACACCTCATTAAGGCGTTAACTGTTAAGAGTTAAGACTTTAAATTTTAAAATAATAAAACTAAATGAAATTTGAAACTTAAAAAGTTAACTTAAAACTTAAACGTGTTAAACACTCAACTACTCAAATCTCAAAGTCTCAAACACCGACTGAAATTCAATGGGTCATTAATTACACTCAATGTGTTAATTTAATTTATGTAAAAGGCTAACGGGTTGTATTTCGGGCCTATTGGTTCGGGCTAGCGGGCTGCACACGGGCTGGCTTGGCCTAGCCTGAAACATTCGGGCTGAGGACCCTCAGCCCAATTACGGCCCATTAAGGATCGGTTCAGGCCGGTTTGGGCTATAACTGTCACACCTCACCCGTCGGTCTCGGTTACCCACCCGACAACCCGTGGGAGCGATCCGTCTCTGGATCCACGGTTTCTAGTCTATCAACAATAATAAATACAAATAAAGACAATCAAGAGCAATAATAGTTCAATTAATGAATAAAAGGATTACAGGAGTCCAAATACTCCAATAAAATAATCAATGAAAGAATAATAAATCAAAAGAATAAGAGTTCAGCGGAAGCAATTCAAAAAGAGTTAAATTATTTTCTTTCCAGTTTCTTTTTCTAAAGCTAAAAACTTAGACTCCAGTTTATCAAAATGAGGGGTCCTCTAATTCTCCTTTATGCGGTGAGCAAACTGTCTGGCAACTTGTCTCCTCCGCCCATCAATGGGTGCGATAAGCGCATTCCATGCACTCACAGGAGCTCCCGCACAGGCTATCTCCATTTCCCATTGTCGGTGCCACATCTTCTTCATACGGGAAGGTTCCTTCATAGGAAACCAATCCATCTTCCGACACATTTCCTCCATCTGCGCAGACTAATAAAACATATACAAATAAAGGAATGAGTTCTGGAGAACTCAGTAAGAACAATAACAATTCCCATCCATATGTCCAACAAATCAGAAATGCATATATGATATGTATGAGTGCAAAGTATGGATGCTGCTAAGACCTAACTATGCAAGTCTCTAACAGTTGACATGCTTTAAGATATACACCAGCCCTCCTCTGGGTAGGTCTAGTCACTCTGATCCGGTAAGGATTGGTTACCTCTGTAGGGATCATGTGTAAAACCCAGCCCTAACCTTGACCCGGAAACCTTGTTATTTGTAGGTCCAGTGACCCGAAGTAAAGTAAGAAGTCAGCTTTGGGCCATCCCAGTGGAGGACTTGGTGTCTGGCTTTGAATCCATGAGAGTTGATGATGAAGTTCTATTTATGGAAACTGAATCTTGATGAAGATCGGATTAGTTGATGGACTTGGAGTGCTCTCTATAATGGTTTGAAGGCATTTCTACCTATTAGGTAAGTCACTTGATATGTGTGCAAAACCCCTTTAGGATTGGATTTGATCTGGGTCTTCAATTCCCTGTTTTGGAATTGCTGTCTGCACTGGTCGACTGATTGGTCGACTAGACCAGTCGACCAATCCACTCGACCAATGGGTGCTGTCTTTGGCAATTAGGTCTTGCTTGCTCTATTTAAGTCCAATCTCGAGTCTACTTCGTATTTGCTGCTCCAAACTCTTTGGAACGAACCAAAGACCTCTGCAAGTCATCTCCCTTGCATCCTTGGTGATTTTCTTGACGGATCTTCGTCAAAACTCTTCCTTTTGCATCAAAGGTATGTCTACACTCTCTTCTTCTCCTCCATCTCTGTTTTTCTTTCCTTTTTGGGTTGAGACAGTAGAGGAGATGCTGCATTCTCTGTTGCAAACATCTCTGGACTTGTCTCTCATGATCATCCTAAGGATTAATGGCTAAAACAATGATCTTAACCATGATCATTGCAAGCTTTTGAAGGAATCATGATCAAACCATGATCTAGTCTTTGTTTAACTTCTGATTTGAATTCTGATCTCCTTGGATCTTCTATATTGATCATGTTAGTAGTCAATTGTTGTGTTTTCTTTTCATGGTCCATGATCTATCAATCTCTAGTTGTTTCTCTTCTACCATACCATGCTTTCTTCATGAATCATGATAGTTACATATATGGTAGGTTTTGTTTCCTTATTTAGATTCATGCTTTTAAGCCTATTTCCTTGAAGATCTAAGTATGCTTTTCATGATACCTTTACCCGAATCAATGATTCATTCTCCTATTGTTCTTGTCTTTGATTTCTATCTTGAATTCTTCAAGATCCATGGTTGATCTAATTATGGTAACTTTTTGTTTCCTAATTTGGATCTTGATGGCTTGATTCGATTAGTGTTTTGAGGTCCCCTATATGTTAGGATACTACTGATGTAGTTTACCCCTTGATTAGTACCCTTTTGAACCACCAAATTCAGATTTTATATCTCAAAACTCTGATTTTTAGGCTACTGTCTGCATTGGTCGACTGGACCAGTCGACCAATCCACTCGACCAATGAGTACAAGCAACTCGGCATTGGTCTGTGTTGGATGTTCTGGTATCTTTTCTGTTAGGGATCTTTCCTAATATGTTGTATACACTTGTTTAGGACCTTCTTCTCAAGTTTGCCAAGATCTTACTTGATTTCTTAGGATTCCTTTGCGAGTTATAAAAGGTAAGGATGGTTACTTCTTTAACAACATAGATAGCATGAATCTAGTTTCTATATTTGAATATCATTGATTTGTTTCCTTAATTAGATTCTTACAATGATATATTACTGTTGCATAATCTTGATAACAGTAGCATTACTTATTCATATTGAATTGACTCATGTATGATTTACTTACCAATTATATACAAAGTGATTGTAATTATTGATTTCTTTCCATATATGAAGTTACCATATATGTGATGATATGAATTGATGCATGTGTATGCTTAAGTATGGTTTGGAAAGGAGAGGTGTCCTTTTGACACTTCGTCCTTGGACTACTACGGGAATATTATGGGATGTTTCCGGAGATGCCCTCTGGACACCTTCCTAAACTGTTGGATGACATATCTAGGACTGTCTAGTAGTGTTTGGCTAGGATGTCCGTTATGTCAGACCCTAATCGGAGGGGTATTGAGACCGAACGACCCGTGGTAGCAATGGGGATTCATGGGCGCTCAAGACCGGTAACCAACCCGTGAGAGGACAGGAATCACATTGTGGGGGCCATTTATTGGTAGGGTTGCATATGGATAGACTTGGGCTCACGGGCGTTCAAGACCGGTAACCAACCCGTGAGAGGACGTGAGAGCTTCCCGTTTACCATATGTGGATGATCAATAGGGTTGATGAGTCCGTAGTCAGGGACTATGAGGACTCTAGTGTGAAGGATACCGGAAAGGATCGTCAGGGACGAGGAATGGACGTATCTGGATCTGACTTGATGTAACTAAGTAGAAGACTTGCATTTGGCTAGGCTTAACCCTAACATGCGCCGATACTTAGACCAATGGTGATGTGAGAGAGTGGTGACCTATACCCCCAGCCATGGAATGTCCCGAGGGATGCCGGACCCATTACCAACTGATGATGAGTGATTGAGACCTTCCTAAAGAAGTACGGTGCTATGACTTAAAGCATGTCGCCAATAGAGACCAGCATATGTAGAGTTAGATTCATTCATTCATTGCTTGTCTCATACCATATTGCATTTATGTTTGTTCTGAAATCCTGCCATTTATGTTATTATGGATTTAACTGCCTTATTGAGTTTCTTTGAAACACATTCCTTTATTGTACAATGTTTGTTAGACTATTCTGCAGGTACTGAATATTATGACGGCCCCTATGAAGAAGCGCAAGGAGAAGAGGCATATCTCCAGGAAGGTGATTGCGGTTACAACAATTACACTGAAGATCCCGCGAGTGGTTATGCTCCGTACAGTGCTTAGTCCGACCATTGAGTGGAAGCGCCCTTGTGCTGTTTATGAGATTTATACTTATAGGGATGTTGTTTATAAAGTTGAGAACAATTTAGTTACCCATTGTACCTGCTACTGGGATTAGATTTTGTCTTGCTTATTCTCTTTTAGAACTACTTTTCCGCTGGTTGTAGAGTGGGATTTTGCCTCACTTTACTTATCTGTTTTAGACACTCTGATTATATCTAGTACTTTGATTTATATATGATTCATTCTTTCCTTATTTGGATCTATGGTTTATCTTCCGCACTTTTATTATTATTGTTCATGATTATGTTATTGTTTATGTGGGAGGTTGATTACTCGATACCTGATCTTCGGGCTGTGGATCACACTCTCGGGTATGCTAGATAGGGTACCGGCTGGGAGGATGTGACATCATGGGTAAAATGGAAAGTCCACACTGGCTCTCAAACCATGGCTGGGGTTAAGTCAACACTCTATCACCACGACCATTGGCAATGAGTACTGGCGCATGTTGGGGTTTCTAATCCAAAGCAAGGTCATACAGGTAACATACTACATGAAGTCCAAATACATCCCCTATGGCACCAACCAACTCGGTTCAGTATCCTTCGCAACCTAGGAATGAGAATTCTCACGGATTGGCTACTGCTATTGGACTTCATTCCATAACCCTATGGTCATCCACATATTGTTGGGGCGGAAAGCTCTCATGACTCCTCACGACACCCGGTCCGTTCCTTGGACGTCCATGAGCCCAACCCTAACATATGCAACCCTACCATTTATATGACTAACAGTGGACCAACGTCACATCACTATTGTAATACCCCCCGTATTTCTAACCCGAGATCCGTATTCCAGGTCCGAGAACCCGAAGGTCTAGTCGGGTGAACTTGTGGAGTATCCGGATTGAAGCCCATGATCCATACCTAGGACCCATGGATCCGGATCCTTTTTCTGAAGAGTCTATCTTGGCTGGAGCGGGGATTTCCGGAAGTTAGATGTTGTTCAGAGATGTCCGGAATGAAGGTAAGATCTCCCCCATCTCCTATTTAGGGCTAGGTTGGCCTTGGGTATCAGCCCCTAGTAAAAGCACCCTTGTTTGGCAAATTACATGGGGGCGGTTACTAGTGGCGGTCGCTTAATGTAAAACCCAGCCCTAACCTTGACCCGGAAACCTTGTTATTTGTAGGTCCGATGACCCGAAGTAAAGTAAGAAGTCAGCTTTGGGCCATCCCAGTAGAGGACTTGGTGTCTGGCTTTGAATCCATGAAAGTTGATGATGAGGTTCTATTTATGGAAACTGAATCCTGATGAAGATCTGATTAGTTGATGGACTTGGAGTGCTCTCTATCTTGGTTTGAAGGCATTTCTACCTATTAGGTAAGTCACTTGACTTGTGTGCAAAACCCCTTTAGGATTGGATTTGATCTGGACCTTCAATTCCCTGTTTTGGTCTTCTTTATCGGCATTGGTCGCCTGATTGGTCGATCGGGCCGTCGACCAATCCACTCGACCAATGAGTGTCTGTCTTTGGCAATTAGGTTGTTCTTGCTCTATTTAAGTCCAATCTCGAGTCCACTTCGTATTTGCTGCCTCCAAACTCTCTGGAACGAACCAAAGACCTCTGCAAGTCATCTCTCTTGCATCCTTGGTGTTTTCTTGACGGATCTTCGTCGAAACTCTTCTTTTTGCATCAAAAGGTATGTCTACTCTCTCTTCTTCTCCTCCATCTTTGTTTTTCTTTCCTTTTTGAGTTGAGACAGTAGAAGAGATGTTGCATCCTCTGTTGCAAACATCTCTGAACATGTTCTCATGATCATCCTAAGGATTTGAGGCTAGAACAATGATCTTAACCATGATCATTGCAAGCTTTTGAAGGAATCATGATCAAACCATGATCTAATCTTTGTTAAACTTCTAATCTGAATTCTGATCTCTTTGGATCTTCTATGTTGATCATGTTAGTAGTTAATTACTGTGTTTTCCTTCCATGATCCATAATCTATAAATCTCTAGTTGTTCTCTTCTACCTTACTATGTGTTCTTCATGATGCATGGTAGTTACATATATGGTAGGTTTTATTTCCTTATTTAGATTTATGCTTCTAAGCCTTATTCCATGAAGATCTATGTATGTTTTCATGATACCATTACCTGAAGCAAAGATCTATCCTCCTATTGTTCTTGTCTTTGTTTTCTATTTCAAATTCATCAAGATCCATGGTTGATTTAATTATGGTAACTTTTTGTTTCCTAATTTGGATCTTGATATCTTGATTGGATTAGTGTTTTGAGGTCCCCTATATGTTAGAATACTACTGATGTAGTCTACCCCTTGATTAGTACCCTTTTGAACCACCAAATTCGGATTTCATATCTTAAAACTCTGTTTTTTTAGGCTATCGTCTCGCATTGGTCGATCGATTGGTCGATCTGGACCAATCGACCAATCCACTCGACCAATGAGTACAGCAACTCCAGAATTGGTCTATGTTGGATGTTTTGGTATCTTTTCTGTTAGGGATCTTTCCTAATATGTTGTATATACTTGTTTAGGACCTTCTTCTCAAGTTTGCCGAGATCTTACTTGATTTCTTAGGATTCCTTTGCGAGTTATAAAAGGTAAGGATGGTTATTTCCTTAATTACATAGATAGCATGAATCTAGTTCGATATTTGAATATCATAGATATGATTCCTAAATTAGATTCTTACAATGATATACTACTGTTGCATAACTTTGATTACAGTAGCATTACTTATTCATATTAAATTGATTCATGTATGATTTACTTACCAATGTTATAAAAGTGATTGTAATAATTGATTTCTTTCCATATATGAAGTTACCATATATGTGATGATATGAATTGATGCATGTGTATGCTTAAGTATGGTTTGGAAAGGAGAGGTGTCCTTTTGACACTTCTGTTCTTGGACTACTACGGGAATATTATGGGATGTTTCCGGAGATGCCCTCTGGACACCTTCCTAAACTGTTGGATGACATATCTAGGATTGTCTAGTAGTGTTTGGCTAGGATGTCCTGTTATGTCGGACCCTAATCGGAGGGGTATTGAGACCGAACGACCCGTGGTAGCAATGGGGATTCATGGGCGCTCAAGACCGGTAACCAACCCGTGAGAGGACAGGGAATCACATTGTGGGGGCCATTTATTGGTAGGGTTGCATATGGTTAGACTTGGGCTCACGGGCGCTTAAGACCGGTAACCAACCCGTGAGAGGACGTGAGAGCTTCCCGTTTACCATATGTGGATGATCAATAGGGTTGGTGAGTCCGTAGTCAGGGACTATGAGGACTCTAGTGTGAAGGATACCGGAAAGGATCGTCGGGGACGAGGAATGGACGTATCTGGATCCGACTTGATGTAACTAAGTAGAAGACTTGCATTTGGCTAGGTTTTACCACGACATGCGCCAAGTACTTATACCAAATGGTTGTGAGAGAGTGTGTTGACTTAACCCCCTGCCAAGGTTTGTCCCGAGGGATGAAGGACCCATTACCAATCGGCTGCTCAAGACCGGTGAAATGATCCGTGAGAGAATCCAAGATATCTTAAATGGTTGAGGATGTGAGTGGACTTTCCTAAAGAAGTACGGTGCTATGACTTAAAGCATATCCGCCAATAGAGACCAGCATACATAGAGTTAGATTCATTCATTCATTGCTTGTCTCATATCATATTGCATTTATGTTTGTTCCGGAATCCCGCCATTTATGTTATTATGGATTTAAATCGCCTTTACCGAGTTTCTTTGAAACTCATTCCTTTATTGTACAATGTTGTTAGACTATCCTGCAGTACTTGAGCACTATGACGGTCCCTATGAAGAAGCGCAAGGCGAAGAGGCATATCTCCAGGAAGGTGATTGCGGTTACAACAATTACTCTGAAGATCCCGCGAGTGGTTATGCTCAGTACGATGCTTAGTCCGACCATTGAGTGGAAGCGTCCTTGTGCCATTTATGAGATTTACACTTACAAGGATGTTGTCTATAAAGTGGAGAACAATTTAGTTACCCAATGTACTTGCTACTGGGATTAGGTTTTGTCTAGTTTATTCTTTAGAGCTACTTTTCCGCTGGTTGTAAAGTGGGATTTTTGCCTCACTTTACTTATCTGTTTGATACTCTGATTATATCTATTATTCTGATTCATTTATGATTCATTCTTTCTTTATTGGATCTATGATTTATCTTCCGCACTCTTGTTATGATTGTTCATGATTATGTTATTGTTTATGTGGGAGGTTGATCACTCGATACCTGATCTTCGGGCTGTGGATCACACTCTCGGGTATGCCAGATAGGGTACCGGCTGGGAGGGCGTGACACTTAACCCAAGCGACCGCCCGGTCTGTTTTCGGAGATTTTGCCCTATTCTGCCCCCAGACTTCTATAAAAGGCAACCTCCGTCTCATTAACGATTACTTTATTCATGGTTGCTTATTTGGGAGTTTAGACGGCTGCGGGGAAGATCCGAAAGAGTCTCTGGAGTACTGACAGTGGCTTGGAAGATCAGTTCTCTTCTTCTCTGGCTTTCTGGTGCGAGGTATTGAACTAACCCTTCGTTTTCTACTCTCTTTTCTCCGTTAGATTGGTTTTACCCTTTTTCCCTCGTCTCTGTGATTACCCCTTGGATATTCTCTACCTCTTTATTAATCTACTTGAGATGGAATAACCGTAAACGGAACCCTACTTCCGTGAGATGGTAAATCCAATCAAGGAGAGGGTTAGGGGTAATCTATTGATGATAGTGGATTGTTTTCTCTTACCCTTTTGGCTTAGGGAGTGTTTAATTCAAGACTTAGGATGAGATTACTCGAAAACCGGATTGAAATCCAGTAATCAGAAGCCTGAGTTTCGGATTGAAACTCACTGTTTTTGGGGCGGTCACTAGTGGCGGTCGCTTAACCTAAGCGACCGGCACAAGCAACTGGCTGGTAAACAGTGACCAATTGGATTTCGGTTCTGATTCAAATTGATTTATGTGACTTATATATTCTAATAACCCTGTGTTTAGGTGATTAATGTTTAAAAGAAAAGTCTACTAATAGTTACTGGATTCCATTTTACGGACGTTTCAGTTATATGCAAGTAAGGACAGTCTATCTTATCTATCTACATATACTTGAACATGTTAATCTGATAATTGTTAGTCTTGATTTATATTGTTATATGCTGCTGTAGTTGTATTTATTTCTAATATACTACTGCTGTTTGCTTTGATTTCATAATTACATGATGAATTGTGAATGTTATATGATTATGGTAATTGGTTTATGATTATGATAGTTGAGGTGTTCCTTTTGCGATATCTTGGCTGATGTTATCAGGAGGCTGTGGAATGGGATACATGCCTGCTGATACCTTCAGCACTATCATGATTAATTGATGACATTGTTAGGATGAGTCTAGATTGCATGGCTAGGTACCCCACATGCTACTACCCTTTCGGTAGGGGGATTGAAACCGAGTGACCCGTGATGACAGTGATGTGACTTGGTGGTCCACTGTTGGTCATGAAATGGTAGGGTTGCATATGTTAGGGTTGGGCTCATGGATGTCCAAGGACCGGACCGGGTGTCGGGAGGAATCATGAGAGCATCCGCCCCAATGATATGTGGATGACCATAGGGTTAAGGAGTAGAGTCCAACAGAGGTAGTCAGTCCGTAAGGATTCTTACTCCTAGGTTGCGAAGGATACTAAACCGAGTTGGTTGGTGCCATAGGGGATGTATCTGGACTTCATGTAGACATATAACCATTATGACCTTGCATTGGATTAGAAACCCAGACATGCGCCAGTACTCATTACCAATGGTCGTGGTGAGAGAGTGTGGACTTAACCCCCTAACCATGGTTTGTGAGCCAAGTGTGGACTTTCCCTTTTTGCCCAGGATCCCTAGAGAGGTAACCAGTCCTTGACGGATCAGAGTGATGAGACTTACCCAAAGGAGGGCTGGTGTATATCTTAAAGCATGTCAGCTGTTAGAGACTTGCATAGTTAGAAATCATAGCATCATTCATGTTTTGCATTCATTCATATTACTGTTGTATCATGGCATTTTTGGATGATGGATGAGATATATGATTGTTTCTTATTGAGTTCTTTAGAACTCATTCATTTATTCTTTGTATGTTTTTAGCCTATACAGAAGAAGGATTTGTATCTGAAGATGGGCTGGTTCCCTATGAAGGAACCATCCCGTTTGAAGAAGATGTGGCACCGCCAGTGGGAGATGGAAATAGCATGTGCGGGAGTTCCTGCGGGTGCATGGAGTGCGCTTATCGCACCGGTTGATGGTCAGAGGCGAAAGGTGGTCAGGCAATTCGCACTGAGACTGGAGAAGAATTGGAGAACCCCTCACCTTATTAAACTGGAATCTAAGTTCATTGACTTAGAGAAACAAACTGGAAAGAAACTGATATAAATACTTTTATTCCGCTGCCCTCATTTTTGTTTTATTCTTTATTCTTTATTTTCTTTCCTTTGATATTGGAGCATTTTGGGCTTCTGTAATTCATTTAATTCAGTTATTGAATATTCTTTGCTCATGATTATCTGTATTTGTCTTAAATATTGTTGATAGACTAAAACCTTGGATCTTGTGACGGATCGCACCCATGGGTTGTCGGGCGGGTAACCGAGACCGACGGGTGGGGTGTGACAACTATCATCACGGGTCATCCGGCTTCAATTCCCCTACCGAAAGGGTAGTAGAATGTGGGGTACCTAGCCATGCAACTTTAGACTCTACCTAAGAATGTCATCCAGTAGTTATGACAGTGTTGGAGACATCAGCATGCATGTGTCCCATACCACAACCTTTTGATATCCCAAGCTAAGATATCCAAATAGAATATCTATTCCATCAGAACCACGTACTATCAACCAACATCATATCACATTCATAATCGACAAAGTGCATGTATAAACAATACAAACAACAGTTATATAACAAGATCAGCAGGTGAAACATGGTTACAGCAGCATATGAAATGAAAGATTAATAATAACAGACATTGGACTAGCATGTTCAAGTCAATTCGTAAAGACAAGATTGTATGCCCTTACCTGCATATAAGTAATTCGTCCGTAAAAAGTAATCCGTAAACAATTATAAAACTTTCTCTTCAAATAGAGGACACCTATACACAGGGTTACAATAAGGTATAAGTCAAATGAATCAAATTGGATCAAAACCAAAAGCCATTTGGTCATTGGAAACTAGCCGATCGCTCGGGCCGGTCGCTTAGGTTGAGCGACCACCACTAGTGACCACCCCAAAAACAGAGAGTTTCAATCCGAAACTCAGGCTTCTGATCATCCGTTTTCAATCCGAATTTTGAATGATCATAGTCCGAATCTCAAATCTATTACTCCCATAACCACAGGTGATACTAAACCTAAACAAAGACATCAATTTGGTTATCCAGAAACCTCCCTCTTGATTAGATCAGCCCTTTTTACGAAAGCAGGGTTTCGTTTTTGGATCTGATCTCACCAAGATTAACAAAAAGGCAGGCGATGCAATAGAAGGATCAAGAACAACCAAAGGGAAACACTAATCTACTTTTATCATAGCAAGTGGTGAAGCATGAGTGAACAGGGAATCACTTACCTCAACCAGATCAACTATGAAGGACAGTAGAACCTTCTAGGACTCTAACAGCACTTTAGATTTTCTTTTGGCACTTCTCCACAATCGTTTAACCTCCAAAAACTGTAACCACGAATAAAATATTCGTAAAATAGGCGATGTTTACTATTTATAGAAGTCAGGGGGCAAAATAGGGCAAAATCCCGCAACCAGAATCGGGCAATCGCTCCAGGCGGTCGCTTGGTTCAATCGACCGCCACTAGCAACCGCCCCCATGTATTTTGCTATACAAGGGTGCTTTGCTAGGGGGGTTGATGTCCAAGTACAACCTAGCCCTAAAGAAGACATAGGGGAGATCTTACCCTCATTCCGGACATCTCCAGACATCAATTGCCTTCTAGAAGTCCAACTACCAAGAAAGGCAGGCTCTTCAGTCAAAGAATCCAGATCCATAGGTTCAGGGTATGGATCATGGACTTCTATCCGGACACTCCACAAATTTACTCGACTAGACCTTCGGGTTCTCAGACCTGCAATACGGACCCCAAGTTAGAAATACGGGGGTTGTTACAATAACAGGTCGGTTCGGTCCGGTTTTAACGGTTTGGGTTGAAAATTGATACCCCTAGCAAGAACAACAACCATGAAATGATCTCACCTGATTCGTACACCACCGACGAGTCAACGAGCACAAGAAGGTTCAATCGAAGACCAAGAAGCCTTCAAACGACCGAGAGATCCACCACGAGAGCCTCAAATCAGAGGCAGCAGAGAGGAGAGAAGAATCGCACCACCATGCAGAGAGCAAAGCACGAACATGAAGAGATATCAGAATATAAACCTTAAACCCTCTTTTGGGGTTTATAATTACAGCAAATGAAAGGACAATATTAGGAAATGCTAAACATAATACACATCTCTTATAAGAGACAATGATATATATGGCTATATGCCCCTGCTATAGAAATATTCCAACACCTTTCGTCATTAAATCATTGTATTGTGAAACTCAACGGTCAAAGAAACGAATACAACACAAATATTTTAGGTTTTTATTTCGTTGAGGAGGCTTGAGTGCTGAACTCCTGAAGGTAACACTTCCAACTCTTCTATTGAAGTCTTAGAGGTTGGTGGTTGTTATTCTCATTTTTCGGATTCTATCTTCGAAAAAAAAAAATTCATTTGCTTAAATCTTAAATTTTATATAATTTGTAATCTCGGATCCTCTTCTTACCTGTTGTATATGTAACAGGGGCATTATTGTCTTTCTACTTGTACTTAAGACAGGTTAAGTCTTATGTGTTTGTTAGAAGAGCAGGTTTGTCTTTTCAGCCCATTTGTGAGTTGCTATGTAATTAGGGGTTTTGGGGTTATCGTTTCATATGAAACGAAACTCTCTCTCTCTTCTCTCATTCTCTCCTTCTCTGGTTCTTGTTGTCAGATCCACTCAGCCGGTATCCTATCTGGCATACCCGGGATGTGATCCATAGCCCGAAGATCAAGGATCGAGCGGCCATGCCTCCCACATACACGATAACATAATCATGAACAATATAATCAATGTTTAAAGCAAGTAATAAACAGATTAGTGAATAAGAAAAGATAATCAATTAGAGTGTGGAAATTATAAAGTATCAATTACATATTAAAGTAATCTAAAGAGAAAGAGTGATCAGGAGCCACTCCTTCAATAACAGCGGAAAGTGGTTAATCAAATTTAGTTACAACCAGTATCGAGAATAAATCCATAAGAGTTAATACAACATATCCAAGTGTTTAACAGTAATCCAGGGAAATGGGGCACTAAGCAAAGGTTTCGTCTATTCTAATGATTGTTTCTTCATAAGTGTGGACGAAGTGAACCCAGCACGGCCACTCCCTCACCACGGTGGGGCTAACCCTAGTACGAACATAGCTCATCTTGTAGAGTGCGCCATTAGGGTCTTCTACACCTGCAGGATAATCTAACAATTTGCACAAAAGGAATGAGTTCAAAAGAACTTAGCAAGACAAGTCGTTTCGTAATACACAAATCATACGATACAAGTCATGATATGATGCAAGATGATATGAGACAATGATGAAATATGATTCTAACTCTAAGTATGCTAGTCTCTAAGGTAGACATGCTTTAAGCCATAGCACCATACTTCTTTAGGTCGTGTGTCACTCCCCCTCAATCATACATGATATCTTGGGTCTGCTGGGGTAATTGGGTAAAGACTCATCAGAAACCATGGTTGGGGATTAAGTCACCACTCTCTCACATCACCATTGGTATAAGTATTGGCGCATGTCACGGCGAAGCCTAGCCCAATGCAAGTCATCTACTCAGTCGTATCATGTTAGATCCAGATACTTTCCCTATGGCACCGACCAACTCTGTTCTATATCCTTCACACTAGAGTCAACGTATCCTATGGCTACCACCAACTCGGACTACGGACTCATCAACCCTATTGGTCATCCACAAATGGTAAACGGGAAGCTCTCACATCCTCTCACGGGTTGGTTACCGGTCTTGAGCGCCCGTGAGCCCAGGTCTATCCATTTGCAACCCTACCAATAAATGGCCCCTTTCGGGTATCCGCAGTATGGTTTATGTCCTCTCACGGGGTGGTTACCGGTCTTGAGCGCCCATCAACCATACCCTACCACGGGTCGTTCGGTCTCAATACCCTTCCGATTCGGGTCTGATACAACAAGGATAATCCTAACCATACATCTAGACAATCCTATGTATGTCATCCAATAACCAGGGAAGGTGTCGATGGACACCTTCGGAGAATATCCCATACTATTCCCTCCGATGTCCAAGGACAGAAGTGTCGGAAGGACACTTCCCAATCCAAGTCATACGTAGTCATTCACAACCTCAATCTCATCATATCATACAAAATCAATAATTCATCATATAATCAAAGGCATATCATAACATGATTAGTCATATACATAATCATAAAGAATAATTAAGCATGATATTCCGAATGACATGCAACATACTATTACTGATAAAAATGCATACAACAGTCATACATGGTTAAGGAATACACATATGAAGTATATCTACTAAGTTTCCAAAGTATAAGCATGTTTGCATAATCAACGTACTTGAGGTAACGACCGTCCTTACCTTAATCGAGTCGGGAATAAAATCAAGAGTCATCAAGAATAGCCCAAAAGTCAGTGTTTGTACCCTAGACAACATATAATCAACATTAGAAAAGAAAGCAATCGAATCGGAGGTCAAACGAAGCATTTTGGCAACAAACAGACTTGTTGTCATATTTTGGTCGACTGGCTGGTCGACTGTCAGTCGACCAAAGCTTAACAGTAACTGGAAGAATTGGGGATTTGGCCCGAAACTGATCTTTCGGAGCTCTAATCGACATGAAACTTGGAGGGCATGATTATGGCAATATGGGGACACTACAAACCAAGAATTATCACGATCCAACGGTCCAATTTTGAATCCCCAAATTGAAACCTTAGGTTATATATGCTAAACATCATGTATCGAATTGGAATTGATTGCAATTGCAAGGAGTGATGGTGAATCAGTCAAGGGAATGGTAAGAACTAAATTGGAATCATGAATTCATAGTAATTTAGACTCAGCATACAACTACATATCAGTTTTGAATCAAGGATAGGTTGAAATGAAATAAATCAAAGCAATGCAATGTGAGCAATCTTAATGGGAGTATATCATAGCAAGAGTGGGGTGATAATCATGGAATTGAAAGGGGGAAACTCATGGCTAAGTGTTTGCAAGGTTGCAGCACTTCAACCATGGTCTAAAGATCATAAATTGATAGAATAATGAGTAGATTAGAAGAAGAATAAGAGGAATCATACCTTGAGTTGATGATTGAGGTGGAAAACCAATGATTGGAGCAAGGATCTTCACAAACACCAAGGAAGGCCCAAGAGAGTGTCACTTTTCGTTCTCTGGAGTGCCAATGATTGGGGTAGACCTTCATTCATGAGTTCCAAAAAGGTAGGGTCAAAATGGTAAGTAATTTTGTGAATTTTCGAATTTCTTTACTACTGGTCGACTGGCTGGTCGACTGTCAGTCGACCAAGGCTTGACAGCAACTTCAAGAGTGGATTTGGAAGGCTAGACAGATCCGAATTGAGTTGGGTTTCCTCCTACAAGTCAATCAACAAGTCAAGTTTCAAGAAATACTTTCGGATTGAGCACGGGGGTTCAATAGGTGCTTCAACTAAATCAATCTTCTTCGATGCTCATATTTTCACTAAACACTGACAATGTGCTCAAGGGGCATCATTGTCAATGTCCATAGGCTCTGGATCAAGCATCGAATCTTCAACTAAGAGGACCCATAAGTCTCTTCTACCTCTACTTCGGGTCTTCGGACCTACAACAGTACAAAATCCGGGCTGGGTCAAGGTTAGGATAAGGCCGGATTTTACACTTGTTCTCTCTGCGAGCAAGGGTTTCAGTTGGTATGCTTTGGTGTTGATCTTGGTTATGTGATTGGCTCTCATGGTAGTTTGAATGGCTCTTGCTGTTGAGGCGTGAAGGTATCTGCTGTGGTACTCTTGGTTGTGCGCCAAAGAGAGGTTGAAGCTACGGTTCTTCTACAAGCACAAGTGTAGTTGTTCCTAGTCTTGATTGTTTACCTTTCTTGTCCATGTATAGAGTTCTTATCTCAAGATCATAGGGCTATAACTTTACTTTGCTATTGGATTGTTGGATAGCTTGTTGAGTGCTTAAGTCATCCTTGGATGTAGGTCTTAAGGACTGAACCAAGTAAACATCTAGTGTACTGTTTCCTTTCTTCTCTTCCTTTCTTGATACGAATCCGCTGCATTTAGGTTATTTTCTTAACAGTTTTGGTATCAGAGCCTTGCTTGGTTCTTGGCTGGACTTGTTAATCTCTAATTAACCTAGTATACTCTGTTAATATGAATTTCTGTTAGTGTTAAACATTCTATATCCTGTCTAATTGTTGATTACTAAACTTCTCCTGTTTCGATTTCATTTCTGGTAAACCCTAATTTTTGACCGAAACCCTAACCTAGGGCTTTACTCAAATTAGTTTAGGGCTTTGATGTAATTGATTATTTGGAGTAGTTTGCATATAAATTCCCCTATTCATTGACTGAAATTGAAATCCGATTTGGCTATATAACTTGTCTAGTGGTTCGGCCCTTAGGTTTTTCTTGAATATAATTTGGGGCTTTTATGTAAGGCATGTTGTTTATATGAAATTAATGTTTGATTCTTGTTTATAATATGAAATTAATCATGTTTTAATATTCTGACTATAAGTTGCATACATTTTTGAAATCTGATTTTTAGTTTATTGCTTACTGTTAACAGCTTTTGGTTATTATTATTGGAGATTTATAATATGAGATACATTAGTAATTTGTTACATGTTCTTTTGATTCAATTCTAATATTAACATACTATTTATTTTAGAAATTGTTTGTTTAAATTCTGAAATTGGTTAAAGTAGATAATATCTTGTGTTACTGATTTAATTAGTTAGATATAATCTGACTGTATATATTTTATTCTTTTGTCATGGCCCAAACCCGGTATGAGTTGGAGAAATTTGATGGTAAGGGAGACTATATGGTACGGAAGAACATAATGCATGCAATTCTAGTTCAAAATAGATGCCATAAGGCTTTAAAGACTGCAGAGAGGTCTCTTTGTTTATGACTGAAGAAGAGAGGGAAGATATGCAAGATATGTGTTATAGCACTATAATTTTACACTTGAGTAACACTGTTATGAGAAGGGTAAGAGATTGTAAGACTACAACCTAGGTTTGGCTTAAACTTGAACAACTTTATATGATTGCATCTGTACCTAATGTTACTTTATTGAAGAACAACTGCTTAGTTTTAAAATGGATGCTTCTAAGACTCTAACTGATAATGTAGAGGAATTCTATAAATTGTCATGTGATTTGACTGATTTAAATGAGGAATTATCTGATAATACCCTTGTTGTCCTATTATTGAATTCTTTGCCTGATTCGCATGTTGGTGTTAAGAATGCTATTAAATATGGTAGAAAGTCTATAACCCTTAATGATGTGATGAAAGCATTGAAAGTTAGGGATATAAAGTTGAAAATTGAGAGGAAGGGAAAGCATGTTTGTGAGGGTTTGTATGTTAATTCTGAAAATAGAAGTGTGTATGAAACTAAGAAGAAGTTCAATAATAATAAGAAAAAGAAGAAGTTTGTTGCTAAGAATGGTAATGCAAGTACAAATCATAATTTTAATGGAAAGTTTAATAATAATAAAAGAATCTGTTATTATTGTAAGAAGGAAGGACATATTAGGAAGTATTGTAGAGAGATGTTACAAAAGAAACAAAATGAAGATGGAAATGAGAGACTGGAGGCTACACATGTAGTTGATGTGACTAGTAATGCACTAATGGTTTCCCCTTGTAGTGATCATGATGCTTGGATCTTAGATTCAGGCTGTACCTTCCATATGACTCCTAGAAGGGAGTGGTTTATCACTTTTGAGTCCATTAGAGGTGATAAGGTGTTAATGGGTAATGATCATGCATGTGATATTGTGGGGATTGGATCTATTAGACTAAGATTGAATGATGGGACTGTTAGAGATTTAGAAAATGTGAGACATGTGCCTGGACTTAGGAGAAACTTGCTGTCCTTAAGTTAGCTTGATTCTAGGGGTTTTCTTTACACCTCTAGGGATGGTTCTCTTAGGGTTATGAGGGGTAGTAGTGTTGTGTTAACTGCTAAATTGAAGAATGTTTTATACTTCTTAAATGGAAGTGTGGTTTTAGGGGCTGCATCAGTCTCTAGTGGAGTTCTTATTGAGGTGGAGCTTTGGCATAGTTTTTATTGATTCATAGGGTCTTAACAAGAGAATTCCTATCAATAATAAATACTAAATATTATAAATAAAAAATATAGTAGTAAATTCGCATTACACACAAATAAAATGAAAATAGGACAAGAGAAAATTCAAGAAGCCTGTAATGATCAACATAAAGACGAATGCGCCGACTTGATATTTTGGTCTTATTTACTTTATTCGTCGGATTCATTGGAATCCCTTTCAGTCAACGAGGAGTGGATTTTGATATATTATCCAAATGGTTAACTCCGTCGATAAATCTTTTACATTCGATTCCAATTCCCAGCAATTCTGTGGATTCGTATGAGTTTGTGATAAATGCAATTTTTTCTGTTAGTATAGCTTATTTTGGAATAATTATAGCGTTGCTTTTATATGGGCCTTTTTATTCATCTTTTAAGAAATTAAAAATAACTAATTCAATTGTTAAAATGGGTCCTAAGAGGGTTTTCTGGGACCAAATTCTAAATATTATATACAATTGGTCATATAATCGTGGGTATATCGATTTTTTTTTACCTAAAAACTTTCATTAGTGGTATAAGGGGGTTGGGTCACATAAGTAGTAAGGGGCTTGGACACTTGTATAAAAGTGGCCAGATAAGCCTTAAGAAATTTAGTCTTTTGACTTTTTGTGATGTGTGTGCTATGGGTAAGCTTCATAAGACTAAATTCCCTCATTCTTCATATAAGACCACTTGTATCCTTGAATATATACATTCTGATTTGTGGGGAAGTCCAAATGTACCCTTGTCTCTTTCAGGTGCCCAATATTTCTTGTCTATTTTTGATCATTACTCTAGAAAGACTTGGCTGTATTTTCTTGGAGATAAATCAGTTGTCTTTGATAAATTTCTAGAGTGGAAAGTTTTGGTTGAAAATCAAACTGAGAAGAAAGTCAAGAAACTTAGAACTAATAATGGTCTTGAATTTGTGAATGAAAAGTTTCTGATTTTTTGTAAGGAGCATGGAATTACTAGACATAGAACATGCACATATACTCCTCAGCAGAATGGAGTGGCTGAGAGGATGAATAGGACAATCATTGATAGAGTTAGGTGCATGTTAATTGAATCTGGCCTAAGTAAAAAATTTTGGGCTGAAGCTGCTAGTATAACTTGTTATGTCATTAATAAATCTCCTTGTTCCTCAATTGACTTTGATACACCTGATTTTAGGTGGAGTAATGTACATGCTGATTACAATGTGTTAAAACCCTTTGGTTGTGTTTGTTTTGTTCACCAAAACAAGGGTAAGCTTGAGCCTAGGGGTAGGAAGTGTATTTTCCTTGAGTATCCTTTAGGTGTTAAAGGATATAGGATTTGGTGTTTAAAAGAAAAGAAGATTGTAATTAGTAGAGATGTAAAGTTCAATGAACTTGAATTTCTGAAAGTTGATTCATCTAGTGTTAGATCTAACTCCCATGACCAAGATAAGACCATATTTGAGGTGGAGTTAGGGGATAAATCTGAAACTGAGATTGATGAATCTAATCCTAAGGTTGATGATGATGATCTAGAAGCTGGTAGTGGTTCTTTAGAGGTTAAATAAGAGCTTGAAGATGAGGATCCATTAGATGATTATTTATTGGCTAGAGATAGGTCTAGAAGAGAGATTAAGAGGCCTTCTAGATATGCTAATATGAGTGAATCTAATTCATGTCCAAATCTGATTTCTTATGCTCTTAATGTGGCTGACCAGCTTGAGGGATGTGCGCCTAGGACATATAAAGAGTCTCTTGATTGTGTGGATAGCAAGCATTGGCTTGTTGCCATGGAAGATGAAATGGAATCTTTGATGAAAAATCAGACTTGGACTCTTGTTGATAGACCCAAAGGAAAGAAGCTAATTGGTTGTAAGTGGGTTTATAAATTTAAGACTGGTATTCCTGGTGTAGAACAACCAAGGTATAAGGCAAGACTAGTAGCTAAGGGTTATTCTCAAGTTGAGGGAATAGATTATAATGAAGTATTTTCACCTGTTGTGAAACATACTTCTATTAGGGTTCTTCTTGCCCTTGCTGCTCTCTTTGATCTTGAATTTGAACAATTGGATGTTAAAACTGCATTCTTGAATGGTAAGTTGGATGAGCATATATATATGGTTCAGCCTGAGGGCTTTGTTGTTAAGGGGAGTGAGACTAAGGTCTTTTTGTTGTTAAGGTCTTTGTATGGCTTAAAACAATCACCTAGGCAATTGTATAAAATATTTGATGAATTAATGCTCAAGAATAGGTACAAGAGAAGCTATTATGATAATTGAGTTTATTATTGTGAGTTTAGTCCTAATTCTTTCATTTATCTCTTACTTTATGTTGATGACATGCTTATTGCATCAAAGGATAAATTTCAGATTTGTAAACTTAAGTCTATGTTGAAATCTAAATTTGAAATGAAAGATTTAGGGGCTGCTAAAATGATTCTTGGCATAGATATTCATAGGGATAGGCTTAGTGGTGTTTTGACCTTGTCTCAGGTTGGTTATATTCATAAACTTGTTAACAAGTTTGGACATGATAATATTAGAACTGTTAATACTCCTCTTGGTGCTCATTTCAAGCTTAGAATGAATTCTAATGCTGTTGTAACTGATAGACCATATCAAGAATGTGTTGGTAGTCTCATGTATTCTATGGTTTGTTGTAGGCCTGATATTGCTTATTCAGTTGGTCTTATTTGTAGATACATGAGTAGGCCATGTGATTCACATTGGGATACAGTTATGTGGTTGTTGAGATATTTGAAAAATTCTGCATCTTATAAGATTGTTCATGATAATTCTTGTATTAATAAGCTTAGCATTATTGGATATTGTGACTCTGATTTTGCCACTGATTTGGATAAAAGAAGATCCATAACTGGGTACTTGTTTACTATTGGTGGGAAGTCCACACTCCAACATGTGGTGGCACTTTCAACCACTGAGGTTGAGTATATTGCCTTGTTTGAGGCTGTTAAGGAATGCATGTGGCTTAAGGGGTTTCTAGGGGAGCTTGGTTTTCGTGACTTGCATTCTCTTGTTTATTGTGATTCCCAGAGTGCTTTGTGTCTTGCTAGGAACAGTGTGTTTCATGAAAGAACAAAGCATGTTGATGTAAAATTGCACTTCATTAAAGATGTAAGGGTAATTTTCATCAGGACCCCTTGAGGTTTGGTCTATGTCATTTTTAGTCCAAAAAAATCGAGACTTTGCATCTGCCTCCCCTGTACTATAAAAGAAGTCAATTTAAGGACAAATTAATACTTTTATGACTAATTTGCCCTTTTTATTTTTTATTTAAGTAGAATTTTAGCCAGATGGATGAAGAGATTCCCCTTCACCCATCTTCTTCGAGAGTGGTTGGCAAGGTGGGCTATGATTTTGGAGAAGAGATTGACATTGCGCGCTGTCAGATTGAGTCTGGATTCTCTGACGATCTGACGAGCACCAGAGGTGACTATACAGAGATCAGACCCGACGGTGACGAAGTAATCAACGGAAGCGACGATCAGAGAACAGAGGCGCCCCCAGTTTAGCAGAGTCAAACTTAACATAAATTCACCCGAAAATTCGTTGGAGATTGTCCCCAACCCACCGATCCATGTATCAAGTGTTGCAGAGGCGATCGCCCAAAGAGAGCTCATGAGACGAAGGTGATTACAATGCATAGAACCCCATCAGATTCGTATATGGGCCAAGAAGGAGCCCCAGCATTCTTCAAATCAATACAACAAACCGAGCCACCACCCACCACCAAACGCCACACTAAGATCATACCTGACAATTTGTCCCCAAAGAGAACCAGAACCAGGCATTTTCAATTGAAATTGAAAGACTACAAGGTGTCAAGTTCTTAGCAACCACCAAAGAGGATGCGGAAATAACTTACGAGGAGGCTACAGATCTAAATATGACAAGTCAGAACGAAAATATGTGACAGATGACCTCATATTCAAGTACGACATCAGAGGTTTGAGAAAGCTCTGCTAAATACAGAACCAGTAGCAAACCTACAACTCTTAACTAATATTTCCAAATACTTTTTTTAACACCTTTCCTATGGTGATGGCGACCTTGACCTTGATTCAGATTCAGATATAGATATAGATACAGATCTAGATCTCGATCGTGATTCTGAGCTCACACTGTGGCTTCTAGAACGGCTCCTTGAATAGCTCCTCTTCAAATCATACCCCACCTTGCCAAGCACTCTCGATGGGTGTATGTTTTTCAACATGTTATTTGTCAACCATTTCTGTCTGCAAGGCCGTTTGCTCAATTCAATCAATGAAGAAGATGGGTGAAGGAGGAATCTCTTCATCCATCTGGATAAAATTCTACTTAAATAAAAAATAAAAAGGGCAAATTAGTCATAAAAGTATTAATTTGTCCTTATATTGACTTTTTCTATAGTACAGGGGAGGCAGATGCAAAGTCTCGATTTTTTTGGACTAAAAATGACATAGACCAAACCTCAGGGGGTCTAGATGAAATTACCCGAGATATAATTGCTAAGGGTTTAATTGATATATGTAAAATAGATACTTCTATTAACCCTGCAGATATTATGACCAAGGTAGTACCTGTTAATAAGTTTAAGTCTGCTTTGAGCATGTTAAAATTATTATCTCTATAGTTTGTTTTACATTTATTTTTTATATTTTATTTGATGGTTTGTGTTTACTCTCAGGTTTATGCAACGTCCAAATAGCAGAGTCAATGTGGAGAATGTTGTATATGTAACAGGGGCATTATTGTCTTTCTACTTGTATTTATGACAGGTTAAGTCTTATATGTTTGTTAGAAGGGCAGGTTTGTCTTTTCAGCCCATTTGTGAGTTGCTATGTAATTAGGGGTTTTGGGCTTATCGTTTCATATTAAACGAAACACTCTCTCTCTTCTCTCATTCTCTCCTTCTCTGGTTCTTGTTCTCTCTGCGAGCAAGGGTTTCGGTTGGTATGCTCTGGTGTTGATCTTGGTTAATGTGATTGGCTCTCATGGTGGTTTGAATGGTTCTTGCTGTTGAGGCGTGAAGGTATCTGCTGTGGTACTCTTGGTTGTGCGCCAAAGAGAGGTTGAAGCTACGGTTCTTCTACAAGCACAAGTGTAGTTGTTCCTAGTCTTGATTGTTTATTTTTCAAGTTTGTATTAGGATATTAGTTACAATTTCTTATTTCCTCTTTCGTTTAATTTACCTGCTGAGGTCGGATGGAACCATTCAAATGCGTTGAAATGGTAAATGAGATCTCAAAAATGGAACATATTGCAGAGATCTTTTCTCTTATTATTGCCTCTAGCGGCAAGCCATTCAGCCATGTCTTTCCATACTAGGTACTTTCTCTTGCAATGCTGCAAGAATTTAAAGTTCTATGATAAGATTTTTTCACCCTGCTATTTAGTATCTGAAGATGGTCCATTTCATAAGGAAAATGGCTTTACAAATGTTGTTTTGGAGGTACTGGTGCTCTTTGCAAGTCATTATATATGCGGGGTAGTTTCTCTGCTTCTATATGTTATACCTATAAAATGAATATCCTGAAGATCCTCTGGCTTCTTATTCTAAGTTGCATTCCTAAAATGTTAGTTCCGTAGTTTAGTTGTCCTTCCATAGTTTAACCTCATCAAATCGGATGTCGTCGTGGAAACTTAATGCTCTTTCACATCGACATGGCTGGTTTCTATGTTTTACGGCACACCACCTCAATGATGCATGGACTTGCTTGAACTGCACAACCACCGCTTGCTTGGTTGTCTGTTTCATTTTTCTCAATTTAATTAATGGAGATTCCATTATTTATTTTATACGTCATGCTTCTTTTTCTTCTTAATTCTTGCTAGTCACTTAAAAGAGGGAATTTTTTGTAAAAGAAACAGAACAAGAGATCACAGGAACTTCCAGGCACGTTACAACGTCGCTTTCCTTAAAGATAGTTTGCCTTCACATCAAGGCGCTATGAGGTACTGCGAACTGTCTCCCAGGATACAAAGAAGCCCAACTTTGAGTTGAATCTCTAGAAGGTATTTATAGGCATTGAGGTGCCTCTTCTGAACAGTTAATGACTTTGTTTGTATGAGTGTACCTCTCTGTAGGGATACGAATGCTGACGTTCAAATATGAGCCGTCGGATCGTTCGACCGCACGATCTAACGGTCTATATTGAACCATCAAAAAGATATTTATGGATCTACTTCCATCGCCTTAGATCTGCCGTTGATCAAAATACACGGTTCAGATCTGATCTCGCTTGAAGCGTGCTAAGTGCGCCATAAACGCCTAGACAACCCATGCCGCGAGAGCGCTTGGACGGTACACCGTCGGATCGTTCGGACGCACGATCTAACGGTCCATATTGAACCATCAAAAAGATATTTATGGATCTACTTCCATCGCCCTAGATCTGCCGTTGATCAAAATACAAGGTTCAAATCAAATCTCGCTCGAAGCGTGCTAAGTGCGCCATAAACGCCTAAACAGCCCACGCCGCGAGGGCAACCGTCGTTGCTTATACATTGCAAACGCATTGGCGTGTCTCATTATTATAAATCAAAGTTAATAGGTGGTACCTACTAATTAACCTAGATTTCGACACCTCGGTTTCCAATGTGGGACTATAAAAAAACACTTTTCTAAAATAAATTAAGAAAAGTTTTCCGCACTTATAAATCCAATAAAATGAAACATATATTATTTTATTATATTAAAAATAATACAATATTTTTCTCTGAAAATTCAATTGTAGGAAGCACATGTAAAGCCCTAAAGCCTTTGGATTTAAAGCAATTGAGTTCCTTATTATTATTCTTTTTACATATCTAGAGACTAGAGTTGTATTGTTATTTCTATTATAATAATACCATCTTATTGTGTCAATGCAGGGTTGGTTGATTGGTAAAGATCCATATTTCTCAGTGGAGAGGAATTGTGTTTGACCCTTACGGATGGCATTTCAATTCCAGAATTAGAAAAACACCATTACCAAAAAAAATACCATCTAATTGTTATGTTTGGTTTTCACAGAATACTGTAGTTGGATCTCATTTAACACGGCTCTCGACTGGTCTCACAGATGTGTTCTTTGAAGAGCTATAGTAAGCGATGCAACCTTACAGCTTTCAAATTTTCCAGGCACCAATAACCGTATGAAGTCTTTCTCTTTCATTTCCTGAAGATCTATTTGCTTTATTTATGCTTAGAACTTAAAGAATGTAGTTACTAATTTCTCTCCTGGCAGTTTTAAGATTATAATCTGGTTAGTCCAATAAATAATATACAAAGTTTTCAATTTTTAAAATACTTATTTTATGGGCGTTTACTGCGTTAATTTTCCTTTTATATTCAACAAACAGGAGGAATGTTAGAAGATGGCATTCTCCAAAAGCAGCCATGCTCCACGATTCCATGCACCTCCCGATGTGCAGTCTTGAGGTCAAAAACAGGTATGTTATCTCCTAGTTTGTTTTACACTTGGTCACTTTCTGTATCGGGCTTTTAGTTCTCATGATTTTTTATGTTTCTTCTATTTAACTCTTCTCAGCCCACATCTCCTATAAATTGTACTGCTTTGAGCCTTTAGTTGACCAATATTTTGCAGTATGCTTTATATCTCAATCTCAATTCATTAAAGAACGTTCTGGTGTATGAGACTTGTGCTACTGTGGGGGTTTGCCATACTCCCTTCTCCTCCTTAGGGGAGGCTGTTCCCAAATTTTAAAGGTGCAAGTGCAACCAACAGTTGCATGTAATGGCGAAACTTAACCATTAAGCACAATGGCTAGCCCATTTTTTCATATCAATTCATTAAAAAAAGTTAATTACTTACATTCTCAACAGGTTTTTGTTGATGGCTTCTTCCTCGCTTTGATTGTGTGAACGGTTTATTCATGTCGATTTATGCTTGAATAATTGATTTCTAGTGAATTTCTTTAATTCTGAAAATCTGGGACAATGTTGAACTTTTGTTTGAAATAATGTAATTTTTTTCTAATATGAAAAATGTTATGCAGAATAAAAAGAAAAAAAAAATTTCCTGAATTCTGACCTTCTTCAGTGAGGTGGGAAGCCTATATCTGTCGATATCCATTAACGTTCTCGATTACTTACCAAATACAATGGGATGAAGTAACCTGCAAAACCTATAACATGATCCAAGCCACCACAATTAATAACTTATTAGTATTTAGTGGTAGCGCACCATATATTAATTATGAGGTCAAACATCATCAACTACTAAGACGGAAATTTCAGGTTCTTCAAACTAATATTTGGTAATCCTCAAATAAAATTCAGGAAAATCCACCCTTTTTAATTTCCAACAACTATAAAATTCAGACATTCCTATAGGAATAATATGCTGAGCTGTATTAGATAGATGTTCTCTACATTCCAATAAAAAATCATATGCATGCTTCCCGTTATGTTTACCCACCTTTTTCTGCAATTCCACAACGTCGTTTTCAAAAAGATCTTCACGATCCCTGAGCAGAATCCCCATCAATGGATGTTGCGCCACTTTGAGATGCATTCTTGAACTTGGTCCTGCAAGTGTCAACATAAGAAGGTGAGAACAAAATTATCTTGAAAACAAACAAACACAGATGACAGATATATCTTGAAAAAGGAAAATACATTGTAGGAGTGGCAACATTATCCACGACAACAGGAACCACAATACCCCCTGAAACAGTCGATTGTAAGGGGGTAAGAGCTGATGAAGGAGAGGGTACCCGAACTGCATTTGATGCAACAGAAGAAGGTATAGCAGCAATAGTAGACAATCCGAAAGTCACAACAGGGATGAACTTAGAGCAACAACAGTTGTTGGGAAAAAGACCGATAGACGGTTCACTATTTTCCCTCCTATGTAAAAGATCGACAGAGAAAAACAATACAAAAATGTATTCGTGAATAGTGCCCGTGTGAATAGTGTTGTGAATAGTGTCGGTGTGGGGCCCACGTGAATAGTACTTGTATGGGACCCACGTGAAATATAACGAAGGAAATAATCACAAAGGAAGCACCAACACAACAATATACGTGGTTCGGCTTTGCCTACATCCACGGGCGTAATGGGACCTTCACTATGAGAAAGTTGAAATACAACTCTTGTACAGTGCTTGGATTTACAACCCAACCCAACCCTGTATCCAAAACTGGATACCCCTGTACACCCTCTCTCAACTCACACTCTCAACTCTAGAGGAGTGTTCCCACACTTGCCTTACCTTCTCTTGGCTTGCCTCTCACTTGGCTTTACTCTCTTGCTTCTTTCTACACTTCTTTGCTTTTCAAGCAAACCTCCCCACCCCTATTTATAGCTGAAGAGGAGAAGAAAGGATGAACGTTGCCTTATCTCCCTTGACAATTTGTCAAAGGACTTACCGTCCATATTAATGGTTGTCTCCTTTGTCATAAATAGGTGAATTCGGTGGAGATAAGAGAAGAGAAGGAGAGCTCTCTCTCTCTCTTCAAAGTCAACATAAGTGGCTGAGAGAGAAGAAAACTTTCTCTCTACAAATGTGTTTGTCAAACTTTGGTGCCTCCTTTTATGAGGAGGACCCACAACAAACTCCCCCTCCGACTCATAAGGAAGGACAGATCATGCCTGCCGCGTTTCTGTTGTAGTTATGTTTGCCCTTTGGTAGTGCCTTTGTCATCATATCCGCTCCATTTTTGTCAGTATGGATTTTTTCAATCTGCAACTGCTTCCGTTCCAGTACATCTCGTATCCAATGATACCTTACATGGATGTGTTTGGATTTATAATGCAAACTTGGATTCTTACTTATATGAATTGCACTTTGGCTGTCGCAGTGAATGACATACTTTTCTTGTTTCAGACCGAGTTCTTGAGTGAATTGCTTCATCCATAGCATCTCCTTACATGCTTCAACAACAGCGATGTACTCTGCTTCGGTAGATGACAAAGCCACACATTTTTGCAACTTAGATTGCCATGACACTGCTCCCCCTGCAAAGGTAATTAGGTATCCTGATGTGGATTTCCTGGAGTCAATGTCCCCAGCCAAATCAGCATCTGTATATGCTTGTAACATAGGTGGCTGGCTTCCAAAACACAGAGAAATGTTAGTAGTACCTTTAAGATATCTCATTATCCACTTCACTGCTTCCCAGTGTTCCTTTCCAGGATTGGATAGAAATCTACTAACAACTCCTACTGCATGTGCAATATCAGGTCTAGTACAGACCATGGCATACATCAGGCTTCCTACTGCTGAAGAGTAGGGAATGCATTTCATTTCATCCCTTTCTTCTTCAGTTGAGGGAATTTGTTCACTACTCAACTTGAAATGACTACCAAGGGGGGTACTTACAGATTTTGCATTGCTCACATTAAATCTTTCAAGTACCTTCTGCACATACCTTTCTTGTGATAGCCACAACTTTCTAGTTGCTCGATCACGATAAATCTTTACGCCTAAGATTTGTTGTGTAGCTCCCAAATCCTTCATGGCAAAGGACTTGCTCAATTGTGTCTTCAACCTGTCATTTTTATTGACATCCTGACCAATAATCAACATGTCATCAACATAGAGCAAAAGAATAATGAAATCTTCTTCAAGAAATTTCTTAACAAACACACAATGGTCTGATGCTGTTCTGTTATACCCATGATCCATCATGAATGAATCAAACTTCTTGTACCATTGCCTTGGTGCTTGTTTCAAGCCATACAAGCTCTTTCTTAACCTGCAGACCATGTGTTCTTTACCTCTGACTTCAAAACCTTCTGGCTGCTCCATGTAAATTTCTTCCTCCAAATCTCCATGGAGAAAGGCCGTCTTTACATCTAGTTGATGGATTTCCAAATCCATACTAGCAGCTAAACTTAACACCACCCGTATAGAAGACATTTTTACTACAGGTGAAAAATTTTCGTCGAAGTCAATACCTTTCTTTTGCCTAAATCCCTTCACGACCAATCTTGCCTTGTACCTTGGTTGTGAGCTTTTCTCTTGGGCTTTTAGCTTAAACACCCATTTGTTCTCGAGTGCTTTCTTACCTTCAGGTGACTTTACCAGGTCATATGTGTGGTTCTTATGCAGAGAATCCATCTCTTCTTGCATAGCTTTCAACCACTCATCTTTATTCTTGCTTTCATTTGCTTCTTCAAAGCATTCTGGTTCACCTGCATTTGTTAGCATAACAAACTGATTAGGTGAATACTTGGTAGATTGACGTCGTGGCCTGGTGGATCTTCTTAACTCAGGCTCAACTGGTGGTTCGTGAGCTGGTTGCTCACTTTGTTCACCATTGGTGGGACCATCACCTTCTTGAACATCTCCCCCTTCACCTTGCACCGACGGTGAAGTGTTTGGACCAAGGTCAATAAGATCGTCATTATCTGGTTGAGGCTTCTCGATCTTTTCAAAGTCTTGGATCGTTTGGTCTTCTAGAAAGACCACATCTCTACTTCTGATCACCTTCTTATCAATTGGATCCCATAACCTGTAACCTAACTTGTCAGTAGCATAACCCAAGAAAATACATTGTTTTGCTTTCTCATCAAGTTTGGTTCGTTAGTCTTTTGGGATGTGCACGAACGCCCTGCAACCGAACACCTTCAAGTAGTTATAGGATATCTCCTTTCCACTCCAGACTCGCTGAGGAACATCTCCATTCAAGGGGGCTGATGGAGATAAGTTGATTAGATGAACTGCGGTGCGCATTGCTTCTCCCCAATAGCACCGTGCCAACTTTGCATGTGAAAGCATGCATCTTATTCTTTCAATAATGGTGCGGTTCATCCTTTCAGCTACACCATTATGTTGTGGGGTCTTTAGAACAGTCTGTTCATGACGGATTCCATGCTCCTTACAGTACTCTTCAAATGCTCCACTATACTCACTCCATTGTCAGTACGGACACATTTAAGAGTTTTACTTGTTTCTCTTTCAACAGAGGCATGAAAAGTTTTAAATACATCAAAAACTTGATCCTTAGTTTTTAATGCATATGCCCACACTTTTCTAGATGCATCATCTATGAAAGTTACAAAATACAAAGCTCCCCCAAGAGTTTTTACTTTCATAGGACCACATACATCCGAATGCACTAATTCCAAAATTTTTCTTTTTCTATGGGAAGAAGTTCTATTAAAGGTAACACGATGTTGTTTTCCCTTTAAACAATGAACACATTGTTTTAGATGCGTACCTTTAATGTTTGGCAGAAGATTCCCTTTTGTGAGAATTTGCATACCTTTCTCACTCAGATGGCCAAGTCTTTGATGCCACAAATGCAAGAGTGGACTCTTCTTCTGCTGCAATTACCCCTGCTTTGCATATTTGCACTTGTGTTTTGTACAAAGTGCAACATTTGCTACCTCTTGCCATCACTAGAGATCCTTTGGTAAGTTTCCATTGACCATTACCAAAATGGTTATGGTATCCCTCTTCATCTAGCTTTCCTGCAGAGATTAGATTTAAACGGAGGTCTGGCACATACCTTACTTCCTTGAGAACCATTTGGCATCCGACATTTGTCTTGATGCACACATTACCTTTACCCATGATTTTTGAAATGCCATTGTTACCCATCTTTACTGTACCAAAATCACCTGATTCAAAAGCAGTAAAGAATTCTTTGTAAGGGGTAACATGGAAGGATGCACCTGAATCAATGACCCAATCTGAGTCATGGCATGTAGAAGTGAGGCAAAACTCATCACTAGTTGAGACGATGATAATATCTCCATCTGAGCTGATGGCAGTGGTTTCTTTGTCTTCTTTGTCCTCACTTTGGTTCTCCATTCGTGCCTTAAGCTTTCTGCAATCTTTTTTCATATGCCCTACCTTTTTACAGTAGTAGCATGTGATCCTGCTTCTTGACTTGGATCTTCCATATGATTTCTCATGAAAATGAGGCGGTCTGCTTTTACTTCTCCCTCACTTTTCAGTGACAAGGGCTTCACTGTGAGATGAGATTGAGGATTTTCTCCTTGTCTCTTCATTCAGTAGGCTTCCAGCTACTATATCCATTGTGAGCTTTCCTTCAGGAGCTGAGTTACTGAGGGAGACAACTAAGGTTTCCCAGCTTTCTGGCAACGAACTTAACAATAACAAAGCCTGCAACTCATCATCAAGTGTCATTTTCATAGAACTGAGTTGGTTAACAATACTTTGTACCTCATTTAAGTGTGCTGCCATAGAACTCCCTTCCTTGTATTTGAGATTTACAAGTCTCCTGATAAGGAATGCCTTGTTGCAAGCAGATTTTCTCTCATACAAACCTTCTAGCTTTTGCCACAGTGACTATGCCGAACTTTCAGTGGAAACGTGATGATAAACAGAATCATCTAACCATTGGCGTATGAAGCCAACGGCTTTTCGATCTAGGACTTTCCATTCCGCTTCAGACATCTGCTCTGGTTTTGACGATGCACCTTCTATGGGAGCATACAAGTCTTTGCAATATAGCAAATCTTCCATCTTGGATTTCCATATCATCCAGTTGCTCCCGTTCAAGCTGATCATCCCTCCTACGGCGCTTGCCTCCATCGACATCTTTTACGAACAGTCACGCGAACCTTGCTCTGATACCACTTGTTGGGAAAAAGACCGATAGACGGTTCACTATTTTCCCTCCTGTGTAAAAGATCGACAGAGAAAAACAATACAAAAATGTATTCATGAATAGTGCCCGTGTGAATAGTGTTGTGAATAGTGTCGGTGTGGGGCCCACGTGAATAGTACTTGTATGGGACCCACGTGAAATATAACGAAGGAAATAATCACAAAGGAAGCACCAACACAACAATATACGTGGTTCGGCTTTGCCTACATCCACGGGCGTAATGGGACCTTCACTATGAGAAAGTTGAAATACAACTCTTGTACAGTGCTTGGATTTACAACCCAACCCAACCCTGTATCCAAAACTGGATACCCCTGTACACCCTCTCTCAACTCACACTCTCAACTCTAGAGGAGTGTTCCCACACTTGCCTTACCTTCACTTGGCTTGCCTCTCACTTGGCTTTACTCTCTTGCTTCTTTCTACACTTCTTTGCTTTTCAAGCAAACCTCCCCACCCCTATTTATAGCTGAAGAGGAGAAGAAAGGATGAACGTTGCCTTATCTCCCTTGACAATTTGTCAAAGGACTTACCGTCCATATTAATGGTTGTCTCCTTTGTCATAAATAGGTGAATTCGGTGGAGATAAGAGAAGAGAAGGAGAGCTCTCTCTCTCTCTCTCTTCAAAGTCAACATAAGTGGCTGAGAGAGAAGAAAACTTTCTCTCTACAAATGTGTTTGTCAAACTTTGGTGCCTCCTTTTATGAGGAGGACCCACAACACAGGTGTGACTGGAACCAGACTTCATGCAACCCTTGAAACTGCAACAGTTGAGGAAGAGCTAATTGAAATCCCAAAAAAAAAGCACCTAACAGACATTCCTCTAGGAATAATATGCTGAGTTGTATTAGATAGATATGTTCTTCATTATCAACATTGTTATAACACTCTAAAAGAATAATTATAGTTCGTCATGCTTTCGTTCTTTCTACCCAAAAAAGAAAAAGAAGAATGTTTTCGTTATGGTTCTCACTTATCAGGTTGCTTCATGTCAGCTGTTCTAAGTTTCATATGAACTGCACTTTGAATCTTATCCACTAATTACTTATTAACACTTCTATCGATTCAACAATTTTAGAAGCTTTTGAACTAAACAACAATGAATGAAGTGCATGACAGAATAACCTGCCCAAGTACAATCCAGAAACTTCCAAGCCAAAAGCCAGCTTTACTGTTGCCGATGCTTGGGCTGGGCAAGCTCAAGGCCAATGCTGGGTGAGCACAGGCTAGGGCTGTCAATTCTCAGGTTGGGCATTGGCCACCTCTCCAGTACACCACTCCTCCCTAACACCCAAACAAACACCCCCCCCCGGGGTCTTTTCCTTCCCCAAGAAAAATAAGAAAGAAAAAGAAAAGAAAGAGCACCCCCGTCTCCTAAGAAATGTGTCAAAAGAAGTCTTTTTGGCTGATTTAATATTTTAATTCATTTTCAAAATACCCAAGAACCATGTTAAGCACAGCGAACATAGCACTTTCAAGACATGCCCATGGGTCAGTAACCCCTGAAGGATCAGCTAATTCTACTGAAGAGTGAGGTAAAATATCAGAGGAGGTAATAAAATAAAGGGAAGCAGGTCTAGGAACCTATCAACAGAGGAAATCCACGTAAGACAAGCAACCCTTTCCAGCTAGAGCAATTTCATTTTCAGTTTTAGCTGCACGTTTATTCTTAGGTTTACACTAAGCAAAATTCCACCCTAGAGATCCAGTCAGTTGGGACAACCATCATCTCAAGGGAAGAAGAACCATTATGATCTACACTTCTATTCTATTCAAAATACCAATGAAATTGGTTTTTCACTGTATCATTCTATCTTGATATAGGAATCTTTCTCTCCATCTCGGAAGTACCACAATGATTTTCTCAACCACAGTTCAATGACAGAGGAGGTTAGGCATGATATAGCTTATGACTAAAGCCCCAGCAGGCAACAGGAAACTGATCATGAGATCCTTGATGAGACTCTCAAATCATCTACCATTGCTTCTTCCTCCTCTCCCTCTTTGCTGTTCATGTCTACAATTTCTGTGCTGCATACTTTCTACAACTCTTAGGTTTCCACTCAGCTAATGGTTTAGAGAGGGAAATATGGCATTCTCACAAAAGCTTTATCACAAAGATAGTAAGGAAAAACACCATAGATATGAATATCCCATTCCTAACAGTTCCAATTGATCAAATTCAAAATATGTAAACACAAGATGAAAAATGTAGGCAGCCCAGATTGAGAGAGAATAAATATGAATTATCTATCCATTACAATTCTAATTGATCAAACCAAATTAGCAATATGTAAAACAGGGGACGGAAAATGTAGACACTGCAGATAGATGCATATCTAGACTACAATATAGTGCACATAGCAGGATATGTTGCAATATTAGTACCCCAGTGTAGCTATCGCATGCTAAGCAATTCCAATCTGATGCGTCCAAAATCTGCTCAGCTCTTAGATCTCCTCGTGATGACCTGCAAAACGAAAGCGTCAGATGTGGCCCGACCGCGGGGGTCGGGAGTCCACCTCCGAAGGCTAAGTCAGTTGATGAACTTAATCACAAACGGCTCTGCTAGAAGCACAGAGCTAAGGAATAAAGAACTGGGAAAGGTGATCTAGATTGTAAGCCACTGATAGTTTACGTCTATTAGTATGTATCTGAACTTGAGTCTCAGATTGTGTGTTTTCGATCTTCCTCACCTCGTATGGTAGTGAGGTTTATATAGAGTGTACCTTCGAATCTCCTTCGTTGGATGCACTTGAGCCTTCTTCGGGTAGTCGTTGGATCTTAACAGTTAGATCCATTGAGCAATCGACTTCTACTAGTTTGGACTAGTAGAGGACTCCTGAGATAACCTTTAGGTTATGTGATGATTATCCCTTCGATAATGATTAGCCGCAGCTGTCAATTCGAGTCTGCCATCATTAGGGTAATTAACCTAATCCATAAGTAGGATTAGGGCGTGCTTGTAGCTGAATAAGTTTTCTTCCTCAGCAAGCCATCTTCTGGATCCGATTCGCTCGGGAGCGAGTCGGTTCCCTCTGTCTCGACCGGGGTCGAGGGTCGAACCAGGTATGAACCCGGTCTGATCATAATTTCTCCATATCACGAGCCCCCCAGACCAAGTGTTCGGTCGATCCCGAGGGCTTGGTTTTTAACTGGGTTCTTAGTCAGGCGATAGACTCTGCGTGCTCCATTAAATGTCATATCACATTTAATGCGGTGGTCACTTTTCCTCGAGCGTTGTGAGGGTAAGGCCACGTGTCTCCTTGCAGTCGATCTGTCGTGGCTCACGTAATCCAAGCGACGGTTTCCGAAGGCCTATTTCGGATTCGTGAGTTCAAACTTTCAAAACGTCTTTCAATCTTGATCGTCGATTTTGAATCAATCTCGATCGTTCAGATTCCCGAACACTCGTGCGGGTGTTTTAAAAGCGGTTCGTTGTCTTCATAGGTTTCATTCTTCCTGTCCGGAATTTGAACCTTTGTTGTTTGCTTCGTGCCTTCTTGCTCTCAAGCTTTTGCCTCACTGAATCAGTAAGTTTACTGGTCTTTTTCTTTTTGTAGTTTACTAAAACAAGTAATGGCGGATAATAGGGCTTCTCTGGTACCCAGTGTTGGTAATAGTAGTGAAGCTTTTGCTTCTCCTCCTTCCGAACAGTCGGATAGTGACAACAAAACCCTAACTGTCCTCTGGCACGAGTTTGCTGAAGTTTCTCAAAAAGGTTTAGAGAGAAAAACCAAAACTCCTTCTGCCCTCCTCGAGTCTGGATCTTCCAAGATTGCCGAGTCTTCTAGGCAGCCTCAAACTTCCAGGTCCGATGGTGGACCTGGCTTTGTTACCTCCATTTACAATGAGGAAACCCTTCTTTCAGCCATCCAAGATTTTGATTTTCCTTCCTATTATCAGGTTAGGGCTCCCCTTTCTGATGAGAGGGTTGATTCAACCCTTTCGGGTGAATTTTCTCTCGTACATAGATGCACCGGAAAGCGGGGTTCGCTTTCCCTTTTTAATCCTTTGTTCTCCGCAGATTCGAATCATTGGGACATTTGTCCCGGAATGCTCCTTCCCAATAGTTGGCGTCTCATCGTCGGCTTCTTGGGTTTGTGTTTTGAACTTGGCATTACGCCATCTCTTTCTCTCTTTGTACATTTTCATGTTCTTTCTATCTCCATCTCCCATCCTCCCGGATGGGTTTTTTTGTCCAAACGCAATAAGGTTGAACTTGATTGGAGGGGCAGCATCCTTGCCAAAGGAACTTGCCCTTCTAACCACAAAAGATGGCGCGAACGATACTTTTTTTTGTCGAGCGCCTCCATCGGATCTTAACTTCCCAACCCCTGGAGGCGGTGTACTTCTTCTTCCGAGAATAACCAAGGCCTCCCCTTATCCAAAGAAGATGAGGCGGCCGTCAAGAAGATCAAATCCATTCCATGGTATCAATAGATACATGGACTTGAGGTGGAGTATAACTCCATTCTTCAAGATTGGGGCTTGGCTTATTGTGAGCTTCTAACCATCATCCTTTAATTTTACTGAAGTGATATGTCTTTAATTCTGACTCTTGCTCTTCTTTGCAGTGCCTCCAAGAATGAACCCCGAGAACCTGCGAGTAAGGGCCGCTAGGGCCGTTGCCACAGCCGAGCAACGATCACCCAGAGCCTTGACCGTAGATCAAGAGGCTTCTGGTCCTCTCCCGACCCCTCTTATAGGGGTATTAGGAATATCAGGCCCGTGGCTGATGCTTCGGGTAAAGGGAAGAAGCCAATGGTGGAGAGGTCTAATGTCTCCTCCTCCGCCCGAACCAAAAGGAGGCATGATACAATTGATGCTTCCTCCCATAAAAAATCCAAAACTTCAACGGATTGTGAGGAGGTCTTCACCCCCCAGTGGACCTTGAAGTTGACCGACAGGGTGACTCGGGACCCTGAGAAAGCTGCAGAGTGGAGCTCCCTCAGTCTTGTTCCTTATGATCGCCAGGAATTTGAAAACCTGGATGGCGTTGCCCTTGTTAGTCAATCCACAAGGTACCGGTCTTCTCACTTACTTATTTTTTCATAATTTCTTATGACTTCTTCGATATTTTCCGCCTTCCCGAGAATGCCGTGTTGAGCTTCTATCAACACATGGAAGCATTGAGCCGGGTTGGCCGCAACAGCTCTCTTGCTGCAAACCCGTGAAGAGAATTTGGCCAAAGCCAATTCCGAGATAGACCGGCTGAGCGAGAGCTGCGAGAAAGCATGAGGAAGAGTGCGAGAGAAAGCATGAGGAAGAAGTGATCTCCCTCAAGGATGCCCTTGATGCTTCGAAGGCTCGTCTGCCGCTGCCGAGCGCGAGGCCAGGAAGCAAAGGAAGCCGCCACGTTGTTCGGTGACAGGCTTGAATTTCAATGTAGGGAGAACGAAGAATATCTGAAGTGGGCGGTCCCTAGCAAGCCCGAGCATATCAAGCCAGAGCTTCGGAAGGAGTGTGTTTAGAAATACCTGAACAGCGTACCTTTCTCCGAGCTGCTAGGTGCCTACAACATTCAAGCTTATCGCTTGGGGCGGAATGACGTTTGGGGAGCGATTCTCGCATCAATCCCCTCCTTCAATACTTGCTCCCTTTCGTGAGGTGTGCCATAAAGAGGTCTTCGGGAAATTAGGCATGGATCTCCCGGACCGGGCTCGGGAAGAAAATGATCCTTTTCCAGCTGCCCCTCAATATGAAGCATACCTGGCTGACGAGCCGGCGCTTCCAGAGGAGAAGTCATAAACCGAGTCTCAAGCTGCTGCTAAAGAGGACTCTGACAATGTCATTCTTGAGGAAGACTCTTCTCAAGATCCTGAGAAAAGTCCTCCCGACCAGGGGCCCTCGGGCAACAATGAAGAAGAGGCTTAGGGAGTTATCTTTTTTTTTTTTTTTTTTTTTTTTTGGAAAAGATTAACCTCCTTACTAATGAATAGACATTTCTTTTTCATGTTGGCCTTTCCATTTCCCTGTCTCCTGTTGAAATCTTGTCTTGAATATTGTTTGCAAAATAAAATAACCGCAAGCGCACAGTATCGTGTAGCTAACGGGTCGATCTCAGGGAGATATGCCACCTAGAATTCAACTTCTTAATAGTAATGCGAGAGTGGAATGATTCAATTTTTGTTAACTAATTACTTAAACTAAACCAACGATCCTAATCCATACATCTAATGCAATCGAATTGAAACGAAAAAAATAAAGCAAACATAACTAATGCATAAATAAAAAGACGGGAAAAAAATGCGGATGCAACACCACCCGTCACGGGAAACGAGAGAGGCACGATCGTAGGCTTGCTCCGGTTATGTGGTCCGAGATAATGAATGAACAGGCATAAAGTAAATAACAGAAAGTAAATAACAAAGCAATAAAAGGAAAAGGAAGCCTTAACCAAAGAGAGGCACGACTGTAGGCATCTCTGATCAAGGATCCAAGGGAAGGGAGAACAGTAAGTAAATGCTTAAATTTAAATCCTAAATTAAGAATATGGAGGGGTAGATAGAAGCGGGAATGGAGGGGGGAGAGAAGACTATTGAAGAATCTTACTTACTTGCATCTTCTAAACAAAACTTGAATAAACAATTCGAATCTCAACCAACCCTAACAACCAGATCTAGAATAAACTAGATCTGCAATTGCTAGACCCAGAGAGAAAGCAAATCCTCTTGAAACTTGAACTTGAACTTGAACTTGAAATTGCATTGATAAAACTAAAGGAATTACACTTGCATAAAAGAAAAATTACACAACTTCAATCCTCCTAAACATTCAATCTAAAAACTAGAACTAGAGCCCAAAAATTAATCAAAGAACTAGAGAAAACTAGAACAAACTAAAGAGAATAGAAAGTGCAAGACTAAAGAGAAAATCAAGTATGTTAGACCTAAGAGGGAGGTAATATTTATAGAAGAATGAGAATAATTTACAAACAAGAAAAAATAATGATAATAATAATAATAAGAGAAAAATAGAAAGAGAAAAAAAACAAATAAAGAAGGAGCAAAAAAAATTCGTTAGAAAGAAAGAGAGAGAGAGAGAGAGAGAGAGAGAGAATAAGTGGAGAAATAAAATAAAAACTTGCTTTTGAAGTTCACGTGGAGACAAGGTGGAAGAAAGAAAGAAAAGTGGAAGAAGGAAAGAGAAAGAAAATAAAATAAAACAAGAAATATATATATATATATTGTTAACAAAAATATAGGTGGGTTGGTTATTAAGGAAATAAGAAAGTAAATAAAATAGAAAGTGGGAAGAAAGAGAAAAAACTAATTAGAGAAATAAATAAAATCTAACAAAATAAAATATTTTAAAAAAATAGAAAATCCTAGTCTTTGACTACTTGTGGGCCCATACAATTCTCAATTACAATAAACAAAAATAAAATAAAAATCCTAATCTAATTTTACAAGATATTCTGGAGTTGGCCCATAATTACATCTCTAGCCCATCATGCTCCAAATCAGGCCCACTTTCGCACTTGAGAATTTGAACGGACCTCTTGATGTGTAAAACCGCATGTTTAATACCCAAAACTCCAGATATTCGCTAAAGTCCTAGAAATTCATAAAATCTGCAAAAACAACATAAAACCCAAGGTAGCTCCACTCAAAGTGTTAAAAATGCATGATTTATGCCCTAAGATTTCACACATAAATGTGCTCATCAGATTCCCCCACACTTAAACTAAGCTTGTCCTCAAGCAAAAAGTAAAATACAAATGAAGGGAAAAAAAACTAATGCAACAAAATAAACCCTAACTCACTTTCGTAGGAATCACGGTTACACTTAGCATGTGTGACAAGCCTTTAAACCACTAGGTTACCCCTAGAGGATGAGTTTTGTCTCGTGGATGTTTGCAGAGAATATACATCCAAAATTCCAATTCAGCTCAAAATAAAATATTGCAAATTTCAACTCTAACAATTGGTAAGTACTTATACAGAATCAATAGCTATGACAACTTTCCTCACCATTGATTTAAGATCCCCCACACTTGAACTTTATTACCCCATATCGATTATTGAGACTAAGCATATATCTCAATCAAAGACTCACCTTATATCTTTCAAGTACACCTCTCCTTTAAGCAAAACCACTAATAGAGTAAGAGGACCAAGGACTAAGGTTTTGAAGTATTTTTGACCAAACATTTCTACCAAGGCATTGATGACAGTTGCATTTATTTCTCTTTTTTTTTTTTTTTTTTTTTTTTCTTTTCTTTCTTTTGAGTAGTGAACTCTACTTTACTCCACTACGGTTGGCTTGAATGACATGGTGGAGCAAACACCAGAAACCCAATTTACTTTGTAGCTTTGCTTTGTATATGCCCACATAGACAGTGATACGAGAGTTCTTTTCAATAATATCATTCCTAAGAGTTTCGATCAAGTCACCTCGATTCCTGAGTCGGAGTGCCCTGTCTAGTTCCAAGAAATTCAACTTTTACTTTCTACTCTTTTTTCTTTCTTTCTTTCTTTTCTTTTCACTTCTTTTTGAACTTTGTCGTGCCATACAAAAAATTTGATCTCAACCTCTAGCCAAAGAACAAGGACCCACAAAACCCATAATAGTCCAACGCCTTAAGTTAAGGGCCACTTATTTTTCTAAGGAAATTCTCATCTCAACATATATACAAGTTACCTTCCTCTCAATAGGGTTTTTATGTGTTCACAATGGGTACCAAAATCACTCTCATTTCACACATCATAGCAATTGAAATAGTATGTACATGAACCAAAAGCCAAAGTTAAAATTCACAAAGAAGCCAAAGGTATTCCCCCCACACTTAAGTAATGCAATGTCCTCAATGCATGCATGAAAAGATAAACCAGGAAGACAAATGAGGGGTATACCTTTCAGTCAAGATGTGCTTGATCATGTGAAGCTTTAGTCTTATCTTCAATATCAATGTATGATGGGGAAGACACTCCAAATAAGAAAAACCATGAATAGAAAAGTCATCCCTAAAGACTTTAAGAAAAACCTTCACAATGTCAAAGAAAATGATACGCATCATACGCTGAGGTTTTCTAAAATATTTGGCATCCTTCATGAGATGAATATGAGATTGTTGGAAGGAAGAACTTAGACCTTTGATATTAGTCATAGACCAACCCAATGCTTCTCTATTATCATTCAACAGTGTGATAAACTCTTCTGTTTTGTCAGAAGTTAAATCAGAGACAATAATGACAGGAAGAGAATTATCTTGTCCTAAGAAAGCAAACTGCAAATTAGAAAGCAACTCTTTCAATTCTAGCTTGGGAGGTTCAATTATTGAGGGTTTAGGAATGGAGATGGAGATGGATGGGGGTTTAATAGGATCCAAAGGTATGTGAAAACTTGAGACTTCAAAAAAGAAGGTTTCACTATCATCTTCCAACATATCCATACATTTTTGAAATTCCTGATCAAAATCAATCTCAAAGTTGGTAATCAAATCATTAGGAAAATCTAAAGACTCTTCAAGCATATTGATTTCTTCCTCAATTTGTGGTTGTTTTCCTATCTTGAACATATTAAACTCCACAGTTCGATTTCCAAAAGACAACCGTAAGAGGCCATTTCGACAATTGATTAAAGCATTACTAGTAGCCAAAAAGGGTCTTCCTAGAATTATTGGGATTTCATCTTGGATTGAAAAAGGTTTAGTATCTAACACAATGAAATCAACTGGAAAAATAAATTCTCCCACCTTTAATAATACATCTTCAACCATCCCTTTAGGAATCTTAATTGACCTATCCGCCAACTGAAGAGTAGTTTTAGTTGCTTTTAATTCTCCCAATCCTAGTTGCTTATAAACATGGTAAGGTAAAAGATTCACACTTGCACCAAGATCAAGTAAAGCATGTTCAATGTGTGTATTGCCTATGACACAAGCTATGGTGGGGCTCCCTGGATCCTTATACTTGGCTGCTATAGGTTGAGTAATTATGGAACTGATGTTACCTGCCAAGAACGCCTTTTTGGGAACACTAGTGATTCTTTTATGAGTGCATAGATCTTTCAACACTTTTGCATAGGCAGGGATCTGGGATATGGCATCTAAAAGAGGGATATTCACTTCTACCTTTTTGAAGACATCAAAAATTTTCTCCATAGTTGCAGTCTTCTTCTTATTAACTAGACGGCTGGGAAAAGGGGCCTTAGGAACATAACTCTCAGTTGAAATTTGTTCTTTTCTCATTGTTTCAGCTAATGGTTCAACAAACTTAGGTACTGTTATAGTAATTGGCTCATCTTCAACTTCTATGGGTTTCTCAGACAAACCCTCTTTAGGAGGTACTTGAACATTCTCCTCATCACAATGGTCACTAGTTTTGCTCTTTTCATTAATATGTGACTCACTGTTAAATACCCTTTCCCACTTCGCAATGCGTACACAGAATTTATTGAAGCTAAAGAAGAAGGGGAGGATTCAACTTGGTTGACTTGATTTGGTAAATTTGATGGTCTTTGTTGAATTTGAATCCTAGGATTTAACTCATGTTGGCTAGGCATTTTACCCTTTTCTCGCTCAGACAAAGCACTTGCAAGAGTGGAAATTTGTCTTTCCATATTATGCATAGAAGTCATGAAGGTGCTGGAAAGTACTTCCATATTCTTCTCTAAGGAAGAGAGACGAGAAAACTCCGGATTATTACCTCTATTGAAACCAAGTGTTGATTGATTTTGTGCAGTGAGAGGCATATGAGGCACAACAGGTGGATTGATAGGCCTAGCTAGATTGGCATTTTGAAATTTTGGGGCTTGAGGGAACTGGACATTTTGATTATGAAAAAATTGTGTACTTTGTTTTTGAGGAGCACCAAATTGATTTTGTGTGGAATAATTGCTTAATCCATTTTGGTTTTGCCCTTGAGACCATGAAAAGTTAGGATGACTCTTCCACCCAGGATTGTACGTGTTACTGTACGGGTTTGGGAACATCGCACTGACATTTTCATGTTGGCCTCCAGAATAGCTAGGGCATTCCTCAATTACATGTGTAGGAGACTGACACCATGCGCATATAGCAACAGATTTGTCAACAAAAAGTGATTGATTTGGTTGTGGTGGTGCAGCTTTTACTACCAAAGTCTCTAGCTTTTTCAAAAAACTATCTATTTGTGCATCCTTATGAATTTGGTTATCAACAAAATATCCCCTACTAGTCCTTTCAGATTCTTGAGTTGACTCCCATTCTCTAGTTCTATCTGCTAGGTCTAAAAGAAATTCCCAAGCTTTGGAATCATCAGTGAACGATGTAAATCCTGTGGAGCACATAGATTCCAAAAGTTGCTTAGTTTGATAATCAATACTCTCATAAATTATTTGGCATAAATGCCACAATTCTAAACCATGGTGAGGGCATTCTTGGAGGAGACTTTGGAACCTCTCCATTACCTTAGCAAAAGACTCATTGGGTTTTTGACGAAATTGAAGAATGTCATTTCTTATCTTATTCGTCTTGGAGAAAGGAAAGAATTTTTTTAAGAATAGGACAGTGAATTGTTCCCATGCTATCCAAAGGTAGGCTATAAAGCCACTTTTTTGCTTGGTCCTTTAATGCAAAGGTAATAAACCGTAGTCTTACGGCATCATCAGTGAGTTGTTGTACCTTCATAAGGACACAAACTTCCTCAAACTCCCTAAGAAACAAATATGCGTCTTGATCAGGCAACCCATGAAATTGGGGTAACATAGACAAATAATTAGGTTTAAGTTCAAAGTTGTTACCCCTTACGTCAGGTAAACGTATACAGGAGGGTTGTGCAGACCGAGTTGGGTAAAATCTATCCCTAAGACTCTTAGGTGGAGATATGTCGCCCATGGTCAAAGTAGATATTCGAACAAGTCGGTTGGTGGAATCACGAGTCCAAACAAGCATGCCCTCGTTTTTTTTTTTTTTTTTTAAATTAAGAAACTAAAGAAGAAAAGAAAAGAAAATAAAACGGCAAACAAAAGGGAAAGTAATGGATTTCCCCACCACAAAGATTGAAACAATGATTCCAAAGCCGTAAGGTTGCCGTATAGCTGAGCGCTGTATAGGTTTGACAGCAAGGGAATCCGTATAGTCTTCGGAGCCACCTACAATCGAATCCTGGGGATTCTGCAGTAGAGTGGGGACTACTATACGTTTTTGTTTCTACTCAAGTTAAGAGTAATATCTTTCATTTTTTTTTTGAACACTTCGATTTACCTAAGAATGAGAAAAATAAGATGAACAAATATCTCCCCGGCAACAACGCCAAAAACTTGTTTGCAAAATAAAATAACCGCAAGCGCACAGTATCGTGTAGCTAACGGGTCGATCTCAGGGAGATATGCCACCTAGAATTCAACTTCTTAATAGTAATGCGAGAGTGGAATGATTCAATTTTTGTTAACTAATTACTTAAACTAAACCAACGATCCTAATCCATACATCTAATGCAATCGAATTGAAACGAAAAAAATAAAGCAAACATAACTAATGCATAAATAAAAGACAGGAAAAAAAATGCAGATGCAACACCACCCGTCACCAGAAACAGAGGCACGGCTGTAGGCTTGCTCAGGTTATGTGGTCCGAGATAATGAAAGAACAGGCATAAAGTAAATAACAGAAAGTAAATAACAAAGCAATAAAAGGAAAAGGAAGCCTTAACCAAAGAGAGGCACGACTGTAGGCATCTCTGATCAAGGATCCAAGGGAAGGGAGAACAGTAAGTAAATGCTTAAATTTAAATCCTAAATTAAGAATATGGAGGGGTAGATAGAAGCGGGAATGGACGGGGGAGAGAAGACTATTGAAGAATCTTACTTACTTGCATCTTCTAAACAAAACTTGAATAAACAATTCGAATCTCAACCAACCCTAACAACCAGATCTAGAATAAACTAGATCTGCAATTGCTAGACCCAGAGAGAAAGCAAATCCTCTTGAAACTTGAACTTGAACTTGAACTTGAAATTGCATTGATAAAACTAAAGGAATTACACTTGCATAAAAGAAAAATTACACAACTTCAATCCTCCTAAACATTCAATCTAAAAACTAGAACTAGAGCCCAAAAATTAATCAAAGAACTAGAGAAAACTAGAACAAACTAAAGAGAATAGAAAGTGCAAGACTAAAGAGAAAATCAAGTATGTTAGACCTAAGAGGGAGGTAATATTTATAGAAGAATGAGAATAATTTACAAACAAGAAAAAATAATGATAATAATAATAATAAGAGAAAAATAGAAAGAGAAAAAAAACAAATAAAGAAGGAGCAAAAAAAATTCGTTAGAAAGAAAGAGAGAGAGAGAGAGAGAGAGAGAATAAGTGGAGAAATAAAATAAAAACTTGCTTTTGAAGTTCACGTGGAGACAAGGTGGAAGAAAGAAAGAAAAGTGGAAGAAGGAAAGAGAAAGAAAATAAAATAAAACAAGAAATATATATATATATATATATATATATATATATATATATATATATATATATATATATATATATTTTGTTAACAAAAATATAGGTAGGTTGGTTATTAAGGAAATAAGAAAGTAAATAAAATAGAAAGTGGGAAGAAAGAGAAAAAACTAATTAGAGAAATAAATAAAATCTAACAAAATAAAATATTTTAAAAAAATAGAAAATCCTAGTCTTTGACTACTTGTGGGCCCATACAATTCTCAATTACAATAAACAAAAATAAAATAAAAATTCTAATCTAATTTTACAAGATATTCTGGAGTTGGCCCATAATTACATCTCTAGCCCATCATGCTCCAAATCAGGCCCACTTTCGCACTTGAGAATTTGAACGGACCTCTTGATGTGTAAAACTGCATGTTTAATACCCAAAACTCCAGATATTCGCTAAAGTCCTAGAAATTCATAAAATCTGCAAAAACAACATAAAACCCAAGGTAGCTCCACTCAAAGTGTTAAAAATGCATGATTTATGCCCTAAGATTTCACACATAAATGTGCTCATCAAATATCAAAGTATAAATGATAAAACTTATCACTTAACTTCACATTCTTCGACGAATAATAATCTTGTAGAGATATTGTGAAGGTGCGTTTCGGAAAGATGCATTAATCTTTCCCACTACTTCATTTACTGCAAAGTCCACACGTTTCCCTTCTCGTATCTGCGAAGTCCAAACGTTTTCTTGCTTTGGTATACCATTCACTGTTTCCAATGAATCAGAAATACACCCATTATTACAATGGCGGTGCGACGATTGGAGGTATCTCTGCATCGGGTGCTCGCCTCCACATGTTTCCATGTGGCATCCCTCCGACCGTTGATCTTGCTTTCTGCGGATTTCGAAGTGTCATTTCGATCTGGGCCATTGGTTGTCCTTAGCTTTCAATCGTCGTCTTAATACCTGAGGCTATTTAAAGCCTTCGTGGGTACTCTCCATCTATCCTGCTATCTGCAAGTTAGATTTGCTAAAGTGCTAAAGCGACATTCCGTCTTTCTGCCGGCTTTCGTATTCCTCGTATTCCAGCAATAGCTCTATCAACTTCTGAACAAGTGAGTTTTTTTTTGATTACTCATCTCTTTCCCCACTTCCCCCCTGAGTAAACTGCACAGTAGTATTACTTGGGGTTTAGTTAATCGGGTTTTTCTTAAGTGATAGAGAACTAGGGTTTTCCCCTTTTTTTTTTTTTGTCGCTGTTGGATATCTGTACTGATACGGCTTTTCTGTTTATATAGTGGCTCCCAAGATCAACCAGAAATCTATCAGAGCGAAGTCTAGCAAGAAAATCGTTCCGTCGGCGGTGGTTGGGGCCAGTGAGGTGGTTTCAGCTAGTGAATCCTCCAAGCGTAAGGCGACTGCTGTTGGTGAATCTTCAAGTCAGATTCCCATAGTTTCTATTTATGCCGCCCATACGCCTCTTTTGCCCGAAGTGATCGCTCGTCTTTCCCAGGAAGATCTTGATCACTTCGTTGTTGATGGCACTGCTGACGCCCCTACTGCAGAGACCTTTGGTGCACCCCCGAAGGAGACTCTTCGGGCATCTGAGGCAACTATGTTGGCGTCTGATGAAGGTGTGTTCCCAGCAGGTGCTGCTCCTATTTCCAATTCTAGTGCTTGTTTGGCATCCTCCTCCTCTCCTTTGGAGTTGGAGGATTTTGCCACCGGGAAGCGCCGTCAGGTGACAGGTGATGCAGCTCATCCTTCTCATCCTTCGCTCGAATTAGTGTCAAAGGAGTTTGACAGAGTGTTGGAATGGTGCACTGCTGCTCGAATGACTTCTGAGAGCGCAGTGCTTTCCAAACTCTCAGATGAAGTCTTTATGAAGTCACTGGTGATGTAAGTCTTTCTTCATTATCTTTTGATTCTGAAAAATTACTCTTCTGCTCCTTTTTAACTCGGAAGTTATTTGCAGGAGTCTTACTGGTAACTTCCACAACCAAGTGGAAGTAGCCTCTAGGCTCAATAGGTTGAGCAATGAAGTTTCTAGGCTTCGGGAAATCTCTGAAGCTAAAGATGCTGAGATTGCTCGCCTTCGGAAACTAGCTTGGGAGGTTGTAGGAGAAAAGAATTCGATGATTGGTCGTCTTCAGTCGGACTTGGATGATGCTAGGGAGAAGATCCGGCAACTGGAGCGAGCAGTTGGAAAGTCAGGAGCCAAAGGATCTGAAACGTTACCCCAAAGGCAAGCTGTCGTTCCTTTGCCTGAATCCCTTCCAACTGATGTTCGCAGAGCTTGCATCTTCAAGTATTTACACAGTAAGCCCTTGGTTGATATGCTGGATGCTTATAGCTTGGGGGGGGGGGGGGGGGGGGAGGAAAAAAATATAAAAAAAAATATTTTTTAAAAAAACATCAAAAGTAATTCAATTCAATTAATTGATGGGGAAAAAATTCCTTACCTGAATTCGCTTTCCCTTACTTGAAGTATTCACAGCGGAAGTCTAGATCCACGTTCTCGTTCCACCACCAAAGGTTTACCGGCGAGATTCCTCAATCACAAGGAAAGGGAATAATATCCACAACCCAAATGCCGTGGATTAATGGAATGAAGATCGAATACCAGCAAAGAAGAAAATCTAAGCCTGCGATTCTTAGAGAGAGGGAGAGAGAGATGGAGCCGCCGTTTCTCAGAGATTCGCTCGTGCGAATGAATCACTCCGTTTCTTACTCACTAAATGCGGTGGTTACCAAAATATATAACCTATTTTGTAACCGCCCTAATAGTGAGTTTCCAATATTGCCCTTGGGCATTTAATTTATTAATCAAATTAATAAATTCCAACAGCTCCCACTTGCACAAGGGCAAGTGTTAATCTTTCAATGTGTCCCAGACACACTTGTATATCCCAGATATACATATTCAATCTCTCCGCTATGTATCCCGGATACATAGACCTCTTGTGTCCTGCACACACATGCATATCCCGGATATACATATATATTGATCTCTTCACTATGTATCCCGTATACATAGACCACCCGTGTCCCGTACACTAATATCCACAATCATACCGGCAAAATGGGTTGTGCGACCGGTGATATACCCACACGCGTGAGCCCCAAACTAGAAACCTTCCCGGAAGGCCGGAATGGCACATCACTCATAGAAACAAATCAAATAAGCATTAGTATAACACAAGTGTCCTAGGTTTATTCAAACTCACCAGTACTAAAGGTATCTCGATCCCTCCGAGAGATCACCTTCTTGTCCTTAAAATGTTCACTACCGTAACACATACAGTTGGCGCCAAAGAAACACTTTTTAGGGTGCAAGTTGAATCAAACCTTTCCTTTCGCCCTGCACCATCACTACACTTAGGATTGACTCCTTTCCGGTAGTGCCCCTTTAGGTCGAATCTATCATGACCATAGGTAACACCCCAAAGTAGCCACATCAACCCTTCGTTTCATGATGTCGTCGAAAGTCACTAAGAACACTAATGGACCATAAGGTCCAGGACTCACACAATGAGAGGAGCAGTGGATCCATCCTCTCATTTCCAATGATCGCTAAGCACACATAGTATGATATATGTGCTATGGTGGAGCATTCTATATACAATAGAACGTATGTCCATCTCAACACCATACAGGTCTTAGTCCAAGTCGCAACCCCTTGCGCCTAACCCGAGTTTCTTTATTGTCGCCACCCTAGCGCCACATAAAGTACTCGCACTGCTCCTATAGGCAACATGAATAGTGGGAACATTCATGTCGATTCTCTTCACAATAGAGAAACTCATCTTGATTCCAAATCAAGGCGACATCATGATTATGAATTGACCTACACAAAGTCATTCACAATCCGTCTCATCTCTCGTCGCCTCCAAGGCGCGCCGAGGCGAATGCTCGTGTGAGTGAGCCATTCTCTTGCCTATTGACATATGTTGTTTTATGCTAGAAGAAACACAATCACACGTAAAGTGAATAAAAAAAATGCTGGAATGAACTCATATTATTCATTAATAAGAAAGTCTCAAGACAAAAATAAGTCACAATCTACGCAAGCCCAAGGATTTTACATGAGAAATAAAAACATCCTTGGCTATAGGTTTGGTAAGAGGGTCAGCTACCATCAAACTAGTAGATATGTGCTTAAGTACAACTTTCTTTCCTGATGTAATGTCTCTAACAAAGTGATATCTCAATCGTATATGTTTGGTCTTCCCATGATACTTGGGGTCCTTGACATAGCTAAGAGCTGCCGTACTATCACAAAGAGACAAGGGCATCCTCTTTGGATGTCATCACAATCCCAAGTATGTCGAAGGAATCTCCTCAACCAAACAGCCTCTTGAACCGCAGCTGAGCATGCCACATACTCGCTTCCATGGTCGAGAGGGATATACAAGCCCGCTTCTTGCTACACCACGAAATGGCCCCGCCATTCAGCAAGAAAGCATATCCAGAGGTTGATTTGTGCTCATCGATGTCTCCAGCCCAGCCGGCATCACTATAGCCAACTAACCGCAAATCCGATCCTTGATAACACAACATGTAGTTACTCGTTCCTCCGAGATATCTCAATATCCTCTTGATCGCTTTCAAGGTTGCTCTATGCCCTGGGTTTGATTGGTACCGACTAACCAAACCCACCGCATAACAAATATCCGGCCTAGTACACATCATAGCGTACATAAGGCTACCCACCGCACCGGAATATGGAACTCTTTCCATCTTGGTTTTCTCCTCTGGAGTCTTAGGACCCATATCAAGGCTCAAATGCAAACCCTTCTCCACCGGAGTATCAATTGGTTTGCAGTTGTGCATCTGGTATCTCGTCAAGACATTGTCAATATAGGTCTCTTGAGATAAACCCAAGAATCTCTTTTGCCTATTTCTCGACAATCTTGACACCAAGCACATAGCTTGCTTCACCCATGTCCTTCATATCAAATACGGAGGACAACCATTTCTTAATGGTTTCCAATAGCTCCTTGCTATTGCTAGCCATAAGTATGTCATCTACGTACAAAGTGTCGAATGACATAATTATTATCAGATCTCTTGGTGTAAACACAAGTGGTCTTCCTCAAGCATGGAAAAACCATTTTCCATCATAGCTTGGTGGAAGCGCACATTCCATTGTCTAGATGCTTGCTTTAAGCCATATATGGACTTCTTAAGCTTGCACACTTTGCGCTCAAGTCCATGTGCTTCAAAGCCTTGAGGTTGATCCATATAGATCTCTTCCTCAAGTTCTCCATTGAGAAAAGCAGCTTTTACATCCATCCGATAAAGCTCCAAGTCCAACCGAGCAACAATGGCTAGTATGAGGCGAATTGAGGCAAACCTAACCACAGGGGAAAAAGTTTCCTCATAATCAACGCCCTCTCGTTGGGTGTAGCCCTTAGCCACTAAACGAGCCTTGAATCTCTCAATAGATCCATCCGCCTTTCTTTTGATCTTGAGAACCCACTTGTTCCCAATCGCCTTTCGGCTCGGCGGCAAGTCAACCAAGTCCCCAGACATGATTAACTTTCATCGACTCCAACTCTTCCTTTATTGCTTTTAACCATTCCTTTGAGCTTGACCCCGCAAGAGCTTCCCGCACGCTCTTTGGTTCATGCTCATCGACTGAAATCATCTCACAAGCCGATCTCTTCAGAGTTACCATGTAGGCTTCATCCTCTATGTCGAAACGTCGACGAGGAACTAGCCCGCGCCTACTACGGCGCAAGTGCATGTCGATTGCTCACCGTCTAAGGTAGCTATCACATCTGCACTCCCACTCCCACTAGGATCTTCCGGATGAACCCCGTGTTCATTATCCGGAATCCGAATCCCTGGAGTGACAAGACCACTATCTTGTATCTCAAAGAATTCCGATGATTCTTTGTTAACTCCCGAAAGAGATGGAAAATCATTCTCCAAGAATGTTGCATCCCTAGACTCAAGTTCCGTTCTCCTCTCACTCTCATCTAGTCCAATGAAGACATGGCCCTTTGAGGGTTCGGAATATCTCACAAAGATACACTTTCTTCCTCTCGGGTCCAAGCTTTCCATATTGGTGAGAAGTAGAGTGAACATATGCCGCACATCCCCATGCGCGCAAGTAACTCAAATCTGCTTCCTTCCGGTCCACAACTCATATGGTGTGGAAGGAACCGATTTGGTTGGAACTCGTTGAGGATATAGGCCGCAGTCAGCAAAGCATCTCCCCAATAAGAGATGGGTAGATTTGCTCGCGCCATCATGGATCTCATCATGTCTAGCAAGGTTCTATTCCTCCTCTCAAAGAACCCCATTTTGTCTGTGGAGTCCCCCGGAATAGTAAGTTGTCTAGATATCCCCTTTTCATCACATAACCCTTTGAACATATCGGAGAGATACTCTCTACCTCTATCCGTTCTAAGAGTTTTAATCCTTTTATCTAACCGATTCTCAACCAAGCTCATGAATTTCTTAAAACATTCAGAGCTTCGACTTATGAGAAATTAGATAAATGTGACCATACCTTGTATAGTCATCTATGAATGTGATGAAATATGACTGTCCTTTTCTAGTATGCACATTCATGGGTCCACACACATCTGAATGGATAAGTTCTAAAGGAAGAGAGGCTCTCAAAGCCTTTTTAAATGGTTTTCTAGTTGCTTTTTCCCCGCTAGACATGACTCACAAAGTTGGCAAACCGATAGTGAACCTTGGCCTAAGAGACCTTCTCTTGCCAACCTGTTCATCCTATCTAAGCCAATATGTCCTAGTCTAGCATGCCACAAATTAGAATCAATACACACAGATTTTGGCAAACAAAAACATTACTAGAATTAAATGAATAATCAATTGTATCCAATACAATGAAACCATTATCAAGAAAACCATAACCATAAAACCGTATCACCCAGATACAAAACCAAAGAATTGTTTTCAAATACAATTCTAAAACCATGTCTTAAAAGATAAATAACAGAAACAAGATTTCGCCGAATGTCTGGAGCATACAAAGACATCATGGAGTAACAAATGCCTGGCCACCTCGCAAAACTAATTTGCATGTGCCTATGCCATGAACCTCCACGCTTGAGCTGTTCCCCATCGTTATCCTTTTGCTTCCTCTTGGAATACGACGGTATTCCACGAAGCTCGAGCGTTCCCTTGTTATGTGTTCTGTCGCACTCGAATCAACAATCCACAAAGGATTTAGTTCAGCAAGCATAGTAGAACTTGTTACATAACAAGATGAGGTATAACACACAAGACATACCTCTTGCTCAAGTGCAATCACGAGCAAAATGACCAAAGCTTTCGGCACTTGAAGCAAATCAAAGCTGATTTCTTCTTGCCAAGACTAGTCCCCCTTGAACGCTTGGGCCCACTCTTGTTTTTGTTCCCACCCCGGTTACTTTGCTTGGACCGCCGAGGTTGAGCTTTCTCTCTTGCGCTTGAAGCCCGCACTCTTACTAGTGCTAGCTTCAGCAGCAAACACATCGTTTGAGGGGTATCGGCCAACATCCGATCCTCATCAAGCTCAAGGTGCTTGGCAGCTTGATCGAAAGTCTTGACCTCATCAAGCATGAGTCAAGAAGATCTTCATATGCTCCCAAGTCTTTGGCAATGACTCGATGATCGCGGAGACTTGCTCCTCATCGCCTTCTTCGGGCGCCCACATGCGCTCAACTCACTAATCATGTTAGACATGATGGTTATATGCCGCCTCATGGTGTGACCCCGGCGCATCTTATAACCGTCAAAAGTGAGTCCGAGCTGGCGGCCTCTTGTGGTGGAAGTCCCTCCATACTGGAACTTCACAGCCTCCCACAAAGACTTTGCAGTCCTATGCTTCTCATAACGAAGCATCAGGTCATCCCTCATGGAGCTCAGGATTGTAATCCCGGCTACCCGGCTCTTTCCTCTTCCAAGCATTGTATATATCAAGGTCCCCGCGATGTGGCAAAGTGGTACCTTCCTCGTGTGGGTTCATGGTCCGGTTTATGGTCTCTAGCATATCCCCGCTCTTCCGAGAGATATTGCACCTTTCGGTGCCGAGAGGTCATAATTCCTCTCATTCAGCTTATCTCCTTTAGTGAGGTCAGCAACAATGCTCTTGGTAGCAGCCATTTTTCTAGAGATATTACATACAAGAATGAGTTCAATAAATCTAGCATAAAACACAACTCATGCAACAACAAATCACACTAGCATAGTCAACCTATGGGATAAGCACTTAAACCAAAAGAGATGCTAAAAAAACATTCAATCAAATTCTCATGCAAACCCACATAGACTTATACACTAGCTTCATGTGTGCAAGAAACATGATTGATAGACCCATAAATAAAAAAAATTTTATTAAAATAAAACATGCAATCATGTTAAAGCTATGAGGTGGTTCACACAGAACACTTCTACCTCATTAGCTCCCACTAGGCCCCAATAGGCCCTCAATGCCCAAACATCACACAGACTGTCGGGCCATTGGTGTCCAAGAAGTTAGAAACACATTCTGAATCGGACGGACCAATATCCAAAAAAAATCCATCTCCCATGACGGATCGCCGTCGCCTAGACGGAATTCCGTCGCTTTTTATGCCCGGACGATGCCAGGGACGGAAATTCCGTCTGGCATTCCTGTGACCAGACGGATGACCGTCTGCCCAGACGGAAATTCCGTTTGGCATTCTGTGACCAGACGGATGACCGTCTCCCAGACGGAAATTCCGTCTGGGTCACTGTGACCACTCTGATAATAGACGGACGACCGTCTGGTCAGACGGTCGTCCGTCTGGTCCACAATGACCAAAAAACGGCGATTTTTCAATTTTTCTTGAACGGAAAAAAACGGTAAAACACGTTTTTTCACTCAAAAATCATCCAAAAACACATGAAAAAAATTTAACAATAAATTTTAAACAAAAATTTTCATCATGGATTATCAATTCATGCAAATCTCCATTAGGAAAATCCACAAGGATCTCCCACTCGGATCCGAATCAAAATTAAAGGTTTCCAAAAACCCTATCAATTCTCCCATGGGTTTCGTATTAAACCCTTGATCCTCCCATTGGATCCATACAATAAAATTAAACAATGGGGAGGAACAATAAACGTGGGAACCAATGGCTCTGATGCCAATGTTGGTAATACATCAAAAGTAATTCAATTCAATTAATTGATGGGGAAAAATTCCTTACCTGAATTCGCTTTCCCTTACTTGAAGTATTCGCAGCGGAAGTCTAGATCCACGTTCTCGTTCCACCACCAAAGGTTTACCGGCGAGATTCCTCAATCACAAGGAAAAGGAATAATATCCACAACCCAAATGCCGTGGATTAATGGAATGAAGATCGAATACCAGCAAAGAAGAAAATCTAAGCCTGCGATTCTTAGAGAGAGGGAGAGAGAGATGGAGCCGCCGTTTCTCAGAGATTCGCTCGTGCGAATGAATCACTCCGTTTCTTACTCACTAAATGCGGTGGTTACCAAAATATATAACCTATTTTGTAACCGCCCTAATAGTGAGTTTCCAATATTGCCCTTGGGCATTTAATTTATTAATCAAATTAATAAATTCCAACAAATATTAAGGAAGGGTCCCCCTTTTGGAACGCCCCCCCCCCTTTGTCGGCTCCCCCCCCTTAGTTTTCTCCCCCCTCCTCCCCCCCCCCCCCCCCCGAAGAAAAAAAAGACCCCCCCCCCCCCCCCCCCCCTATATTACATTTATTCCGCTATTTTCTCCCCCTTTCCCCCCCCCCGGGGGGCCGTTATTGCGGCCCCCGCCCCGCTTGTTTGGTTGGGGGGCGCCCCCCCCCCCCCCCCCCGCGCAAAAAAAAAAAAAAAGAGGGGGGGAGGACATATGGAAAACTTTTATAATTCTTTACTCCCCCCCCTCCCCCCCCCCCCCCCCCCCTTTCCCAGGTTGACTCATATGTTTGTTCTAGCAAAGTTGTGCCGATCTTGTATGACTTCTTAATAATCACCGATGATGACTTTCTTTTTTGACCGAAGATTGTATCCAGCTCTTGTAATTGTTTTGATACTGGCCTCTTTCGATCTTTTGAAGAAATAAGAAATTAACTTCATCTTGAACTTTGCTAGCCACTTGAATCATTGTTGAATTAGGTCTTAGTTGTTTGAAACAATGCCTTTACTTAAAGATTTCCGGAGAAATACAATAAGTCTGAGAAGGAACTCACTCGGGTTTTAAACCGATGCCTTTACTTAAGGATTTCCGGAGAAATACAATAAGTCTGAGAAGGAACTCACTCGGGTTTTAAACCGATGCGTTTACTTAAGGATTATTCGAAAATTCAATAAGTCTTGAAGGAACTTACTCGGGTTTCAAACCGACGCCTTGCAAAAGGAACTCGCTCGGATTTTCATCCGATGCCTCGACTTAAGAAGATTCAAAAAAATTCCATAAGTGTTGAAGGACCCACACGGATTTTCATCCAATGCCTTATAGTTGGATCTTGTTCTTGAATGTGGTGTATGATGCCCCCCAATCAAAAGATAATTTGTTGAAAGCCAAAAATTGCATTGATTGAGTTGAAAATGTTTATATCGTGAACAAAATTGAAATCATCATCAAGGATAAAACTTTTTGAGATACCTGGCATTCCACGACCGATCCAACTCTTTCTGGGTGTTGATGTTCTTCAGCCTGTAAGCTCTGAACCAACTGGTTTTACAACCATATAAGGTCCTTCCCAGGAAGGGTCCAATTTTCTTTGGTGACGCGGGTCGGAAGCTAAGGTGTTTCTCAACACCAAATCTCCGGCTAAGTATCGACGATTCTTCACTCGAGTATTATAATGAGACGCTATCCTTCTTTGATAATGTTGAGTTCGTGCTATGGCCTTTGCCCGAACTTCGTCCAACAGATCAAGACTATTAAGCAGTCCTTGTTCATTTGCTTTTTCCTCGAACTCTCGATCCCGTAATGTCCCGGCCATTATCTCCACTGGTGCCAATGCTTCGGATCCATATGCCAACCTGAATGGAATTTCTCCTGTGGGTGTTCGAACCGTAGTTCTATAGGCCCACAGTACATTATGAAGTTCTTTGACCCAAGAAGCTTTGTCAGCTTCGAGTATTCTCTTTATTCCTTCTAGTAGCGTTTGGTTAGTAACCTCTACTTGTCCATTGCTCTGGGGGTATGCCACTGAGGACATACGATGCTCGATCATATATGTTCCGCAAAATTGCTCAAATTGCGGACAGTCGAACTGAGTACCATGGTCAGTGACGACAATCTTTGAAATCCCAAAGCGATATATGATTGACTCAAGCACAAATTTCTCCACTTTTTCTCATGAATTGCTGCCGGTGTAATCGGCTTCAACCCATTTCGTGAAGTAATCAATTGCTACTATCGGGATATTCCCGTCCACCGACGCCTTGGTGAATTTGCCCATGATATCAATTCCCCACATCGCAAAGGGAATGGGATCTAGAATTGAAGTCATGGTTTCCGCCAGGCGCTTCGATACTGTAGCATGAATTTGACACTTACCACACCGACGAACATATTCCATAGCAGCCTCTTGGACCTTAGGCCAATATAACCCAAGTCTTAGAATTTTGTGAGCCAGGGCTCATCCACCCATGTGAGCTCCACAAATTCCTTCATGAACCTCAGCCAAAGCTGATTTTGCTCCTTCGGGGCCTATACATCTCATAAGGGGTCCAGAATAAGATCTTTTGTATAGTCTCCCATTCTGAATGACAAATCTAGCTGATCGTATCTTGATCAACTTTGCTTCTTTCGGATCCTCAAGTAATTTGTCATCTCTCAGATACTCGATTATTAGATCCATCCAGCAACGCTCTGCTTCAATATAAGAAATTTCTTTCTCATGATAACTTGGAAAAGTTATCTCTTCAATATAGACCGAAGGATCTAGATTCTTTTCTTTGGCATTGGCAAGTCGGGATAGCTCATCTGCTTCTGAATTTTCATTCCTCGAAATCTGAGATATCTTCAAATTCCGAAATTGGTTTTGAAATGCCTGCACTATCTCTTGATATTTCTGCAAGCGTGGTTCTCTAATACCATACTCCCCCTGGACTTGGTTGACTATAAGTTGAGAGTCACTATAAATAGTAACATCTGCAATAGACAATGCTTTTGACAATCGAAGTCCAGCTATCAGAGCCTCATATTCTGCTTCGTTATTACTTGCTTCAAATGCAGATCTCAAAGCATATCGAATAATAAATCCTGCTGGACTTTTTAATAGAATTCCAGCTCCTGCTCCATCTTTATTACTCGAACCATCTACATATACCTCCCAAGTGGTTGGTATAATGGGATCCTCGATGGTGGATTCCACCGGTGCAGTAGTTTCTACTACAAAATCGGCTAACGCATAAGCCTTGATTGCAGTTATGGGCTTAAAGCTCACTTGGAACTCGTTGAGTTCAACCGACCAGGACACCATCCTTCCAGACAAATCAGGTTTATTAAGAACTTTACTAAGAGGAAAAGTTGTAAATACCTCAATTGGATGAGCTTGAAAATATGGCCTTAGCTTCCTGGCGGCCATCATGAGAGCCAGAGCCACTTCTCAATCTGCGAATATCTTGTCTCCGCATCTAGCAACACGTGGCTTACATAGTAAATCGGCCACTATTTTTTATCTTTTTCACAAACAAGTACTGCACTGACCGTTGAAAGGGACGTCGCTAGATATAGCTGTAATATTTCCCCCTTCTCTGGTCTGGACAAGATCGGTGGTTGTCCAAGTGCTTCTTTTAACTCCTCGAAAGCTTTCTGGCACTCTTCGGTCCATTTTGCTTCCTTGCTACCCTTCAAGTCTTTGAGTGCCTTGAAGAAAGGCAAACATTTTTCTCCAGACTTGGAGATGAATCGATTCAAAGCAGCAACTCTCCCTGTTAAACACTGCACATCACGAACAGTTTTGGGAGCCTCCATATCTACCAGAGCTTGTATTTTGGCAGGATTAGCCTCAATTCCTCTCTCTGATACCATGAAGCACAAAAATTTGCCCGAGGAGACTCCAAAGGCGCACTTTTTCGGGTTCGACTTCATTTGATACTTTCGTCAAGATTGAGAATACCTCAGTCAAATCTGCAATATGATTTGCTTTTGTAAAGCTCTTCACTAGCATGTCGTCAACATAAGTTTCAACATTCTTTCCTATCAGATCTTTAAAAATCTTGTTGACGGCCCTTTGATATGTTGCTCCTGCGTTCTTCAGGCCAAAAGGCATGACCTTATAATAATAGCTTTCACGATCGGTCATGAAAGTCTGTAAACTTTTCATCCTCCTTACTCATAAGGATCCGATTATACCTCGAGTAGGCATCCATGAAACTTAGAGTTTCATATCCTGCAGTCGCATCTATCAAGAGGTCAATCTGAGGCAACAGATAGCAATCTTTAGGGCAAGCCTTGTTAAGATCTGTGTAGTCTGTACACATCCTCCACTTCCCATTCGCCCTTTTTACCATTACCACGTTGGCCAACCAAGTTGGGCATTGAATTGGTTCTATGAAACCAGAATTCTTGAGTTTTTCAACTTCACTACGAACGGCTTCATATTTTTCAATGGAGAAATTTCTCCTTTTCTGTATCACTGGTTTCACCTTAGGATCTATCCAAAGTTTATGCTCTGCGATAGCCCGATCGATTCTTGGCATGTCTTCAACAGACCATGCAAATACATCTTTATTCTGTTGAAGAAATAACTTCAACTCATCTTTAAATTCCTCCAGTTGTTCAGACCCGATATAAGTAATCTTTTTCTCATCCTCGGTACACAGCTGGATTTGTTCCAGCTTCTCCACTGGTTCGGGTCTTTGCATCTCTGCTTCTTCCCGATCGTCTCGAACTTCTATAGGTAGGGCAATTACCTTCCTCGGGCCCTCCTTGTCTTTTAAATAGGCAACGTAACATTGCCGAGAGATCCTTTGGTCAGAGGAGACTTGACCAATTCCCATATCAGTCGGGAATTTTATCTTCAGGTGTTTTGTCGAAACAATAGCACCTATCTTGGATAAAGATGGTCGCCCGAGGATAATATTGTAAGCTGGCAGTTCCCGAACCACCCAAAAATTGATTCGGACGATTGTTTCCTTAGGAAAACTTCCAATAGATAAGTCCAACTGGACCAATCCTTCCGCCACCGCAGATGACCCTGCAAAACCATATAGATGTGTGGATGAAGGTTTCATCAAGTCCTGATCCACCTTCAATTTTTGATACAATTCATAAGAAATTAGGTCAGTTGCAGACCCTGTATCAACCAAAACTCTATGCACTTCCCGACGTGCAATCTCTACCTTGATGACTATGGCATCATCATGAGGTAAATAAACGTCTCTTTCGTCCTCCTCGCTAAAGGTGATAGAATCTTCACCATTCAGCTTTTTTCGCTTCCGCGTCTCTCCGGTTCCGACAAATTTGGATTTTGTTTTCAAACTCCGGAGTGATTCGGGCTCTGGTCCCCCGAAGATGGTAAGGATCGGTGACCGAGTAGCTTCAATCACCTCCTTGCCCTTCTTAGACTTCGGAGCCTCCCTTGATCGTTCTGAATTAACCGAACGATCCCTTTTAGGAGCACCCGCGCGTGGCTCACGTGGCTCCTCCCTCCTTCTGCTAACAAAACTGGACAAGTGTCCCTGAGATATTAATCTCTCAATATCTGCTTTCAGATGACGACAGTCATTTGTATAATGACCATAGTCCTTGTGGAATCGGCAATACTTTTCTCGATCCTGCTGCTCTTCGGGTTTCAAAAGAATTTTAGGCGGCCACTTCAAGATATTTTTTCTTTTGATGATATTTAAAATATCTGCCCGAGGAACATTCAATGGTGTACTCACTTTTACCGGGAGACCTTTGGCGCCAAGCCTGAGATTTTCCAACCCGATCACGGACATTTTTCTTTGGCTTCTGCTTCTGCTCAGAAGCCTTCTGTTCCTTATTGGAGACTTTATTATCTCCTTGGCGCGCATCTAGAATCTCCATGAGTTCAGCCTGCCTCTGGCATCTCTGTACCAACTCAGCATAAGTCGCAGACATATCCTGTAGTAATAACTCCAGGAGTTTCCGATTAGTGAGTCCCGTGAATAGAGCAGTTTTGGCTACTTGCTCATCCAAATTTTCTATCTCCATCGTTACTTTGTTGAATCTTTTCAGAAACTCTCTGATTGATTCGTTTTTTCCTTGTCTGACAATAAACAAAATTTCCTCTGTCTTTTTGACCTGTATTCCACTCTGGAATCGCCCTATGAATTTGCGCGCCAATTCATCAAAGTTTACGATCCTTCCAGAGGGGAGGTTCGAAAACCACTTTTGTGCTGCTCCAGTTAGAGATGAACCAAAAACCCTGCATAAAATTTCATCAGAACTACCTGAAACTACCATGGTCTGTTGGTAATAGCCAATGTGAGCTGTTGGATCTCCGGAGCCATCGAATGTAGAAAAGGTAGGCAAATGAAAGTTATGGGGAAACTGATATCCCGCAATTGGCTCGGCAAAGGGGGTCTTCCGAATGACTGAGTAAATATCCTCAGTTATCCTGCCCTTAGCCAACTGCCCTAATTTCTCATTGATGTTGGCCAATTCCTGACCAATCTGGGTCGGGTGATCTTCAGACATCCCGTGCTATCCGATCATCACGAACAGCCCGTCCTTCCCGAACATTCAGCTCGTCGCGAACTGCTCGATCATCGCGAACGGTTCTTCTGACAGTTGGTGAGTGAGTTCTTACCCCTGTATCCAACCTTGTATTTGAATGAGTTGTACTCTCTTGTGGTCTGTCGAACCGATCGTCTCGCCTAGGTTGATCGTCAATCCTCCTAGGTCCTTGGTCTCCTTCACGAAAATTATGACCGATATTTCGGTCTTCAGCCAATCTTTGATCACGTGGCAACGCACGTCTCCCTGAATCGCGTTGATCAGGTTCTTGTGGTAAAACCACTCGTCTGGTGAGCAGGCGGAGTGCTTGGCTCATCTCCAAAAGTTGAATCTTTACCCGATCCAATTGATCTTGGAATGTCTCAGGAGGATTACGTCCTCCCTGACCACCATCTACCTCGATAGGATTTTGGCTTCCCTGGGGAATATCTGGATTATTCGCTCCAGGGATCTGAACACCGGAATTGCGCTGTGCAGCGGCTGCTACGGCTGCTACTGATCTAGTCACCATGGCTTTTCAAGTCAGTTTCCCACAGACGGCGCCAAATGATGTGTCCAAAATCTGCTCAGCCCTTAGATCTCCTCGTGATGACCTGCAAAACGAAAGTGTCAGATGTGGCCCGACCGCGGGGGTCAGGAGTCCACCTCCGAAGGCTAAGTCAGTTGATGAACTTAATCACAAACGGCTCTGCTAGAAGCACAGAGCTAAGGAATAAAGAACTGGGAAAGGTGAGCTAGATCGTAAGCCGCTGATAGTTTACGTCTATCAGTATGTATCTGAACCTGAGTCTCAGATTGTGTGTTTTCGATCTTCCTCACCTCGTATGGTAGTGAGGTTTATATAGAGTGTACCTTCGAATCTCCTTCATTGGATGCACTTGAGCCTTCTTCGGGTAGTCGTTGGATCTTAACAGTTAGATCCGTTAAGCAATCGATTTCTACTAGTTTGGACTAGTAGAGGACTCCTGAGATAACCTTTAGGTTATGTGATGATTATCCCTTCTATAATGATTAGCCGCAGCCGTCAATTCGAGTCTACCATCATTAGGGTAATTAACCTAATCCATAAGTAGGATTAGGGCGTACTTGTAGCTGAATAAGTTTTCTTCCTCAGCAAGCCATCTTCTGGATCTGGTTCGCTCGGGAGCGAGTCGGTTCCCTCTGTCTCGACCGGGGTCGAGGGTCGAACCAGGTATGAACCCAGTTTGATCATAATTTCTCCATATCACAATCAATCTGGAACTGTCCAGCATGCCATCTCTAAGTTCTTACCGAGGACCAAAATTCACCAAGCTTCTTTAATTAATCTGCTTTCTCCTCAGGGGCTGCAATGCGTCTATAAACTACCTGAAATGTTTGACCTTCATTTCGAGCCACTTTCTCGCCCTTCCTCGAATGAAGTCAAAAGCTTCACAACCGGGTCCACTTTAAGCTCTTCTTCCGTGGATCGCTTCAAAGAGAGGGTGATCCTCCAAACAAGCCTTCATCCACACTCCGAGCTCTTCCACATCAGTTATTGTATATATTATGCCACCCACTTCAAGTGTGTAAGCATACTCATTTTGGGACACAAAAAGCATACCCTGGAGCAAAAACTGAAGTTTTCAGCTCTTTTATCAAATTCCCTATTCAATACATATCATTTGTCCAAAGTCTATAGTATAATGACGAAATTTCGGCCCAGAGAATTCATTACCCAAATTCTCTATTCAATACGATATCATTTGGCCACAGTTTATAGCATAAGAAGAAAATTTGGCAATATGCTTCATGTTCTAGAAGTATTTATATAATATTTCAACTTTAAATATCGGGGTTTTAATGATGGTTTTGCGGTAGCCATGAAATCAAATTCAGTAGCACTATTCAAAATGTTGGAAATGCACAATGAAGACAAGATAATGAAAAAGAAAATGATATTCAAAGTAATAAACAGACGATGAAATTGGATTCCCCTAAATTTGTTTCTTTGCTCCTACCATTTATCAATCAATGATACTCGAGGATCATAAGCTCAACTTTCCATAGCTCCATAACCATGACTCCCTACCACAAACATGGAAGCATGGCGTTTTTCTACAGTCTCACAGAGAACATTCCTAGCATCTCCCTCCGCCACCTCTACTATTACATCATCCACTTGCATATTTATCAAATTGCTCAGTAGAGCTTCGTATGATGGTAAAATGACCAGGTTAAAACACTTAATTATCACAACTTTAATCAAAAATTTCTCTACTGTAATCAGAGAAGATATTCTGATACAACTCAGCGAGTGGTGATGGAAGCAACCACTGACGGTGAAGAGGCACAACCACTACGACGTTCAATTCGCAAGGGAAGACGCCCGAAGGCTCTAGAATCATATGTGTAAAATGCCAAACAGCTGTCTCGTTTATTTTAGTAATTTTGCATAACTCGATATTTCTGTTGTAACCGACCCGGGACCACTATAAAGTGGGTGTGTTAGAACGATAGAGATATGAAGAATTAAGCCTTATCCTTCTCAGTCTATCTCTCTGCTCTGCTCTCATTCTGTCTCTTCTTCTATTTCGAATCCTCTGTTCCTCCTCATTCTACCTCTTATACAAATTAGTCGTATCATTGGTCCGACCTGCCGGATTCTGCCATGGCTGAAGGGACTCGAGGACGACAAGCTGAAGAGCTACTCAGGCAATTGAGTGCTGCATCAGGTGAGCATGCTACAAAAATCGAATCACTACAAGGGATTTTGACAGATCAACGAGAGGCTCTAACTGAACAGCGAGTTCTATTAGATGAGATTATCACAAGGTTAACAACGATGGATGGTCGAGCTACACCAGCAACGCCGGGATCGGAAAGCCGCGGCATCCTGGGATCTCCTCCCAGAACAGCAATAGCTTCTCCAAACTCAATTCAGACTCGATCAGCTCGTGTCGATTTCCCAAAATTTGATGGTACCAATCCTTCCGGCTGGATCTTTAGAGCTGAAAAATTCTTTGAGTTTCACGCAACCCCTGACGAACAACGCTTGACTTTAGCATCAATCCATATGGAAGGGTTAGCATTACAATGGTTTCAGTGGATGACCAGATCCAAATTCTTCACAACTTGGAGCGCTTTTACGAGAGCCTTAGAAATGCGGTTTGGACCAACAGCATATGACGACCCGCGAGAAAACTTGGCTAAGCTAACTCAGACTACCACGGTAGAGCATTACCAGGCACAGTTCGAAGGTCTTGCTAATCGTGTAGAAGACCTGCCTACCGAATTTTTGGTTAGTTTCTTCATTTCAGGACTCCGATCTGACATCCGCCATGAGGTAAAATCCTTTCGTCCAGTAGAATTAATGGATGCCATGATGCTAGCTCGCATTCAGGAACAAAAGTTATCTGAAGGTAGACGACCTTTTGTTCGATCCATACCACTTTCTACAAAACCTTCCACCTCTACACCTTCATTCATAGGATCTGGGCCTTCCAAACCAGCCACATCCTTACTGCCATCAAACACCATTCCTATTAAACGCCTAACAGTTGCTGAGATGCAACATCGTAGAGAGAAAGGATTGTGTTATAATTGTGATGAGAGATTTTCGGCAGGACACCGCTGCAAGACTAAGCAACTGTTCCTGTTGGAATACGATGAAGAGGATAGTGCGACTCTGCTGATTTCAGGGGCAGCCGAACCTTCAGAACCGAGTCACTCATCAGCTGAAGAACCTACCGAATTATCTTATCATTCCCTCACTGGTATGTCTTCACCCACCACGATCCGTTTCACCGGAAGGATAGCCGGCCAGTCTGCTCAGATATTGCTTGATGGAGGAAGCACCCATAATTTCATTCAGAACCATATGCTGCCACTCTTGAACACAACGGTGGAACCAGTAACAAATGTTCACGTCATGGTGGGCGACGGAAATAGGTTGGTATGTGAAGGATTAATACGTAATTTGACTGTGCACATTCAACAATTTTCTATGACTATTGATGCATATGTCCTACCTCTATGTGGAGCCGATCTGGTCTTGGGAGTCCAGTGGATGGCTACCCTGGGTCCAATTATGTTTGATTATGCCAAAAAAACAGTTCGATTTCACCATGGCCAACGTTCAATCACATTAGAGGGAGATGGGTCCCGTGGGCCTGAACACATTAAATATCAGGGCCTTCATAGAGTCTTAGATAATGGGTATGGATGGGCCTTGTTTCGGTTGGAGCTCTTACTCACTGAACAGACTCCATTGAACCAGTTTACACCAGATCTTGCCTCCTTATTGACCGACTTCAATGGTATTTTTAAAGAGTCCATGGGCCTACCCCCAGTCCGAGCCCAAGATCACTCAATTCATTTGTTACCAGGAGTTGAGCCCGTGAATGTCAGGCCCTATAGATACCCATATTTCCAAAAAAATGAAATTGAGACCCAAGTGACCCAAATGCTTTCTGCTGGTATCATACAACCCAGTACCAGTCCCTTCTCCTCTCCAGTACTGTTGGTAAAAAAGAGAGATGGCACATGGCGTTTTTGCGTGGACTACCGAGCCCTAAACTCCGTTACTATCAAAGACCGATTTCCTATACCTACCATAGACGAGTTGTTTGATGAGTTATATGGTGCTCAGGTATTTTCTAAAATGGATCTTCGTTCCGGTTATCATCAAATCCGGGTGCGCACTGACGATGTTGCCAAGACAGCCTTTCGTACACATGACGGCCACTATGAGTTTTTAGTCATGCCGTTTGGGCTGACGAATGCACCATCTACCTTCCAATCTATGATGAATTCCATTTTTAAGCCATACCTTCGACGGTTTGTCTTAGTCTTTTTTGATGATCTGCTAATTTATAGCCCATCATGGCATGCCCATATACAACACTTAAGATTGGTATTTGAGTTGTTGCAGGAACATCAGCTATATGCAAAGTTATCTAAATGTGCATTTGGGCAACAGAGCATCGAATATCTAGGACATGTGGTTTCGTCTCAAGGGTTATCAGTGGATCAAACTAAAGTAGCAGCTGTCCTTGAGTGGCCTATACCCTCTACATTAAGAGCTCTACGGGGATTCTTGGGCTTAACCGGATATTATCGCCGTTTCATCAAGAGCTATGCCAATATAGCTGCTCCACTCAAATCACTTCTCAAACAGGGAAATTTTAAATGGAATCAGGATGCACAGGGAGCCTTTCAGAAGCTGCAACACGTCCTCACTCAAACTCCAGTGCTAGCTCTCCCAAATTTTAATGAGCCATTTACATTAGAAACGGATGCATCAGGTCTTGGAGTGGGAGCAGTATTGACCCAAGGCACACATCCAATTGCCTATTTTAGCAAAAAAATGACTCCTACAATGCAATTAAGTTCTACATATGTAAGGGAGATGTATGCCATCACTCAGGCAGTGGCCCGTTGGCGCCAGTACTTGTTGGGCCGCCAATTTATCATCCTGACTGATCATCGAAGTCTCCGAGAGCTAACAGGCCAAACCATCCAAACACCTGAACAAGCCAAGTGGCTAACAAAGTTAGTGGGCTACATTTTTGAAATTCGATACAAGCCAGGCAAGGATAACATGGCTGCTGATGCCCTTTCTCGAGCCCATGGGCCTCAGTCCATTGCCCAAATAAATGCTGCAGCCCAACAGCCCAGCCCAGGCGAGTCAATTCAGACGGGTCTCGACGGATCTACAGCATTACACAAGTTAACTTTAACACAGATCAGTTGGAATTTCTTACCAGCATTGCGCGAGGCAACGGCAACCTCCCCGGAGCTCCATCCGCTCATCGCCGATATACAATCTGCTGCCCCAACTGCCAAGGGTTATAGCTGGCGAGACGGAATCCTCTATCACCATCACCGCCTGATCATCCCCAAACCTCTTCAACAGCGCTTTTTATATGAATATCACAATACTCCGCAAGGAGGTCATTCCGGTTGGTTGCGCACATATAAACGAATCTCGGCAAATGTATTTTGGAAGGGATTACGCAGAGACGTTCAAACATATGTCGCCGCTTGCTCTATCTGCCAACAGACTAAGCCCCTGCAATCCAAACCTGCGGGTCTTCTCCAACCCTTACCCGTGCCAACACTTATTTGGGAAGATTTATCCATGGATTTTGTAACAGGGCTTCCCCTCAGTTCCGGCAAATCGGCCATCATGGTAGTAGTTGACCGCCTCAGTAAATACGCACACTTTACTGCTCTTGCTCCTCATTTTACAGCAATTCGTGTGGCTACTGTGTTTTTGCACGATGTTGTTCGCCTCCACGGTCTCCCTAAAACCATCGTCAGTGACCGGGACCCAATTTTTCTCAGCCTGTTCTGGCGTGAATTACTTCAGCAACAGGGTACTCAGCTTGCAATGAGCACGGCTTACCACCCTCAAACGGATGGGCAAACAGAGGTTCTGAATCGTTGTCTTGAAACCTACCTACGCAGCTTTACGGATGACATGCCAACACGGTGGGTCAACCTCCTTCCTTGGGCCGAATATTGGTATAACACAGCATTTCATTCTTCCACAGGGAGCACTCCATTCCAGCTTGTCTACGGCAGACCACCCCCAACATTAATACGCTATATTCCCGGTTCTACCTCTGCCGACGCTGTTGATCAAGAACTCATTTCTCGTGATGCAGCTCTCTCTGTTCTGCGTCAACACCTCCTTCGCGCCCAAGCTCGTATGAAATCTCAGGCCGACCACCACCGTATCGATCGAGAATACAGTGTGGGAGATTGGGTTTGGGTAAAAATCCGCCCTTACCGACAAACAACCCTTGCTGCGCGTCCAAACCAGAAGCTAGCCAAGCGTTATTTCGGCCCCTTTCGCGTTTCGGCGCGCGTTGAACTTTCTCGCAGGTACCCGTCCCTGAACCTTGAGGACAAGGTTCCTTCCCCAGCTGGTGGTATTGATACAACTCAGCGAGTGGTGATGGAAGCAACCACTGACGGTGAAGAGGCACAACCACTACGACGTTCAATTCGCAAGGGAAGACGCCCGAAGGCTCTAGAATCATATGTGTAAAATGCCAAACAGCTGTCTCGTTTATTTTAGTAATTTTGCATAACTCGATATTTCTGTTGTAACCGACCCGGGACCACTATAAAGTGGGTGTGTTAGAACGATAGAGATATGAAGAATTAAGCCTTATCCTTCTCAGTCTATCTCTCTGCTCTGCTCTCATTCTGTCTCTTCTTCTATTTCGAATCCTCTGTTCCTCCTCATTCTACCTCTTATACAAATTAGTCGTATCATATTCCCAATGACTTCACAATTGCAAGATTCAGTTTAGAACAACAAATTTTTGGCTAGGGCACAGAAAGATAGTCTGGTTGTTGAGAAGGTGTTTTACCACTTACGATCTTCTACAGGGAACAAATACGGCCATATGAATTTTATCACAACTTATATGAATCAAACCTTTTTCAGAAATCCAAAAACTTAATAGCGAGAGTAATTTCAAACGCCGGATTAAAATTTCCCCCGTTTTTCTTCGTGGGTATTGGGTAGGATTCATGAGTAAAATCATTATTAGGATGATTCTTACAGATTTCCTTTGGCAGAGCTCCTTGGCCTTCGCTACAATTTTAACTGCTTTCCTCTTGAGATTTGATTGGACAATAGGCAAAACTTCGGCAAGTCCTGCAAATTGAAGTAACATCAGAAGGGAACCTCAATTATCCAGGAAACGCAAACAAGTAGAATTTAACCGAGAGAAGTTGAAAAATGCAGGTAAGAAGGGCAGAGGCTTACCAGGTCCGGGGATTCTGACAACCGAAGTAGGAAAAGGCTTGGCATGAAGAACAAGAAGCTTAAAAGGGGGATTGGTAGGGTAGGGCACAAAGAAGCGATCGAGAACCCACTTGAGAGCGTAGAAACTGTTCTCGCTCTTGTCGATTCCCACCACCATCAGTTGTTTTTGTGATGTCGACTCCATTATGTTCTGTTTCTTAAAAGCTCTTGCTCAGCTATTTTCTGCTTCTTGGCCCTCACCAGTTTTCCAAGCTCTCCTTGGCATTCCTCTTCCTTAAAATCGAAATAAAAGAAAACCACCCAAACATTAATTGATCACCATAAACACCTCAAGAACAACGAAACTGTTTATTAAGTGTAAAAGCTAATATCTTTCTTTTGATTTCGTAGGTGGATTAGAAAAGACATCTTTAGCAACCTGCAAGTAATAGTTACTTTAGAAATCACTATTCAAATCTGAAAGTAATAGTTACTTTAGAAATCACTATTCACTAATCAACAACAACAGAAGAGAAAATAAACTCAAACTTGTTGAATTGCTTTCTTCCCCATTTCTTCCAAGAGAAACTTGTAGAATACTCTCTTTTTTTTTTTTTCCCATAAGAGAAAGGATGTAGAGGGAATGACTTTCGAGAAGATAGAGAGAGGAAGAGAGACGATTAAAGGAATCATGGATAGAATCTCGTTGTGGAGGTAGATCTTGGAGAGGGAGAAACGAAGAGAAAGGTTTAGGGCTAGATGGAAGTTAGAGATTCTAGAATAGAAATGGTTTCTTTATGAATGAATATTGGAGAGGCCAATTCTCTTGGAATACTAACCTTGGAATAGGGGTGTCAAAATCTAACCCGAACCGGCCCGTTGTAGCCCAAACCGGCCCACACCGAAGCTTAATGGGCTGTGTTTGGGCTGAACAACCTCAGCCCGCAACGGTTCGGGCTAGGCCAGGCTAGCCCGTGTGCGGCCCACTAACCCAAACCGTTTGGCCCGAAACCAGCCCGAACCCAAACAAACCCGTTAAACCCGTTATAAATAAATAAAATAAAATAAATCTAAATGTAAAAGCCAAGAAAACCCCCAAGTTTCTATTTGTTTTCTTAATTGTTTTGCTTTGGAATATGCAAACAACAAGCCTGCCAAAGCCTTTGCCATTTGGAAGATGGGTTTAGTAAATATTTAGCGAAGGTATTATCATTTGAAAATCTTTTAATGCTTTATTTTGATCATTTTTACAAGTGTTAAGAAGGGAAAGGAGAATAGACAATTACAACCCACTAAAATTCATCAAGATTCTAGATTTCTTTTGTATATTAGTTCTATAATTTTTACTTCTTTATAGAAAAAGAGTTTTTGGTTTTGAATACTCTACACAAAAGATTTGAAGATAACTTAATGTTTATATGTGTTTACATGCTCTTGATAAATTCCACACATCAATAAGATATTCAAAACATACCGCTAGTAAACCCGAACCCAAACCGTTAGTAAACCCAATTCGAAACCGTTAGCCCAAACCGTTAGTCAGCCCGAACCCAAACCGCACCGGCCCGAAACCGTTATATTCTTAATGGGCCGTGTTTGGGCTGAGTGCTTTTCAGCCCGAAATCAGTAGGGCCCAACCGGAAACCGGCCCAACCCGAACCGTTGACACTAGGGGTGTAAATGGATAACCAAAATCCGCTTTCGAATTCGCATCCGCATCCGTTTAGGGGTATCCGAATCCGTCCGATTATTAATAGGATACGGATATGGTATACCCCTTACTTACCGAATATTATCCGTCCGATAAAATTATCCGATTAAGTTACTTATCTAGATTTATTATTCTTATTTTTATAAAGTTTACCTATGAAATGTGATTATTTTTGTAGATTTTCTACTAAAATAGTTACCAAAGTTGTTAAATTCTTAAATTTCAAACCTAGCTCTCACAAATAAAAAGGTAAAAATGTAAATAGGTAGTCGAAAATTTGTATTCAATCTATATTTATGCCCATTTAGAATAATCTACTTAAGAAAATAACTATCCGATTATCATTCGAATCTGATAGAATCCGACCGAAAACCGATAGGATATTATCCGAATCCGTCCGAATATAATAGGATGCGGATATGGATATATCACAATCCGATCCGAATCCGATCCGTTTACACCCCTAGTTGACACCCCTACCTTGGAATATGAATCGTTGAATTTCATTAAAGAATAACAATAATTATATTATTATATGTCAAATTACAAGTTTGGTCGTTCTTAATTAAGGATTTTATGTTCAAAATGACTGAATGAATAAGGACATTTAAGAGAAGAGAAATGTAGCCATCTCTCTTTAGTTCATGCTTTTATAATAGTAGTATGATAGTATGATTTATGTACTTTTTCCATGGTGCTTACTGAGATATGCCTTTTTTTAATATGCTTCAATTATTTTGCTGTCATTTTTTCTTCTTCTCTTGGACTCTAATTCATTAGAAAACATTTGATCTAGTGGACTGTTTAAGTATTGAGGAGTATCCAACTATTTAACGGCTATTAGAGGCTGGCTCCATAGTGATCAGGGCCTCTTCATGAAAGCAAGGGTAAGGCTGCATGCATGCATGCTATGTAATGACTTGTCCTTAGAACTACAAAAGCAGGAGCCTCGTGCATTAGGTACATCCTTTACAATAGAAGGCTGGATTTGCGGCTGCAAATCCTGATATCGTTTGGACAATTATCCTGATATCTTACTAATATCAACTAGTATTGGCTAGTTTCTGCTAGTCTGGTGATGATATAACTTACCAGTTAAAGACCCAAGCTAACTCAACTCAATAAATCAACCCAATAGTCAACAGAAGTTCAACCCTATTAGATGAGGCTCAAATTCTATGAGTCAATCACAGATATAGAGTACAGGAGCCGTCAAAAGGTGGGATTAGATTCACAGGTTGATTAAGTAGAAGATTGCAGAAAACCAAAACTCAATTGAACTCAAATTAAATATGATAAAACCAAATTGAAACTTGGATTGGATCTATTTCAGCAGTCTAAGTTGTACCCTGCTCCCTGTCAAAAAAAGGAAAGAAAAAAAAAGAAAAGAATCAAATGGCTAGATTCGGAATAATCTAAAAATTTTCAAATCTGAAATGAAGAAGTTGCAGAAATATAAGATTTTTAAACTGGCGGAAGAGTACCTCAGAATTAGTTAAAAAAAACTTGGAGTGAGTTCTACTCCTAGGAAGCCCTTGAAAACCCCAAAAGTTGGTCTTATTTTGATATACAGGACAGCCTGTGTTGCAAAGAGTTTAGACTGAAATATCAACCAATAACAGGGGTGCCACCAGTTAACAGAAGAGAGGTGAAGAGTTTTAAAAATAACAGGATAAGATTCCCATTGAGAGGATTCTAGCTGTCGTGCCATGAGAGGGGTCAGATAAAAGCAAGAGGATGCTGATAGTGCAAAAGAGAAAATTGGAATCGATTTCGGTGGGGACTCTATCTTTGTTTAAGTCGAAATTTTGGACTTTGCTTCAGTCCTATGCATTTAATGAGCAGGACTGTCAAATGAATCACTTTGGTCCAATGGATCGAAATCTCAACCCTTGAAATTCAACGGTCGAAATTTAAATCTCGACTGTGATTTTGGGTCCAACGGATTGAAATCTCGCTTGACAGTCATGCACATTAACTGAAACAATTTTGCAAAATTTCTTGCCACAACTGTGATTTATGTCAGTAACAATAGAGTAATAAGCAGGAGAACATGTCGTGAACTTACATTTTTTTTATTTATTAACTTTATGAGATCATCTTATCAGGTCTGGGCAATGTCCAAAGGAGGCTGTTAGAGGTTCCGGAAAGGAAGAGTGATCAGATCTGAGTAGATGGAGCTAAAAGAGGTAGGGGTAGGCTTAAATTGGTTGTTGAAGAAGTTGTAAGAAAGGATATGCATGTGCTAGGACTACATGCCCGCCCATATTTGTGCTAATACAACTTCTGGAAGGCTAGGCGTGCAGCTGATCGCATATAGCTGGCGTCTCATCGTCGGCTTCTTGGGTTTATGCTTTGAACTTGGCATCACACCTTCTCTTCCTCTTTTTGTACATTTTCATGTTCTTTCTATTTTCCACCCTCTTGGTTGGGTTGTGCTTTCTAAGCGCAACAAAATTGAGCTTGACTGGACGGGCAACATTCTTGCCAAAAGAACTTGCCCCTCCAATCATAAAGGATGGCGCAAGCGGTATTTTTTTTGCCGAGCGCCTCAATCAGATCTTAACTTCTCGACCGTTTGGAAGCAGTACACTTCATACTCTGAGGGTAACCGGGTCCTTCCATTATCCAAAGAAGATAGAACGGCTGTCGGGAAGATCAAGTCAATTCCATGGTATCAAGAGATACATGGATATGAGATGGAATACAACTCCATCCTTCAGTACTGGGGGTTGGCTCAACGTGAGCTTTCTAACTGCCACGTTTCACTTTCTTGAAAATACTGTGAATTTTTTCAACTCTGACTTTCGTCCTTCTTTGCAGTGCCTCCAAGAATGAATCCCGAAAGTCTTTGGGTGAAGGCTGCCAGGGCTGTTGTGACTGCTGAACAACGATCTCCTTGAGCCTTGACTGCAGAACATATAGCTTTTGCACCACCTCCAGACCCTTCTTATAAGGGTATCAGGAACCTGAAGCCAGTGGTTGAGGCTTTGGGGAGAGGGAAGAAACCAATGGTGGAAGGAGTAGACATCCCCTCTCCCAATCGAACTAAAAGGAAGCACGACTCAGCTGACGCTTCCGCCCCGAGGAAATCCTAAAAGAATAAAGACTCTAAGGAGATCTTCATGCCTCAATGGACCCTGACGCGGACAGATCGGGCAACACAGGATCCCGAGAAGGTTGCTAAATGGAGCTCTCTCGGCCTCATGCCTACCGATCGTCAGGCCTTTGAGACCCTGGAGGATGACGTTCTCGTTTGTCATTCCACAAGTTATTATTTTTCTTGATCTTTTGCTAATTGCTTTGTAATCTCCCCTGAGACTTTCTGATAATCTCCTTGTCTTTCTAGGAATGTTGTGTTGAGCTTTTATCAACACATGGAGGCATTGAGCTGAGTTGGTCGCAACGGCTCCTTGCTGCAGACCTGCGAAGAGAATTTGGCGAAGGCCAATTCTGAAGTAGACCAGATGAAGAAAGCAGCCGAAGAGTTGAAGGAGAAGCACAATGAGGAGATGAATTCCTTGAGGAAGGAACTTGACTCGTCAATTATTCGTGATGTTGCTGCCGAACTTGAGGCCAAGAAGCATAAAAATTAGGCCACTACTTTTGGTGAGAGCCTCGAGTTTAAGTCCTTGGAGAACGAACGCCTGTTGAAGATGGAAGTTCTTAGCAAGCCCGAACATATTAGACCAGATCTTCGGAGGGACTGCATTCGGAAATATTTGAACAACGTTCCCTTTAACAACTTGTTGGGCTCCTTCAACCTTCAAGCTTACCGAGTTGGGCAGAATGATGTCTAGGAAAAAATCCTTGAATCTGATCCTTCTTTTGACACAACTCCCTTTCGGGAGGTGTGTCACAAGGAAACCTTCAGGAAGCTTAAGTTGCCTTTTCCTGACTGGGTTTGGAAGAGGAGGATCCCATTCCAGAAGACCCAAACATGGAGGAGTATCTTGCTGATTCACCACCACTTCCTGAAGAACCTCAATAGCTTGCTTTTGAGAAAGACCCTGATAAAGACTCCTCGGCTGACAGTGAGGAAGAATCATAGGAAACCATCTCTCTTTTTTTCATTTTGTAAGGGTTGGCCCTCTACAGTCTTAATGAAATAGAAATCAGTCTTCTTTTTCTCGAACTCTTCCAATGATTGCCTTAATACTTCCTCATATCATTCCCAAGGAATTATCTTAAGAATAATATGTGAATGATATAAGTTATCACGTAGATTAACTTGTACCTTAATGGGAGATAACGTTCAGGATATCAGGGAGATGTGTTCGATCAATAATTCTCTGAACCTTTGTGCCATATGAATTTTTATCTCCCAACTGCTCCTTTTATGACGAAGCCCAAACATTTCCTTGTACTCGTATACCAATTGCTCCTCCCAAGGAATTGGAAATACTCTATTATTTAATGCTGGTGCGATGGTTGGTATTTGGCAGTATCCTCGTATCAGGTGCATACTGTTCCACGTGGAAACTTAGTTCAACCTTCGTATTTCGAATTTGAAGCGTCGTTATCCCCTGACCGTTGATCCTGCGTTTTTAGGAATTTGAAGCGTTTCTTCGATCCTGTCCCTTGATTATCTGGGGCTTTCAACCATCGCATCTTTCCTTGAGGCTATTTAAACTCCTCAAGGGTACTTCATTTTTATCTCGCTATCTGCAAGTTAATTCTGTCGATAGATTTGCAAAGTAACATCCTGTCTTCCTTTGCCGTATCCGTACTTTTGTCCTCCAACAATATTTTTTATCAGAATCTAAACAAGTAAGTCTTTTTCTCTGGTCTATGTCACGAATTCTTTTTCTCCCTGAGTAATCTCCACAATATTCATACTTGGGGTTTTACTCATCTTGGAAGTTCAATGATGTTCGTTAGCATATCTGTTCGACATAAATTTAGGGTTTTCCCTTTTCTGCCTATAAGTTGTTGGATTCTCATACTGATACTTCTTTTTTGCACTTGTAGTGCCTCCAAGAATTAACTTGGACTTTATTAGGGCGAATTCCTGCAAGAAGACTACCCTAGTACCGACGAAGGTTGCTCCCTTTGAGGTGATTGCTGCTGGCGAATCTTCTAAACGTGGGGAGACTACTATTGGTGAATCTTCAGAGCAAACTCTCACAGTTTCTGTTGATGCTTCTCCCACGCTCCCTCTGCTTGAAGAGACCATTCGGTCTTCCAAGGAGGACTTGGCTCCCTCCGCAGTTGCTTGTATTGTTGACGTCCCTGATGAAGAGACCGTTCGGTCTTTTATGATGAAGACCCTTCGGACATCTGAGGAAGATGCGGTCCTTGCGGTGCCGCTCCTATTTCCAACTCTAGTGCTTGTTTGGCATCCTCCTCCACTCCTTCCTTGGAGTTGGAGGATTTTGCCACTAGGAAGCGCCCTAGGTTGGCTGATGATGTGTTCCATCCTTCTTGGTCGTTGAAGAGGTCTGACTTGGTGACAGGCGATTTTGACAAGGCACTGGAATGGTGCACTGCTGCTCAAATGCCTGCAAAGAGTAGAGCCCTCTCCACGATCCCAGACAGGGATTTTATGAAATCACTGGTGATGTAAGTTTTTCTTCATTACCTTTTGTTCTGAAGATTTTTCTTTTGCTCTTGACTAACTCTGAAGTTGTTGCAGGAGTCTTACTGGTGACTTCCACAATCAAGTGGAAGCATCCGCTAGACTCAGTAGACTGAGTGATGAGGTTTCCAGGCTTCGAGAAGACTCCAAAGCCAAGGATGCTGAGATTGCTCGTCTTGGAAATCGAGCCTGGGAGATTGCTCGAGAGAAGATTCCGAGATCGAACGTCTTCGTTCGGATTTGGATGATGCTAGGGAGAAGATCCATTGGCTGGAGCGGGAAGTAGGAAAGCCAGGGGCGGAAGGGTCTGAAGCGGTACCCCAAAGGCAAGCTATTATCCCTTTGCCTGAGTCCCTCCCAACTGATGTTCGCAGGGCTTGAATCTTCAAGTATTTGCACAGTAAGCCTTTTGTTGACATGTTGAACGCTTATAACTTGCAGGCATACCGGGACGGTGAGACCGAGGTATGGGAATCGATACTAAGGAGAAATCCTTATTTCAACACGACTCCCCACCGCGAAAATTGTCATCCTGAAGTGTTTGCAAAGCTGGGACTTCCTCTTCCTGCCTGGACCAAGGATGCAACAGACCTTCCACCTCCAAATCTGGATATCATGCATCATCTTGACGATTCTCCTCCCTATTCTCCTCTCAAAGGATTCAGCTATGAAGAGCTTGCCTTGAATGCAGGTTTGATCAAGGATCAAACTTCTCCCGGTCAAGCTGGATAAAGAGTATGGAATTGCAGAGGATTTTGTACTTGCATCATGCTTCGCAATCCCCGAGGGAAATAAACAAATGATAACATATGTTTTCCCGACTATGTTCTTCTTCTTCTTCCTGAATCTGTGTTGCCTCTGACAAAGCTGCTTTGATCTTGTTTAACTTCTTAATGATCACCGATGATGACTTTCTTTTTTGACCGAACGAAGATTGTACCCCAACACTTGTTGTCTCATATGTATGTTTGATGTAAAGGTTGGCCCCTTCTAGTCGTTTAAAGAAATAAAGAATTAACTTCATCTTTGAACTTTATCAGTCACTTGAGTCATTGTTGCAGTAGGTCTTAGTTGTTCAAAACAATGCCTTTACTTAGAGTTTCCGAAGAAATTCAATAAGTTTGAGAAGGAAGTCACTCGGGTTTTAAACCGATGCCTTGTGAAGGAAGTCACTCAGGTCTTAAACCAATGCCTTTACTTAAGAATTTTCGGAAAAATTCAATAAGTTTGAGAAGGAACTCACTCGGGTTTTAAACCGATGCCTTTACTTAAGAATTTCCGGAAAAATTCAATAAGTTTGAGAAGGAACTCACTCGGGTTTTAAGCCGATGCCTTGTAGAAGGAACTCACTCGGGTTTTAAACCAATGCCTTTTGATTTTGTCCCTGGATCCATTCTTAAGTGTTGTATGATGCCCCCAATCAAAAGACAGTATGTTGAAAACTGATAATTGTATTGAATGAGTTGAAATTTGTTACATCATGAATGAAAATGATAATCTTCAAGGATAATATTTCTTCAGATGCCTGGCATTCCACGAACGATCCAACTCTCTCTGGGTTGTCATGTTCTTCAGCTTATAAGCCCCAGAACCGACTGCTTTAATAACCATATATAGTCCTTCCCATGAAGGGTCCAATTTCCTTTGATGGCATGGATCTGAAGCTAAGGTATTTCTCAATACCAAGTCTCCTGCTATGTACCGACGATTCTTCACTCGGGTATTATAATGTGACGCTATCCTTCATTGATAATGTTGAGTTCGTGCTATTGCTTTTACACGAACTTCATCCAACAAATCAAGGCTATCTAGCAGTCCTTGTTCATTCGCTTTTTCTTCGAACTCTCTGTCCCGCAGTGTTCTAGCCATTACTTCGACAGGTGCCAACACTTCAGATCTGTAAGCCAATGTAAAAGGAGATTCTCTTGTGGGTGTCCGAACCGTAGTTCGGTAGGCCCACAGTACATTCTGCAATTCTTCGACCCACAAGGCTTTATCAGCTTCGAGCCTTCTCTTTATTCCCTCAAGTAACGTTCGGTTTCTTGGCCATTGCTTTGGGGGTATGCCACTGATGACATACGATACTCAATCAAATAAGTTCCGCAAAATTGTTCGAACCGTGGACAGTCAAATTGAGTGCCATGATCTATCACGATTATTTTTGGAATCCCGAACCGATATATGATTGACTCGAGCATGAACTTCTCCACCTTTTTCTCTGTGATGGTTGCCAAGGCGCTAGCCTCGACCCACTTGGTGAAGTAGTCAATTGCTACTATAAGATACTCTCCTCCACCTAACGCCTTGGTGAATTTGCCCATGATATCGATTCCCCACATTGCAAAAGGGATGGGATCTAGAATCGAAGTCATGGTTTCAGCTGGGCGTTTAGATACCGTAGCATGGATTTGACAATTGCTCCACCGACGAACATATTCCATAGCAGCCTGTTGCAGCTTAGGCCAATACAACCCAAACCTCAAAATTTTGTGTGCCAGGGCCTGACCGCCCATATGAGCACCACAAATTCCTTCATGCACCTTAGCCAGAGCTAATTCCGCTCCTTCGGGACCCAAGCATCTCAAAAGGGGTCCAGAATAAGATCTTCTGTACAGCCTTCCATTCTGTATAATGAATCGCACTGATCGCACTTTGATTAATCTTGCCTCTTGCGGATCCTCTGGTAGTTTATCATCTCTCAGATATTCTACTATTGGATCCATCCAGCAACGCTCTTCTTCAATATAGTAAATTTCCTTCTCGTGATAACTTGGAAATGTTCTCTTCTATGTAGACCGAAGGGTCTAAATTCTTTTCTTTGGCATTGGCTAATCGGGATAGCTCATCTGCCATTGTATTTTCTTTTCTTGGGATTTGACATACTTTCAGATTCCTGAATTCTTTCTGCAATACTTGCACAATGTCTTGATATTTCTGTAACCGGGGTTCCTTAACACCATACTCCCCTTGTACTTGATTGACAATAAGCTGTGAGTCACTATAAATAGTTACGTCTGCCATCGCCAATGCTTTTGACAATCTAAATCCAGCTATTAGGGCCTCGTTCTTTGCCTCGTTGTTACTTGCTTCGAATGCAAATCTCAATGCATATCGAATAATAAATCCTGCAGGACTCTTCAGGAGAATTCCAGCCCCTGCTCCCTGCTTGTTACTCGAACCATCCACATATACCTCCCAAATGGTCGAGATAGTGGGTTCAGCAATTTCTTCCATTGGTGCAGTAGTTTCTACTACAAAGTCGGTTAGTGCTTGGGCTTTGATTGCCGTTCGAGACTTAAAGCTTACTTGGAACTCACTAAGTTCAACCGACCAAGCCACCATTCTTCTAGACAAATCAGGTTTACGAAGAACTTTACAAAGGGGAAAAGTAGTAAATACCTAGATTGAATGAGCCTGGAAATATGGCCGTAGTTTCCTAGCTGCTATCATAAGAGCTAGAGCCTACTTCTCGATCTGAGAATACCGTGTCTCCGCATCAAGTAGTACGTGGCTGACATAATAAATAGGCCACTGCTTCTTGTCTTTTTCCCGAACGAGTACTGCGCTGACTGCCAAAGGGGATGCTACTAAGTATAGCTGTAAGATTTCTCCCTTCTCTGGTCAAGACAATAGCGGTGGTCTTCCCAATGTCTCTTTTAGTTCTTTGAAAGCTTTCTGACATTCCTCAGTCCACTTTGCCTCCTTACTGCCCCTCAAATCTTTGAGTGCTTTGAAAAAAGGTAGGCATTTTTCTCCTGATTGTGAGATGAAACGGTTCAATGCAGCTACTCTCACCGTTAAGCATTGCACATCCCAAACAGTTTTGGGGGCTTCCATATCAATCAAAGCCTGTATTTTGGCAGGGTTAGCCTCAATACCTCTTTGTGATACCATGAAACCCAAAAATTTGCTTGACGAAACTCCGAAGGCACATTTCTCCGGATTTAGCTTCATTTGGTATTTTCGCAGCACTGAAAATACCTCAGTTAAATCTTCAATATGTTTCGTCCTTGCAATGCTCTTTACCATCATATCATCAACATAAGCTTCGACATTTTTCTCGATCAAGTCTTTAAAAATTTTGTTGACAGCCCTCTGATAAGTAGCCCCTGCATTCTTCAAGCCGAACGGCATGACTTTATGATAAAAGCTTTCATGATCAGTCATGAAAGCCGTGAACTTTTCGTCCTCCTTGTTCATGAGAAAATTGTTATATCCTGAGTAGGCATCTATGAAACTCAATGTTTCATATCCTGCAGTTGCATCTATCAACAGATCAATCCTAGGCAATGGTTAACAGTCCTTAGGGCAAGCATTGTTGAGATCTGTGTAATCGGTACACATTCTCTATTTTCCATTTGCCTTTTTGACCATTACCACATTGGCCAACCAGGTTGGGTATTCAATTGGTTCAATGAAACCACAACTCTTCAATTTTTCAACTTCGCCCCGAACGGCTTCGTATTTTTCCATGGAGAAATTTCTCCGCTTCTGAATAACTAGTTTTACCTTTGGATCTATCCAAAGTTTGTGTTCTGCAACATGCCGATCAATTCCTGGCATGTCATCTGCAGACCACGCGAACACATCACTATTTTGTTGACGAAAAGACTTCAACTCTTCTTTGAATTCTTCCAGCTGCTTAGACCCGATATAAGTAACTCTTTTTTTGTCATCGGGATACAACTGGATTTGCTCCAGTTTCTCTACTGGCTCGGGTCTTTGCATTTCTGCCTCGTCCCGATCATCTCGTATTTCAATTGGTAACGCCGTTACCTTCCTCGGGCCCTCCTTATCTTTTAAATATGCAACATAACATTGTCGAGAAATTCTCTGATCAGATGAAAGTTGACCGATTCCCATCTTTGTCGGGAATTTCATTTTCAGGTGCTTCATTGAAACGATAGCACCTAACTTCGACAAAGATGGTCTCCCGAGGATGAGCTTGTAAGCCGGGAGATCTCGAACTACTAAGAAATTTACCCAAACGGAAGCCTCTTTGGGGAAGCTTCCAATTGATTGGTCCAACTGGACCGATCCTTCCGCTATTGCAGACGATCCTGCAAAGCCATATAGATGTGTGGATGATGGCTCCTCAAGTCTTCATCCACCTTAAGTTTCTGATAAGCTGCATAAGATAAAAGGTCTACAGCAGACCCGGTGTCAACTAACACCCTGTGTACTTCTCGGCGTGCAATCTCTACCTTGATGACTATGGCATCATCATAAGGTAAACAAATGCCTCTTTCATCTTCTTCGCCAAAGGTGATCGAACCCTCACCATTTGGCCTTTTACGCTTCTACGTTTCTTTGGTTCCAATGAATTTGGATTTTGCTTTCAGCTTCCTGAGTGATTTAGGCTCGGGACCTCCAAAGATTGTAAGGATCGGTGACCGAGTAGCATCAATCACTTCCTTACCCTTCTTAGACTTATGAGCCTCCTTCAGTTGGTCTGGGCTAACCGAACAGTCCCTTTTTGCACCTGCATCACGTGGTTCCTCTCTTCTTCTGCTGACGAAATTGGACAAGTATCCCTGGGATATCAATCTTTCAATATCCGCTTTAGATGTCTGCAATCATTGGTATAATGACCGTAATCCTTGTGGAAACGGCAATACCTTTCCTTGTGGAAACGGCAATACCTTTCTCGATCCTGCTCCCCAAGTTTTGTAGGAAGCTTCGGAGGCCACTTCAAGATATTCCGTTTCTTGATAATGTTTAAAATATCAGCCCGAGGAGTATTTAATGGAGTATACTCACTTTTGTCGGGAGATCTCTGCCTCCACGCCTGATGAGGCTTTCCAACTTGATCATGAATATACTGCTTCTGCTTGTTCTCAGGAGCCTTCTGTTCTTTTGCAGAGGCTTTATTGTCCCCCTGGCGTGCGTCTAAGATTTCCGTGACTTCTGCCTGCTTTTGGCATCTCTGTACCAATTCAACATAAGTTGTAGGCATATCTTGAAGTAATAACTCCAAGAGTCTTCGATTAGTGAGTCCAGTGAACAAAGCAGTTTTAGCTACTTGCTCATCTAGATTCTCTATCTCCATTGTAACCCTGTTGAATCTTTTCAGGTATTCCCAAATCGATTCACTCTTCCCTTATCTAATAGTAAACAAGCTTTCCTCGGTCTTCTTAATCTAGATTCCACTCTGGAATCGTCCTATGAACTTGCGTGCCGATTCGTCGAAATCCATGATCCTTCCTGATGGGAGGTTCGAGAACCATTTCTGTGCCGCTCCCGTCAGAGACGAACCGAAGACCTTGCAAAAGATTTCATCAGAATTACCTGCAACTGCCATAATCTGTTGATAATAACTGATGTGGGCCGTGGGATCCCCAGAGCCATCGAACGTGGAAAAAGTTGGCAAACGGAAATTGTGAGGAAACTGATATCTGGCAATGGGCTTAGCAAATGGAGTCTTCCGAATAACTGAATAAATATCATCAGTTATCCTCCCTCTCGCCAATTGTCCGAGCTTTTGATTGACATTGGCCAATTCTTGACCAATATGTGCTGACCGATCCCCAACAACACGATCACTCCCTTGAGCAACACGATCATTATCTCGAGCAACATGATCATTATCTCGAACGACATGTCTGCTGGTTGGTGAGTGAGTTCGCACTCCTGCACCCAACCTTGTATTTGAATCAGTAGTGCTCCCTTGTGGTCCGTCGAACCGATTTCCGCTCCTAGGGAGATCCTCAGTTCTCCTAGGTACTCGGTCGGCTTCTCGGAAGTTTTGACCGACATTCTGCTCATCGATCAGTCTTTGATCCCGCTGTGATGCACGCCTTCCTACATCACGATGATCTGGTCCTTGCGGTATCACCACTTGTCTGGTCAGCTCACGGAGTGCCTGACTTATCTCCAACATCTGGAGTTTCACTTGATCCAGTTGATACTGGAGTGAATCTGGAGGATTATTACCTTCTTGACCACCATCTACTTCAAGGGATCGACTTCCTTGGGGATGTCCGGATTGTTTACTCCAGGAATTTGGACGCCAGCATCTCGCTGTGCAGCTGCTGCTGCTGCGGCCGCTGATCTAGTCACCATAGCTTTCTGAAACGCTTCCCACAAACGACGCCAAATGATGCGTCCAAAATCTGCTCAGCCCTTAGATCTCCTGAGAGTGACCTACAAAATAAAGCATCAAATGTGGCCTGACCGTTAGGATCGGGAGTCCACCTCCGAAGGCTAAGTCTGTAATATCCAGCCCTATTCTAACCTTGACCCTGACCCGGATCCATTGTTGTATTCAGGTCCGAAGACCTGAAGCGGTGGAAGAAGAGATTTGTGGACCATTCTGATTGATGATCATGATTCGGAGACCGAGCCCATGGACATTGACAATGATACCCCTTGCTTAAATGCATTGTCAGTGTTTAAGGAAAGTCTGCGCATCGGAGAAGATTAATATAGTTGATGTACCAAATGACCTCCTGTGCACAATCCGAAGGTATTCCCCGAAACTAGACTTCTTGATTGAATTGTGGAAGAAAACCTCACTCAATTTGACCTTGTATAGCCTTTCAAATCCCTACTTGAAGTTGCTGTTCTAAACCTGAGTTTTCTGCTGAAAATATTTTTGGTCGATCCTTTTGGTCGATACCATCGACCAAGGACCATCGACCAAAATATCCCAGTTTGCCAAGTTAATGATTCCATGGAATATTCCTTTTCTATTTAATATGACCTCGAGCCTTGAGCCTTTTGCAATCATTTTTCTCACCTGGGAACATGGGGAGAGCTTCCCAAAGCAGCTCCTTGGTTAGTGTGAAGGGTATCTCATCAAAGACACTTAGTTTATCATTGATTCTTGTCTTCATCTTCCACACTAAGGTATGACTCCTCATTGCACTCTCTACCCTACCATTTTCTACTCTTTTCTATTGTCACCTTGTTGATGAGACATTTGGAATGGTGCTGCAACCTTGCAACCACCACTCCAAGTGCCTACTCATGCTCAATCCATGATTCCCTTAGCTATTCATTGATGCTATGCTTATATCTCATGCCTAGCATATGTATTCCATGATTTACCTATTAACATCATACCATTTGATATCAAACTGAGTTATAGAGTGTATTATGTTCATGTTTAACATTGCCATATGATTCCAATCGAATTTCTATTAGTTCCTCTAACTATTGCATGCTATTCCTCATCAATGCAATCAATTCCAACTCATGCCATGATGTTTATCACTTGAACTTGATAGCTCAAATTGGGGCTTTTTAATTAGACCATTGGATTGGGTTAATTCCTTGATTTATAGTGTCCTACTACTGTTGTTAAGTATGCCTCCAAGTTTCAGATTGATCCGAACACCGGAAGACTCATTTCGGACCAAAATCCCCAAAATCCACTATTCTGCCCCGAGGACAATTTTGGTCGATACTTTTGGTCGATACCATCGACCAAGACCATCGACCAAAGTTGTTGCTGAAAGCAACCTTGGTCAGTTTTGACCCAAATGACATCCGATCTTCCCGACTTCTTTTCTAACTTATTATTGATGTTTGTTTAGGGCCTTAACAATTCTATTGGACTATTCTTGGTATTCTCAATTCATCATCAATTCATCCAAGATAAGGATGGTTATATCCATAAACATATAAGTCATCAAATATTGAACTGTGCTTTATTTACAGAATGAAATCCCTAAATTTCCTTTCAATCATTATGAGACTGTTACATATGTGTTAGAACAGTAGCATTTAAATCTTTATACTCTGGTTGTGTTACTTTATCATTTTGATTTGCTTATGTTTATAATGATTCGTTTCAATATCATGATTTGATTACTATTATGAATATGCATTGGATGCATGAGAAATGATGAGATTGGATGTGTGATTGCTTACGTATGACTTGGGATTTGGGGGTGTCCTACTGACACTTCTGTCCTTGGGCATCGGAGGGAATAGTATGGGATGTTCTCCGATGGTGCCTATCGACACTCTCCCGAGTTATTGGATGACATACATAGGATTGTCTAGTTGTGTGGCTAGGTTCATCCTTGTCGTGTCAGACCAGAATCGGAAGGGCATTGTGATCGAACAACCCGTGGTAGTGTATGGTTGGATGGGCGCTCTAGGCCGGTAGCCAATGTGAAACCCAGCCCTAACCTTGACCCGGAAACCTTGTTATTTGTAGGTCCGATGACCCGAAGTAAAGTAAGAAGTCAGCTTTGGGCCATCCCAGTAGAGGACTTGGTGTCTGGCTTTGAATCCATGAAGGTTGATGATGAGGTGCTATTTATGGAAACAGAATCCTGATGAAGATCTAATTAGTTGATGGACTTGGAGTGATCTCTATCTTGGTTTGAAGGCATTTCTACCTACTAGGTAAGTCACTTGACTTGTGTGCAAAACCCCTTTAGGTTTGGATTTGATCCGGGCCTTCAATTCCCTGTTTTGGCCTTTGTTCATGCATTGGTCGATCGATTGGTCGATCGGGCCAGTCGACCAATCCACTCGACCAATGGGTGCTGTCTTTGGAAATTAGGTTGATTCTTGCTCTATTTAAGCCTAACCTCGAGTCCACTTCGTATTTGCTGCCTCCAAACCCTCCTGGAACGAACCAAAGACCTCTGCAAGTCATCTCTCTTGCATCCTTGGAGTTTTCTTGGCGGATCTTCGTCGGAACTCTTCTTTTTGCATCAAAAGGTATGTCTACTCTCTCTTCTTCTCCTACATCTTTGTTTTTCTTTCCTTTTTGAGTTGAGACAGTAGAAGAGATGCTGCATCCTCTGTTGCAAACATCTCTGAACATGTTCTCATGATCATCCTAAGGATTAAAGGCTAGAACAATGATCTTAACCATGATCATTGCAAGCTTTTGAAGGATTCATGATCAAACCATGATTTAATCTCTGTTAATTTCCTAATCTGAATTCCGATCTCTTTGGATCTTCTTTCATTGATCATGTTAGTGGTTAATGGTTGTGTTTTCTTTCTATGATCCATAATCCATAGAATTCTAGTTGTTCTCTTCTACCTTACTATGTGTTCTTCATGATGCATGATAGTACATATATGGTAGGTTTTATTTCCTTATTTAGATTTATGCTTCTAAGCCTTATTCCATGAAGACCTATGCATGTTTTCATGTTTTCATTACCGAAAGCAATGATCCATCCTCCTATTGTTCTTGTCCTTGTTTTCTATTTCAAACTTCATCAAGATCCATGTTTGATTTATTTATGGTAACTTTTTGTTTCTTAATTTGGGTCTTGATACCTTGATTTGATTAGTGTTTTGAGGTCCCCTATATGCTAGAATACTATTGATGTAGTCTACCCCTTGATTAGTATTCTCTTGAACCATCAAATTCGGATTTCATATCTCAAAACTCTGATTTTCTAAGCTACTGTCTGCATTGGTCGACTGATTGGTCGATTGGACCACTCGACCAATCCACTCGACCAATGAGTACAAACAACTCCGGAATTGGTCTGTTTCGGATGTTTTGCTATATTTTCTGTTAGGGATCTTTCCTAATATGTTGTATATACTTGTTTAGGACCTTCTTCTCAAGTTTGCCAAGATCTTACTTGATTTCTTAGGATTCTTTGCGAGTTATAAAAGGTAAGGATGGTTATTTCCTTAATTACATAGATAGCATGAATCTAGTTTCTATATTTGAATATCATTAATATGTTTCCTAAATTAGATTCTTACAATGATATACTACTTGTTGCATAACTTTGATTACGGTAGCATTACTTATTCATATTGAATTGATTCATGTATGATTTACTTACCAATGTTATACAAATGTTTGTAAATATTGATTTCTTTCCATATATGGAGTTACCATATATGTGATGATATGAATTGATGCATGTGTATGCTTACGTATGGTTTGGGAAGGAGAGGTGTCCTTTTGACATTTCTGTCCTTGGACTACTACGGGAATATTATGGGATGTTTCCGGAGATGCCCTCTGGACACCTTCCTAAACTGTTGGATGACATATCTAGGATTGTCTAGTAGTGTTTGGCTAGGATGTCCTGTTATGTCAGACCCTAATCGGAGGGGTATTGAGACCGAACGACCCGTGGTAGCAATGGGGATTCATGGGCGCTCAAGACCGGTAACCAACCCGTGAGAGGACAGGAATCACATTGTGGGGGCCATTTATTGGTAGGGTTGCATATGGTTAGACTTGGGCTCACGGGCGCTTAAGACCGGTAACCAACCCGTGAAAGGACGTGAGAGCTTCCCGTTTACCATATGTGGATGATCAATAGGGTTGGTGAGTCCGTAGTCGGGGACTATGAGGACTCTAGTGTGAAGGATACCGGAAAGGATCGTCGGGGACGAGGAATGGAAGTATCCGGATCGACTTGATGTAACCAAGTAGAAGACTTGCATTTGGCTAGGTATTACCACGACATGCGCCGGTACTTATACCAAATGGTTGTGAGAGAGTGTGTTGACTTAACCCCCGCCAAGGTTTGTCCTGAGGGATGAAGGACCCATTACCAATCGGCTGCTCAAGACCGGTGAAATGATCCGTGAGAGAATCCAAGATATCTTAAATGGTTGAGGATGTGAGTGGACTTCCTAAAGAAGTACGGTGTTATGACTTAAAGCATGTCTGCCAATAGAGACCAGCATACATAGAGTTAGAATCATTCATTCATTGGTTGTCTCATATCATATTGCATTATGTTTGTTCGGAATTCGCCATATATGTTATTATGGATTTTAAGCGCCTTACCGAGTTTCTTTGAAACTCATTCCTTTATTGTACAATGTTGTTAGACTATCCTGCAGTCTTGAGTACTATGACGGTCCCTATGAAGAAGCGCAAGGCGAAGAGGCATATCTCCGGGAAGGTGATTGCGGTTACCACAATTACTCGAAGATTCCGCGGGTGGTTATGCTCCGTACAATGCTTAGTCCGACCATTGAGTGGAAGCGTCCTTGTGCTATTTATGAGATCTACACCTACAAGGATGTCGTCTACAAAGTGGAGAATAATTTAGTTACCCAATGTACTTGCTACTGGGATTAGCTTTTATCTAGTTTATTCTTTCGAGCTACTTTTCCGCTGGATGTAAAGTGGGATTTTTGCTTCACTTTACTTATCTGTTGACACTCTGATTATATATTTATTATTCCGTTTCGTTTACGATTCATTCTTTCTTTATTGAATCTATGATTTATCTTCCGCACTCTTGTTATGGTTGTTCATGATTATGTTATTGCTTATGTGGGAGGTTGATCACTCGATACCTGATCTTCGGGCTGTGGATCACACTCTCGGGTATGCCAGATAGGGTACCGGCTGGGAGGGCGTGACAGCCAATCTGGTAGGGGACATAAACCATGCTACGGATACCTGAAAGGGGCCATTTACTGGTAGAGTTGCATATGGATAGACTTGGGCTCACGGGCGCTCAAGACCGGTAACCAATCCGTGAGAGGACATAAGAGCTTCCCGTTTACTATATGTGGATGACCAATAGGGTTGATGAGTCCGAAATCCGGGATTTCGCTGACTCTAGTGTGAAGGATACCGGAAAGGATCGCCGGGGGCGAGGAATGGACGTATCTGAATCTGACTTGACTGATTGAGTAGATGACTTGCATTGGGCTAGGCTTTACTGTGACATGCGCCAGTACTTGACCAAATGGTGATGTGAGAGAGTGGTGACCGATCCCCTTACCACGGCTTTTTGATGACTTTACCGATCTTCCCGGGCATTCCCAAGATATGGAAATGGGAGAGTGACTGACGACCCGAGAAGTACGGTGCTATGACTTAAAGCATGTCTACCCTAGAGACCAGCATTCATAGAGTTAGGCTCATATCTGCATCATATGTTTCATATCACATTGCATTATTATATGTTCTGAATGTGTATGATTTCTAATTATGGAATAACTTCCTTCTTTGAGTTCTTCGAACTCATTCCTTTTTGTGCAAATGTTTTAGATTACATTCCAGGTACCGAAGATTACGATGGCACCTCCTATGAGGCGGACTATGATTCCACATACTACCCTCCGGGTAGTGGCGTCGGTGAGGATCCGTATATTGGAGCCGAGGAGGATTACTATCCGCACCAGGGTTAGCCCCACGGTTGTGCGGGAGCGGCAGCGTTGGGTTTACTTCATCCGTACTGTTGAGGAGACCACCATTAGTATAGAAGAAACCCTAGCATAGTGCCCCATTCCCCTGGTGTATTTGTGGAACCTTGGATCTTGTAATTAACTTGTCTTTGAATTATTCTGGTGACACTTGGATATGTAACTAACTTGATTTACTTCTTTTCCGCTCCTCTGAGAGGGTGGCTACCACACCTTCTCACCCTTTATGATTTTGATCACACTTTATTATTATCTATATTCCGCACTCTGATTTAGTTAATCTTATCTTATTCATGATACTTAGTATTAGCTATTTTTACCATTGATTATTATTGTTCATGATTGTGTTACCGTGTATGTGGGAGGCATGGACCTCAGATCATTGATCCTTGGACTGTGGATCACATCCTGGGTATTCCAAATGGGGTACCGGCTGAGTGGATGTGACAGATTGGTATCAAAGCCCAAGATCAAGTGGATCCCCGACCACAGAAACGGTGACGGAACATTCCGAGTCACAGATCCGAAAGTGACTCAAGTACTCCTAGAAGTGAATAATAGATAACCTGGACTAGAAACCAAAATATTTAAACATAATTTGACTCATGAATAAGACACAATAATATAGACAAAACAACTGAACTTCATTGATTTCATAGGGAAATTTTTACAAGTTTGAAAAAGAGAAATACATCCATGATGACATAAAAGAAAATTCCTAGTGCTGTCTATGTAGGTGAATGACTCCTGCGATCTGTCTGATCCCTCCTAGATCTGAACTCCTCCTCCAGTCGTGCAAACCTCTCACTGAGGGTGCACATGTGTAACTCCATCCTCTCCTGCCGAGCCTCGATCCTCTCAAGAATAGAGTAAATCGATGACTGATGAGAAGCCACATCTGGAGCCTCAGAAGTCGTGCGTGATGGGCCTCCGACCTCAGTAAATCGTGGAGCGGGAACCTCCTAATGCCCCGGAGCCTCCTCATGACCCTGATCATCATGGCCTTGATCATCATCCTCACTATGCTCATCATCGTCACCACCATCATCATCATCAGTACTATCATCCTCCGAGTTGTCATCTCCTGATGCATCATCGATATCATCCTCATCCTCTGATCTGACTGCATCCTGGAGCCCCATCTTCCTGATCAACCATGTACCAATGGGCTCACCTAAATCTCGACCCTGAATCGTAGGTGTATGCTCCAAGTCCACACCAAAGTACTGAAAGATACGATTCAAGAGTCGACCGAAAGCCAAGTTCCTATCCCCAAGAAACTCGATCTGATCAATCATGACATTTTGCATGATGTATGCTAAATCGATTTGTACTCCAGTATACATACTATAAATGACCAGTGCCTCCATCGCCGACACTTTGCTATGATGCCCTGCCTTCGGAAGGATGTTTCGCTCGACGATGCGAGCGATAACTCTAGCTGAAGGACGTATCGTGGTACCACACCGGGGCATATAGCAGTCAATGTCATCCCATAGAGTCATGCACACCTCGTATACCTCATAGGGAAGAAGCACCTCTGTGATATCTGTACCAGCGGGAATCCACCAACGGGAATCTCGTACGATCAGTACATCTAAGATGCGAGCCAGTGTCCTCGTAGTGAAACTGATCTCTCTACCTCCGACCATGGAATCCATGACAATCCTAGAACCATCCCTCGAATCATCCTCTATATGGTAAGTCAGATTACTATAGAAGTATACGATAAGATGCTGGGTAGATCGGCTGTGCCGTAGTGTATAAGTGAAGCCAATCCATAGCCTCTAATCTCTCTCGGATGCGAAATACCTCTAAATCATCCACATCCACCAATCGTCCGTGCTCGATCGGTATATCATGGAAATAATGCTCGTATAGAAACTCCGCCATAGGAGTAGTGAAATGCTCCTCGTCTATGATCTCAGCCCGGGGAACAAGTCCTCTACCCCTGTCCACTCGTCTCCCTCCTCTAGGCATGGTGGATCTGTTGAAACAAGGAAAGAAACCCATTTGGATTAGTCTCAGTGTGTGATTGTTAGATGAAGGGCATTTTCGTAAATTTTCAGAAAATTCGATTTTGGTGAAATTTTGATTTGATCATTCTAACATATGCATAAGACCTATACAAGCATGCTAGAATACTTTATTTGATGAAAATCCATCTTTTTGGCATATTCAAAGTGAAAATTCAGCAAGTAAGAGAGAGAAAAATCCCTCTTTTGGCTTGCATTTGTGATTTTTGAAAAATTGGAATTTGACCGAATGGAGAGTGGGAACACTTTTCCCCTAGTAGATCAGTGTTGTAGAAATTTGTTTCATGTCAAAATTCCTTTTGGTTTGAAAATGAGACAAGTGCTTGTAAAGTTGAGTTTTTGTGAAATGAATAGTGTTTTGGTAACCAAAATAGATGCAATCTTGTGTTTGGAACTTAATCTTACTTGAAAAGTTATGAAAACATGTTTCTAATCATTTATATGTATGATTCTAACCATTAGCTACAAGTATTATTCAGTTTTATTGAAGAACACAACAATGGTGAATGAAGTTTACAAGAAAAGAGAAAAAGAAAGAGAACTTACTTGTGTAGATGATCAAGTGAGATTATCAAGAATGATTGAAGCCTTGAATCAAGTCCTAGCACTTTTGAAAACCCTAGAAAATCGCTTTCTCCAGAGCTAAACTCGAAATGGTTGAGTGAGAAATGAAAATGAAATGAGAAGTGGGCCCTTTAAATCTGATTTTTTCGCGAGAATTTATTTTGGTCGATCCTTTTGGTCGATACCATCGACCAAGAAGCATCGACCAAAATTCATCATTTTTCTGCATTGGGTTATTTTGGGAATTTTTGATTCTTTGACTCATTTCCTTTGGATTGTGATCAATGACTGATTTATTTTACTGTTATATTGATAATTCTAACCATGATTTAGTTATCCTATTCGTTGGCCAAGTTGTCTTTGTCAAATTTGAAATTTTGGTATCCTTATCTTTGATCCTTGCAGAATGGTCTTACTTAGAAATCGTTTCGTCGGATCCGGAAGCAACGGAAGCGAAGAAACCCCCTCTTTGGGGGCTCGATCAGCGAGACACGGGACGCTAGCCACACCACGAATGGCATTCCTGGTGCCCCCGATATCGGAAGCTTTAGAGATATCGCCAGCGTCATGACCAACATGATGCAACAGCAGGCTGCCCAATTTAATCAAATGATGACTGGTTTTGCTACCCTTCGCAATGAGAACCGTGCCGGAATTGGAACTTCTGGAGCCGCAGCCCCTCTTATGGAAAGATTCACCGGGACACCCCACACCCGTTTGATGGAAAGTTTCCTAAAGTTACAAGTACCTTCTTTTACTAGTGTGACCAAGGACACCCTCTTTCCGAACAAGTGGCTTCGTGAGTTGGAGAAGGCCTTCAGACATTTGCAATGTTCTGATGCTCAGAAAGTGTTGTTTGCCGAGCAGAAGCTTCAGCAAGAAGCTGATGCATGGTGGGCTTCCACTAGGCCTATCCTTGAGACCTTGAATGGTGGTGTTGTTACCTGGGAGAAGTTTAAGGAAGCTTTTTGCAAGAACTACTTTCCGGAAGCTGTAAAGGACGCAAAGGAGGCCGAGTTCATGGCCTTAGTACAAGGTACTTTGTCTGTGCTTGAGTATCAGCAGAAATTTGAAGAACTTTTCTTCTTCGCCCCCGAGTCTATTAAGTCTGAAGAAGCCAAGGTGAAAAAGTTTTTTGAGGGTTTGTGACCTTCTATTAAGGCATACCTCACTGTCTTGCCTCTTGAAGGATATGCTCAGGTGGTTCAAAACTCGAAGAAGCTTGAAGAAAATGAAAAGGAAAATGCTCGAGTTTAGAAAACCACGGCAACCTAGACCTTCTGGATTTGTGGACCGCACTGATCGGCGTTTTGCTAGACCTACTCCTTATCCTGCACCCGCCTTTCAGCCGAGAAATTTTGGTCAGAATCCTAATTCCCTTCCTGTGAGCTATTATGGTCAGTCCAGTGGAGCTAGACCTCAGGGAGCTACTTATCCTCCTAGGCCTAGGATGGTGAATCCTAGACCACTTATCAGAGACCTCCCCCTGCTGCAGCTCCTATTGGACCGAAAGATACTACTTGCTTCCTCTGCAAGCAAGCAGGCCATTATGCTCGTTTCTGCCCCCAAGAAGTCTGTGCAACCTCAAGCTCCTGTAGTGAAGAGTACTCTGTTGCTACTTACGCCCCTCCCTCGGCGAGTGTTTAGCATATCTGGTACCGAGCAAGACCCCTGCCACGATGTTGTAACAGGTACTCTGTTAGTAGCTTCTCTTCCCGCATTTGTATTATTTGATACGGGTGCATCACATTCATTCATATCATCTACTTTTGCCTTGAGAACTAACTTGACACCTCGATGTTTATCTAGTCATTTATCTATTTGTACCCCTGTTGGGTTTGCTGTTAAACTAGATAAAGTGTTAGAAGATTGTTCTATTTTGATTTGTGGAAGGAATCTGAAGGCAAACCTTGTATTGTTTGACATGAGAGATTTTGATGTAATCTTGGGAATCGATTGGTTGACCTTCTACAATGCCGTGATCTTATGCTCCTCAAAGAAGATTCAGTTCCGTGTAGAAGGGAATTTAGTTTTCGAATTTCAAGGGGAGAAGGGAAGATTTAGCAAGAAGACCTTGTCCACTCTAATGCAAGTCCATGCCTTTTTGGGAGATGCTTCGTCTGGAAGCAAGGTCAGAGAGAAGAAGAGACTTGAAGAAGTCAGAGTTGTTAGTGAATTCCCTGATGTTTTTCCGGATGACTTGTCAGGTTTGCCTCCTGATAGGGAAGTTGAGTTTTCTATAGACTTAATTCCTGGAGCGGCTCCTGTATCCAAGGCCCCTTACAGAATGGCACCTACCGAACTCGAAGAGTTGCAAACTCAATTAAATGAACTCTTAGAGAGAGGTTTCGTGCAGCCAAGTGTGTCGCCTTGGGGAGCTCCGGTCTTGTTTGTAAAGAAGAAAGATGGTAGTATGCGTCTGTGCATTGACTACCGGGAATTGAACAAGCTGACAATCAAGAACAGATACCCTTTGCCTTGGATTGATGACCTTTTTGATTAGTTGAAGGGTGCTGCTGTCTTTTCAAAGATTGATTTGAGATCGGGATATCACCAGCTGAAGGTGAAGTCAAGTGACATCCTTAAGACAGCGTTCAGAACAAGGTACGGACATTATGAATTTAAAGTGATGCCTTTTGGCTTAACTAATGCCCCTGCCGTGTTCATGGACTTCATGAACCGAGTATTTCCACGATGTACTCGATAAATTTGTAATCGTTTTCATTGATGACATCTTGATTTACTCAAAGAATGAGGAAGAGCATGCGGAGCACACAGGCTGCACGTTGCAAAGGTTGAGAGAAAAGAAACTCTATGCTAAATTTAGCAAGTGTGACTTACGGCTCTCAAGTGTAGTATTTCTTGGCCATGTTGTTTCAGCCGAGGGTATTCGTGTTGACCCGGAGAAAGTCCAAACTGTTCCTGATTGGGAAAGACCGAAGACCGTGACTGAGATAAGAAGTTTTCTCGGATTAGCAGGATACTACCGGAGATTCATTGAAAACTTTTCCAGGTTGGCTGCCCCTATAACTAAGCTAACTAGAAAAGAAGAGAAGTTTGTCTGGACCGATTCTTGTGAGAAGAACTTGAAGAGCTGAAAGTTAGATTGACAAGCGCCCCGGTTCGACTATACGATAGTTTCGGTGGATTGACGGTCTACACGATGCTTCTAAAATCGGTTTGGGCTGCGTGTTGATGCAACACGGAAAGGTAGTGGCTTATGCCTCTCGACAACTAAAGGATTATGAGCTGAACTACCCCACTCATGACTTAGAGCTTGCAGCTGTTGTATTTACTTTGAAAATTTGGAGACACTATCTATACGGTGAGAAGATCGCCATCTTTACGGATCATAAAAGTTTGAAATACTTCTTCACCCAGAAGGAGCTGAATATGAGACAGAGAAGATGGTTGGAGTCGGTCTCTGACTATGATTGTGACATCCAGTACCACCCGGGTAAAGCAAATGTAGTGGCGGATGCTCTTAGTAGAAAGAGTCAAAGAAAAGAGTTGGATTTAAATGCTTTGAGTCGGCCTTTGTTGTCCTCGATGGAAAGATTTGGTTTGGAAGTGGTCCCTAAGGGTTCGGATTGTATTCTCTATGCCATGATTGCAAGATCCTCCCTTAGAGATAGAATTGTTGCCTTGCAAAGTTCTGATCAAGAGTTGAAAGAGAAGATTGATAAAATTGCCTCGAATTCAGAAATGGACCCTGCTTTTAGTACATCTATGGATGGTACCTTATTGTTTAGAGGTAGACTCTATGTGCCCGCTGTTGATGAAATCAAGAAGGAAATATTGAAAGAAGCACCCCAGTCCATCTTTACAGTACACCCTGGAAGTACCAAAATGTACAAGGACTTAAGGGAACATTTTTGGTGGAATGGTTTGAAAGCAGACGTTGAAGACTTTGTTGCCAGGTGTGAAACTTGCCAACGTGTGAAAGTTGTTCGCCAACCCCCATCTGGATTACTTCAGCCCCTTCCTATTCCTAGTTGGAAGTGGGAAGATATCTCAATGGACTTTGTGACTAGCTTGCCGCGGACGAGTAAGGGAAATGACACTGTGTGGGTGATTGTTGATAGGTTGACTAAATCAGCCCATTTCATTCCTATGAAGATCACCTACTCTTTGGATAAGCTAGCTAGACTTTATGTGGACAATGTGTTTCGTCTACACGGAGTGCCAGTGAGTATTGTTTTGAACCGTGATCCTAGGTTCACCTCAAGGTTTTGGAATGGACTGTAGAAAGCCTTGGGAACCCAATTGAATCTGAGTACAGCTCATCACCCACAGTCTGATGGACAATTTGAGCGGACAATTCATATTCTTGAAGACATGCTTAGGTCTTGTGTGGTTGACATGGGTGGAAATTGGGATGAACACCTAGCCTTAGTCGAGTTTGCCTATAACAATAGTTATCAAGCAACAATAGGCATGGCTCCGTTTAAGGCTTTGTATGGTAACACTTGTAGAACGCCCTTGTATTGGACTGAGACTGGTGAAAGAAAAGTCTTAGGTCAAGAGATGATTGAAGCTACTAGTGATATGGTTGACATGATTCCGGAATCATGTCAACCAGAAGTTGTATGCCGACAAGAGAAGAACCGACTTAGAATTTCCAATTGGAGAGAAAGTTTTCCTTAAAGTATCACCTATGAAAGGGGTGATGAGATTCAATGTGAAAGGAAAGCTTAGTCCCCGCTTCATTGGACCTTTTGAGATTTTGGAAAGGGTTGGACCTGTAGCATACCGCTTGGCCTTGCCTCCGTCACTTGCTGGAGTTCACAATGTGTTCCATGTTTCAATGCTTCGAAAATACCTAGAAAACCCGGAGCACATACTACAGCAAGCACCCGAAGGACTTAGTGCCGATCTTTCTTACGTGAAGGACCAGCCGAGATCCTAGATAGAAAGGACAAGCAGTTGCGGAATCGCACCATTCCTCTAGTAAAGATTCGATGGAAAAACCATACCCCTGAAGAAGCTTCATGGGAGAAGGAAGAAGACATGAACGAGAAGTTTCCTCATCTTTTTGGAAGCACAGGTACGCTTTCAATTTCGAGGACGAAATTCTTTTAAGGGGGGAGAATGTCACATCCTCCCAGCCGGTACCCTAACTGGCATACCCGAGAGTGTGATCCACAGCCCCGAAGATCAAGTATCGAGGAAATCATCCTCCCACATATGCAACAACATAATCATGAACTTGAATAAATCAAGGTTTAATATTATAAACAAGGTTCAAAACAACAAATGAACAATCAGAATAATCAGAGTGCGGAAAGATACCAGATATCCAATGATATCAAAAAGGAGTGAAGTTAGGCGGAAACTCACTTTACCAAAATAGCGGAACGTAGTATAAAAATCAAAAGGGATTACAACTGAAACAAATGTACTAATAAATAAACTAAGATCAAACGTCTTCAAGTTTATAGATAACGTCTTCATAAGTATGGACTTCATCAATCCAATGAATCCGCTCTAACTCTATGCCGTTCTCAAAAGTAGTACGCAGCTTGATCCGCCGGGGGATCATTAAAGTAATCTTGATCGTTGCCAGTACTTTGTGTGTAATACGCTTCATCAGCTTGTGCTTCGTTGTACTGCTCGTCATAGTATTCCACTGCAGGATAATCTAACAAAAAGAAATATACAACGGGAATGAGTTTGAAGAAACTCGGTAAGGTAGTTAATCCATAACATCATAGATAACATGTGGCAAAACATAACATGATGCAATGCAGTATGAAACAAGTAATGTATGTATGCATCTAACTCTATGTATCTTTGGTCTCTATGGGTAGACATGCTTTAAGTCATAGCACCGTACTTCTTTGGGTAGGTCACGCATACGGCTCCTATTGGTAGTGGGTCCGGGCATCCCTCTCGGACAAACCATGGTAGGGGGTTAAGTCAACACACTCTCTCACAACCATTTGGCATAAGTACCGGCGCATGTCAGGGAAAAGCCTAGCCCAATGCAAGTCATCTACTTAGTTACATCAAGTCGGTTCCCCAGATACTTCCATTCTCCCCTCTCGGGATCCTTTACGGTATCCTTCACACTAGAGTCACGGATATTACTCACCGGACTCATCAACCCTATTGGTTATCCACATATGGTAAACGGGAAGCTCTCATGTCCTCTCACGGATATAACTCACCGGTCTCGAGCGCCCATGAGCCCAAGTCTAGCCATATGCAACCCTCCAATAAATGGCCCCCACAATGTGATTCCCGTCCTCTCACGGATATAACTCACCGGTCTTGAGTGCCCGTGAATCCCCATTGCTACCACGGGTCGTTCGGTCTCAATACCCTTCCGAATCGGGTCTGATATAACAGGGGTATATCCTAGCCAAACACTGCTAGACATCCCTAGGTATGACAACCATTGATTCGGGAAAGTGTGGATGGGCAACCCCGGAAACATCCCATACTATTTCCGATAATGTCCAAGGACAGAAGTGTCAAAAGGACACTTCCCAATCCCAAACCAAACTTAAGCAAACACATTCTCGGATCAGTCATGACATACACAACCAGTAGTTCATCATATAAAAGAGAATGTAAAAGCAACATCAGATTAAGCGATAATAAGTAATTCATATAACATAAACAATGAAAAGATGATATAATTAAGTGCTACTGTTCCCACAATAGGAGATCATAATTAAAATACAATAACAGTAGGTAATCTCATAGTTTCATAAAGTAGAAACCGAGAGAACAAGCAATCTATGTAGTTAAGGAATCAATTGTCCTTACCTTCTAACTTGAATGGAATCTTAAAGAATCAAGTATGATCTTGACAAAACTTCGAGAAGACAGTCCTAAACAAGTGCACACAACATGTTAGGAAAGATGCATAAAGGAAAAGATCATAAATCAATCGAAAACGAGACCAAGATTGAGGTTGTTGTACTCATTGGTGGATTGATTGGTCTGCTTTGGACCAGTCGACCAATGAGTCGACCAATGCGAACGATGGCTTTGCAAGAATCAATTTTGAGAATCCGAACCGAATTCGATGGTTCAAAAGGGTACAATTAAGAGGGGAATTATCATGGTAGTATTCTAGGGTATAGAGGATATCAAACCATAACTCAAAACAATTCTCAAGTTACAACCTAGAAATCATGAGGTTAACCTGATTAGGGTTATCATAGGTTAGGAGGAAAAAAAAATAGAAAGATTAAAGATAATGAACTAGGATATGAAAGAATTCAGATCTAGTAAAGGAAACATAATAATTGGGTTACCATGATTAAACTAGAGGTTCTTGATCTTACCCAAGAATTAGGGTTTTACCCTTTTTGGTTCCCTCGGAAAATAATTGTGAGATCTAAATGAACAAAGACAAATCAAAACAGGAAAGTATAGATGATTAAATTTTAGGTTAACACAATATTACTCAAGAAGATTTTTCTTCACAAGGGAGGTTACCAAAAGTTTTCCAGACAATCACACAGGTTGGGGTTTCAAAGAATTAGGGTTAGGTTTTCAAGAATTCAATAGGTAGGGTTTAAGAACATGATGATGATCATGAGTCTTAAAGAATAGGGTGAGATCAGAGAATTGATGATTACAAGAATGCTTCATCACCTTTCTGATCTCAATGAAAACAGAATAAAAGAAAGAAAATCAGAGATAGAAGAGAGAGTGGTTGAGATCATACCTTTGCCGTAGAAAGATGAAGAATTCTTCAAGTCTTTGAAAGAGATCACCAAAGAATGCAAGGGAATGGGTTAGATTAGGGTTCTAACTCGTTCCAGAGGCTTAGGAGGCAGATGAGGCGGAGTATTCCCGAGATTAGACTTAAATAGAAGTGACAGGATTCAAATTTCAAAAACAGAATCAATTGGTCGATTGATTGGTCGATTGATCCAATCGACCAATGAGTCGACCAATCGAGACAACAACTTCAAAACGAGGGAATTGAAGGCTCGAGATCAAGTCCAAACATCAAGGGGTTTTGCACACCTCTAGAGTGACATACCTAGGAGTTAGAAATGCCTTTGAATCAATACTAGAGACCACTCCAAGACCATCAACTAATCCAATCTTCATCCGGGTGCAGTTTCCACCATTGGAACACTAGCATCAACACTCATGGATTCCAATCCAGCCATCAATTCTTCAACAGAAATGGCCCAAAGATGACTTCTTGCCTTACTTCGGGTCACTGGACCTACAATAAATAGAGTTTCCGGATTAGGGTCAGGGCTGGGTTTCACATTCTCCCCCCCTTAAAAAAAATTTCGTCCTGAAATTGAAAGCGTACCTGTGCTTCCAAAGAGATGAGGAAACTTCTCCTTCATATCTACTTCTTTCTCCCAAGAGGCTTCTTCAGGGGTATGGTCCTTCCAACTAATCTTTACCAAAGGGATGGTGCGATTCCGCAATTGCTTGTCCTTCTTATCCAAAATTTCAGCTGGCTCTTCATCATAGGTAAGATCAGCATTCAGCCCTTCAGGTGCCTGTTGTAAGACATGTTCCGGATTTTCAACATATTTCCGGAGCATCAAAATGTGGAACACATTATGCAGAGAGCAATAGACGGAGGTAACGCTAATCGATAAGCAACGGGTCCAACCTTTTCCAAAATTTCAAAAGGTCCAATGAAACGAGGGCTAAGCTTCCCTTTAATATTAAATCTCATCACGCCCTTCATTGGTGAAACCTTCAAGAAAACATTCTCTCCAACTTGAAACTCCAGACCAGTCCTTCTCTTGTCGAGCATAAGATTTTGTCTCTTGAGCAAGAGACTTAATCCTTTCTCTTATCATATCCACCATTGCGCTCGTAGCTTCAATCAAATCAGGACCTAAGACTTTTCTTTCACCCGTCTCAGTCCAATACAATGGTGTTCTGCAAGTGCAACCATACAAAGCCTTAAACGGAGCCATGCCTATCGTTGCTTGATAACCGTTATTATAGGCAAACTCAACCAAAGCTAAGTGTTCATCCCAATTTCCACCCATATCCACCACGCAAGATCCGAGCATGTCTTCCAAAGTTTGAATTGTCCGCTCGGATTGTCCATCGGATCGTGGATGATGAGCTGTACTCAAGTTCAATTGGGTTCCCAAGGCTGCGTTGACTGTTCCAAAACCTTGAGGTGAACCTAGGATCACGATCGGACACAATACTCATCGGCACACCATGTAGACGAACCACATTATCCACATAAAGTCTAGCTAGCTTATCCAAAGTATGAGTGATCTTCATAGGAATAAAATGGGCTGATTTGGTCAACCTATCAACAATCACCCACACAGGTGTCATTGCCTTTACTTGTCCTAGGCAAGCTAGTCACCGAAATCCATGGAGATATCTTCCCACTTCCAAGTTAGGAACAGGGAAGGGGCTGGGGGAAGCAATCCGGGTGGGGGGTGGTGGACGGGGTTCCTGGGGGGGGGGGGGCCCCTTGGGGAGAAAAGGGAGGCGACAACGGGGGGGGGCCCAAAAAAAAAAAAAATGTTCTTTTTTTTTTTTTATATTTGGGGGTGTGGGGGGGGGTTGTTTGGGAAGGTTGGGGGGGCCCCCCGGCCGGGGGGGCTTTTTGGGGGGAGGGGGGGGGGGGGGGGGAAGAGGGGGGGGGGAGGGGGTGGAAAAAAAAAAAAAAAAAAAAAACATAATCACGAACAACCATAACAAGAGTGCGGAAGATAAATCATAGATTCAATAAAGAAAGAATGAATCGTAAACGAAACGGAATAATAAATATATAATCAGAGTGTCAACAGATAAGTAAAGTGAAGCAAAAATCCCACTTTACATCCAAGCGGAAAAGTAGCTCGAAAGAATAAACTAGATAAAAGCTAATCCCAGTAGCAAGTACATTGGGTAACTAAATTATTCTCCACTTTGTAGACGACATCCTTGTAGGTGTAGATCTCATAAATAGCACAAGGACGCTTCCACTCAATGGTCGGACTAAGCATTGTACGGAGCATAACCACCCGTGGAATCTTCAGAGTAATTGTGGTAACCGCAATCACCTTCCTGGAGATATGCCTCTTCGCCTTGCGCTTCCTCGTAGGGACCGTCATAGTATTCCGTACCTGCAGGATAGTCTAACAACATTGTACAATAAAGGAATGAGTTTCGAAGAAACTCGCAAGAAGGCGCTTAAAATCCATAATAACATATATGGCAGAATTCCAGAACAATCATAAATGCAATATGATATGAGACAAACAATGAATGAATGATTCTAACTCTATGTATGCTGGTCTCTATTGGCAGACATGCTTTAAGTCATAGCACCGTACTTCTTTAGGAAAGTCCAATCACACATCAACCCTTTGGTAGTGGGTCCGGCATCCCTCGGGACATTCCATGGGCCTGGGGGTATAGGTCAACACACTCTCTCACATCACCATTGGTCTAAGTACTGGCGCATGTTAGGGTTAAGCCTAGCCAAATGCAAGTCTTCTACTTAGTTATATCAAGTCAGATCCAGATACGTCCATTCCTCGCCCCTGGCGATCCTTTCTGGTATCCTTCACACTAGAGTCCTCATAGTCCCCGACTACGGACTCATCAACCCTATTGATTATCCACATATGGTAAACGGGAAGCTCTCACGTCCTCTCACGGGTTGGTTACCGGTCTTAAGCGCCCGTGAGCCCAAGTCTATCCATATGCAACCCTACCAATAAATGGCCCCCACAATGTGATTCCTGTCCTCTCACGGGTTGGTTACCGGTCTTGAGCGCCCATGAATCCCCATTGCTACCACGGGTCGTTCGGTCTCAATACCCCCTCCGATTAGGGTCGACATAACAGGACATCCTAGCCAAACACTACTAGACAATCCTATATATGTCATCCAACAGTTTAGGAAGGTGTCCAGAGGGCATCTCCGGAAACATCCCATAATATTCCCGTAGTAGTCCAAGGACAGAAATGTCAAAAGGACACCTCTCCTTCCCAAACCATACGTAAGCATACACATGCATCAATTCATATCATCACATATATGGTAACTCCATATATGGAAAGAAATCAATATTTACAATCATTTGTATAACATTGGTAAGTAAATCATACATGAATCAATTCAATATGAATAAGTAATGCTACCGTAATCAAAGTTATGCAACAGTAGTATATCATTGTAAGAATCTAATTTAGGAAACATATTAATGATATTCAAATATAGAAACTAGATTCATGCTATCTATGTAATTAAGGAAATAACCATCCTTACCTTTTATAACTCGCAAAGAATCCTAAGAAATCAAGTAAGATCTTGGCAAACTTGAGAAGAAGGTCCTAAACAAGTATATACACATATTAGGAAAGATCCCTAACAGAAAATATAGCAAAGCATCCGAAATGCACCAATTCTGGAGTTGCTGTACTCATTGGTCGAGTGGATTGGTCGAGTGGTCCAATCGACCAATCAGTCGACCAATGCAGATGTAGCTTAGAAAATCAGAGTTTTGAGATATGAAATCCGAATTTGATGGTTCAAGAGGGTACTAATCAAGGGGTAGACTACATCAGTAGTATTCTAGCATATAGGGGACCTCAAAACACTAATCAAATCAAGGTATCAAGACCCAAATTAGGAAACAAAAAGTTACCATAAATAAATCAAACATGGATCTTGATGAAGTTTGAAATAGAAAACAAGGACAAGAACTATAGGAAGATGGATCATTGCTTTCGGTAATGAAAACATGAAAACATGCATAGGTCTTCATGGTATAAGGCTTAGAAGCATAAATCTAAATAAGGAAATAAAACCTACCATATATGTACTATCATGCATCATGAAGAACACATAGCAAGGTAGAAGAGAACAACTAGAATTCTATGGATTATGGATCATAGAAAGAAAACACAACCATTAACCACTAACATGATCAATGAAAGAAGATCCAAAGAGATCGGAATTCAGATTAGGAAATTAACAGAGATTAAATCATGGTTTGATCATGAATCCTTCAAAAGCTTGCAATGATCATGGTTAAGATCATTGTTCTAGCCTTTAATCCTTAGGATGATCATGAGAACATGTTCGGAGATGTTTGCAACAGAGGATGCAGCATCTCTTCTACTGTCTCAACTCAAAAAGGAAAGAAAAACAAAGATGTAGGAGAAGAAGAGAGAGTAGACATACCTTTTGATGCAAAAAGAAGAGTTCCGACGAAGATCCGCCAAGAAAACTCCAAGGATGCAAGAGAGATGACTTGCAGAGGTCTTTGGTCTGCTCCGCAGGGTTTGGAGGCAGCAAATACGAAGTGGACTCGAGGTTAGGCTTAAATAGAGCAAGAATCAACCTAATTGCCAAAGACAAGACCCATTGGTCGAGTGGATTGGTCGATCGGCCCGCCGACCAATCAGTCGACCAATGCAGATAAAGAAGGCCAAAACAGGGAATTGAAGGCCCGGATCAAATCCAAACCTAAAGGGGTTTTGCACACAAGTCAAGTGACTCACCTAGTAGGTAGAAATGCCTTCAAACCAAGATAGAGATCACTCCAAGTCCATCAACTAATTAGATCTTCATCGAGATTCTGTTTCCATAAATAGCACCTCATCATCAACCTTCATGGATTCAAAGCCGACACCAAGTCCTCTACCGGGATGGCCCAAAGCTGACTTCTTACTTTACTTCGGGTCATCGGACCTACAAATAACAAGGTTTCCGGGTCAAGGTTAGGGCTGGGTTTCACATTCTCCCCCTTAAAGAAATTTCGTCCCCGAAATTGAAAGCGTACTGTGCTTCCAAAGAGGTAAGGAAACTTCTCCTTCATGTCTTCTTCCTTCTCCCAAGAAGCTTCTTCAGGGGTATGGTTCTTCCACCGAATCTTCACCAAAGGAATGGCGCGATTCCGCAGCCGCTTGTCCTTCCTATCCAGGATTTCGGCCGGTTCTTCATCATAGGTCAAATCAGCACTAAGTCCTTCAGTGCTTGCTGCAAAATGTGTTCCGGATTCTCTATGTATTTTCGGAGCATCGAAATATGGAACACATTGTGCACACCAGCAAGAGGCGGAGGTAATGCTAATCGATACGCAACAGGTCCAACCTTTTCCAAAATCTCGAAAGGTCCAATGTAACGAGGGCTAAGCTTTCCCTTAACATTGAATCTCATCACACCCTTCATTGGTGAGACCTTCAGAAAGACTTTCTCTCCAACTTGAAATTCCAAATCGGTCCTTCTCTTATCAAGATAAGATTTCTGTCTCGATCAAGGCACTTAATCCTTTCTCTTATCATATCTACCATAGCACTTGTAGCTTCAATCATCTCAGACCTAAGACTTTTCTTTCAACTGCCTCACCCAAGACAAAGGTGTCCTACAAGTACTACCATACAAAGCCTTGAATGGAGCCATGCCTATTGTTGCTTGATAACCGTTGTTATAGGCAAACTCAACCAAAGCTAGGTGTTCATCCCAATTACCACCCATATCCACCACACAAGATCCGAGCATGTCTTCCAATGTCCGAATTGTCCGCTCGGATTGTCCATCGACCGTGGATGATGAGCTGTACTCAAGTTCAATTGGGTTCCCAAGGCCTTCTCGCAAACTATTCCAAAACCTTGAGGTGAACCTAGGATCACGATCCGAGACAATACTCAATGGCACACCATGCAGACGAACCACATTATCCACATAAAGCCCGGCTAGCTTATCCAGAGTATGAGTGATCTTCATAGGAATGAAATGGGCTGATTTGGTCAACCTATCAACAATCACCCACACAAAGTTGTCATTGCCTTTACTTGTCCGAGGCAAGCTAGTCACAAAGTCCATGGAAATATCTTCCCACTTCCAACTAGGAATAGGAAGGGGTTGAAGTAATCCAGATGGAGGTTGTCGAACGGCTTTCACACGTTGGCAAGTCTCACACTTGGCAACAAAATCGCCAACATCCGCCTTTAGACCAATCCACCAAAAATGTTCCTTCAAGTCCTTGTACATCTTGGTGCTTCCGGGTGTACAAGAAAGACCGACCGGTGTGCTTCCTTCAATATTTCATTCTTAACTTCATCGCTTGTGTGCACACACAGCCTTCCTCTAAACAACAAAGCACCATCCATGGATATACCAAAGTCGGGGTCCGACTCAGATTCGAAGAAATCTTCTCAACTTTGGTCAAAAACTCTTGATCGTAACTCAGCAGAGCAACAATCTTATCTCTAAGACCAGATCTTGCCGTCATGGCGTAAAGAATAAAATCAGAATTCTCGTGAACGATTTCCAAATCAAAACTCTCAATAGAAGACCACAATGGTAAACTCAAAGCATTCAAATCCAAAGTCTTCTTCTCGGTTCTTCCTACTAAGAGCATCAGCAACAACATTTGCTTTCCTGTGATGATACCGAATATCACAATCATAATCGGAGACGAGTTCCAACCATCTCCTTTGTCTCATGTTCAACTCCTTTTGGGTAAAGAAGTACTTCAAACTCTTATGATCCGTGAAAATGGCAATCTTCTCACCGTAAAGATAATGTCTCCAAATCTTCAAAGCAAAGACAACGGCGGCAAGTTCTAGATCGTGAGTGGGGTAATTCCGCTCATAATCCTTCAATTGCCGAGAAGCATAGGCTACGACCTTGCCATGTTGCATCAAGACACAACCCAAACCAATCTTTGACGATCGGTATAAAACTGTCATACCACCGGAACTATCGTGTATAGTCAAAACCGGGCACTTGTCAATCTATCCTTCAACTCTTGGAAATTCTTCTCACAAAGCGCCGACCAAACAAACTTCTCTTCTTTCCCGGTCAACTTAGTCATAGGAGCAGCCAACCGAGAAAAGTTCTCAATAAACCTTCGGTAGTAACCCGCCAATCCAAGAAAACTTCTTATTTCCGTTATCGACTTCGGTCTCTCCCAATCAGCCACAGCTTGGACCTTTTTCAGATCGACACGAATACCTTCGGCTGAAACTACATGACCAAGGAAAACCACTCTCTTAAGCCGTAAATCACACTTGCTAAACTTAGCAAACAACTTCTTTTCTCGCAACCTTTGCAAAGTGAAACTTAGATGACTCGCATGCTCTTCTTCGCTCTTCGAATAGATCAAGATGTCATCAATGAAAACAATCACAAACTTATCAAGCACATCATGAAATACTCGGTTCATGAGGTCCATGAACACCGCAGGAGCATTGGTCAATCCGAAAGGCATGACTCTAAACTCGTAGTGACCATACCGCGTTCGGAAAGCCGTCTTGAAGATATCACTAGACTTCACTTTCAATTGGTGATATCCGGACCTTAAGTCAATCTTTGAGAACACAACCGCACCCTTCAACTGATCGAAGAGATCATCGATTTCGGGCAGCGGATATCTATTCTTGATAGTCAACTTATTCAACTCACGGTAGTCAATGCACAAGCGCATACTACCGCTCTTTCTTCTTGACGAACAAGACCGGAGCTCCCCAAGGTGACACACTAGGCTGTACGAAACCTCTATCAATGAGCTCATTCAACCGATTTTGCAACTCTTTCAACTCAAGTAGGAGCCATCCTATACGGAGCTTTAGATACCGGAGCGGCACCTGTGGACGAGATCAATAGAGAATTCGACATCTCTCGTCCGGAGGCACTCCCGATAGATCATCGTGGAAGACATCAACAAAGTCGCAGACAACTCGACTTCATCGACTCTTTTCTCCACTATACCCTTGCCTTCGGATGAAGCATCATCCACTAGGGCATAGACTTGCATCGCAGCAGCATAAGCACCTTCTTACAAACCCTTCTCTTTTCACCTTGAAATTCAAAGACCGGACTTCCACAAATATGGAACTGAATCTTCTTTGAGGAACAAAGGAACACAGCTTTGTGGGCTGTCAACCAATCAATTCCCAAAATAACATCGAAGTCCTTCATGTCAAGAATCACAAAATTGGCTTCCAAGTTCTTTTCACCAATCAACACAGGACATTTAGATAACCCCTTATCTAGTTTCACAACAGACCAGAGGTGTACTAATCAATAAACAACTAGACAACTTCTCAGGGATTAGGTTAGTCTTCTTGATGAATGCAGATGACATGAACGAATGAGATGCACCCGTATCAAATAAGACAAATGCAGAAATAGAAGCGACTAACAATGTACCCGTAATCACATCATGGCTTGGATCTTGCTCAAGATCGAAATACTCGAAAACTCTACCAGAGGGAGGAGCAGAGCACTCTTCACCATCGGGCAAGGGCTGGCAGCAGCCGCTTCGGACAGCACGAGCAAAATGACCAGCTTGCTTGCAAGAGAAGCAAACAGGATTGCCGGATCCAACAGGGGTGGCTGCAACAGAGGACTCCTCGAACAAAAGGCCTTGCACTCGCACTTGCACTTGCACTAGCATTTGCTGGTGATCGGTTTCCGCCATATCGTTTAAACCGGCCGGGCTGCTGAAAACCCGTGTTCCGACCTACACTCTTAGCCCGAAAGGTAGGAGTGGGGTAGGGTGTAGGTCTCACATAACGACGGTCATTGCGATCCACCAAACCAGAATTCCTTGATCGCCAAGGCTTTTGCACACGAGCACTTTCCTTCTCTCGTTTCTTCCAACTTCTTCGAGTTCTCGCACCACTTGAGCATAGCTCACAATAGGCTGGACCGTGAGGTAAGCTTTAATGGGCTGGCGCAGTCCTTTGAAGAACTTCTTTGCTTTGGCGAGGTCTTCCTTCAAAGAACTGGAGCAAAGAAATGAAGCTCCTCGAACTTCGTTGGTACTCCAACACAGACAAAGTTCCTTGAGTCGTAATCATAAACTCCGCTTCCTTTGCATCCTTCACCGCCTCGGGAAAGTAGTTCATACAAAAAGCCTCTTTGAATAACTCCCAAGTTACAACTCCCGCATGCAAACCTTCCAAAACAGGACGAGTGGAGATCCACCATGCATCGGCTTCTTGTTGCAACTTCGCTCAAAGAAACAAAATCTTCTCGAGCTTCCGAGCATTGCAGATGCCGGAAAGCCTTCTCCAACTCACGAAGCCACTTGTTAGGAAACAAGGGGTCCTTGGTAACTCCAAAGAAAGTGGGTACTTGCATCTTCGTAAAACTCTCCATCAAAGTAGTATGAGGAGTTCCACTAAACCTCCCGCATTCGGGATCGCGGCATGAGGATTCACATTAGCACCAGCCCGGGTCTCATTATGCAGAGTCATGAAACCCACCAACATCCGGTTGAACCGAGCCGCTTGTCGCCGCATCATATTGCCCATGATATTGGCAATATCTCTCAAACTTCCAACATTCGGGGCACCAGGGATCTCATGAGTACCCCGATCAGCATTTGGTATCTCACCACCTCCATGAGGTACTTCACCACCTCCCGAGGTACTTCACCACCACCATGACCACCTGGATTCACCACGCCCACTTCTCGAGTAACCATTCCCGCAAAACCGAGAACATCAAAATACCGAATTTCAAGATTCAACATAAACCACAAGTCCAAATGATTTGAAAACTTAAATCATGATCAAATATATCCATATAGTCATCAAACAATATTCCATAAGGCAAAAATCACATTTTCCAAAAATTCAACAGCAAATGAGGTCACCGTGACCATTGGTCGAGTGGTTGGTCGAGTGACCCAATCGACCAATCGACCAATGAAGACAGTAATACGAAAATTCGCATTATAAGCCTCATTTCCACATTCCAACCTCATTCTAACTTCTTCCAAAGGTGAGAGAGCTCTAGGGAAAATATCCAAGTGTTCCCACAAGTGTTCTTGAGGTGATTTAGTGCTTCACAACAACACCACAACACACCATCTTCAAAAACAAGGTAAATCTCTCATTCTATCTTCCATTTTCATCTTCTCATGCTTGCATTTCAATAAAACCATGCTTTACTTGTATCCAATGCTAGAAATCATGCTTAGGAATGCTTAGAAACATATTCCCTAGGTTTTAAACACAATGCCATGCATAGACAACAAGTTTTAACACATTTGGTGCTCATCTCGCAAAGTTTTATACCGAAATCGATATCTTTAGAAAAATTTCGTTTTCTCTCAAACCGCTTGAAATTTTCGCACGAGATCAAATGCTACATGCTCAAGATGACATTGTAGATAGGTCCATACAATTTGATTTAACCAATTTCAACTTTTCAAAAATCCAATTTTGACCTAAATTGCAAAATCCCCAAATTTCTTCTTGCTGAATTTTCCGCTTTAATCCAAGTTTTCGATCGATTTTCATCAAAACAACTTCATAGGCATGAAATTCCAAGTATTGTGCACATGCTAGTATGTTCAAATCAAATTTCCCCCAAATTTGAAATTTTCCGAAAAATTACGAAAATACCCTTTTGGCTAAAATCTTGAAATAGCACTAATTGGAAATGTCTCTTGTCTCTTTCACGAGTATACATCATGCGAGAGGGGAGGACGAGGAGGAGGTAGAGGTCGAGGTCGCATCGTAGGTGCTCTCGGGGGCAGGGGGTCGGGTTCCTTTCGAGCCCCGAGAGAGGAGGTTAGGAGACCGGACCTATTTGACACACCTCGGAGCCGAGTTTCGTACGAGGCCTACTTCAGCTATCGTAACATCGAGATGGGGCGTCTACTTCACTTACGCCAGCTCGTAGCCTTCGAGGATCCGACAGAGGTTCGACACTTTACGGTGGACTCACCTCTTCACCGAGGATTTGCCGGTATACCCGGAGCTAGTGAGGTTGTTCTTCAGCAACCTTACTTACACAGCAGGAGGCTCGGGGCCGTGGACATCCACTCGGTACTTGTCCTCGGGAGCAGTGGTCCATCGGACACGTATTCGTTTCTCCACCCGGACACCGGCCGAGATCCCTGCAGGTCCCTTACTACCCACATCGGTGTGTGTGGATACCGCCGGAGCAGCACTGGACAGCCATCCGATGCCGTACGAGCTTCGCGAGATATGCTCTACGCTATGGGATAGCCGCCGATGCTTCACACCGAGGACTAGCGGGCTGATGACGGGTTCTCGCACGTATTATCGGTCGCATAGTCGGCCGAAACATCATGCCGAAAGCCGGACATCACCATCGGGTCACGGTGATGGAGGCCTTGGTCATTTACCGCATCTACATGGGCTTCGAGATTGATCTTTCCTACATCATTCAGCAGTCATGCCGGACTTAGTTCTCTGCGGCCTAGCATGCGGAACCTTTGCTATGGGAGGCTTCGACTTTGATCTTCGGGCATTTCGGGGTGAGTTTCGAGGATACTCCGATGGACACTAGATCACGGGGATACCCCATTGGGACTCGGACCATTCGACGGATGAGACTACATCAGTTAGAGAGATCTCCTGGTCCGGAGGGTGAGGATGATGATGAATCGGAGGATGAGGATGAGGGATCCGAGGATGGAGGAGAGGATATCGGTCCCGATAGTGATGATCAGGCCGGAGATGATACAGATATGCGCGAGGCTGAGCTCCGTGCATCACGAGTTTCCTTCATCACATTTCGAGGCAGGTGGCCCTTCACATGCGGTTCCGGAGACTTCGGATCTTGGTGCATGAGATGAGATCGATGACTTCCATGCTAGAGAGGATGGAGGTCGGACAGAGCAGATGTACGAGAGGATGGAGTCTCGACGAGACAGGATAGAGCGTCGGGTGACTCAGCTAGCAGAGGAGTTCCGAGCATATAGAGATCGGAGTAGATCACCTAGATAGACTGTACCTTAGGATTTTCCATTTATGCTTTTTAGATGTAATCATTGTAAAAACTTTTGAAATTAATGAAGTTCATTTTGTTTCTCTTTAATTATTGTATGTTATGCACTTTTCTTTTCCTTGCATTAGTGTCATTTGTTCAAGTATAATTATGGTATGTTATTCGAAATGTTCCGTTATGCTTCAAAGTTCAAGTTTCTAATTCGGTGTTCTATTATTCACTTCTAAGAGTAGAAGAGTCACTTCAGATCAATGACTCCAGAATGTTCAGTTGTTGCCTTTTGTGGTTAGGATCTCCTCGAACCTTGAGCTCGATACCAATCTGTCACGCCCTCCCAGCCGGTACCCTATCCGGCATACCCGAGAGTGTGATCCACAGCCCGAAGATCGGGTATCGAGTGATCAACCTCCCACATAAGCAATAACATAATCACGAACAACCATAACAAGAGTGCGGAAGATAAATCATAGATTCAATAAAGAAAGAATGAATCGTAAACGAAACGGAATAATAAATATATAATCAGAGTGTCAACAGATAAGTAAAGTGAAGCAAAAATCCCACTTTACATCCAAGCGGAAAAGTAGCTCGAAAGAATAAACTAGATAAAAGCTAATCCCAGTAGCAAGTACATTGGGTAACTAAATTATTCTCCACTTTGTAGACGACATCCTTGTAGGTGTAGATCTCATAAATAGCACAAGGACGCTTCCACTCAATGGTCGGACTAAACATTGTACGGAGCATAACCACCCGTGGAATCTTCTGAGTAATTGTGGTAACCGCAATCACCTTCCTGGAGATATGCCTCTTCGCCTTGCGCTTCCTCGTAGGGACCGTCATAGTATTCCGTACCTGCAGGATAGTCTAACAACATTGTACAATAAAGGAATGAGTTTCGAAGAAACTCAGTAAGGCAGTTAAAATCCATAATAACATATATGGCAGAATTCCAGAACAATCATAAATGCAATATGATATGAGACAAACAATGAATGAATGATTCTAACTCTATGTATGCTGGTCTCTATTGGCAGACATGCTTTAAGTCATAGCACCGTACTTCTGTAGGAAAGTCAATCACACAACGCCTTTTGGTAGTGGGTCCGGCATCCCTCGGGACATTCCATGGCTGGGGGTATAGGTCACCGCTCTCTCACATCACCATTGGTCTAAGTACTGGCGCATGTTAGGGTTAAGCCTAGCCAAATGCAAGTCTTCTACTTAGTTATATCAAGTCAGATCCAGATACGTCCATTCCTCGCCCCTGGCGATCCTTTCTGGTATCCTTCACACTAGAGTCCTCATAGTCCCTGACTACGGACTCATCAACCCTATTGGTTATCCACATATGGTAAACGGGAAGCTCTCACGTCCTCTCACGGGTTGGTTACCGGTCTTGAGCGCCCGTGAGCCCAAGTCTATCCATATGCAACCCTCCAATAAATGGCCCCCACAATGTGATTCCTGTCCTCTCACGGGTTGGTTACCGGTCTTGAGCGCCCATGAATCCCCATTGCTACCACGGGTCGTTCGGTCTCAATACCCCTCCGATTAGGGTCTGACATAACAGGACATCCTAGCCAAACACTACTAGACAATCCTATATATGTCATCCAACAGTTTAGGAAGGTGTCCAGAGGGCATCTCCGGAAACATCCCATAATATTCCCGTAGTAGTCCAAGGACAGAAATGTCAAAAGGACACCTCTCCTTCCCAAACCATACGTAAGCATACACATGCATCAATTCATATCATCACATATATGGTAACTCCATATATGGAAAGAAATCAATATTTACAATCATTTGTATAACATTGGTAAGTAAATCATACATGAATCAATTCAATATGAATAAGTAATGCTACTGTAATCAAAGTTATGCAACAGTAGTATATCATTGTAAGAATCTAATTTAGGAAACATATTAATGATATTCAAATATAGAAACTAGATTCATGCTATCTATGTAATTAAGGAAATAACCATCCTTACCTTTTATAACTCGCAAAGAATCCTAAGAAATCAAGTAAGATCTTGGCAAACTTGAGAAGAAGGTCCTAAACAAGTATATACACATATTAGGAAAGATCCCTAACAGAAAATATAGCAAAGCATCCGAAACAGACCAATTCTGGAGTTGCTTTGTACTCATTGGTCGAGTGGATTGGTCGAGTGGTCCGATCGACCAATCAGTCGACCAATGCGATGATAGCTTAGAAAATCGGAGTTTTGAGATATGAAATCCGAATTTGATGGTTCAAGAGGGTACTAATCAAGGGGTAGACTACATCGGTAGTATTCTAGCATATAGGGGACCTCAAAACACTAATCAAATCAAGGTATCAAGACCCAAATTAGGAAACAAAAAGTTACCATAAATAAATCAAACATGGATCTTGATGAAGTTTGAAATAGAAAACAAGGACAAGAACTATAGGAAGATGGATCATTGCTTTCGGTAATGAAAACATGAAAACATGCATAGGTCTTCATGGTATAAGGCTTAGAAGCATAAATCTAAATAAGGAAATAAAACCTACCATATATGTACTATCATGCATCATGAAGAACACATAGCAAGGTAGAAGAGAACAACTAGAATTCTATGGATTATGGATCATAGAAAGAAAACACAACCATTAACCACTAACATGATCAATGAAAGAAGATCCAAAGAGATCGGAATTCAGATTAGGAAATTAACGAGAGATTAAATCATGGTTTGATCATGAATCCTTCAAAAGCTTGCAATGATCATGGTTAAGATCATTGTTCTAGCCTTTAATCCTTAGGATGATCATGAGAACATGTTCAGAGATGTTTGCAACAGAGGATGCAGCATCTCTTCTACTGTCTCAACTCAAAAAGGAAAGAAAAACAAAGATGTAGGAGAAGAAGAGAGAGTAGACATACCTTTTGATGCAAAAAGAAGAGTTCCGACGAAGATCCGCCAAGAAAACTCCAAGGATGCAAGAGAGATGACTTGCAGAGGTCTTTGGTTCGTTCCAGAGGGTTTGGAGGCAGCAAATACGAAGTGGACTCGAGGTTAGGCTTAAATAGAGCAAGAATCAACCTAATTGCCAAAGACAGCACCCATTGGTCGAGTGGATTGGTCGACTGGCCCGATCGACCAATCAGTCGACCAATGCGAGACAACAAGGCCAAAACGGGGAATTGAAGGCCCAGATCAAATCCAAACCTAAAGGGGTTTTGCACACAAGTCAAGTGACTCACCTAGTAGGTAGAAATGCCTTCAAACCAAGATAGAGATCACTCCAAGTCCATCAACTAATTAGATCTTCATCAGGATTCTGTTTCCATAAATAGCACCTCATCATCAACCTTCATGGATTCAAAGCCGGACACGGGGGGCCAAGTCCTCTTCGGGGGGGGGCCAAAGGGGGCTTTCTTTTTTTTGGGGGGGGGGGGGCCAAAAAAAAAGCTGGGGGGGGGGGGGGGGGGGGGGGGTTTGTTGTGTTGTGTTGGTTGTTTTTTTTTATTTTTTTTTTTTAAGATCTTCATTTGCTGGCACACACAATCTACCTCTAAACAATAAAGCACCATCCATGGATATACCAAAGTCGGGATCCGACTCAGGATTCGAAGAAATCTTCTCAACTTTGTCCTTAAGTTCCGGATCAGAACTCGCAAAACAACAATCTTATCTCTAAGACCACACCTTGCCGTCATAGCGGAAAGAACAACAAAGAGAATTCTCGGGAACAACTTCCAAATCAAAACTCTCAATAGAAGACAACAAGGGTAGACTCAAAGCATTCAAATCCAAAACCTTCTTCCGAATCTTCCTACTAAGAGCATCAGCAACAACGTTTGCCTTACCGGGGTGATACTTGAATATCACAATCATAATCGGAGACTAGTTCCAACCATCTCCTTTGCCTCATGTTCAACTCTTTCTGAGTAAAGAAGTATTTCAAACTCTTATGGTCCGTGAATATGGAAATTTTCTCACCATAGAGGTAATGTCTCCAAATCTTCATAGCAAAAACAACAGCGGCAAGCTCTAAATCATGAGTGGGGTAATTCCACTCATAATCCTTCAATTGCCGAGAGGCATAGGCTACAACCTTACCGTGCTGCATCAGTACACAACCCAAACCAATCTTCGACGCATCAGTATAGACTGTCATACCACCAGAATTATTAGGTATAGTCAAAACTGGGGCACTTGTCAGTCTATCCTTCAATTCTTGGAAATTCTTCTCACACGCGCCAGACCAAACAAACTTCTCTTCTTTCCGGGTCAACTTAGTCATAGGGGCAGCTAACTGAGAAAAGTTCTCAATAAACCTTCTGTAGTAACCTGCCATACCAAGGAAACTTCTTATTTCCGTTACAGTCTTCGGTCTTTCCCAATCAGCAGCTGCTTGAACTTTCTCAGGATCAACACGAATACCTTCAGCAGAAACCACATGGCCGAGGAATACTACACTCTTTAGCCAGAAATCACACTTGCTAAACTTAGCATAAAGTTTCTTTTCTCGCAATCTTTGTAAAGTGAAATCTAGATGCCTTTCATGCTCTTCTTCACTTTTTGAATAGATCAGAATATCATCAATGAAGACAATAACAAACTTATCGAGCACATCATGGAAGACTCGGTTCATGAGGTCCATGAACACAACAGGAGCATTAGTCAAACCAAAAGGCATGACTCTAAACTCATAATGGCCGTACCTTGTTCGGAAAGCTGTCTTGAAGACATCACTTGACTTCACTTTCAACTGGTGATATCCAGACCTTAAGTCAATCTTTGAGAACACAGCTGCACCCTTCAATTGATCAAAGAGATCGTCAATCCGGGGCAGCGGATATCTATTCTTGATAGTCAACTTATTCAACTCACGGTAGTCAATGCACAGACGCATACTACCATCTTTCTTCTTGACGAACAAGACCGGAGCTCCCCAAGGTGACACACTAGGTTGTATGAAACCTCTTTCAATGAGCTCATTTAACTGATTTTGCAACTCTTTTAACTCAGTAGGAGCCATCCTATACGGAGCCTTAGATATCGGAGCGGCACCAGGGACGAGATCAATAGAAAACTCAACATCCCTATCTGGAGGCACTCCCGATAGATCATCAGGGAAGACATCAACAAAGTCACAGACAACTTTGACTTCGTCAACTCTTTTCTCCACTTTTCTCTTGCCTTCAGAAGAGGCATCATCTACTATGGTGTAGATTTGCATCAGTCAGTGAGACAATATCTTTTTACCAACCCGTCTTTTCTCACCTTGAAATTCAAAAACTGAACCTACGCAAGTATTGAATTGAATCTTTCTCGAGGAGCAAAGAAATACAGCTTTGTGGGCTGTTAACAGGTCAATTCCCAAAATAACATCGAAGTCTTTCATATCAAGAAGTACCAAATTAGCTTCCAAGTTTATCTTACCAACCAACACCGGACATTTAACTAATCCTTTATCTAGTTTCACAATAGGACCAGTTGGTGTACTAATCAATAAACAACTAGACAATTTCTCAGGGATTAGGTCAGTCTTCTTAATGAATGCAGATGATATGAACGAATGAGATGCACCCGTATCAAATAAAACAAATGCAGGAAAAGAAGCGACTGACAATGTACCCGTGATCACATCATGGCTTCCATCTTGCTCAGTACTAGAGATACTGAACACTCTACCAGAGGGAGGAGCAAGAGCACTCTTCACCACTGGGGCAGGCTGCTGGACAGGCTTCTTCAGACAATCACGAGCAAAATGACCGGACTGCTTACAATAGAAGCAAATAGGATTGCTTGGTCCTACCGGGACAGCTGCAACAGGAGGCTTCTGAACAAAAGGCTTAGGATTCGCATTCACCGGCCTAGCACTTGCATTCACTGGTGGTCGATTTCCGCCATACTGAAACTGACCAGGCTGTCGGAGACTAGGGCTTTGACCTATACTCCTAGGTTGAAAAGCAGGAGTGGGATAGGGTGTAGGTCTCACAAAGCGCCGATCATTACGATCCACCAAACCAAGGTTTCTAGACTGCCAAGGCCTTTGCACGCGAGCATTCTCCTTTTCATTTTCTTCCAACTTCTTCGAGTTCTGCACCACTTGGGCATATCTCTCTATAGGCTGGACAGTGAGATAGCCTTTAATGGCAGGGCGCAATCCTTTAAAGAACTTCTTCGCCTTAGCAATATCAGGCTTTAGGGAATCCGGAGCAAAGAAATGAAGTTCCTCAAACTTTTGTTGGTACTCAACACAAACAAGGATCCTTGTGCGAGAGCCATTAACTCAGCTTCCTTCGCATCCTTTACCGCCTCAGGGAAATAATTCATGCAAAAAGCCTCTTTGAATAAATCCCAAGTTACAACACCTGCATGCAAACCTTCCAAAACGGGCCGAGTGGAAGTCCACCAAGCATCGGCTTCATGCTGCAACTTATGCTCAGCAAACAAAATCTTTTGAGCTTCGGAGCATTGCAGATGATGAAAAGTCTTTTCTAACTCACGAATCCACTTGTTAGGGAACAAGAGATCCTTGGTAACACTAGTAAAGTTGGGCACCTGCATCTTCAGAAAACTCTCCATCAGGCGAGTATGAGGAGTTCCAGCAAGGCCACCCGCATTTGGAATTGCGGCATGAGGATTCACATTAACACCAGCACGAGTCTCATTATGCAGTGTCATGAAACCCATCAACATCTGATTAAACTGAGCTGCTTGCTGTTGCATCATATTGCCCATGATGTTGGCAATATCATGAAAGCTTCCGACATTCGGGGCACCTGGTATGTCCTGGGTACCTTGGTCATCAGTCTGCTGATCATGACCGCCTTCAGGTATTTCACCACGACCACTTCCATGACCACTGGATTCACCATGCCCACTTCTCAGAGTAACCATTCTGCAAGAACCGAAAACATCAAAATTCCAAATTTCGAAGTTTCAATGAAATCAATATGTCCAAATGATTTTAAAAATTTAATTCATGCTTAAACACATCCATTTAGTCATCCAACAACAATTCATAGGACAAAAATCACATTTTCCAACATTTCAACCAAGATTGGAGCCTATCGGGTCCATTGGTCGGTTGATTGGTCGATTGACCCAATCGACCAATGAGTCGACCAATGCTCACAGAATACGAAAATTCGCATTATAAGCCTCATTCTAACTTCTTCCACAAGTGAGTGAGCTCTAGGGAAACATCTTCTAAGGTTCTTTCAAGCATCTTTGGGTGATTCAAGTGTTTTAACAACAACACCACAACTCACATTCATCAAACACAAGGTAAGACTATCATTTTCTCTTTTACTTTCATCTTCTCATGCTTGCATTTCAATCAAATCCATGTTTACTTGTATCCATTGTTAGAAATCATGTTTAGGAATACTTAGAAACATATTCCCTAGGTTTTAAACACAATGTCATGAATAGACAACAAGTTCAACACCTTCTTGCACTTCTCGCAAAGTTTTCGTACCGAAATCGTTATCTTTAGAAAAATTTTGATTTCTCACAAATCGCTTGGAGTTTTCACATGAAATCAATTGCTACATGCTCCAGATGATACTGTAGATATGTCCATATAGTTTGATTTAACCAATTTCAACTTTACAAAAAAATCAATTTTGACCTAGAATGCAAAATCCCCAAATTCTTTCTTGCTGAATTTTTCGCTTTATGCCAAGCTTTCGATCGAATTTTATCAAAAAAATTTCATAGACATGAAATTCCAAGTATTATGCACATGCTAGTATCTTCAAATCGAATTTCCCCCAAATTTGAAATTTTCCGAAAATTTACGAAAATACCCTTTTGGCTTAAATCTTGAAATAGCACTTAACCAACAATGTCTTTGTCTCTACTACAGATATTCACTATGCCGAGAGGAGTACGCGGACGTGGTAAAGGTCGCATAGTAGGGGCACTCAGAGGTAGAGGCCAGGTTCCTTCAGAGCCTAGACAGCATGTCCGGAGACCAGATCGCTTCGACACTCCACAGGCCGAGTTCCTGTATGAGGCCTACTTCAGCTACTGCCAGATCGAGCTAGGACGTCTATTACACCTTTGTCAGCTCCGAGTCTTTAGGATACAGCAGAGGCTTGACACCTTGCAGTGGACTCATCTCTTCACAGATGATCTGCCTGTATACCCTGAGCTAGTGAGGTTGTTCTTCAGTAACCTTACTTACACCGAAGAGGCTAGAGGTCCAGGGCATCCACTTAGACTTGTCCTTAGGAGAAGGGTCCTTCAGACTCAGATTCGCTTTTCCACCAGATCGTTAGCCGAGATCTTGCGGATCCCTCACTACCCAGATCAGTGCGTATGGATACCTGCAGGAGAAGCTATAGATAGCTACTTGATGCCATATGAGCTGCGCGAGATATGCTCTACACCCGTGGGACAGGCCGCCGGTGCTTCACTCCGAGGAACAGCGGACAGATGACAGATGCTGCACGAGTTATCGGTCGCATCGTCGGCCGAAACATCATTGCCGAAGGCTGGACATCACCATAGGGTCACAGTGATGGAGGCCCTAGTCATCTATCGGATTTACATGGGCTTCGAGATTGACCTTTCCTACATCATACAACAGGTTATGCTGGACTTGGTTCTGCGGCCTAGCATGCGGAATCTTTGCTATGGGAGGTTACTGACTTTGATCTTCAGGCATTTCGGGGTCAGTTTCGAGGATACACCAGTGGACACTGGTCCACGAGGATATGTCATAGGGACTAGGATGATACGTCAGATGGGACTGACACAGACAGAGAGATCTCCTGGTCCAGAGGGTGAGGAGGATGATGAGACAGAGGATGAGCAGGAGTCAGAGGATGGTGGAGAGGATATCGGTCCTGACAGTGATGATGATCAGGCCGGAGATGATACTGAGATGCACGAGACAGTGCCGGAGCATCACGATTTCCCTTCCTCGCACTTCGAGACAGGTGGTCCTTCTCATGCGGTTCCAGAGACTTCGGATCTCAGTGCACAGATGAGATCGATGACTTCCATGCTGGAGAGGATGGAGGTCAGACAAGAGCAGCTATATGAGAGGATGGAGTCACGACAGGATAGGATTGAGCATCAGGTGACTCAGCTTTCAGAGGAGTTCCGAGCTTACAGAGATCAGAGGAGATCACCTAGATAGACTGTACTAGGATTTTCATTTATGCTTTTCAGATGTAGTTGTAAAACTTTTCTTAAAGTTAATGAAGTTCTCCCTGTTTCACTTTATTATTGTGTATTATGCACCTTTCTTTTATTGCATTAAGTGACAATTGTTTAAGTATAATTATTGTGCATTATTCAGAATTATCCAGTTATGCTTCATTAATAGTTTCTAGTCCAAGTGTTCTATTATTCACTTCTAAGAGTAGATGAGTCACTTCTGGATCTATGACTCAGGAATGTTCTATTACTGTTTTCTGGGGTTAGGATTTCCTTGATCTTTGGGCTCTGATACCATTCTGTCACATCCTCCCAGCCGGTACCCTAACTGGCATACCCGAGAGTGTGATCCACAGCCCCGAAGATCAAGTATCGAGGAAATCATCCTCCCACATATGCAACAACATAATCATGAACATAAATAAATCAAGGTTTAATATTATAAACAAGGTTCAAAACAAGAAATGAACAATCAGAATAATCAGAGTGCGGAAAGATACCAGATATCCAATGATATCAAAAAGGAGTGAAGTGAGGCGGAAACTCACTTTACCAAAATAGCGGAACGTAGTATAAAAATCAAAAGGGATTACAACTGAAACAAATGTACTAATAAATAAACTAAGATCAAACGTCTTCAAGTTTATAGATAACGTCTTCATAAGTATGGACTTCATCAATCCAATGAATCCGCTCTAACTCTATGCCGTTCTCAAAAGTAGTACGCAGCTTGATCCACCGGGGGATCATCAAAGTAATCTTGATCGTTGCCAGTATTTTGCGTGTAATACGCTTCATCAGCTTGTGCTTCGTTGTACTGCTCGTCATAGTATTCTGTACCTGCAGGATAATCTAACAAAAAGAAATATACAACAGGAATGAGTTTCGAAGAAACTCAATAAGGTAGTTAATCCATAACATCATAGATAACATGTGGCAAAACATAACATGATGCAATGTAGTATGAAACAAGTAATGTATGTATGCATCTAACTCTATGTATGCTGGTCTCTATGGCAGACATGCTTTAAGTCATAGCACCGTACTTCTTTGGGTAGGTCACGCATACGGCTCCTGTTGGTAGTGGGTCCGGGCATCCCTCTCGGACAAACCATGGTAGGGGGTTAACTCAACACACTCTCTCACAACCATTTGGCATAAGTACCGGCACATGTCAGGGAAAAGCCTAGCCCAATGCAAGTCATCTACTTAGTTACATCAAGTCAGTTCCAGATACTTCCATTCCTCCCCTCTCGGGATCCTTTCCGGTATCCTTTACACTAGAGTCACGGATATTACTCACCGGACTCATCAACCCTATTGGTTATCCACATATGGTAAACGGGAAGCTCTCATGTCCTCTCACGGATATAACTCACCGGTCTCGAGCGCCCATGAGCCCAAGTCTAGCCATATGCAACCCTCCAATAAATGGCCCCCACAATGTGATTCCCGTCCTCTCACGGATATAACTCACCGGTCTTGAGTGCCCGTGAATCCCCATTGCTACCACGGGTCGTTCGGTCTCAATACCCTTCCGAATCGGGTCTGATATAACAGGGGTATATCCTAGCCAAACACTGCTAGACATCCCTAGGTATGACAACCATTGATTCGGGAAAGTGTGGATGGGCAACCCCGGAAACATCCCATACTATTTCCGATAATGTCCAAGGACAGAAGTGTCAAAAGGACACTTCCCAATCCCAAACCAAACTTAAGCAAACACATTCTCAGATCAGTCATGACATACACAACCAGTAGTTCATCATATAAAAGAGAATGTAAAAGCAACATCAGATTAAGCAGTAATAAGTAATTCATATAACATAAACAATGAAAAGATGATATAATTAAGTGCTACTGTTCCCACAGTAGGAGATCATAATTAAAATACAATAACAGTAGGTAATCTCATAGTTTCATAAAGTAGAAACCAGAGAACAAGCAATCTATGTAGTTAAGGAATCAACTGTCCTTACCTTCTAACTTGAATGGAATCTTAAAGAATCAAGTATGATCTTGACAAAACCTGAGAAGACAGTCCTAAACAAGTGCACACAACATGTTAGGAAAGATGCATAAAGGAAAAGATCATAAATCAATCGAAACAGACCAAGATTGAGGTTGTTGTACTCATTGGTCGATTGATTGGTCTCTGACTGGACCGAGTCGACCAATGAGTCGACCAATGCAGACAATGGCCTGCAAGAATCCGAATTTTGAGAATCCAGAACCGAATTCGATGGTTCAAAAGGGTACAATTAAGAGGGGAATTATCATGGTAGTATTCTAGGGTATAGAGGATATCAAACCATAACTCAAAACAATTCTCAAGTTACAACCTGGAAATCATGAGGTTAACCTGATTAGGGTTATCATAGGTTAGGAGGAAAAAAAAAATAGAAAGATTAAAGATAATGAACTAGGATATGAAAGAATTCAGATCTAGTAAAGGAAACATAATAATTGGGTTACCATGATTAAACTAGAGGTTCTTGATCTTACCCAAGAATTAGGGTTTTACCCTTTTGGTTCCCTCGGAAAATAATTGTGAGATCGAATGAACAAAGACAAATCAAAACAGGAAAGTATAGATGATTAAATTTTAGGTTAACACAATATTACTCAAGAAGATTTTTCTTCACAAGGGAGGTTACCAAAAGTTTTCCAGACAATGACACAGGTTGGGGTTTCAAAGAATTAGGGTTAGGTTTTCAAGAATTCAATAAGTAGGGTTTAAGAACATGATGATGATCATGAGTCTTAAAGAATAGGGTGAGATCAGAGAATTGATGATTATAAGAATGCTTCATCACCTTTCTGATCTCAATGAAAACAGAATAAAAGAAAGAAAATCAGAGATAGAAGAGAGAGTGGTTGAGATCATACCTTTGCCGTAGAAAGATGAAGAATTCTTCAAGTCTTTGAAAGAGATCACCAAAGAATGCAAGGGAATGGGTTAGATTAGGGTTCTAACTCGTTCCAGAGGCTTAGGAGGCAGATGAGGCGGAGTATTCCCGAGATTAGACTTAAATAGAAGTGACAGGATTCAAATTTCAAAAACAGAATCAATTGGTCGATTGATTGGTCGATTGATCCAATCGACCAATGAGTCGACCAATCAAGACAGCAACTTCAAAACAGGGAATTGAAGGCTCGGATCAAGTCCAAACATCAAGGGGTTTTGCACACCTCTAGAGTGACATACCTAGGAGTTAGAAATGCCTTTGAATCAATACAGAGACCACTCCAAGACCATCAACTAATCCAATCTTCATCCGGGTGCAGTTTCCACCATTGGAACACTAGCATCAACACTCATGGATTCCAATCCAGCCATCAATTCTTCAACTGAAATGGCCCAAAGATGACTTCTTGCCTTACTTCGGGTCACTGGACCTACAATAAATAGAGTTTCCGGATTGGGGGGGGGGGGGGGGGGGGGGGGGGAGTTTTTTTCCTTTTTTTTTTTTTTGGGCGGGGGGGGGGGGTGGGGGGTGGTGGGGGGGGGGGGGGGGGGGGGGGGGGGGGGGGGGGGGGGGGGGGGGGGGGGGGGGGGGGGGGGGGGGGGGGGGGGGGGGGGGGGGGGGAGGTATTTTTTTTTTTTTTTTTTGTGGTGGGGGGGGGGGGGGGGGGGGGGGGGGGGGGGGGGGGGTAGGGGTGGTGGATTTAATTTTTTTTTTGTGTTGGTTGGGGGGGTGTTTTTTTTATTTTTTTTTTTTTTTTTGTGTTGGGGAAGAAAACCTCACTCAATTTGACCTTGTATAGCCTTTCAAATCCCTACTTGAAGTTGCTGTTCTAAACCTGAGTTTTCTGCTGAAAATATTTTTGGTCGATCCTTTTGGTCGATACCATCGACCAAGGACCATCGACCAAAATATCCCAGTCTGCCAAGTCAATGATTCCATGGAATATTCCTTTTCTATTTAATATGACCTCGAGCATTGAGCCTTTTGCAATCATTTTTCTCACCTGGGAACGTGGGGAGAGCTTCCCAAAGCAACTCCTTGGTTAGTGTGAAGGGTATCTCATCAAAGACACTTAGTTTATCATTGATTATTGTCTTCATCTTCCACACTAAGGTATGACTCCTCATTCCACTCTCTACCCTACCATTTTCTACTCTTTTCTATTGTCACCTTGCTGATGAGACATTTGGAATGGTGCTGCAACCTTGCAACCACCACTCCAAGTGCCTACTCATGCTCAATCCATGATTCCCTTAGCTATTCATTGATGCTATGCTTATATCTCATGCCTAGCATATGTATTCCATGATTTACCTATTAACATCATACCATTTGATATCAAACTGAGCTATAGAGTGTATTATGTTCATGTTTAACATTGCCATATGATTCCAATCGAATTTCTATTAGTTCCTCTAACTATTGCATGCTATTCCTCATCAATGCAATCAATTCCAACTCATGCCATGATGTTTATCACTTGAACTTGATAGCTCAAATTGGGGCTTTTTAATTAGACCATTGGATTGGGTTAATTCCTTGATTTATAGTGTCCTACTACTGTTGTTAAGTATGCCTCCAAGTTTCGGATTGATCCGAACACCGGAAGACTCATTTCGGACCAAAATCCCCAAAATCCACTATTCTCGCTCCTCGAGGACAATTTTGGTCGATCCTTTTGGTCGATACCATCGACCAAGACCATCGACCAAAGTTGTTCTTGACAACAACCTTGGTCGAGTTTTGACCCAAATGACATCCGATCTTCCCGACTTCTTTTCTAACTTATTATTGATGTTTGTTTAGGGCCTTAACAATTCTATTGGACTATTCTTGGTATTCTCAATTCATCATCAATTCATCCAAGGTAAGGATGGTTATATCCATAAACATATAAGTCATCAAATATTGAACTGTGCTTTATTTAAAGAATGAAATCCCTAAATTTCCTTTCAATCATTATGAGACTGTTACATATGTGTTAGAACAGTAGCATTTAAATCTTTATACTCTGGTTGTGTTACTTTATCATTTTGATTTGCTTATGTTTATAATGATTCGTTTAAATATCATGATTTGATTACTATTATGAATATGCATTGGATGCATGAGAAATGATGAGATTGGATGTGTGATTGCTTACGTATGACTTGGGATTTGGGGGTGTCCTACTGACACTTCTGTCCTTGGGCATCGGAGGGAATAGTATGGGATGTTCTCCGATGGTGCCTATCGACACTCTCCCGAGTTATTGGATGACATACATAGGAATGTCTAGTTGTGTGGCTAGGTTCATCCTTGTCGTGTTTGACCCGAATCGGAAGGGCATTGAGATCGAACAACCCGTGGTAGTGTATGGTTAGATGGGCGCTCTAGGCCGGTAGCCAATCTGGTAGGGGACATAAACCATGCTACGGATACCTGAAAGGGGCAATTTATTGGTAGAGTTGCATATGGATAGACTTGGGCTCACGGGTGCTCAAGACCGGTAACCAATCCGTGAGAGGACGTGAGAGCTTCCCGTTTACTATATGTGGATGACCAATAGGGTTGATGAGTCCGAAATCCGGGATTTCGCTGACTCTAGTGTGAAGGATACCGGAAAGGATCGCCGGGGGCGAGGAATGGACGTATCTGAATCGACTTGACCGATCGAGTAGATGACTTGCATTGGGCTAGGCTTTACTGTGACATGCGCCAGTACTTGACCAAATGGTGATGTGAGAGAGTGGTGACCGATCCCCTTACCACGGCTTTTTGATGACTTTACCGATCTTCCCCGGGCATTCCCAAGATATGGAAATGGGAGAGTGACTGACGACCCAGAGAAGTACGGTGCTATGACTTAAAGCATGTCTACCCTAGAGACCAGCATTCATAGAGTTAGGCTCATATCTGCATCATATGTTCCATATCACATTGCATTATTATATGTTCTGAATGTGTATGATTTCTAATTATGGAATAACTTCCTTGCTGAGTTCTTCGAACTCATTCCTTTTTGTGCAAATGTTTTAGATTACATTCCAGGTACCAAAGATTACGATGGCACCTCCTATGAGGTGGACTATGATTCCACATACTACCCTCCAGGTAGTGGCGTCGGTGAGGATCCGTATATTGGAGCCGAGGAGGATTACTATCCGCACCAGGGTTAGCCCCACAGTTGTGCGGGAGCGGCAGGGTTTACTTCATCCGTACTGTTGAGGAGACCACCATTAGTATAGAAGAAACCCTAGCATAGTGCCCCATTCCCCTGGTGTATTTGTGGAACCTTGGATCTTGTAATTAACTTGTCTTTGAATTATTCTTGTGACACTTGGATATGTAACTAACTTGATTTACTTCTTTTCCACTGCTCTGAGAGGGTGGCTACCACACCTTCTCACCCTTTATGATTTTGATCACACTTTATTATTATCTATATTCCGCACTCTGATTTAGTTATTCTTATCTTATTCATGATACTTAGTATTAGCTGTTTTTACCATTGATTATTACTGTTCATGATTGTGTTACCGTGTATGTGGGAGGCATGGACCTCAGATCATTGATCCTTGGACTGTGGATCACATCCCGGGTATTCCAAATGGGGTACCGGCTGAGTGGATGTGACAAAGTCAGTTGATGAACTTAATCACAAATGGCTCTGCTAGAACCCAGAGCTAAGGAATGAATAACAAGAATACGATTCAGATAGTAAGCATCTGAGTGTTTTCGTCCGTTCCTACTTTGTGGGTAGGTGATGTCTTATATAGAGTGTACCTTCGAATCTCCTTCGTTGGATGTATTTGAGCCTTCTTCGGGTAGTCGTTGGATCTTAACAGATAGATCCGTTGAGTGATAGACTTCTACTAGTTTGGACTAGTAGATGACTCCTAGGATAACTCGATTGTTATCTGATGGTTATCCGTATGATAGCAATGAGTGACAGCCACCGAATTCTGCTAGTCATCATTAGGTTGATTAATCTATTCCGAAAGTATCGGATTAGGGTGTGCTTGTGGCTGAGTTAGTTTTCTTCCTCAGCAAGGTATCTCCTGGACCCGGCTCGCTCGGAAGCGAGTCGATTCCTTTCGCCCCGACCGGAGTCGAGGGTCGAACCAAGAATGAACCAAGTTCGATCATATTTTTTCAATATCACGAGCCCCCCAGACCAAGCATTCGGTCAATCCCGAGGGCTTGGTTTTTAACTGGGTTCTTCGTCAAACAATAGTCTTGCATAACCCTCAACCCATTAAATGTCATATCACATTTAATGCGGTTGTGTAGCTTTTCCTCGAGCATGGTGAGGGTGACGCCAAGCGTCCTTTGCAGCCGAAACTATCGTTGCTCACGCAATCAAAACGACGGTTTCTGAACTCCTGTTTTGGATTCTTGAGTTCAAACTTTCGAACCGTCTTCAAATCTCGATCGTTGATGCTGAATTCATCTCGATCGTACACGTCCTCGAATACTCGTGCGGGTGCTTAAAAGCGGTTCGTTGTCTTCGTAGGTTTCATTCTCCTTGTTGGAATTTTGAAACCTCGTCGTCTTCTTCGCGCCTTCATGATCCTCTCGTTCTCGAGCTTTCTGTCTCAGTGATTTAGTAAGTTAACTGACTCCTTTGCAAAGTTTTACTTTCGTCTCCAGGCTTCTTTTTCTTCTAGAAACCAACAATCAGACTTTTCAGTAATGGAGGACAGTAGGGTTTCTTCTAAAATTTCCCCTGTGCCTAGCGCCGGTAAAGGCGATAGTGGTGATGAGGCATTCGTTTCGGTCTCCTCTGAGCAGTTGGATAGTGATAAGAAAACCCTAACTGCTCTTTGGCGTGACTTCGCAAAAGTTAACCAACAGAGAAAAGTAGAAGAAAAAGCTGAGACTTCCTCTGCCCTTCCTGAGTCTGGACCATCCATGACTTCTAAGGTGACTGCCGAGTCCTCTAGGCAGTCAAAACAACCTACCAAGTCCACCGGTGGACTTGATTCTGTTGCTTCCTCCTATAACGAGGGAGAAGGAAAAGAAAATGTAAAATGTGACTAGTAGATTTGGAAATCCATTAAAACCTTGGGAAACACAACAACATTAACTAGGCCTGCGTTTGTTTGCAAAGGTGGGGTAGAAAAAAAAAAACATGTTAAACCCATGTGTAGAGGGGTGAGGGAGAAGGAAAAGAAAATAAAGGATTTTGTGGAAAAATGATAGTGGTGGATTTCACTTTTTACTTTTTCAAACTGTTTCACAAAATTCCGCCAAATTTATGGGGTTTTAAAAAAGTTTGGGATGGGAAAATTGGGCTGTCACCTCACCAGACAAGTTTCCTTGATTCAAGGAAGCTTATCTCTCACTTTTTCACCCCAAGCAACCAAACAATCTATACTTTTAAGAAAAGTAAAATAAAAATTTTTTTTTTCAAGAATTTTCTCACCCCTTTTTTCCCTCCCCACCTTTATTCCAGCAAACAAACGCAGCCTAGGTTTCCTAGGCTCAAATTTCTATGATTGGAGCTGTTCATCCAACCTTCATCTTTCTATGGTTCAAATTCAAAGCTTACTATTTACTAAAAAATTAAAAAAAATTCAAAGCTACTTAATGAGTTCCAGCTGTTTTATATTTATTCTTTAATATCCAAATATTTTTGCCGACAACTTCTTTAAGGCGAAACAAGACCATACTTTGGTAGGTTCTAATCTAAATTAATGAGTTTAGTTTATCTTCATTCTTGGGTAATTTTGATCTGGACCCCCTAAGGTTTGGTCTATGTCATTTTTAGTCCAAAAAAGCTAAGAGTTTGCATCTGCCTCCCCTGTAGTATATAAAAAAGTCAATTTAAGGAAAAAAAAATTATCACTTATATGACTAAGTTGCCCTTTATTTATTTATTTACATTTTAAGAGGTTGAAGTTTATTAATTTGCAAAATCAGACCCTCATTGCCCGATTCCCAAATCCCCATTTCTTTCTTCTTCTTCTTCAATGGTTTCATTTGGTTCTAAATCTCTATTTTTCAAACCCAAGTTCATCTTCAACTCAACCCCAATTGGTGATTTGATTTTTTTTCCCTTTCTTGAGCTACATCGAATAGACTCCAACTTTAACTTGAAAACCCTAAATCCCAAAATAAAAAGGGAAACCCAGAGAAGCCCTCGTGAAAGCCGTGAAACAATGGAAGGAGATCTCATCAATTTCTTTCTTTTCAAGGTTCTCAAATTTCAACTTGAATCGAAATTTACTACAATTTATATAATCTTCATCATGGCCGTAGGGAACATTAGCGTCTCCAGATTTGGGAAAACACTGCTGTAAACTTGATTTCTCTTCAAGTGCGACGGATGTGGAAAGGCAATTCAAACCCAAACAATTGATTGATTCATTTTTTAATAATCTTTTTGAAATTCTACATATTATTTTTGATTGGGATATGAATTATATACAAGTATTCTATTTGGAGCAAAGATCATTCAAATCGCACGGATGTCAAAAATCTAATTAAAAGAGCAAGAAAATAGGAAATGAGAAGACTGTCTTGGAGAGACATGAGAGCTCCAAAGACTGCGACCCATCAAAGAAGAACAAACCTAAATGCCCTGTGAAATGATGCAAGGCGATACTAACTTTTTCCAAGATGAAAAACTCAAAGACATAGTTTCGAACCAAAAGCTAGAAGAGGTCTTTCAAGGGATGCAAACCTCAATTGGAGATGATGTTTCACCCATTACTTTTTATTTTCTAATCTTCATCTAGGGTTTGGAAAATAAGAATTTAGAACTGGTAGAGCCAGGGGATTTGGGAATCGGATAATGAGGTCTGATTTTGTAAATTAATAAAATTTAATCCCTTGAAATGTAAAAATAAAATTTCAAATAAAAAAATAAATAAGGGCAAATTGGTCACATAAGTGATTATTTGTCCTTAAATTGGTTTTTCTATAGTACAGGGGAGGTAGATGCAAAGTCTCAGTTTTTTTGGACTAAAAATGATATAGACCAAACCTCAAGGGGTCTAAATGAAAATTACCCTTCATTCTTTAATATATAAATATCAACCACCCACAACATTTGCTTGACAAAAGAAGCAACTTTGCTGAGGTCCTGCGTAATTAATGTGCAGGACCATCAAGTGAGCCGTCCGATTAGATCGGATGGCCCGCATTGTTCTTCCATTAAAATAATCTAAACAACCTGTAAAAGCAGCTTTTTGGGAACGGGTCGGTCCAAGGACACTAAACCGGTTCGAGTTGGGCGGTTCGAGGCTCTCTTTTGAGTTGTACTATATGTTATAAATACGTTTTATAAAACACAACGTACATACAATTGTTTTATACCTTTAACAAAATACATTTGTATACGATACGAAATGATTTCAAACCCATGCGCGGGTAAATTTTGAATTTCAAAATATTTTGAATCACAAAAGCGTTTGTTTTCTACATCTCGTGTTTCATTTCAAAATCAAAAGCCCCAAATCCATTTTTCATGTTGCAGAGGAGAATTAGAAGACGAAGACGAATTTTCATGGTTCCAGCGTTGTTGAAGAACAAGTTGCGGAGGAGCATTTCCCAGTTTGATAGGCTATAGCGTTCTTGAAGAAGAAGAAGCAAACCTTAAAGCTTCAGCAGAAGAAGAAGTAGGTTGAAGTAGTGGGTTGAAGAAGAAGAAGCCGTAGTTTGGGTTCTCGTTCCAGCGTTCTGCTCTTAAAGAAGAAACACAAAACGGTGCAATTATTCTCTCCTAAAATGCTCTTGGTTTACATTATTCACATCACTTCTTGCTAATTTTGTCATTTACCCTAATTTCAGGAGACGCTGTGAAGGTGAAGAAGAAAAGGAAGACAACGATGGGAGTAAGGTTGGAATCGAGCCGTACGCGGTTGAGTTTTCACTGAGTGGGGAGCTTCTGCTTTTGGACTCTCTGAAAGTAAGATTTACCAGTGGGTTTTCCGTAATGACATCTGATTTATAATATTTCTGTTGAAATCATTATTTTATTATTTGCTTAAGTGTTGAATTTATAGCTTTCCATTCGGTTTCTGATTAGCTTGGGTACAGATTTTTTGGCAAAGGTGATTGGATTTGTTCCCAAAGTCTGTTGTACAGGTTGGTTTTGTTGAACACAATAGCTTCACTCGGGTTTTTTTATTTTAACTAAAGAGAATACGATGTTTCATATTTTTGGAAATTAATGACGTTTCCACTTTTCCTAAACCTATGCATCTTCAAAGACAAACTTTGCATTTCATGATCTCCTTGATTCAAAAAAAAAAAAAAAAACCCTGCTTGCCTTATCTGAATTTCGTATGTTGCTCAAATTCTATGGCATAGTCCATTTTGATTTCATCTGTCAGACTTGTGCTCTCAGTGGATTTCTATGATATTGTTAAACAACCAAAACATAAGTGAGAAGAAAATTTGTTTGAAGCAGTTCCATTGTACAACAATAAGAGGTGAGTAATCAGCACCATTGTTTGTTTATTAATATGTTATACATCATTTGCCTGTTTCCTTCTTTTTAGTTGAGCCTATAACCTCCTAAAGCATGCTAACCTAGTGCCATATACTTGTTCAACATTTCAGGTTTTTGATATTTTATTTTTTCCCCATCATTAGTAGTTCTTTCAATGGTGATAGTAGTTGGTTGTAAGTTGAAAGCATTATCTCTATTCTCAATGTCATGGTTATATGCATAGTTTGTATAAACTTTCTGGAAGTAGTGGACAAGAAACAATATGGTTGGTTGTAGGTTTGTCCCTTTGGTGGTAAAGAGTGTAATTCTGAGACATGCTCTTCCTCCTAGATATGTATTAAAATCTGAAATGCAAGTTTTGTTAGAGGAAGATGCTGAGAGGTTGAGAAGATATCGATTGAGGAAGAGATTAGAGAATCAAGTAGATCGAATATTATTTGTGCCACTAGTTCTACTGTTCTATCCTATAATTTGGATTTTAGTAAAGTAGTTCCAAGTAGTGTGATATTTTGGTAGTAGTGTTCAAAACTATGGTTGAGCACTCCCTCTTTGAAACCTTACATTATTTTGGTGTCTTTTGTAAGCTCCAAGGGCTCGAGTCATGTGAATGAAAAGTTGAAATGCGCTCTCAGATTATAAGCCTGACATTGTACTTTGAAATTGGAATTTGATTTCTACTTTTAGATAAAATATGTTGGAGAATAGTGGGATAATACTTCTGTTGCTGTGGCTATTTGCTTTATCATGCGTGCAGTATTATCTGATAGAAGCTTCACTCTTTTTATAATTGAAATATTTATCGGTTTAAATTTGTTGGTTTCCTATGACATGTTTTTTTGCATTTAATATGGTGCTGTTTTAGCATTGGCTTATTAAAACATTTCGTCCATGTTTAAATTAAATGTTTTCGTGCACAGTCAGGAGATAATGTTGTTATAATAATAGGAGCTTTATGTTAAATCCAAAGCTGGTCAGGCCTATGTGGTTGTAGGGGCCATTCAATATGATATATATAATTTGATTCTATGGTTTGTATAGACTTGTGGTGGGGAATGATTTTTGAATTAAATATATAATTTCCTATAAGCATGTAAGGATTAGTATTTTGTGACTTGTGGTGGGGAACGGAGGCATTATATTAGCTGTATCATTGCACTGATTTAAGGGTATTGGTTGAAGACTTTCGATGATGTTTGGCAGTTTGTATTGTTTGATCATATTTGTTTTGTTTTGTTTTGTTTTGACATAGTTGATCATCAAACTTTTTGAGTTAAGAAAGGGGTTAGTATTGTAGATCTCCATATTTGAGTCACCGTTGTGCTTGATGAGTTGTAAATTTGATGCAGTTGTGTTATCCTTGTTTAAATCATGGGCGGATGCAATTGTGAAGAGCAGTCTTCCATGTTAATGGAGCAACCCACTCCATTATGCTATTGCGGGCAAGGCAAGATGTTGCTGCTGACTTCAAACACAACAAAAAATCCTAGTCGCAGATTTTATAAGTGCCCAAATGGTGAAAAGCATCCACATTCTTTTATTTGGGTAAATAAGATGTGTGGTAGTGAAGCGCAGGCAACGTACGTACATTCTAGAGCTTCAACTTTGTATGACAGTGTGAATAGTAAGAAGGAAGTGAGATCGCCAATAATTTATGACGACCCACTAGGCAATCAACTGAATTTGGGTGCTGCATGCTGAGCCCCTACTCATCAACTGCACAATCAGACAGTGTTGGCCCGAATCACAATGTTGTATCATATAGTATTGTTCTTATGTGTTTGGGTTTTTTAGTTTCTTGTTATGTACTTTATTCAGCAAACATGTAAATGCCGTACTTTTTTGTCAATACTGTAAGCTAGACAAGAGGACCAATTGCAAGAGGACAATGGTCAAGTGGTTGGGTATTACATATTTATTGTTATGTAGTGTATCCAATTTTAGTGTCATTTGGCTCATTCTGCTTGTTTGTTAATTCCTTTATTTTGGATGTTCCTTACGGTATGGAAGCTTACGAACATTGAGAGGATACAGGCTAATGGCTAATGATAGTCATCATATCACACTAATGGGTCCAACTGATAGTGAGGTTGCAGATGATTTATTTTGTTCGATCGACCTTGTGACAGCAAGAGTGAGCTGTAGTTCAGGTGACTTTAGGAGCTTAGGCAATCTCATTCTTGGAAGTTCTTATCGCATAATCTAGTATTGTTATGTGTTTGGGTTATTTTGCTTTCTTATGGTGAGAAGAATTCTTTGAGATCCCTCTGCAGTCACCTTTACCATGCTTATGTACCCCAGCAAGAAAAGTCCTGTGGTCCTGCTCTGTCCATGGAACTCCTAACCCACCCATAACCCCCAACAAGAAAAGAATTAAAATAGAAAAAATTATCCATGACATAGACAGATAACTGTTTGAGGAAGATGAGTTTAGGAAGATGGCAATCCTTTCATGAGACCTATAGTGTACACATTTACTATTCACTCATATGCTCAGTTAATTTGAGCAACCAACCACTGTAATGCTCACTGAAATTTTAAAATGAAGACTTACATTCATTGTAACGAAGGAAACATATGTCCCTCATTGTTTTATTCAAACTAGTACCACCATCCATATACAAATTCAATGTGCCATTAAAAAAATGTGAAGTATAGTCCCTCATGTATAAGCGCAACATTCTATTCCTGACCAACCGCACATGCTCGGAACGCTGACAACATTCTATTCCAATCATCAGTGGTGGGCCTTGTAAGCCACCTACTTCCTATATAACCAAACAACAAATATGTAAGAATCACTCTTAAATAAAAATATATGAGCAATACAGAAAGAGATCCGTACATACATTTAGCTTAGTTAATCAATGATCAGCACCCTGACCAATATGCACTGAATTTTGGGAGGAAGGTACATGCTATATAATCCAACAACAAATAGGTAAGAATAACTTTGAAATATAAATAAATGAGCGATACGGAAAAAGATCCCTACTTTCATTTACCTTAGTTGAGGAATGATCAGTAGTTACACCATTTTGTACTGAATTTTGGGAGGAATGTACATGCTGTATAATTCAACAACAACCAGGCCTAAGATCAATTGTGAAATGAGGTAAAATAGATGTACAATACAAAAAGGTGTGTAAATGCATTTACCTGAGTTGACCATGTATTAAAACCCTCAAACGTTGACAAATAATCAGACTCTGGCAAGGTTATGTCAATGGAGCCCTGTCCTTCCACTAGCCTGACAGACCTCTTCTTTTGTGTTTTTTCATGCCAGGGCTTCATTCTTTTTCCTGATCCCCTTTTGTGAGACTCTTTTGGTTTTAACTGTAAATTTCGGTAGTCTTCACCATTTTCTTCCGAGGGATGCTGAGTAGGTTGCACAACGTCTACATCTTCGAGCTCTTTGAGAATCCCATTTACATGCTTACATAGTATGTTATATCCAACTTCCGTTTCACAGGCTTGGTTAATGACTTTCAAACATGTCGGAGTAATCAGCCTACTTCGCTGTAAGCAACTTAATTTCCCATCAACGTCATTCCTTGCCTCCCCTCTCTTCTCTTCTGTTCTGACAACTGGTGTTAATTCTTGGACTGATCTTCTCCATCTCATCAAAAAATATTTGTTCGGGATGCACATGAGTTGGTGAAAATTGAGCACCCTTAAGATATGGACACAAAGGATCCCAACAGTCTCAAATTTCTTACAACTACATGTTAGGCTTTCTTCTCTTGTATTACGCAAATCTGTGTATGCCTTACCCGAATAGGAACTAGTCACATCTGCCTTCAAAATCACATATTCAACAAAATTACTTGACACATTACGGTTGTTGATACCGTGACTATCCACCAATTCAAACTCGATCAAAATTTTTTTGAATATAGTTGGAGTATATAACTGGTAAGCTTGAATCAACATAGGTTTAAACCTATGTGCACCTCCAAGAACCTCATTTCGTGCATCAAATTCTTTTTTCATTTCATTTGCACGTTTTGCCTCCACAACATCGTTGAAATGTCTCATAAACCTTACAAGATCTAGTTTGCGTCCAAGACATTGTTTCAAATCAGCATTCAAACTTTCAGCCAACTGTGTGCTCCTCACACCTAGTGTGAAACAGTCTTTCATGTAACAACAAGCCCATTTATTCCTTATTTCATATGTTCTATCTAGCCAAGTAGTGTTTACAACCCCATGATTTTCTCTTAAATTCCTCCATGCAAATTCAAATTCCTCAACTTCTGTATAATTGTAGATGCATTTGTACAAAATTCTGGAGAATTGTGACTTCTCACTCATCAAATATCCATGGTGTTTCTTTGCATTTTGCCAGAGATGCCAAGTGCACAATGCATGGACTGTATTGGGTGCAACCTCAGTTAGTGCCCTTGACATTGCAGCGTCCTTGTCAGTGAAAATTGTCTTTGGCTTCTTGTCACCATTAACTCCAAAGAAAGTTTGAAATAACCATTGAAATGACTCAGTTGTCTCATCATAAAGCAAGGCAGCTCCAAAGATAACCATAGTCCTATGATGATTAAATCCCACAAACACATCCAACGGTCTATTTTCTTTGTTTGTGCAGAAAGTAGTATCAAACACAACTACATCACCAAAAAGTTGATAATCACATTGCATCTGTGGATCAGCCCAAAATACATTTGTCAACTTATCCTCATTGTCCATCTGTACAGAATACACAAATGCAGGGTTTAAATTTCGTTGATTGTCTAGATATAACATCAAGCTCCCGGCATCCCCAAATGCCAAATCACGTTGCCGTTTTCTATTCAAAAAATTTTGCAAGTCTTTCTTTGTGAAACCCAGATTTTCATTGCCCCCTGCTTGCAAACCCATCAAATTATATGTCAATCTGGTCCCCAATCCAGTTCTGTCTGCCATTTCTATTTCTGTGGCTTGGGTAGTTGATATTGCACGTTGGGAGCGCAACAAATGTGCAACTTCTTCAATCTGAGGAGCATGGTTGTGTTCCTCACAAAATTTATCTACTAGTAATCGTCCATCATTATCTCTTTTGACAATCAACCTTGCTAAACAACCAGTTCTAGTCTCAAGACGTTGTCCTTTGACTTCTACTTGTTTCTCTCTTCGATGTCCTTCTTTACTACACACGTAACACCATTGCACGATGATACTCTTATCTATAGTGCACCTGTGCAAATAATTTTTCCTAATGCTAAACCCAATCATACGCGCATACTTGTAATAACAGTCATATGCTTGTTCAAAAGATGTAAATTCCATGCCTGTTCGAGGTGTCACATCGGCATCCATGTCCACCAATGTTGACAGTTCACTATAAAGACACATTTACAAAACTTAGTTATGAAAAACAGTTAACATTATTCAAATTCAAAGATGAAGCCAACAAACATTTTGAGATGTCAAAAATTTAACACCAACTTCCCATCGCATCGGACTCATTTGTAATCAAATTGATGAGATAAGTTGGAACCTGGCATCCGATCACGCATTGATCTAGTAGTATATAGGCCTGAACATTTTGACAGCCGTGTCTTACAAGAACTGAAACAAGTTGTCCCATTCTACTGAATAAGCCTTTTCTGTTCCAATATAATCTCTCAGTTCTGGGTTTTTTATACGACTCATACGAAATACGTGTTTCAAATGATCTCCTTCTTGCTTTCTATAACAAATCAAAATCTAATGTTGATCTTGTTCTTGTCAAATGTGAAGTATAGTCGCTCATGTTTACAACATGAATGCAGCAGAGTTATAAACATTTGATTCAAAACAATTTACAAAAAAAAATATAGAAAGAAAAAAAAATCCAAACCTTAAACACAAACTGTAACATCCAGCCCAAACCTAGCCCGGACACCCTATTTATTTTGGGATAAAGAAAGACTGGTTCAATGTTAGACCTTAAAAGTTGGACTTTAATTTCAATATTATTATCTTTGAAAACCTTAGGAAGCCATGTCAGACCTTTCCCTTAGGGTAGATTTGTAATGTTTGGCCTTATCCTAACTTGGCCCGGCCCGGGACCTATTATGTTTGTAGGTCCGAAAACCCAAAGTGGGGGAAATGAGACTTGTGGACCCTTTTGGTTGATGATTTGGTGTTGGAACCCAAGCCCGTGAACATTGACGATGATGCCCCTCACTTGAGAGCATTGTCAGTGTTAGTTTTGAATCTGCGCACCGAAGAGGGGTGAATTAGTTGAAATACCAAATGAACTCCTGTGCTCAATCCGAATATATTTCTGGAATCTAGACTTCTTGATGGACTTGTAGGAGAAAACCCCACTCCATTTGACCCCATATAGCCCTCCAAATCCCTGTCCAAAGTTGCTGAACTATGTCTGGCAAATCCTGCTTGCGCATCGAAGAAGGTGAGCTTAGTTGGTGGACCTAATGACCTCACATGCTTGATCCAAAGGCATTTCTGGAAACTAGACTTCTTGATTGACTTGTAGGAGAAAATCTCACTCAATTTGACCTTGTATAGCCCTCCGAATCCCTGTTCAAAGTTGCTGAACTATTTCTGGATTTTCTGCTGAAACCTATTACCTGTTTTGGTCGATCCTTTTGGTCGATACCATCGACCAAGGACCATCGACCGAAGTTACCCAGAATCGAGAAAAAGATGCTTTTTGGATATTCCTTCATCTATTTAAGTGAAACCTCAAACCTAGAATGATATTTTACTCATTTCAACACCTGAGAACGTGGGAAGGCTCCTCTTAGGCTCCTCCTTAGCTTGGGTGATGACCTTCTACAAGGATCCTTGTCTCTCTTCTCCAACTACCATCTTCTAAGGTATGATTCTCTCTCTTGCTCTCTATTCTACTTACTTCCCTTCTTCTTTTACTGATGAGACCATGGCCAAGGTGCTGCAACCTTGCAAACACCTTGCCATGAACGTCTCTTCCCATTTATACTTGCTTTTCCTTCATTCTTGCTATGCTTCACTTGCATCTTGATCCTTACATATACATTACCATGATTCCTTGCTTAACAACTTGATTTCTTATACTAAACTGAGATGTGGAGTATGATTAGTCTAATCTCTGGCTTGCAAATGATTGTAATCATGTTCCTAACCTATTCCCCAACTAATTCTCTAGCTTCCCTTTCAATTACATCAATTTCTCATGAATGCTAGGATTCTTGTCTTTAGAACATAGGACCTCAATTTGGGGGTTTTCATTTGGACCATTGGATTGTGATAATACTTGTTAGGTAGTGTTCTTACATTGTTATTAATCATCCCTCCAAGTTTCAGATCGATCCGAACCTCGGAAGACCCATTTCGGACCAAAATCCCCAAAATCCACTATTCATCGTCCGAAGACAATTTTGGTCGACCTTTTGGTCGATACCATCGACCAAGACCATCGACCAAACTTGTTGCTGACAGCAACCTTGCTCCGTTTTGATCCGTTTGACATCCGATCTTCCCGACTTCTTCTCTAACTTATTATTGATGTTTGTTTAGGGTCTTAACAATTCTTTTGGACTAATTCTTGGTATTCTCAATTCATCATCAATTCAACCCAAGGTAAGGATGGTTATCTCCATAAACATATAGATCATCAACTTATGATTTATGTTCTTATTTATGAATAGAATCTCTTGATTTCTTTTAATCGTTATAAGACTGTGATATATGTGTTAGAACAGTAGTATTGAAATCTTTATACTCTTGTCATGTTACATTACTATTCTTGTTTACTTATGTCTATGATGATTCATTTCAATATCATGATTTAACTTGTATTATGAAGATGTATTGGATGCATGAGAAGTGATGAACTTGAATATGTGATTGCCTACGTATAACTTGGGATTGGGGAGTGTCCTATTGACGCTTTTGTCCTTGGGCACCGGAGGGAATAGTATGGGATGTTCTCCGAAGGTGCCTATCGACTCTTTCCCGGGTTATTGGATGACATACATAGGACTGTCTAGTGGTTTGGCTAGGATGTCCTTGTCGTATCAGACCCGAATCGGAAGGGCATTGAGACCGAACGACCCGTGGTAGCAGTGGGGATTTGTGGGCACTCAAGACCGGTAACCAACCCGTGAGAGGTCATAAATCTCATTGTGGGAACCATTTATTGGTAGGGTTGCAAATGGATAGACTTGGGCTCACGAGCGCTCAAGACCGGTAACCAACCCGTGAGAGGACGTGAGAGCTTCCCGTTTACTATTTGTGGATGACCAATAGGGTTGATGAGTCCGTAATCCGGGATTATGCTGACTCTAGTGAGAAGGATACCGGAAAGGATCGCCGGGGGCGAGGAATGGACGTATCTGGATATGAGTTGATATGACTGAGTAGATGACTTGCATTGGGCTAGGCTTTACTGTGACATGCGCCAATACTTATACCAAATGGTGATGTGAGAGAGTGGTGACTAAATCCCCAACCATGGGTTTTTTTGAGGACTTTACCGATATTCCCGGGCATTCCCAAGATATGGAACGGGAGAGTGACAGACGACCCAGAGAAGTATGGTGCTATGACTTAAAGCATGTCTACCTTAGAGACCAGCATTCATAGAGTTAGAACCATACTTGCATCATGTGTTCCATATCATATTGCATCATGTTATGGCTTGTATCATATGGTTTATATTTTATGGAATGACTACCTTGCTGAGTTCTTTCGAACTCACTCCTTTTTACAACATATTTTGTTAGACTTTCCTACAGGTACTACCACTGTTGACTGTGGCAGTCAACCCTCTGGAGGCCGAGTTGAAGACTTGTATCATACTAGTGGCGATGAACCAGTTGATAAAGACGAGTAGACCGAGATCGGGACTTGTTTGTAGCAGTTCAGTTTTATATTTGTGTGTTAGGGATGGGATGTCACCTCATTCCCTTTTTAACCTTTTATTTGAATTGTCGGGACTATAGCTTAGTTGTTTCACTTGTTATTTGGTGAATCGATTGTAACCTTTACTTTTAGTCGTCTCATCTTCCGCTATTATTATAGGATGGGTTTCCTCCCTCCTTTTCACACTTGATTGTTTATACTATTGAAATCCTTTCCGCACTCTGATGTTATTTGTGAATCCTTCTGAGGTACTTTCTCGACTTTTATTATTAAATTATTTGGATACAAGCAATTGTTCTTGCTTTTGATTATATTATTGTGCTAAGTGACTATGATCGTTCCTAAACTTGATCGGCGGGACTGTAATTCACTCCCCGGGTAATCCAGATAGGGTATCCCCTTGGTGGATTTAGGGCGGGATGTGACACAAACAACCGAAAGAGGGAACAGCCTCGGAAAAGAAACGTTTTCACAATGCAGATACTCGTTAGAGGAAAAAGCAGGAAAAAAAGGGATCGGACTCACCAAATGCACCACTTGAATGGATATCACCTGAAGGACCTTAGTTGCACTATTGCGCTGCTTCAAATGTTGAGGGCAAATGGAATATTCAGATTTGGCTGTACAGGGGTACTTGAAGAATAGTAAGGGAGAAGCGTCGGAGGCGAAAATTTATCACAGACTTATTTGCGTCGAAGTTTCATCCAAATTGAGAGTGACAACTGAGAAACCAGAGAGGTTCAACGAACTGTTTTGCGTCAACGAAGCACAAATAGACTCAGCTAACCAAAAACCTAGAGATTTAATCGATTCAAGAGACAAAGAGAAATCAGAGCTTGAATAGGGAAAGAGAACGAAAAAGTTTGAGGTTTCGCGCCTTTTTGGGTTCGCGCCTTTTTGTTCCATTATGTATTTCTTCATTACGAGTCTGGCTCAAGTGGTCCCAGTAGTGAAATTTTCTTTTTCATATTTTCCGAATTATTGTTTTTCACCATGGGCCCCACGGTTGTTTGTGGTGAGGAAGCATCGGGGGAGCACTTTGTTCACCTCGTCGGGGTCGCTGATCCGTACTCTTCCAAGGCCTGGTCATGCTTTTCGTAGCTGACCAGGCGTCATCCGTTCCGCATGGGTTGTCCCGACATTCCATGTGTCAGGCTGAAGTAGCCAGGCTTCCGATGCCTAATAATGCTTTCCGAATGTGATTAACAAAAGTTATTATGCAGATTGAAGATTATAAATTTGCGGATAAGCTAGTCAGCCAATTACTAAATGACAAAAGCTTTGATCAAAGAAACACGAAGACAATCTTATAAAAGATACAAAATTCAATGTTCATTTTCTCAAAATAAGGAGATAGATTGACCAATACATCAGAAAAAGAGTGACTTAAACAAAAAATAAGAGTTCCTTAAAGTATTCTTTCCAAAACATGATTGACATCAGATATGTGGGTCAGCAGGAGAGTCGTCATCCTTGGTTGAACTTGAAGTGTCTCCATCTTCAGAATCTTTATCTTCATATTCTTCTTCACTTTCTTCATTATCCTCTTCAGATTCATCAGAGTCAGGATATTTGAGATTTCTAAGGTCAAAGAACTTCCGGGAGGGGAGAATCCCCGAAGGAAGCATCTTGAAGTCAACAGCTGGACAAATTTTATGAATTTCAGAGAAGATCTGATCGGAACAAACCTTCACCATATTTTTGCAGAATCCAAGAAAGGCTGGATTATCTCCAGCTTCTTCAATTGCTGATGTAACGGTACTCAGAACAACTTCATGTTCATATTCAATTCTTTTCTTTTCTAATTCAAAATTTTTCCTCTCTGACTGTATTTCTTCAAGCATAACAGTCTTCTCCTTAACAGTCTCATCCAATTCCAATTTCAAATTTTCCTTCTCTTTAGAAACCAAATCTAAACACACTCTGAGATTATCCTTCTCCTTAGAAGTCTCACAGAGGGTCAATCCCAATTGGTTTTTCTGACAGTCTAAATCGGATTTTTCCTTTGAAACTGAATCAAAGGCTTTCTGCAGACATTGATGTTGTTGCTCCAAATCGGACTTAAATTTATCAATCTTCTGGAAATTTTCCAGAATCTCATTTCTTTCTTTCTCAAACTGTTTAGACCAACTAATGGCCCTTGCTAATTTTTCTCTCAGTTCATCCCTCTCAAGCGTAGCAAGTCTGGCCCTTTCCAGACCATCGTTCTTCAACATTTCAATCTGAAGAAGTTCATCCTTATGATTTAGAACTGATGCCCTTAAATTTGACACTTCTTCCTGCAGATCAGTGCATAGATTAGAACAGATTTCATAATCACTATGTAAACCATCTATATCGGAACATAGTTCCATTTCTCTGAAATGAGCAGCCTCTAAATTTCTTTCTGATGATTTCAAGCTTTTTCTCAGTTCTTCTACCTCATCAATCAATTCAAACTGCCGCTTTATGAGACTGTCATTTTCCAAAGAAAGACCTTCTCTCTTTCCAACACTTCAGAAAAGGCATTAAAGGCAGCACCAAAACATCTGCATTCAAAGTGATGAACAGTTAACAAAAACTAGATAATAAAAGATGAAAAAAAACCCTTTCTCTTGAATTAGTGAACCTGAATAAGAGAAATGGAAATTCATTCCTTACCCCCAGGCATGTGAGTACAGAACAGGATCAATCATGCTGGATGTCTCTCTTTTATCTCGAGGAATTCTGCCTTTTGTTCCCCATTCACGTGCTACTTCCCAGTTCCAGTTAGCAGTGTGATTTTCCTTCAAATTCCAAACTGGGTTAAAGTGATCCCCTGAATCACCATCAATGTGGGCATCATCTAACTGCCCAGTACCAATCGGATGAGGATTGGCGTGTTCAATTACTTCATGGGGGTTAACATCAACAACGACATCACTAGAAGGAACTTGTAAGTCAACAACTTAAGCCGCAAAATTTACCTGCTCCTGTTGACCATTGGGAGGATCAACTGGCATAACTAAAAAAGGGGGAGCAGCATCTTCAGAATCTTTATCGGGGACATTTGGGACAATCTCTTCAACAACATCGGGCACAACATTGATATCTGGAATAACATTTTCAATAACAGGGATAGTAAAAATTAAATTTGGAACACCTGGATGATCACCAAGTTCTGTATCATTGTCGGGAACATCCATCGGGATATTTTGTTCATTTTCATCTTCATGATGGGGAACAGAACTATTCTCACCAAACAATTGATCAGCCATTTGATCAATGATATTACCTATAGCATGTGTACCAATTTCGTGAGCCATTGTCTTCATGTGATCAATAAAGTAACTAGAAAAGTCCTCACCTGGTTTTTCGGCTTCAACTGTATTTTCTGAGGGGGCAACAGTAATATCATGGGGAAGATGAGGTGACATGGGGGCAGTAAACGCCTCATCCGCAGAAGAATTTTCAGGATCAATGGCTTCTTCAACAACTTTTTCCATTGAAATTTCTTTCTCAATGGGTACTATCTCAGGGGATACTTCAATTGGGGGAGAAACAGAGGATATTTTTCTCTTGCCTTTTTTGGCAGTATGTAACTCTTCAGCAGATGAAGGACCCATGGAGCGAAGTCGACTTCTCAAGGTCCTCGCTATTTGAATCGGAGTTTCAGTAGGGACAACTTTGACAAACACAATATCAAAATTATCAGCATCTTCATTTCTTTCTACCTGATCCGGCTCCTGCCGATCAGATGGAATTTTCTCTTCAGCAACATCTTTTTTGGGCATTTTGGTTTTCTTCTTTGAAGTTTTCTTAACATCCTGCTTTCTTTTCTTCCCTGACTTCCTTGACTTGGATTGAGGTTTCTTTTCAGATTTGTTTTCTTCTGAAACAGCCTTTCGGAGTTCAGAAACATTGGGAACTTCGTATACATCAGTTCCTAATGAAAAACCAAATGTAAAAGTGCAAAACAAATATTAATTTATATTAAAAAAAAACCAACAATTTCTCAAACAATTTCATTGTATACCTGGTAGAAGCCCATGGCTGGCCAGACCGCATCAGTTCTTAGATCTGCCACATCAACTGGTTCTCCACTGGGAATTAAATCCCAAGTCTCTTGGTCATACTCATTTAGTTCAGGACGCTTATTCAAGGGAAGAAGAGAACTCAGAGAGTGCAAACACCAACGGGAAAGATAGTTAGGAGTGGGAATGGCACAGAAAAAATACTTTTCTCTCCATTGTTTGTTGTCACGAGGGATGGAGGAATCAGTAAAAATTCGGGTTTCTGGACCCAACTCACTCGCAATACATGTTCTTCTCACAAAGTGTATGTAACCTCTCTCACGGGAAACTTTCAGAGTATGATATTTTCTGAAGAGTTCTATAGAAGGGAGACGCCCCATTCTACGAATAAAAGCAAAAAAACTGTAAACCAATCTCCAACTGTTTGGAGTAAGTTGACAAGGACAGACATGGTAGTAGTCAAGCACTGACTGAACTATGGGAACCAAAGGAACTCTAAAACCAGACTCAAGATGGTCAAGGTAAACAGCAATAACTCCAGGCTCTGCATCATATGGACGTTCAGAGGATTCAGGAACCCATACCTTAGCATCGGAGGGAAAGAGATAATCTTCCAAGTAGGAAGACAGGTGCGATTTTTTAAGCTTACTTGGATACCACTCCGGACCAGCATATCTTGGATCTTTCTTCTCTACAGACATGTCTACAGGTGTGTAAGGAACGATATCTTCATAATGAGCATAAAGAGCGGGTTTCCAGTCTAAGGGGACTTGATCAAACGACAAAATATTTAGGGTTTCCTCTGTTTGATCGGCAATAGAAGGAGTATCAGGTCGGTTTGAAGTACTGGGTGCTGAAGGATTACTTGCAGAATCCATGTCAAATGATAAAAGAGAAGAGTAAAGATTCGAAGACTGTAAGTAAGAGCAGTAAGAGCAATGAAAATGGCGGATGATTACAATTTGTTTTCAAATGAGCGAGAGCAAATCACAGCGGATGAATAAATAGAAGGACGACGTAAGGCGAAAGAGGAGGAGGGTTCTTGAAAATTTGGAGGGAAGTATAAGGAATTTCAGATCAATGGATATATGTATTCGTACTCGACGCGTGGAGTCAATCAGTTGATTTAAAAGCATTACCTCTGGACACGTGGATGATATCAAACGAAAGAAGAGAGATATGATAACCGCATGTTGGCAAAAATTTTAATTTATGATCAAATGGCGCAAAGGAGGAAAACGTCAAAGAAGACAAAAAGTAAAATTGAAGAGAGAGAACAAAAATGTCTGACATACGAAGATTTGGCTGATCTTACAGAGATTTGTGGGCTGAGCACAATAATCTATGGTTAGGGTTACGATGCACGGATCGACTCCCGATAAAATTACTGTTTATATTCATAAATAAGTGATGGGTCGCCCATCACCAATTTTTCGACTTAATTATAAGGATTTTTTTTATTCTTGTTTTTTTTGGAAATTGACTTAATTAAAACGATTAAGTCTGAGGTTTCAGTATTTAAAATATAATTAATTTTTGAAATTACAGGGCGTTGATCAAGTAAAACCCTGCGAGGTGGAGGATATATTAAAAAGTCTGATATGTGGGGAAAATATTTTCTTAACAAAAACGACGAAATTTACAAGACGATGACGTGCACAACATTGTGGAATTACCTAATAATTCCAAAAAAACCTCCTGACCATACTCTCAGATAAGTTGAACCTGATCAGCATGGGGCTCGTGTTGTCAATAAAATACCCCAACCTCGGTTCAAGGTGATTCACTCCGGTCTAAATCTAAGATTATCGGTTTAATTCCATTATATAAAGCAGTCTCTGGGTCGGCCAACAGCTAAGAAGGCCATAATAATGGTGGATGCTACTCAACCAACCATTAAAACACAAAAAGGATGTTATATTACAAATGACAATAGATTAATTGATAGAGAAAAAGGAACTAAGGGGCAAGATATATTAATATATCAGAAAAATACTGAAACTGACTTTTTCTAAAACAAAAAATTTAACAAAGGACTTTCAATGTTTCTATTCAAAGTTAAACATCAAAGTTTTGGGTCCGCAGGAGTGTGGATATCATCTTTCTTGGATGTTGATTCATCGCTACAATCACCATCCTTACTTGAACATTCGGTTTCTTCCTCTTCAGAATCATTATCTTCATTGTGTTCTTCACTTTCTCCATTATCATCTGCAGAATCCTTAGAGTTAGGATGCTTCAAATTATTGAGATGAAAGAACTTACGAGAGGGAACAAACTCTGGAGGAAGCGATTTAAAATCAATGTTTGGACAGATCCTGAGTATCTCAGAAAAAATATTATCAGAACAGACTTTCACTACAGTCTTGCAGAACCTTAGGAAACTTGGGTTGTCTCCTGCTTCTTCAACTGCAGAGGTAACAGAACTTAGGAGAAGTTCATGATCATCCTTCATTCTTTTCTTCTCAAGTTCAAATTGCACTTTTGCTTCTTTTTTCTCTTCCTCAAACTTCACAACCATGGAAGTCCTCTCTTTTACACTTTCTTTCCAGGCAACAGATAATTTTTGTAATTCCATACATACTTCATTGTAAGAAGTCCTCATATTGTCCTTCTCCAAGGACATCTGACTCAGACCCAAACTCAAATTGTCTTTCTGGATTTCCAGATCTTCTTTCTCCTTCGAAAGAGAATCAAATGCTTGTTGCAACAATTCATTTCTTCTTTCAAAGTTCAAATTCAATTTCTCCACTTCTTCTAATTTCATTTTCCATTCTGCTGTTTCTCTTTCAAAACCTTGGGACCAAGCAATTGCCCTTGCCAACTTAGCCTGAATTTCATCTCTTTCATAAGTGGCAAGTCTGGCCCTCTCCAATGCATTATTCTTCAGCATCTCAATCTGCAAGAAGTCTTCCTTATATTTCATTAATGAATCCTTTAAACCTGAAACTTCTTCCTGCAAAAAACAGTGGTTGTATCAGAAGAAATTTGAAAATCATCTTCCAAAATATATATCTCAGAACATAAATCCTTTCTCTTTGAACTGAGCAGACTCAAATTTCCTTTATGACGATTTGAAACAATTCTTGAGCTCTCGTACCTAATCATTCAATTCAAAATTACGTTTGATCAAATTGTCATTTTCCAAAGACATAGATTTTTGTCTTTCCAAGACCTCAGCAAAAGCATTGAAAGCAGCACCAAAGCATCTGCAGAAAAAGTGATAAAGACTTAGCAAAACAATGGATAATGAAAGTAAATTTATCTTAACAATAACGATAATAGTTAACTTTTTACCCCCATGCATGTGTGTAAAGCCCATCAGCAGACATGGCAGCAGTCTCTCTTTTGTCACGGGGTATTCTACCCTTGGTCCCCCATTCACGGGCAACTTCCCATTTCCAATTGGCACTATGATTTTCTTTCAAATCCCAAATAGGCTGAAAATGGTCACCAGAGTCAGCAACACTTTGGGCATCTTCTAATTGGCCAGGGCCAATTGGGTGTGGGTTCACATCTTCAACCACATTATCAGGATTAACATCTTCAGCGGCATCATTCGAATCTACTTGCATGTCAACAACTTCAGCCGCAATGTTATCTTCATCATCAGATCCATTAAGAGGATCAACTGGCATATCAAATTCAGGGGAGCAGCATGAACAAAATCTTCATTTGGTAGAGCGACCGGGGGCTCCCCCCCCACCAATATCAACAGCAATGTTTATGTCTGGAACAATATTGTCAAAAACAGGGGCAGCCAAAGCAGGATCATGTATAGGGGGAGCCAAATGAGGGGCAGTCAAAGCAGGATCATTAATAGGGGGAGCAAAAACAGGGGCAGGCAGCAGGCAAAGCAGGATCATTTATAGGCGGAGCAAAAAAAGGGGCAGGCAAATCAGGATCATGTATAGGGGGAGCAAAAACAAGGGTAGGCAAATCATGATCATGTATAGGGGGAGCCAAAACAGGGGCAGGATCATGTAAGGGCGACCAAAAACTAAAACATGGTCATCATCAGCAACAACATTTTCATTTTTAGGGGGATCCCCCCCCCCCCCCCCGCATACCCAGAGTGTGATCCACCCAGACGGTATCGAGTGATCAACCTCCCACATAAACAATAACATAATCATGAACAATCATAACATGAGTGCGGAAGATAAATCATAGATTCAATAAAGAAAGAATGAATCATAAATGAATTAGAATAATAGATATAATCAGAGTGTCAAACGATAAGTAAAGTGAAGCAAAAATCCCACACATCCAGCGGAAAAGTAGCTCTAAAGAATAAACTAGATAAAAGCTAATCCCGAGCAAGTACATTGGGTAACTAAATTATTCCCACTTGAGACGACATCCTTGAGGTATAGATCTCATAAATAGCACAAGGACGCTTCCACTCAATGGCGGACTAAGCATCGACGGAGCATAACCACCCGTGGGATCTTGAGTAATTGTGGTAACCGCAATCACCTCCCGGAGATATGTCTCTTCGCCTTGCGCTTCCTCATAGGAACCGCATAGTACAGCACGCAGGATAGTCTAACAACATGTACAATAAAGGAATGAGTTTCAAAGAAACTCGAAGGCGAAAACCATAATAACATAAATGGCAGGATTCCGAACAATCATAAATGCAATATGATATGAGACAGACAATGAATGAATGAATCTAACTCTATGTATGCTGGTCTCTATTGGCGACATGCTTTAAGTCGTAGCACCGACTTCTTTAGGAAAGTCCACTCACATCCTCAACCATTTAAGATATCTTGGATTCTCTCACGGATCATTTCACCGGTCTGAGCAGCCGATTGGTAATGGGTCCTTCATCCCTCGGACAAACCATGGCGGGGGTTAAGTCAACACACTCTCTCACAACCATTTGGTATAACGGCGCATGTCGGGGTAAAACCTAGCCAAATGCAAGTCTTCTACTTAGTTACATCAAGCGATCCAGATACTCCATTCCTCGTCCCGACGATCCTTTCCGGTATCCTCACACTAGAGTCGGCGTATCCTATGGCACCGACCAACCGGACTACGGACCATCAACCCTATTGATCATCCACAATGGTAAACGGGAAGCTCTCACGCCTCTCACGGGTTGGTTACCGGTCTTAAGCGCCCGTGAGCCCAAGTCTAACCATATGCAACCCTACCAATAAACACAAAAAGAGAGAACAAAAAACAAGAAAAAAACACCAAAAAAAAACAAAACAAAAAAGGGAAGGGAAAAACAAAAAGACCAAAAACAAAAAAAAAAAAAAAAAAAAAAAACACAAAAACAAAAAAGAAAAAAACAACAAAACAAAAAAAAAACAACAAAGAAAAAAAAAACAAAAAAAAGAAAAAAACAATAGAAACATATAAGATACAAAATAGAAAAGATCACAAAATAAAAAAACCACACTATAACCAAAAACCAAAAACAAAAGACAAAAAAAAGCCAAACAAAAACAACAATAGAAAGAAAAAAAACAAAAACAAAACAAAGGAGAAAAGGAAGCGACAAGAAAAAAAAAAACAGAAAAGAAACCAAGTGCAAAAACAACAAGAGACAAAAACAAAGGGGACCCAAAAACAACAAACAAGTACAAATCCAAAAGAAACAAAAAACAAAATAAATCAAACATGATCTGATGAATTGAAAAAAAACAAGACAAGAACAAGAGGATGGACAAAAAAACAAAAAAAAAGCAGGAATAACAAACATAAACAAAAAAAAAAAACACAAAGAAACACACAGAAGAACACATAGAAGGTAGAAGAGAACAACAGAACAGGATAGGACAGGAAAAAAAACAACAAACACAACAATCAAAAAAAACCAAAAAAAAGAAAAGAAAAAAAAAAAGAAAACCAAAGAAAAGAAACAGCAAAAAGAACAAGAAAGAAGAAAAGAAAAACAGCCAACCAAAAAGGAAAGAAAAACAAAGAGGAGAAAAAGAGAGAAGAAACGAGCAAAAAAAGAAAGACCCAAGAAAACCAAAGCAAGAGAGAGACGGAGGCGGGCAGGTGAGCAAAAAAAGGGACGAGGTAGACAAAAACAAAACAACCAACCAAAAAAGAGGATAGAAAGAAAGAAAGGAAAAAGAATAAGGCATAAACCAACAAAGGAAAGAAGATACCAGTAGGTGAAAGAAACCAAGTGAGAGCACAAGTCCAAAAATAGTAGTATAAAAAAAAATAGGTTCAAGGAACGTGGGATGGAAAGGATACGGGTCATGGACACAATACAGGTCGGTCAGGTTAGGGCTGGGTTTCACATATTCCCTTCATAAACAAATTCAGGGGGAGGAGCGGGAACAGAAGTGTTATCATCAAACACCAGATCAGCCATTTCTTCAATAACATCACCTGCAGCATTAGCAAGAATTTCTTCTGCCATATTCTTCAAATTTTGAATGGAATAATCAGGTATTTCCTTACCTTGATATTCATTCTCAACCATATTGTTTGGGAGAACAGAAACATCATCAGGTAGCATGGGTGACATGGGAGGAGTGAACACTTCATTCCTAGAACAATAAACGGGCTCAGCAGTCTCTTCAGCTACACTGTCAGGTCTTCCAGCAGGAGGGGAAACCCCTGATTTTTCTTCCTTTCTTTTCTTTGAAGCTGATACCTTATGGCCTGAAGAGGGACCTGCTGAGTTCACTTTACATCTCAGGCTTCTGGAGGTTCTTGAGGTTCTTGTTCGAACAGGAGGGTTTTTACTTAACATCACTTTCACAATCTCAATATCGGGCATTTCTTCATCAGCATTTTCTTGTACAATTTCTTCTTGTACCTGGTCTACCTTTTGCTGACCAGATGGACATTTTCTGTCAGCACTCTTCTTACCAACCTTTCTCTTGGTGGGATGACGAACAGCAGAATGTTTTCTTTTCTTACCTGACTTCACAGGTTTGGAATCACGCTTTTGTTCTTCTAAAGCAACCTTTCGGAGTTCATAAATGTTAGGGATTTGATAAACATCAGTCCCTGTAAAAGAAACAGTTGTGAACAACTGCAACAAAATTTATAGTATTAAAAAAAATTAGAAGAAGAAGACGAAAAACCCTATCTTATGTACCGGTAAGAGGTTGTGAGTTGCCAATCCAGCATCAGTCTTCAGTTCTGTTGCATCAATGGGTATTCCAGACGGGATGAGACTCCATGTTTCCTGATCATATGCACTGAGCGTAGGACGTTGGTTCAAAGGACGAAGGGATTCCTTTGTATGGAAACACCATCGAGAGCGGTAATTGGGAATGGGGATGGAACAAAAAAATACCTTTCTCTCCATTTCTTGTTGTCATGAGAAATAGAGTGCTCTGTGAAGATTTTGGTTGTGTCACCCAACTCAAGCAGCAATACTATTTCTTCGAGCAAAATGGAGATAACCACGCTCACGGGAAACTTTGAGTCTCGTGGAAAATTTCTGAAAAGTTGGATAGATGGGGTGCGGGCCATTTGACCGATGAAGGCAAAGAAACAGTAAACCAACTTCCAACTGTTGGGAGTAAGTTGAGAAGGGCAGACGCGGTAGTAGTCAAGTAAAGACTGGACAATCGAAATCACAGAACTCTAAATCCAGAATCAAGGTGATGGAGGTAAACGGCAATAACGCCGGGGCAAGCATTATATGGATGCACAGAATGTTCAGGAACCCATAACTTGGCATTAGAAGGAAAATGGAAATCTTGACGGTAAGACGAAAGGTGAGATTCTTTGACCGTAGTTGGATACCATTCTGGTCCAGCAAGTCTGGGGTCCATCTTTGCTTTGGTGGTGTCCAACGGAACATAAGGAGTTATTTCTTCGTCCACAGCATACGGAGCAGGGCTATCAACATTAACATGTGAAGGCGCATTCACTTGTTCGGAGGTGCTGGGGCCTGATGAATTCATAGAGGGATCCATGAAGAAGAACAAGAAAGGCAGCAACAAAGGTTCAGGAATTATGATAATGGAGTTGCAGAGGAATGCAGTTTGCAGTTTGAGTATGAAGACCAAAACTGCGGGTTATGGGCCGAAGCGGATGACAGGGAGTAAATAAATATGAAGATGAGGTGACATACTGAAAAGACTCTTGAAAACTGGAGGGAAATATGCGATGCTTCAGATCGACGGCTATAACTATTCGTAATCGACGCTTGGGGTTTATCGGTGGATTTGGAAACATTGCGACCAGACACGTGGATAAAATAAAAACGATTAAGGAGATCATTACAATCGTGCGATGGGAAGCAAATAATATTTATTGATCAAAAGACGGAGAAGAAGATAACGTCAACGAAGCGGGACGGTGCATTAATGAGGTGATTTGATTTGGGGCGGCTGACCTCAGAATTTGGATGATTACAAAACATTTGGGGCGGCTGACCACAAGAGGCATTATGTGCAAGATCAGCGTCTAAATTGATGACAACCTGACAATCCGAATTCCAATACTTGTTTCAAAAATGAATGATTTCTGGAAATAATACGAAAGGTTAAAGGATAAAAAACTTGATGACGAAGATTAGCGCATGAAAGCAGTTGAACTTTAAGAGTCAAAAGTACAGAATGAACGGAACGGTTATGATTGAATTAAATCCAACTTCTATTGATTAATATTTCCGAAGTTGATATGAATTGAACGATACTGATGACCTAAAGTACTGAGGAATGGGAATTTTTCACAAACAGTACAAAATATAGAATATTCTGAAGTCATGTGAAGGAAAGATTCAAACCTACTGACCAGACTCTCATACAAGTTCAACCTGATCAGCTTGCTTGTGCGCTCATGGTGTCACTAAAATATGGTCATCCCGGTTATTCCCATTATACACAGATCAAGCAGCATTGATCTGTCTCAGACCTCCAGCCCGTCAACCTAATTCAAACTTCCAAAAATAAAAGAAACAACATCCAACCTACTCAAAATAAATAATTTCAAAAGCAAATACGTGTTTCAAAAAGAATAATTAAATCATACCAACATTTGTTTACTGAGACAAAGTTCTCTACTACATCAGCTGTAAAACAATTTGGTAAAGTACTGAATGTAATGTGGCAACCTGAAATCCACCAACTTCTGGTATGACACACCAGACTTGAGAAACAAACAATAGAAGTAGCAATATACTTGATAGTCGAAACTAGTCTGTCTGATGAAACATAATCATTCTGTTTCAAGTACCTTCATAACGGTGATGGGCGATTCAACTATCTGATCAGTCTGATGAAACGGAATCATTCCGTTTAAAATAGGTTCAGAACAGAACCATTCAATTTTACCAAGTTTGCCTAAACGTAATCGCAATCATACATACTAAACCTTCATATCTTCATAATTTTTTGGTAAATTAGAATAACAACTGTACATACCAACTCTTTACGTAAAGAATTTTTGTATTGGAAACCCTAAATAAAAACTAAAAAACATCCCATAATTGACCAACCAATCACTGTTATGCACACTGAAATTTCCAAATGAAGAATTACAATAACGTGTATGGTCTATCATTGTTTTATACAAATTTAAAGGGAATAAACAATGTTTCAATATGACTGTCATGTTTCAATTATTTGTTTCATCAGACTGTAATGTCATATGAAAGGTTGATATGACAAATAAAAGAATTGGATGTCCAGAGCATCATATATAGAAGCTGTGGTTCAGCAAATTGCTGATACCTTAATGTTCACTACACCAGCACAATATTATTCACCGTGACTTGAAGCCTGACAAATGCCTGTTTCTGAATGAAATCCACAATTCGCCTTTGAAGATTATGGACTTTGGTTTCAGTTTGTCGATGACTTCACTGACCCAATTGTTGGAACGTTTGCTTCAATTGATTATGTCTCACCAGAGACTTCATCACGTCAGAATTCCACTTTCCCTCCTTTCTGGGTAATGTCTGCAAAATTCATGTGAAATATAGTCGATATTCATGCACAAACTAAAATTTAAATACATTAATAAACTTAAAAGGAATCCTAAATGATTCCTTAATGAATATTAATTGATAGTTTACAATTATAAAGAAGAATACGATGCGGATTAAAACACATAAAACCATGAGCTTTCTTTATATATATATATATATATATATATATATACCAACCATATGAATTTCAAAGGTTACCATTTTTCAGATCACACCAACCGCTGTCTTGTTCCGGGAGATGTTTATTTCATGCTGAATGGGATTAGACCTATTTAGGTTCTAATCTTACATTTATTTGTGTCTTCCAATATCTATTTTATAAACACAGAAGTACAAAAGATGGATCAGTTGAGATGACGATTGATAGGGGGATTATCCATAGATGGTTTCAAGAAATAAATGTAAAATTAAAGGAAAAAGAAGGTTCTTAAGACTCTGATGCAAAGGAAAACATCAGTCAAGCATCAGTATTTGTCAAAAGTATTGATTTAATGAAATGAAGTCTGTGAACAACCACCCCCTGTATACCTAAACCAGAAACACCTAAAATCCATCCATATTAGATAAAAAAAACTATTATATGATGATCCATCAGATGCACCCGATGGATAAATAAAAGATGCATTCTATAAAAAGAAGTCATTTACAGCAATAACTACAAACATTAATGTGTAAAGACAGAAAAAACCAGAAATGCATCCAAAATGCATTTGTGCATGTTGCATGATTATCACTGATGTAAATACACCACCGACACAACGAGAATGTCTTGTTCTAGGTGCTTGGGCGAGGAGCGGTAAGTGAAGATTGTTAAGTAAGTCAAAAACAAAATGCAAGTGGTTTATTGTCAAACTATTTTGGTTAGCACAGGTTCTTATTGTTCCTAAAGCTCTAGACCTCGAAGACAGATATGCCTTTGGTCAGTGTCTAATCTTCAGCTCTGCTGATATCCCACTGTCTAGCCTCTTCACTGATTGGTGAGAGTTAATCCAAGAATCTCTAATTTGTCAAGGTCACCCCGAAAGCAAATAAATCATAAATTTCTCTTTGAAAATTGAAGAGGCAACAAATAGTCATTGAAACCTCAAACATATAACAACTTAAATTACAATAATCTACAAGGGCACAGAATTAAGGATATTGTATTAACTCATATTCGAAAGATAATAAATCCAAACACATCATGACATGTCATCAAACAAAAGAAGTTGGAACCACTCACCTGGCAAGCCTAGCATACTCTTCATAATTTTCAAGTAACATCTTGCTAGCCTGTGCATTCAAAGCTGATTCTGGAAATGGCTCAATCAATAAACACCTGACAACCTCGTAAGAATAAAGAGAAACCACCATCGGAAAAATACCAGATGGGATTTTGAAATGAACCAGGCCCTGTAAATGCTGACTTAGAGAAATCTTAAATGACTCATTGCAGCCAAAACTAAGTTGCTGATTCAGAAAATTGACTTTCAGTTTTACATGGTAGATGACAAATGGATTCTTTCACAATTCATGAACTGTTGAAACTTTAAAGTCTAATGAACAAAACACAGCTCACTACTCCAAACCTACATAAGCATTTATAAAGGATAGCAAAGCCTATCCATATGGTGCCCAGGATTATGCTCAAAATCTTCTACTCTTCTTGCTCGAACCTCGCATTCCCCCTGTTCCTCTTGCTCCTCTTGCTTCTCTTCTTCCTGTAACAGGCAATCAAATAAACAACCAAGACACCAAAGAAACATTCAAAATCTTTTGCTCAATAAAATCCCAAAACTGGTTGAAACAATGATAACAGAACAAAATAGAACCAACAAGGAAAACTACCTTGAAGGTTTCCTTAGTCTTTTCATAATCTTCCTTGAGCTCTTGTGCCCTATCAATGTAAGGCTTCTTCTCCTGAAGAAGCAATGAACCATGAAAATGTTAACTGAAGAATACAGGCAAAGAAAATAAAAACAGAAACAAATATAGTACTTTTGACAAAGAGGATATGATTATTTACTCACATCATCAGTCATAGATTTCCATTTAGCTCCACCTTCTTTTGCAACCTTTCTTATTTGATTTACAACAAATGCAAGTAAAGTTAAAAGCAGAAATCCACAAGACAAACACATAAAAAAAGGAAACGAACATTTTAATTAAGTAATAAATAGATAAATATTACCGATTTATTTCCATTTGGGTTCTCTTCCTTGAATGATTCTCTTAAGTCATCCTTGTAACCAAACTATACTATTAAAAGCCATCAAAATCAATAAGACAGAAACAGTGGCAGGGAAAAGGATAGAGACATACATAAAAACGAAGAAGACACCAGGATGGCGCTTAGGAGCTTTTAGGTTTTTACTTTCTTAACAGATTCGGTCTTCTTTCCCTTTGATTTGGACGACACAGATATCCTCTTCTTTTCTGCTGGCTTCTTCACTTCTGTAGCTTTTTCTATGATACGCACCTCTGAAGGAAACGGAGAAGACCAATCAAAAAAAGATCAAATGCTAGAAAAATGAAAGCAAATACACCAACGTACTCATCGATAAACAAAGCAACCATATAATAGGAACATAGACATGCCTAACGTCATCTTGATTTTTGACTCAATGCTACATTCGTTCATATCAATAAGCGCCACCAACTAATATGTAATTTCTTCCATAGAACCTGACCAAAGAATGATGGATTTATTAATAAAGCCAGAAGGTAGAAGAGCCCGAAGCCACACAAGAATAAAAACAAGCAGATACAGAGCATTACTCCTGGTGCAGTGCCTCTCATTTCGGTTGCAGGCTTTTGAGGGCCCATCTTTATCTCTCTCCTCTCGTCTTCTCATCATCTTTGTCTTCCACACCTCCTCTTCGGCTGCTTCTCTTGCAATCATCACAAACGAAATATCTGGAATCCCTGTTCAGACTTCTGCTTTTCTATCCTTTCAAACAAATAGCTTTGTGGTACAATGGAATGGGTGAAAATTTACATATATCTTCAAACCAAGAAAAAGCTTGGAGATTCTAAAACTATGAACATGCAAGTTCGCCCTCGTCGAGCTGAAAGCCCCAAATTCGTCTTCGTCTTCTTCTTCTCCTTCTGCAAGTTCGTCCAAAATTTCTCCTCTCCAAGTTCGCCTTTGTCAAGCTGCAAGCCCCAAGTTCGTCTTTGTCTTCGTCTTCTCCCTCTGCAAGTTCGTCCAAAATTTCTCCTTTGCAAGTTCGCCTTCGTCAAGCTGCAAGCCCCAAGTTCATCTTTGTCTTCGTCTTCTCCCTCTGCAAGTTCGTCCAAAATTTCTCCTCTGCAAGTTCGTGTTTAGAGTTGTCAGGCTTTTGATTTTGAAATGAAACAAAAGCTTCTCCAAGATGCCAAGATGCGATCAACGAAGCGAGTTCATTCTCAAGATGAGCAACTCTTTTCGATCAACGGAAGCGAGTTCGTTCTCAAGAGCGAGAGGGCTTGCTGTTCTTCTCCAGATTTTCAGAGCTCCAAATCGTAAAATGAGTTGGGCGAGGTGAAAGCCATGGGTTTTGGGTATTTTCAAAACAATTTGAAAAGCAAAATTGAACCGCGCTCCTTTTGGTTTTTGAATTCGTATATATGAACTTGGGGTATTTTGTGTTTTTAAAACGTATTAACCAAACTTGTATGAAATACCAATACTTCAGTTACATAAACCACTCGAACCGCCAAACTCGAACCGGTTTAGCGTCATTGGAACTTCCGTTCCCAAAAAGCTGCTCTTACAAGTTGTTTAGATTATTTTAATGGAAGAACAATGTGGGCCGTCCGATCTAATCGGACGGCTCGCTTGACGGTCCTACGCATTAATTACGCAGGACCTCAGCAAAATTGCAAAAGAAGACCTCCACTCTAGCATAACATGTCTCTTCTCACTTTAAATAGATCAACTTCACTCAATGTTGTCTGAGATTTTTTTTCTCCTTTTTTCTTTTCTCCAGGTGCCTTTTAATCTTTTATGACTTTATCATCTTCTTTTATCTTTTTTTCTCTTTCTTTTCTTTGCTCCAGAGGGAATTCTTCAATTATTATTTAGAAGAAAGAAATTTTAGAGATGGAACACCAAACCTCATAGGATTCCTAAAGGGCGTAGGATTCCTAATTTAATGAAGAAATAGAGATGATTTCAATAATTTTTGCCTAACTATGCTCTAATAGTAGATAAAATTCTAATTCTGCAACTCCTTTTTTTCATTATTGAAAGTGTCCAACGTCTAGTATTACTTTTAGTTGTCCGTTCTTTTTTGTCTTTTAACTTTTTTTTTTTTCTTGTCTTTTCACTATTGGAAGCATGAAAAATATTAAGATTCTCATCTCATAGATTTATTTTAAGAATAAATTACAAATAAATCCCTGAATTTATAATTAATTATATTTACTATTTTTGAAAAGAATTACAAATACCTTTATTGTTATTATCATCATTTAACTTTACTACTTAACAAGAGATATTTATAATTAATTTTTTTATTAGGATAATAAATATAATTGATTGTAGATTTAAAAGGTTTATATATAATTTATTATTTTTAAAATATAATAATAAAAAACTAAAAAAATAATTAATTCAATAAAAAACAAAAGATTCGTTTGATCAAAGAGCATTGGAGAGTGGTGCATGCTCAATCAGAAATATAAACTTAGTTGTAACCAAACACTTAAATTTTAGTTTTCTAGAGAAATAAATTTAACTTTGCCACCATTGTACATACTAGAAGCACATTCACACCTTCAAGTTGGAAACGCCTGAGATTCATTAATTCAATGAAAAGTGAAAACAAAAGCTGCCCAAATCTAAAATGGGCTCACTCGGAACGTTTCCCCAATTTCCTTAATACCTGGTTTTGACTTTAAAACCAGATCATTAATAAGAAAAGAATTGGAAGACAAGAAACAATACTTTTCACAATGAAAGATTGCAGATGCAGGAGAGTCTCAAGAAGGCGTTGTTAGAGAACAACATTCGTATAACTGAAGTGTCTCAAGGGATGCCCCCAAGATTTGTGCATAATCAAGTTGGAGTAATATTAGTTCAGTCATTGCATCAAGTAGTCAAACAAGAAAAATGAGATTTTAAAGGGGATACCAATGCAATATGGAATGAGATGGCTATGTGTATTAAGAAGGTGGCTAAAGATGTTCTAGGTGAATCAAAAGGAAAGATCCATTCTTATAGAGAGATGTGGTGGTGGGATAGTGAAGTTCAAGTTGCTATTAGGAATAAAAAAAACTAGTTTTAAGACATGGCAAAGAACTAAGGATGTTGAGGATCTTCAAAGGTATAGGTTGGATAGAAATGAAGCTAAAAAATTGCGGGAAAAACAAGGGAAAGGAAGTATGAAGAGTTATACAATAAGTTGGGCACAAAGGAAGGGGAAAAATCTATTTATAAGATAGCTAAGATGAGGGATAGGAAGAGTAAAGATCTTGACCATGTTAGATGTATTAAAAATGGAGATGGTAAAATATTAGTTTGTGAGGAGGATATTAAGAAAATATATGAAACCTATTTCTCTAGTTTACTAAATGAGCATTCTTCAAGCACTTATGTTTTAGACGATTACACTTTTCACCAAGGCACCAGTGTCCGAACTTATATACGTAGAATTTCGATGTCTGAAGTAAAAGAAGTTTTAAGGAGGATGAAACTTGGCAAGACACAAAGTCCTGATGAAATTCCAATTGAAGTATGGAAGAGCTTAGGAACCCATGGACTAGTTTGGTTGACTAAGTTGTTTAATAAGATTATGAGCACAGGGAAAATGCCAGATGATTGGAGGAGAAGTGTTGTGGTTCCAATTTACAAAAATAAAGGAGATATTCAAAGTTGTAATAACTATAGAGGCATTAAATTGATGAGCCATACGATGAAATTATGGGAGAGAATAATTGAAACCAGTTTGAGACACTTAATTACAGTTACGGAGAACCAATTTGGGTTTATGCCGGGAAGATCTACAACGGAGGCTATTTACTTAATTAGGAGACTTATACAAAGGTATAGAGAATGTAGGAAAGACCTTCATATGGTATTTATTGACCTAGAAAAAGCTTATGATAGAGTCCCTAGAACGTTAATTTGGCAAGTACTAGAGAAAAGAAATGTTGCAAGTAAATATGTAGGTATAGTTAAGGATATGTATGATGGTTCGGTGACTAGTGTTAGAACAGTGGGGGGACAAAGTAATGAATTCCCGATAACAGTTGGGCTACATCAAGGGTCAACTTTAAGCCCATATCTATTTGCACTGGTAATGAATGAATTAACCAAAGACATTCAAGATGAGGTCCCCTAGTGTTTGCTTTTTGCGGATGATAGATGATGAGGTGGTGATACTTGACGATAAAGAGATTCCTCAGAGTGATTGTTTTAGGTACCTAGGTTCAATTATAAGTAAAAGAGGTGATTTAGAGGATGAAGTTTCCCAAAGAATTGAAATAGGGTGGATGAAGTGGAGAAGTGCGTTCGGGGTCTTATGTGATCGGCGTATTCCATTAAAGCTTAAAGGAAAATTTTATAGGACTGTTGTTCGACCAGCTATGATGTACGGTGCAAAGTGTTGGGTTGTTAAAAAAAATCATATAGATAAACTCAGTGTAGCAGAAATGAGGATGCTAAAATGGATGAGTGGCAAAACTAGGATGGATAAGATAAGAAACGATCATATTAGAGTTGGTCTGGAAGTTTCTCCCATAAGTGATAAGCTTAGAGAAAGTCGTTTGAGGTGGCACGGTCACGTTCAACGGAGACCTATAAATGCTCCTGTTCGGAGAAGTGATATAATCCATATTGAAGGAACTAGAAGAGTTAGGGGTAGACCTAAGATAACCTTAGGAGAAGTGGTGAGAAAGGATATGTATAGCTTAGGCCTTGTATCTAGCATGGCCTCGAACATAACAGAACTGATTGGAGGGCAAGAATCCATGTAGCCAACCCCATTTAGTTGGGACAAGGCTTATTGTTGTTGTTGTCATTGTATCAAGTCCCACACTCATCAATATACAGAGTCTGTGGAGAAGAAATGAACATCAGAACTCCACATTATTTATTCAAAGGTTATGGCACAGATTGATTTTGAATTCTCTACACACACATTTGGAAAGAAATTAAAAAATAAATATGTTCTTTCAATGAGAGAGAGTAGCTATCTGGCTAGAATTGTATGTGTCTGAAGTGCAAGCTAACAGATGTGGGGAAAGCTCATTCACAAGATCTCACATATTTGAGCAGATTCTGGTCAGAGCCAAAACTGTATGATAAAAGAAAGTGATCCTTTCATCATCCAACTGAAAATTTGATCAAATAGATCGAAAACTCGAAGATGGTTTTTTACTTATTCAATTCGTGCTAACAAAAGGTGATGGCCAAAACAACCTCAGCCCTTGTCATCTGCTTGTGCACATGGGACCCATTGCAAAAAGTAATAACATTGATATCATTTATTGAGGAACTAGGATTATTTGTAGTCAACTCTGAGTTGTTGACTCCCTTCCAGCTAACTGTGCAGTGTGCCTGAAGGCCTGTATGTGTGCACCTGCAGATAAAGAGAAATCCAGGAAAATTGAAGGCACAAAGAGAAGAGAATTTTCTAGAGTGAAATGAATTGAAAGCTTGTTAATTTAGCAAAACGTATGGACTCAACAAGACTAACTCTGTGAACCAACAGATCGAACTCCACAAACCTAAGGGGATCAATCTTGGGACATCAATTCTGAACAATTGAGTATAGGTGATTTTAGTTGGAGTTCCACAATATTGAATCATCCTTCATTCACAATTATTCTGCTGATGTACAGAGCCAACATCTGCTTCCCTAGATCATCCAGTTAATTAAAACAGCTAGTTATAGTACATAATAATGAGCAAAACAGAGGCAAGTGAGATCACTCAGCTTATTTAATGAAATCCATTTGTGTATAAATCATCATCCATAGTGTGATGGATTATATTAAAACAAGGTTCATATTTAGATAGGGTCTCTTGGAATCTCTTCCATTTTTCCTTTTAGACCCCCAGAAATTTTGCTTGAACCCAAGCACCACTCACCTACTCTGTTTGGAAAATTCTGAGAATTAGTTCAAAGGACAATTAGTTCAAAGGACAATGTTGAAGTCTAGTAAACAGACGTTTATTCAACAGAAAACACAACTTTTTGGCTTGATTTCTCTTCTTCAACTAAATCAGCCTCATGAATGGTCTGGTTTTGAAAATATGATTCAAAATTCAAAATACTGTATCAGACACAATAAAACTAGACAAAAAGACAAGAAAACTTGAAACTAATAATTAATTTTGCTGGAAGATTAGATGAATCACTGTAACAATATTTATCTCAATTATGTTCAAACTAAAAATAATTTTATGACCATATTATATAGACTCCCAAAAGAAAATTAACAACCAACTCAAATTTGGAGAAGTACCAACCTCATTTAATAACTCTTCGTTCTCTGGTTGGTAGGTTCCCGGCCACTCATAGAAGATTTCTGTATTTTGCACGACACCGTATTCACCAGTTTCTGTCTCAACAAGTTTATATAATTAGGAAACATGCTGCTTAGTCAAGCAGAACCTCTGGTAATTTGCATTGGCACCTATAAAACTACACTAATAAAACAAATTTTATGTCAGCTGCCAACCTTTCACTTACTGATTTTTGTTCCTTGCAACGATCAACACCAAGAGCTACGCAAATTGTGTCCCTTCGTTTCTTTCTTTCCTGTACAATTCATATGTCATGGAATTTCATGGAAGTATTTCCAATTTTGTAAATCAGAACCAGGAAAAGGAAAAATAACCTTGATAGGAAAGCTTGGAGCATGTCCATTGTATTCATGCAAACCAAAGAGTTATGATAATTTGTAGCTTCACCACCCTCAAGGCAGTTTGAATTAAACGAACCAGGTTATCATCACAAAGAAACTCTGTAAAAGCACGAATACTACGTTAGGATCTACAATATGAGTTCAACATGTACGATAATTATATGTTGGGATCAGCAATGTAACAAAGACTACCATAGGATCTACAATTCAACATATGGCGAAGTTCTGCAACATATATATCTATATGCCATGTAATAACTTTGTTTCATCAATACATGCTGATGCGTCCAAAATCTGCTCAGCCCTTAGATCTCCACGTGATGTCCTGCAAAACAAAAGCGTCAGATGTGGCCCGACCGCTGGGGTCGGGAGTCCACCTCCGAAGGCTAAGTCAGTTGATGAACTTAATCACAAACGGCTCTGCTAGAAGCACAGAGCTAATGAATGAAGAAACGGGAAAGGTGATCTTGATAGCAGGACGCTGATAGTTTGGATCTATCAGTATGTATCTGAACTTGAGTCTCAGATAGTATTCTTTTTGATCGATTGATCCCTCCCTCACCTTGTATGGTAGTGAGGTTTATATAGAGTGTACCTTCGAATCTCCTTCGTTGGATGCACTCGAGCCTTCTTCGGGTAGTCGTTGGATCTCATCAATAAGATCCGTTGAGCGATAGACTTCTACTAGTTTGGACTAGTAGAGGACTCCTGAGATAACCGTTAGGTTATGCGATAGTTATCCCTTTGATGATGATTATCCGCAGCCGTCAGTTTGAGTCTGCTGTCATCAGGGTGATTACCCTAATCCATAAGTAAGATTAGGGCACGCTTGCAGCAGAATAATCTTTCTTCTTCAGCAAGCCATCTTCCGGCTCCGGCTCGCTCGGGAGTGATTCGGTTTTCTCCGTCTCGACCGGGGTCGAGGGTCGGACCAGGTATGAACCCGGTCAGATCATAAACTCTCCATATCACATGCATTAACTCCTCAAGCATCTCGAAATCAATTGATATAACCAAGGACCAGATACATTGAAGAATACTTGGCATCCGAACCTAAAAATATAAATGGAGATTGAAATTTTAAAGCACAAGACGGGGTTCTCTTTGGGATAAAGTTGGCTGGGCAGTGAAATTATCATACTAAGAGTTTCCTAATTCACATAAAACTGACAGAGTGGATCATATGAAAAAGTTAGTGACTCCTTTTTTGAGAGTTTGTTTTTGGTCTTTAAAGTCCAGATTACTGATTTGTGGGTGTTTCATGTCCAAGAGCTGTTTCCCTGTTGGTTATAGTGGAGCAGGAGTTCTAGTGTTGGGTGCTTAAAGTCCCCACTGTACTTTTTGGTTATGAAATCAGCCTTCGGAACCAGATGTGCCCAACAGGACTGCTGCCTTCAGAAGACCACTATCAGGTAAGGAGATCTAGCACTCAATCCCCCATTTTTTTCCCTCTAATTTTTTGTTTTCTTAGTCCAGGAAATTCCACTGAGCCGACCTAACATTAAAATTAAAACCTAAATTCCCGTAATTTTAACCATCAGTTTATGTTCAAACTTCATTCCCAGCTTTCTTGCAAACACCCCCCCCCTTTAAAAAAAAAAAACCCTCTTCTTTATTTCTCTTCCGTTAAATCTGATCCTGGCAGCAACACATTCCCTCCAGCAAAACCCAAGTTAACAGGCTTCCTTAACTGTAAAGACAACAACTCCATAATCAAGAAAGTGGATCAAAATCCATCCACACATTGAATCTTCCAAATGTCAGAACATCCCCATATACCCTACTCTAGTTGATATGCAAGTTTCATCCAAATTCAGTCAGTCGATTCTTGGAAATCTACAGCTAGTTTTTCTGTCCCCACACCCTAAAACTCTACGTGTTTCTATCATGTTTGAGGTATCATGAAATCTCAGTTGAAAATTGAAGTCTCGAGACAAGCTAGGCTGCGAAATCTGAAGAATTTAAAATCTCGGTTCGAATTCCTCTATAAATGCACTCTCTCATCGAGTAGAGACAATATCTCGCAGTCTCGATTCAACTCCTCTCGGTTCGTCTTGACCCCAACTCTACCCCTACTTGCTGCTGCTTGCTTTTTCGCCAAATTTTTTGTCAGAAAACTGCCAGCTCTTCACCTACATTGCATCAACATCCTAGTTGGCTCATCTACAAAATTTAGTCAACAATATTCAAAGGATTTTCAAGCCATTCTTCAAGGAAAATGAGTTTTCTTCCCCAATTTCATTTGTTTTCAGATAATATGTTAGACTCGGCGTTTGAGTGTGGATTAAATGTATGCTGAATGTCTTTGCTTGATCTACAATTTCATGGAAAAATATTATTTCTCTAGTATTAATTTGATTTTTGAATTTTATAAATTAAAGAAATATATTTTGTAAGAAATTAAAATTAAAAGAAAATGAAAAATATTTATATTTTGAAAATGATTGTAATACCATTGGAAGAGGCTACAATCTCATGTAGTCAGCTTTTTTTTTTTTTTTTTTTTTCATGATTGTTGCTATTTATTTTTTTATTTCAGAGTTAATAAATTCAATTAAAATATTTTAAAAAATATATTTTCATATGGAAAATTATCTGTTTTTTAAATGACTCTTGGATACTATGCTGCCACTCCTCATGTGGGGGATGCTATTCTTGACAACTTGGAGTCAGCTAAATGACGTAGAGGATCTGGGGCCAAGATGCGAAATTTCTCCAAAACTAGGGGTTCCAATACCCAGCAAAACTACCAAAACCCTGAAATTTCAGCAATATTTCATGGAAATTTTGCCGAAATGTTGGAATCTTTTATTCAGATTCGACCTTTATATAGCAAGGGTAAAGACTACTGCGAAAATTTAGTGAGATTTCAGAGAAACTTTCAACCTTTCGATTTCACTTGTGATTTCGTTTCACCATATGTCAAGAAACAGAAATTCATACTATACAGCAAACCCTATACACTCTAAACTCCTAACTTCCCATTCTCAATCCACCCCTCCCCTTCCCAATAGCATCGCACCTACCCCTACCCACTAGGCCTACTTTTAGATTCATCAAAAGACCTTCATCCATTAGGTTTTAAAATTTTCTGCATTTCATCTTTAACTCTAGAGCCCTTTAACTCTCAAATTCCTCAACCTAACTTCAAACCCTTTTAGGATTATCATCTCCCATCCCTATTATACCTTCCCCTAACCCTAGTCGACTTCACTAAGAGTCCTAACCCATGTAGGATACTTCTGACCAATCCCGAAGCCCCTAGGACTACCATGAAATTATAAAAACAATAAGCACAGCCCCTTCTCTAGCCTAAGTAAAACCCTAAACCCAATTCTTTAAACCCCAACTTCAATTTTCAGTTCTGAAATAGCATAACAGCAGCAGCCGAACTCTAAACCTCTTTAACTCAACCCTAAAACCCATAATCCTAACCCTAAACCTAAATTCCAGATCTGAAACTCGAAATGCAGCACTGCTTTGAACTAAACTTTAGGGTTTTGAAACCCTAAGCCTGGGCAAAACCTTCTAGGCATAACGCTAACTCGAAACCTTCAAGGCACTTATAGAAGACTGCTGGATCCGAAGAGAGAGGATACTGGAATAAGCCCAATTCTAGGTACTATCCCAACAACTAAACCCTAGAATTTGGTTCACATCAAACCTGGGCCCTAAAACCCACCAAGATAGGCCCTCAAGTTCACTCAAGTTGAGCAGGAATATTGTACCAGATCTCAGTTTTTTGGCTGGCTGAGATCTGGCTCCAAAGCAAGATCTCAAATGTATGGTCTCAAGAAACCCATTTCCTAATACTAAATTGGCCCCAGATTCTGACACACCATCTCTTTAAAACACCCGATTCCTCCAAAATGGCGTCACACCCTGGTTTTGTTCCAAAAGAAGCACGTCGAACCACTATGGTAATGCATTGACTACCAAGTGCTTAACAAGGTTACAATCAAGAATAAGTACCCCATTCCTTTGATAGACAATTGCTTGAAATGACTTGGAGGAGCTAGGTACATCTAAAAGCTGGACTTATGGTTGATCTAATTCCATGTGTACATCACAAAAGAAGATGATCCTAAGACAACATGAGTTACACACTATGATTCCTATGAGTTCCAAGTAATGCCATTTGGCCTAACCAATGTATCTGTCACATTTTGCATTCTTATGAACAAGATCTTCCATCCCTACCTTGACAAGTTTGTGGTGTACTTGATGTAACCAGGGCCAGCAAGCATAGAAAACTTCAACTTTTGAACCTAAAACAGCCCCCAGAACATGCAGCATTAAGGGCTGGCAGAATATGACTAGGGATATTTTGGTCAATTTAGCACCTCTTTTGGAGCCCCAATAGGGCTAGAATGCTGTTAGGAGTCTATATCTATCTTTATTTTTAAATTTGGTTGTGTTTTGGTCGAGTTACTGAAGAGTACTTGTCCAAAATTTCAAGTAGGATTCTTCTAGAAGTTGGTTGCATATTTTGCAAGTTATCTTTGTTTAGGAGTTCTCTAGAAGACTCCTTTTCTAGTTGTGTTGAGAGCCTTTTTTTAGGTAGTTGAGTTGTAATTGGTTCCCTAAGTTGAGTCCAAGTAGGTTTTGTGAAATCCCCTATGATCCTAACCCTGTAGGTCAAAGAACCCACAACGCGAGTAAAAGACAGCTGTGGCCCAGAGACCGTTGGATTAGAATTTGAACCGATGGAAGTGGATGGTGAGGATGATGAATCTGGAACTTTACTAAGTTTTGGAAGAAGAACTGACTTGAACGCTAATGGATAGGGAAAATGGATTAAGAGTTCATTGCTAGCACTTTTAAAAGGTTCCAAAGATCAAGTAAGTACCCCCTAACATGTGGGTTTAATGTTGATGAAGAGCCTGGGGTAAATTGCCCTTGAAGCTCACTCGAGGCTGGAGTTACTTCCAAGGGTAGGGTCTACTAGGTATGAGTCTCTCAAGTGACCCTACCCAAGCAAAGCCATCTAGGTGCCTGCGAGTAAAAAAAGGGTAATTTTGGGATTTAGTGTCTCAGACTTCTATTTAATGAGATTTTCGACCTAAAACACATTATTATGCTGCTCGGCCGTCAGAGAATGTCAGATCACGTCAAGGAGAACATTGCAGAGATTGTCTAGAGAGTTATCCGTATTCCAACTGCAAATTCTAAGGTTAGTTAACTCCTTCATTAGTATAGTTCATCTTTGTTTGATTCTTCGCCGAAAGTAGAACCTTGTGGAAAGATCCATAATTATGGGAACCTGAACCCTTTCTTTCTTTTTTTTTTTAGCTCGAAGTGATTCTACAATCACTCTAACTAACCAACTTCTTCACGAATAGATTTTGGAGAGACCTAAATTGTGGTTCGATAGATTATTGTCTAGATTTGAGTTTTTGAATGTTTGTTGTGATTAGATCTTGTCTTTAGGAGTTTTTAGAAAATCCTTTTCATTATAAAAGTTGTTTGGAACAGAAAATTCGAAACTATCTCAGTACTTTAGTGGTTGTTGTCCGCAATCATACATGGGTCTCCCGAGCAACCCACCCTTGCATTGCCTAAGTGACCCTACCCTAGGGTCAATTGGCAAGGGTCTCTCGAGCAACCCCCTTTCAAGCAACCCATCCCCCTGTTGTTTTGGTTTTCGATTCTACTTTCGATGTTTGACTTCTAGGGTTATTTTAACATTGAACCAGTGTGTAAACAAGACTATTGGGAACGTGTTAAGCCATCCTTCATTTCACTTTGAAAAGGTTATAGACTACTTAAAAGGGGAGGACATTCATTTATATATGTTTATCAATAAATTCTAAAATGATGTCAGACTTGCATATTGATTTGTATGCTGCTGTTTAATAGCTTTTGCATTTGTTTAATATTCTGAAATTGCTAGAATCATGTTCAACTATTGCTTTGCTGATTTGTAAATTGGTGTGATTTACTTGAAATAAAAATGGACTTGACCAAGGTTTGTGGTACAACCATTGCCCTAGGAAACCTAGTATGGACTATGGACATATAGCTTAGGATGCACTTCTAGGATGTCTCTACGATGTCTAGATGAACATGGTTAGGTAACCCCATCATGTCATTACCCTATTGGCGAGGGTACGAATGCCGAGTGATTCGTGGCAGCAGTGTGGGGGTGGTGGGCCCTCAAGACCTGTAACCAACCCATGAGAGGACATGAGAGCTTTCGCCCCCATCATATGTGGATGACCAATAGGGTTAAGAAGAAGCGTAGTCCAAGTTGGTTGAGGCTATAGGATACGTTGACACTAGATAAGGAAGGATACTGAATCGAGTGTATAGTGCCAGGGGTGAGGTATCTGAACCTAGACTAACATGATTAACTAGATGATTTGCATTGGGCTATGTATTACCCTACACAAGCTAGTACTTCGGGACACCCAATTTGGTAGGAGCCATTGAGGTCTTTGTGAGACTACCCAGAGGAGGTTGGTGTTGTATCTTAATGTGTCTCCTAGATAGAGATTTGCTTGGTTCTTATAGGAGCATTACCTCATTATATTGCATATCATATCATATTATCATAAGTTTTCACATGTTTGAATGGTGAATATATATACTTGAATTACTCGTTGAGTTCATGATATGTTGTTTTAAATTTCATTACAGATCAAGATGCCTCGACACTTCAAGATTACAAGAAGTTGACAACCTATGTATACGACATACCAGATTACTGGAGTGACAACGTGCACGGTAACACGTGTGCGTGTCTTGATTGTTCATATTGTGATTAGTCCTACGCTTAGGAAGATGGAGACTATCTGAGAAACTGAGTCCTTTGAGTTTCATATATGCCATTTAATTAAAGACACATACTTGATGTAAACCTTAGGAGTTTGATTTCTTTTTAGTTTTACTTTCCATTTTTGGACCGATGTTATATCAGTTTTGATTTCATTTCTGCGTTATTTTGAGATCCATCTGAGATCCTTGATCATTATTGATTCTTAATACAGTTAAAACACTTGATTCTTTTTATTGATTTTTGCTCATTATTATGCTATTATGTGGTGTGGTGTGTGAAAATAATAAAACATAAATCTGATCTTGTGACTGTGGATCACTCCTTTAGGTATTCGGGTAGCTCTAATACCAGTTGGGTGGATGTGACAGGTTTCCTAAGTTGAGTCAAGTTGGTTTCTTATAGAGAGCCCTACGTATATTCCTTTAATGTAATAAGATTAAATTATGGTCGTATATTCCTTCAATGTAATATGATTAAATTATGGTTCAAGATGTGAAATCCAGCCCAAACCTAGCCCGGGGCACCCTATTTTTTTTGGGTGAAGAAAGACTTGTTTGATGTTAGACCCTGAAGTTGGACCTTGATTTCAGTGTTATTACCTTGAGAGCCTTAGGAAATCATGTCCGATCTTTCCCTTAGTGTAGATCCATGTCCCGAAATGATGGGAGTTGTCCTTGTGGGCCTTCTTTATGGAAGACATGGTGTTTGACCAGAAGTGGGGGAAATAGAGACTTGTGGACCCTTTTGATTAATGATTTGGTGTCGGAACCCAAGCCCTTGGACATTGTTGATGATACCCCTCACTTGAGAGCATTGTCAGTATTAGTTTTGAATCTACAGCCTGAAGAAGGTAAGCTTAGTTGGTGGACCTAATGAATTTCTGTGCTCGATCCAAAGGTACTTCCCAAAACTAAATTTCTTGATGACTTGTAGGAGAAAACCCCGCTCAATTTGACCCCGTATAGCCTTCCGAATCCCTGTCCGAAGTTGCTGAACTATGTCTGGCCAATTCTGCTTGCGCATCAAAGAAGATTGAATTAGTTGAAGCACCTAATGAACTCCCGTGCTAAATCCAAAAGTATTTCTGGAATAGAGACTTCTTGATTGACTTGTAAGAGAAAACCCCACTCAATTTGACCTAGTATAGCCCTCCGAATCCCTGTCCAAAGTTGTTGTTCATGTCTTGGTCGACTGCTTGGTCGACTAGCCAGTCAACCAGCCAGTCGACTAGCAGTAATGGAATTCGAAAATCACAAAAATCTTTACCATTTTGACCCTACCTTTTTGGAACTCATGAATGAGGGTCTACCCTGATCAATGGCACTCCAGAGAATGAAAAGTGACACTCTCTTGGGCTCCCCTTGGTGTTTGTGAAGATCCTTGACTCCAATCATTAGTTTTCCACCTCAATCATCAACTCAAGGTATGATTCCTCTTATTCTTCTTCTAATCTACTCAATCTCCTATTAATTTCTACTCTTGAGACCATGGTTGAAGTGCTGCAACCTTGCAAACACTTAACCATGAGTTTCCCTCTTTCAATTCCATGATTATCACCCCACTCTTGCTATGTTATGCTCCCATTAGGATTGCTTGCATTTCATTGCTTTGATTTCTTTCATTTCAACCTATTCTTGATTCAAAACTGATATGTAGATGCATGTTACATCTAGATTATTATGAATTCATGATTCTAATTTAATTCCTAACATTCACTTGATTGATTCCCATCATTCTTTACAATTTCAATCAATTCCAATTCGATTCTTGATATTTAGCATATAGAACATAGGGTTTCAAATTGGGGGTTTTCAATTGGACCATTGGATTGTCATGAAATTTGGTGTGTAGTGTCCTCATATTGTTATAATCATGCTCTCCAAATTTCGTGTCGATCGGACCACCGGAAGGTTAGTTTTGGGCCAAATCTTAAATTCTGCCCATTGTTAACAAGTCTTGGTTGACTGGCTTGGTCGACTGTCCTCCCTGTATTTGGCCGAATTGCCTCGTTTGACCTCCGATTCAATTGTTTTCTTCTCTGATGTTACTTGTATGTTGTCTAGGGTACCAACACTGGTTTTTGGGACTATTCTTGGTGATCTTTGATTTTATTTCCGACTTGATTAAGGTAAGGATGGTTATCTCCATAAACACATAGGCTATGAACTTATGTTTTGGTGTTTATACTTAGTGAATATAGTCTCTTAATTGCTTTTGAATATTATAGGACTGCTATACATGTTTTAGAACTGTAGTAATGCGATTTCATACTCTCTTGTTATAATGAGTTATCATTCTTATACTTGTACATATGATGGATCAATTTGATGTTATGATTTAATTTTTATTATGATGATGTATCAAATGTATGAGATATGATGGACTTGGGTATGTGATTGCCTAGGTATAACTTGGGATTGGGGTGTGTCCTATTGACGCTTCTGTCCTTGGGCATCGAAGAAAATAGTATGGGATATTCTCTGAAGGTGTCCATCGACACTTTCCCGGGTTATTGGATGACATACATAGGATTGTCTAGGTGTATGTCTAGGACTAATCCTTGTTGTATCAGACCCGAATCGGAAGGATATTGAGACCGAACGACCCGTGGTAGAGTATGGTTGATGGGCGCTCAAGACTGGTAACCACTCCGTGAGAGGACTTAAACCATACTGCGGGTACCCGAAAGGGGCCATTTATTGGTAGGGTTGCAAATGGATAAACCTGGGCTCACGGGCGCTCAAGACCGGTAACCAACCCGTGAGAGGACGTGAGAGCTTCCCGTTTACCATTTGTGGATGACCAATATGGTTGATGAGTCCGTAGTCCGAGTTGGTCGGTGCCATAGGATACGCTGACTCTAGTGTGAAGGATACGGAACCGAGTTGGTGGGTGCCATAGGGAAAGTATCTGGATCTGACATGATACGACTGAGTAGATGACTTGTGAAACCCAGCCCTAACCCTGACCCGGAAACCCTGTTGTTTGTAGGTCCAATAACCCGAAGTAAGGCAAGAAGTCAGCTTTGGGCCATTTCAGTAGAAGACTTGATGGCTGGAGTGGAATCCTTGAGTGTGGATGTCAGTGTCCCTTCTATGGAAACTGCACCCTAATGAAGATTGGATTAGTTGATGGACTTGGAGTGCTCTCTGTATTGGTTCGAAGGCATTTCTACCTACTAGGTATGTCACTTTAGGTGTGTGCAAAACCCCTTGATGTTTGGATTTGATCTGAGCCTTCAATTCCCTGTTTTGAAGTTGCTGTTCTGATTGGTCGACTCATTGGTCGACTGGATCAGTCGACCAATCAATGGACCAATTGATTCTGTTTTTGAAATTTAAATCGTGGCTACTCTATTTAAGTCTAGTCTCGGGAATACTCCGCCTCATCTTCCTCCTAAGCCTCTGGAACGAGTTAAAACCCTATTCTAATCGATTACCTTGCATCCTTGGTTGATATCTTGCAAGAACTCAAGCAATCTTCGTCCTCTTGCATCAAAGGTATGTGTATGATCTCTTTCCTCTCTATCTCTGATTTTCTTTTCTTGAATATGTTCTTGATTGAGATCAGGAAGATGATGCTGCATTCTTGCAACCATCTATTCCATGATCTCATCATGTTCCTTGAGATCTATGATCATCATCATGATCTCAACCCTTGCCAATTGAATCCTGGAAACCCTAACCCTTAAAACCCTAACCTTGTGTGGTCATCTGGAGAACCTTTGGTAATCCCCATGAGAGGGAAACCTCTTGGGTAAAATTTATGTGAACCTAAACTTTATCATTGAATGATTCTTCTTGTTATTTTTGACTAACAATTTACCTCCCTTCTTCCGAAACTCTCAACTTTTTCATGGGAGCCAAAAAGGGTGAAACCCTAATTTCTTGGGCAAAATCAAGAAACCCTATTTTGATCATGTTAGAAGACTCTCACTTTATTTTCTTTACTAGAATTGTAACCTATTAATCTTTAATTCCTTACCCTTGATCATACTATATTTTTCCCTTCATGATCTATGTTTAACCTAATTAGGTTAACTTTCTGGTTCCTGAGTTGTAACCTGGAAACTTGATTTGACTAATGGTTTGATGTCCTCTATAGACTTAGATGTTTCCATTAAAGTTTCCCCCTTATTTTGTACCCTTTTGAACCACCAAATTCGGATTCATATTCTAAAAATTCTGATTTTTGAAGGCTACTGTCTCTGTTGGTCGACTCATTGGTCGACTGGGGAAGTAGACCAATCAGTCGACCAATGGGTACAGCAACCCCATTCTTGGTATGTTTTGATTGAATTGTGATCTTTCCTTCTATGTATCTTTCCTAACTCATAGTATACACTTGTTTAAGACTCTTTTCTCAAGTTTAGTCAAGGTCTTACTCGATTCTCTAAGTTCCTTTGCGAGTTAGAAGGTAAGGACAGTTATCTCCTTAACTACATAGATTGCATACTCTCTGGTTTCTACTTTACGAAACTATGAGTTGTTTACTGTTTGTACACTTTATATTCTGATGTACTACTGTGAGAATAGTAGCTCTTTATCATGTTTCTTTTATTACTTAGACTTATGTGAGATTGCTTATTACTATATTGTTTAATGATTTGATCATGACTTTACATTCTCTTTTATATAATGAGTTGTTGATTGTATATGTCATGACTGATCTGAGACTGTGTTTGATTAAGTTTGGTTTGGGATTGGGAGGTGTCCTTTTGACGCTTCTGTCCTTGGACATTATCGGAAATAGTATGGGATGTTTCCGGGGTTGCCCATCGACACTTTCCCTAATCATTGGTTGTCATACCTAGGGCTGTCTAGCAGTGTTTGGTTAGGTTGTACCCCTGTTATATCAGACCCGATTCGGAAGGGTATTGAGACCGAACGACCCGTGGCAGCAATGGGGATTCACGGGCGCTTAAGACCGGTGAGTTATATCCGTGAGAGGATGGGAATCACATTGTGGGTGCCATGTGTTGGAGGGTTGCATATGGTTAGACTTGGGCTCATGGGCGCTTAAGACCGGTGAGTTATATCCGTGAGAGGACATGAGAGCTTCCCGTTTACCATATGTGGATAACCAATAGGGTTGATGAGTCCGTAGTCCGGGACTATTAGGACTCTAGTGGAAAGGATACCGGAAAGGATCGCCCGGGGCGAGGAATGGAAGTATCGTTCCGTTGTATTTTGTGGAGTGAGTTTCCGCCTCACTTTACTTCTTTTGATATCTACAGATATCTGGTATCATTTTCCGCACTCTGATTATATTATTTATTCATTTCTGTTTTGAATCTTGTTTATATTATTAAACCTTGATTATTTCCTGTTTATGATTATGTTATTGTATATGTGGGAGGATGATTTCCTCAATACTTGATCTTCGGGGCTGTGGATCACACTCTCGGGTATGCCAATTAGGGTACCGACTGGGAGGATGTGACATGACTTGCATTGGGCTAGGCTATGCCGTGACATGCGCCAGTACTTATACCAATGGTGATGTGAGAGAGTGGTGACTTAACCCCCAGCCATGGTTTGATGAGGACTTTACCCAATTACCCCGGCAGACCCAAGATATCTTGTATGATTGAGGGGGAGTGACAAACGACCTAAGGAAGTATGGTGCTATGACTTAAAGCATGTCTACCTTAGAGACCAACATTCGTAGAGTTAGAACCATACTTGCATCATGTGTTTCATATCATATTGCATTATGTTATGAGTTTGTATCATATGGCTTATGTTTTATGGAATGACTACCTTGCTAAGTTCTTTTGAAGTCACTCCTTTTTGCATCATATTTTGTTAGACTTTTCTGTAGGTACTACTACTGTTGACTGTGACAGTCAACACTTTGAAGACCAAGTTGGTGACTCGTACCACACTGGTGGCGGTGAACACGTTGATAAAGATTAGCAGACCGAGATTGATATTTGTCAGGAGCAGATGTGGCCTGGCTTAGTTTCTTATAATTTTGTTATTTAGGAAATATTGTATAAGTTAGAAGAAACTATAATTTAGTTGTTTACCTTTCCTTTCCCTTCTTTTAAGAACTGGTTGTAACCTGCACCTTATCTCGATCTACCTTCTGTTGTTATTGTAGAATGGATTTCCGCCTCATTTCACATTTTGATTAATTATTTTATTAGTATCTTTCCGCACTCTGATGCTCTTTGTGATTCTTCTGAGATTCTTCGTTGACTTTTATTATTAAGCTATTTGAAAATTTTGATTTGCTTTTGCTTTTGATTAAATTATTGTGCTAAATGGATACGATCGTTCCTAAACTTGATCTTTTGGGCTGTGGATCACTCCACCGGGTAATCCAGATAGGGTATCCTTAGGGTGGATGTGACACAAGATCTCGTGAGATCTTGCTCAGATCTCACTTTTGTGAGGTCCCTAGACGAGATCTTAGGCGAGTCTCACTAAATGCAAAATCTCAATCGAGATCTCGGTCCACCAATTCTTGTAAAACCCATGTTTCGTGCGAGACAAGTCGAGAAAGCTTTTCAAGTTCATTTTTTGCCTGATTGTCGCCTCCTCTCATCAATAGCTTTCCTCAGCAAGAATAGCTATTTATGGGCCCAAGCCCAAAGGGCAAAGGGAATCCTAAGGCCCAAAGTGATATAAGGTCTCTATAGGAAAATTTGGGGCAGGTCAAGTACTTCTATATAAGACTTCATCTGAAGTATAGAAACAGATCTCTGAATGTCTTCTCTTAGGCCTTGCTTAAATTGTTAAGCTTTCATCTCTTCTATACTCACCATGTATCGTGCATACCTTAAGAAGTTTCTCTCATGCTCAACTGCAAACATAGATCCTTGCTTTAAAATCATATACTCCGCAGTCTTTTGTCTCTTTACACATGGAGGAAGTATTTTCGATTGAACTCCTCCATAAACATCTTCCATGTAACCTCTTTGTTTGCTGCCCAAAAAATTTGAGCAAGACCCCATGTGTGTCGAGCGGAAGGTTGTCAACAACAAAATGTGAAACATAAGCCTTACAAATTTTTTTTGTTATGAACTTATGATGGTTCTGTTATTGTATTTCCAAAGTCAAGAACGTGATGTTGTACTGAATTCATATGGATGGAGTTCTGTTGTTATTTAGGTTATTTGATGTATCTTCTCACTTGCTTTTCATTTATATGTCATAATGCTTCTATATTCATGTTATATAAAGTTGTATGTTCACTCTAGCAACTTTTGGGTTTCAAACTTAAGGTCAAGTTAGAACTCAAACTAAGGGTTGTAATCTTACATATATATAAGGCAACCAATGTGTTCAGAAGGCCTAAAATAGGCTAAATACCAATTTGATCCCACTTGACCCTTAAAAGCCCCCGAGATGGGCCTCCAAGTTCCTTCTAGTTGGCCATAGAAAAAATACTAGATCTCAAGTGAGATCTTGCTTTTTCTCAAGGGGAAGATTGCCCTCGAGGGTGAGATCTTGAACCTACTATAAAAAAGGCCCCTCACAGCTTGCAAACAATGCAAACTAGATTAATAAAATTTGAAAAGTGATTCTAAGGATATTTGGAGTTGTGGGTTCCAAGGAGGAACTCAACAATTTGGGTGTTTGAAGCTTATGGAACTTCCTTCTTCTTCTTCTTCTTCTTCTTCTTCTTTGAGTCTCATGACCTCTCCTATAATAGCCTCTAAACTTGACCAATCCTGTCACATCCACCCAGCCGGTACCCTACTTGGCATACCCGAGTGTGTGATCCACAACCCCGAAGATCAAGTATCGAGGAAATCATCCTCTCATATAAGCAATGACATAATCAAGAACGTAAATAATCTATGTGCAAAGTATAAATGAGATATCCAAATAAAGAAGGAATAAAGTCATATATCATGAGAGTACGAAAGGTAACGAAAGGTAACAATAATGTCAAGATCATAAAGTAAAGTGAGGCGGAAATCTCACTCTACCAACAACGGAAAAGTAGTTCCAAAAAGAAAGGAAAAGAGATCAAAACTATTCCCAATAACAAGTGCAATGAGTAACCAAATCGTTTTCAATCTTATAGAGAACATCTCTATAAGTGTAAATCTCAAAAATAGCACAAGGGCGCTTCCACTCTATCGACGAACTAAGCATTGTACGCAGCATGACCACCCGCGGAATCTTCAATGTAATCGTCGTAACCGCAATCACCTTCTTGGAGATATGCCTCCTCCCCCTGCGCTTCTTCATACAAGCAATCATAATACTCTGAGCCAGTAGAGAAATCTAACAAGACATAGCACAAAAGGAGTTAGTTTCAAAAGAAACCCAGTAAGGCAATTAATCCATAATAACATAAATGACAGGATTTCAAAGCAAAGTATGATACAATGTGACATGAAACATATGATGTATTATGATTCAAACTCTATGTATGCTGGTCTCTATTGGCAAACATGCTTTAAGTCATAACACCGTACTTCTTTGGGAAGGTCTCATCACACAACGTCGTCTAGTAATGGCTCCGGCATCCCTCGGGACATTCCATGGCTGGGGTTTAGGTCACCGCTCTCTCACATCACCATTGGTCTAAGTACTAGTGCATGTCAGGGTTAAAGCCTAGCCAAATGCGAGTCTTCTACTTAGTTACATCAACTCAGATCCAGATACGTCCATTCCTCGCCCCTGGCGATCCTTTCCGGTATCTATCACACTAGAGTCCTCATAGTCCCTGACTACGTGTCACATCCACCCAGCCAGTACCCTATCTGGCATACCTGGGATGTGATCCACAGCCCTGAAGATCCATAGTTCAGGGACCACATCATCCACATCGACGATAACACAATTACGAACAATCAATATTAAACTAACAATAGAATTCAGAAAGGAGATACCGAAGATAATCAGAGTGCTACAGTAAATAACTTATCAGGTAAATTAAGAAGGCAGTGGGCGGAATCCACTCCTTCAATTAAGCGAAAGTGAGGTCAAAATTAAATAAGTACAAGTCTCAAGTTATGATATTTAATTTAAGGTTATTACAATTCCTCTGAGTTTAACTGTCACAAAAAGGGGGTGGGTAGCTACACATAAGTCTCCTCCACAATAAATATGTTCTCTTCGATAGTGAAGACCTCAGAGACCCAATATGATTGCTCCCATACTATCCCAGGGCTAACCCTGATACGCCGGAGGATCTGCTTCGGTACCGTCACCAAAGTCCTCATCGTAGCTAGCCTCCGGATAGTAGTATGAGGTATCCGGGTCTGCCTCAGGGAACGTGCCATCAGAGAAATCACCTGTAGAGTAGCCTAGCAAAAGATTGCAACAGAAAAGGAATGAGTTCAAAAGAACTCAGCAAGGTAGTTATTCCACGATACATGAGCCACAAGATAATCATAAAATAATGCAGATGATATGAGACATATAATGCAATATGATTCTACTCTGAGTATGCTGGTCATCTATGGTAGACATGCTTTAAGTCATAGCACCATACTTCTTTAGGTAGTCTCAGTCACTCATCACCGGGGGGAATTGGGTCCTGCATCCCTCTCGGACAATCCATGGTTGGGGGTTTTGGTCACCACTCACTCACATCACCATTTGGCACAAGTATTGGCGCATGTCAAGGTAAAGCCTAGCCCAATGCAAGTCTTCTACTTAATCATATCATGTCAGTTCCAGATACGTCCATTCCTCCCCTCTCGGGATCCTTTCCGGTATCCTTCACACTAGAGTCACGAATATTACTCACCGGACTCATCAACCCTATTGGTCATCCACAAATGGTAAATGGGAAGCTCTCACGTCCCCTCACGGTCATTTCACCGGCTTTGAGTGCCCGTGAGCCCAAGTCTAGTCATTTGCAACCCTACCAATAAATGGCCCCTTCCGGGTATCCGCAATGCAATTTATGTCCTCTCACGGAGTGGTTATTTGTCTTGAGCCCCCACAAATCCACACTACTACCACGGGTCGTTCGGTCTCAATGCCCTTCCGAATCGGGTCTGATATGATAGGGACATCCTAGCCATACGTCTAGACAAGTCCTATGTATGTCATCCAATAACCCGGGAAAGCGTCGATGGACACCTTCGGAGAATATCCCATACTATTCCCTCCGATGTCCAAGGACAGAAGCACCAGTAGGGTACTCCTCAATCCCAAGTTATCCTTAAGTAATCACATGCCCAAGTTCATCATATCAATTCACAAGATACAACATCATGATAAACATTTGATTCATGACATTGACATAATTCATCATATATTGAAATTGATAAGCATGATAAGACATTGAAATAAAATAATGTAAACACAAGGCTACTGTTGAAAGACATATGTAGCGAGTCTAACATGATAAGAATATGAAATAGAAACCATGTTCACTAGGTTAGGAACACCAAGTCAAAATCTCATGTCCTATGTAATTATATCGATAACTATCCTTACCTTGAATTGGAGAAGAGAATGGTCCAAGATCACAAGCAAGTGGCCCAAATAGTCTTAAAACCCTAAACAAGCATATATGAAAGGTTAAAGAAGAAATCAGAACAATCGGAGATCGAACGAATCAAAACTAGGCAAAAGTTGCTTATAGCAACTCTGTTGGTTGATACATTTGGTCAATAGTATTGACCAACAAGCATCGACCAAGAAGATTTCGGACAGCAAGCTGGCTTTTTGGGTTTTGGCCCGGATTTGGTCTTCCGGGTCTTGGATCAATACGAAACTTGGGGGATAGTCTAAGCACAACATAGGGACACTGATTATCAATAATTTAACATAATCCAATGGTCCATTTAGAAATCCCCAAATTGATTCATCAAGGTCAAGAGTTGTTAAACATGGCATTAGCTATATCTTAATGCAAATTGAGGGAAAACATAGGGGATTAGATAGGGAATCACTTAGAAGCAATATTGAACTCATATGCAAGGTGTAGATTAGGTTAATCATAGGCTTCATCTCAGTTTTGGTAAATAAAGCAAGTTGGTGAGCAATAAATCATGGAAATGTATAGTTAATGATCATGAGGTGAATAAATCATAGTCATATCGGTGAAAACATCAATATATGAGGTATAGAAGGCTCATGGCAAGGTGTTTGCAAGGTTGCAGCACCTTGGCCATGGTCCCAACAGTAAAATAGAGAAAAGAGGAGTGAGAAAGTGATTAGGAGAGAGAGTCATAGCTTGAGAGTGGAACAAGAAAGTGGAAATGAGTGGTTGGCATTGATTAATGGAGAAGATGCTTCACCATTACCAAGGAGAAGTTCTTGAGAGGCTCTCCCACGTTCTCAGATGTTGAAAACGCTAGAATAGGGCTCCAGTCTCGAGGAATAAATAAATAGAAAAGAATATTCCAGAGAATCTTTAAACCTGGGTTCAGCAAACCTGTTGGTCGATACATTTGGTTGATAGTATCGACCAATAGTATCGACCAAAACATTTTTCTGCAGAATTTTACAGAAAAGTTCAGCAACTTTAGGTGTGGACTTGGAGGGCTATATAAGTGGGGTTTTTTCCTACAGTTCACTCAAGAGGTCTACTTTTAGGGAGTACCTTCGGATTGTGCACAGGAGTCCATTTGATATCCCAACTGTCTCACTCTTCATCAGTGCATAGATTCTAACTTAACACTGATAATGTGCTCAAGGAAGGAGCAACATCATCAATGTCCATATACTGGAGTTCCGACACCACGTCATCAACCAGGAGGGCCCATAAGTCCCTTCTACCACCACTTCGGGTCTTCGGACCTACAAACACAACAATGACTGGGTCGGGTCAAGGTTAGGTAAAAGTTGGATTTTACACTACGGACTCATCAACCCTATTTGTCACACCCCGCCCTCCGGGCCCGGTTAACTGCCCGACAACCTGTGGGTGCGAACCGTCACAAGATCCATGGTTTTAGTCTATCAACAATAATAAATACAAATACAGATAATCAAGAGCAAGAATAGTGCAATAATTAATAAAAAGGTTACAGGAGTCCAAATACTCCAATAAATATCCAAGAACGAACGAAAGAGGGAAAATCAAGAATCAAAAGTAATATCGAGTTCAGCGGAAGCAAAATAAATAACTAAATAATCTTCTCTCTGGTTTTCTTTTATTAATATAAAAACTAGTTTTCTAAATTAGCAAATAAAGATGTCCTCCAATCTTTCTCCATACGATCATCAAAATCCTGGTAATCTGCCTTTGTCGGCCATCAATGGGTGCTAAAGGTGCACACAAGCATCTTCAGAAGGCCTCATGCTCTACAAGTTCATGTATCACTGTCTGTGTTAACATCAGCTTCATACGAGAAGGTTCTTTCATACGAATCATCTCCAACGTCCGACGTTGTGCAACTATCTGTACAACTCATACAATATATACAATGAAAGGAATGAGTTCCAACGAACTCAGTAAGGAACAAGCAATTCTCATATATATGTCAATACAATCCACGAATGCATAGATGAAATGAAATGGATGGTATGCGAAATATGAATGCTACTAAGATCTAACTATGCAAGTCTCTATAAGGTGACATGCTTTAAGATATACACCAGCCCTCCTGCAGGTAAGTCTCATCACTGCGATCCGGCAAGGACTGGTTACCTCTGTAGGGATCCTGGGCAAAGGGGTAAGTCCACACCTAGCTCTCAAACCATGGCTGGGGGTTAAGTCAACACTCTCTCACCACGACCATTGGTAATGAGTACTGGCGCATATCGGGGTTTCTAATCCAATGCAAGTCATAATGGTAACATACTATATGAAGTCCAGATACTTCCCCTATGGCACCAACCAACTAGGTTCAGTATCCTTCGCAACCTAGGAGTGAGAACCCTCACGGACCGGCTACCGCTGTTGGACTCCACTCCTTAACCCTATGGTCATCCACATATTATTGGGGCGGATGCTCTCATGACTCCTCACGCACCCGGTCCGTTCCTTGGGCGTCCATGAGCCCAACCCTAACATATGCAACCCTACCATTACATGACCAACGGTGGACCCTTGAGTCTCCGCACGGACTGGTTACTGCTGTTGGATGAAACATAGTCACGTCACCCCCATTGTCACCGGTCCCCCGCCCCCAATCCCCCCCCGGAGGAGGGTGATGTGGGGTGGGCCCCCCCCCCTTTTTATACTCTCCCCCAAAAATCTCCCAACCATTATATTGTTTTTTGGAACACCCTTGTACCCCTCTCCCCTTCCCTCATCCCCCCCCCCAAAATTACATAACCCAAAAAACACCCTCCCCAACCCCCCCCCAACACTCCCTCTCCTTCCCATAAACAATTGTGTAATATCATAAAAAAAAAAATAAATAAAAAAAAAAAACAACCCCCCCCCCCCCCCCCCCCCCCCCCCCCCCCCGGCCAGCGCGCGGCCCCCCCCGGCCCCAAAGCACGGACCCCCACCCCAAAAACAAAAAAAAAAAAAAAACAAAAAAAAAAAAAAAAAAAAAAAAAAAAAAAAAAAAAAAAAAAAAAAAAAAAAAAAAAAAAACGAATAATAGATATAATCGAGTATCAACCGGATAAGTAAAGTGAAGCAAAAATCCCCTTTAAACCCGGGGGGAAAAGTAGTACGGAGAAAAAAACAAGAAAAAAACTAATCCGGGTAGGAAGTGGGTAGTGTAAATAAATTATACTCTATATTATAAAGCCTTCTTCCTTGTTGGATAGATCTCATAAATAGCACAAGGACGCTTCCACTCAATGGTCGGACTAAGCATCGTACGGAGCATAACCACTCGCGGGATCTTCGAGTAATTGTGGTAACCGCAATCACCTTCCTGGAGATATGTCTCTTCGCCTTGCGCTTCTTCATAGGGACCGTCATAATACTCGGTACTGCGGGATAGTCTAACAACATTGTACAATAAAGGAATGAGTTTCAAAGAAACCCGGTAAAGCGATTAAAATCCATAATAACATAAATGGCGAGGATTCAGAACAAACATAAATGCAATATGATATGAGACAAACAATGAATGAATGAATCTAACTCTATGGATGCTGGTCTCTATTAGCGGACATGCTTTAAGTCATAGCACCGTACTTCTTTAGGAAAGTCCACTCACATCCTCAACCATTTAAGATATCTTGGATTCTCTCACGGATCATTTCACCGGTCTTGAGCAGCCGATTGGTAATGGGTCCTTCATCCCTCGGGACAAACCTTGGCGGGGGTTAAGTCAACACACTCTCTCACAACCATTTGGTATAAGTTTGGCGCATGTCGGGGTAAAACCTAGCCAAATGCAAGTCTTCTACTTGGTTACATCAAGTCGGATCCGAGATACTTCCATTCCTCGTCCCCCGGCGATCCTTTCCGGTATCCTTCACACTAGAGTCGGCGTATCCTATGGCACCGACCAACTCGGACTACGGACTCATCAACCCTATTGATCATCCACATATGGTAAGCAGGAAGCTCTCACGTCCTCTCACGGGTTGGTTACCGGTCTTAGCGCCCGTGAGCCCAAGTCTAATCATATGCAACCCTACCAATAAATGGCCCCCACAATGTGATTCCTGTCCTCTCACGGGTTGGTTACCGGTCTTGAGCGCCCATGAATCCCCATTGCTACCACGGGTCGTTCGGTCTCAATACCCCTCCGATTAGGGTCGACATAACAGGACATCCTAGCCAAACACTACTAGACAATCCTAGATATGTCATCCAACAGTTTAGGAAGGTGTCCGGAGGGCATCTCCGGAAACATCCCATAATATTCCCGTAGTAGTCCAAGGACAGAAGTGTCGAAAGGACACCTCTCCTTTCCAAACCATACGTAAGCATACACATGCATCAATTCATATCATCACATATATGGTAACTACATATATGGAAAGAAATCGATATTACAATCACTTGTATAACTTTGGTAAGTAAATCATACATGAATCAATTCGGTATGAATAAGTAATGCTACTTTGTAATCAAAGTTATGCAACAGTAGTATATATTGTAAGAATCTAATTTAGGAAACATATTCATGATATTCAAATATAGAAACTAGATTCATGCTATCTATGTAATTAAGGAAATAACCATCCTTACCTTTTATAACTCGCTAAAAAGAATCCTAAGAAATAAACGCACTAGGGTCTAAAAAGTATACAACATATTGGAAAGAAGAAATATATCAAAAAAAAAGACAGGTGAGTGGTGTAGTGGGACAAGGAAAGACCATAAAACAGTTTAAGATATGAAAGAATTGGTGTTAAAGGTACTAAAAGGAGACACATGTAGTATTTAATAGACAAAAAAAAAAGAAGCCAAATAGAAAAAAAAATAATCTGAAAAATAGAAAAGAAAAGGAGTGGAACGTAATGAAAAATAAAAAGGTCCAGGATAAGCTGAATAAATCTAAATGAAATAAAAAAGTAAACAAAAAAGAAGAGAAAAGAAGGATTATGGATATGAAAGAAAACAACATAACACTAAATGTCAATGAGAGTAAAGATGAAAGATTAGAAGATTAAAAAAAATGATATGACCTTAAAATGATAAAGATCATGTTCTAGCTTAAATAGGAGATATGAGAAAGGAGAGAAAAGGTAGCTCTCCTCAACTCAAAAAAAAAAAAAGAGAAAAAGAGGTAGAATACTTTTGAGCAAAAAGGAAAAAAAAAAAGATGAGGCGAGAGAAAGATGAGAGTGGACTTAAATGAGAGAAAACCTAATGCAAAATGGTGAGTGGTGGTGGGAAGGTGAAATGAAAGCCAAAAAGGGAAGGTGAACAAATCCAAACAAAGGGGTTGAACAAGTAGTTAAGAAGAAATAAAGAAAATTGACATCATGTAATGTAATGATATAAATAAGAATCATGTCCTACTGTAATTATGTAAAATTCCTCACTGAATTGGAACTATTATAAGACTTTTACTAAACAGAGAACACCTAGGCATAAAGGTTACAAGAATATATAAAGCAAGAGTTAAAACAAATCCAAAATCAAACAGAAGAAACGGGGCGGGAGCTAGGTGAGCGACCCACTAGTGCGCCCAAAGAGAGTTTGATCGGAAACTCGGCCTGATCATCGTTTTCAATCCAGTAGTGATCATGGCCAAGTCGAATCTAACACTCCTAAAGACAATAAATGGATTACCAGAAACTCTCCCTGTGGATCTATCCAAACAAATAGGATTCGACGGGGATCTCATCAAGACATTGGAAAGGGAGTACAACAAATCAATTGGGTAACCACAGCAAAAGGGGATGGGTTCATATCAATTAGAGGTTAAAATAAGAGAATTGAGATGAATTTATACCTTAATCAGAATCACCAAGAATAGAAGAGAAAAGGTTCCATATCATTAAAGCCTTGATAGATCCCCGTTAGGCTAATTGCCAAAAAGCAATGAACATAAAATGCGAATAGGGAGGGATGCATTATAAAGGGCAAAAGAAAAAAGAGGGGGCGATGCTTGGTTAATGCACAGCAACGCCCGATAGCTATACAAGTGCTTTGCTCATGGGGTGAAGAAATAAACCTAACCCAAATGAAGACATGGGGAGATCATAGTGAAAAATAATCTCATAGGTCAATAAAAAGGGGTTGGGTTTATCATACTATGGCTCATGAAGTTATGACCGGAAGAGAGGAATGATTTTATCGAAAACAACAAGAAATCAAAATCTAGTTTAGGTTAATAGAAACATACCCATGAGGTTTCCCTCACAGAAAGGTTACACAAGTTCCGGAAAGATGTCAGGTTAGGGTTAAGGTTTCAAAATCATGGCTGGGTTAGATCATGATGTGATCATAGATCTTAAATAATAGAATGAGATCATGGAATAGATGGTGAAGATGCATCATCTTTCATCTCAATCAAGACAACGAGAAGAATAATAGAAATCCAATTAGGTTAAACATGGATCATGAAGAAAATATAGTGGATCAAGGATAAAGAATTAGAGAATGAAGGTTAATTTTAGTAAAGAAAAACATTGATTGTGTTAACAAGATCAACTAAAGGTTCTTGGTTTGATCCAAGAGGTTAGGGTTTCACCCTTTTTGGCTCCCAAAGAAAAGGTGAGATCAGGATGAAGATAAATTGATAGCCAAGAAACAAGAAAATAAAGATGATCAAGTTGGCATTCAAACTCAAGTGGATGGATCCTTCTTAAAGACATAGATAGATGGTGGCAAGCGGGATAAACCATAGATGGGCAGCAAGGTGGGGGACTCTCTTATCTCGGAAGCTCCCACGGAAGGCGGCTCGCGGCATTCAATGTCATGTGTGGGGAAGGACAACTAGCACGTGCATCCAACAAAACCGATGTCCAAAAGAAAATCTCCCATAATAGATGACATCAACAACGCCTTCTGTTCATGCATATTCGAGAGGCGAACGAACGGCAAAAAATGGCGATATCCGGAAGATTATGATATCTCATTCCCCACCCCCCCTATCTGGGTCCTCTTTTTGACTCCCATATGTGTAAACTTCCTAGAGGATTCATTGAATCAGGAAGTTTCTTTCTTACCAAAAAAAAAAAAAAAAAGTTTGGTTAACAAAATATCACCCAAAGGAAAAGAAACAAAAGAATGAAACGAAAGGTGTTGGGAGTTCAATAGAAAAAAGAACAATAGGGTTCTATATGGTTACCTCTCATGAGAGTTGGTTACCTCCATGAGAGTTACCCATAAATAACCTCACAAAACACCAAGATAGATAAAGGAACATCCCACTAGTATTTCAAAATAAGGAATGGAATTAGGAAGGGTCTACCAATGAGAGAAAATAAGGTTCTTAATTAAAGTGAAAGGAAAGAAATTCAAATTATAGTGGGTTACTAACAGAATCCGTGTATCCCACGGAAAGACTAAGGAGAATAAAGATTCACCCTTAGGGCAAAGAATTTACAATCAAGAAAGGTTTTGGGAGGGTCCAATGGATTACGAGAAATAAAAGGGTTCCCAATTGGTTACCCTCTCAAGATACCCAAAATTTCCCCTAAAACTCTCCTCGGTTTCCAATGGTCCAAGGTAGGGATCAACTCCCAATCAGAGACACAAGGGAAGGTCATGGTAATATTATGAGACCTTCCACAATCATAAAGATAGGTGAAAATTAGGAAAGTGTCATCAAGATCTTTGGTGGAATCAAATTCAAGAATCATCGCCATATGGCTTCAAGAACATAGAGTGAATTGGGATTCACTCTGGGGCTAATAAATTAGAAGAGGTCATTAGCAGTGAATACCTTCTCATGATCAAAAATCGAAGTAGAGAAGAAGAATGATAAGAAAGCAGAATTGAATACCAACCTTATAGAAGAGAAACCAATGAAGAAATGGAACGGATGCTTGTGATCTTCTGGCGAAGGAGAGGTTCTAGGGCTTTTCCCACGTTCTCCAAGGCTTAGAAACAGATTGGTGAAAAACATGGAGTTCCCTTTAAATAGCACAAAGAGTTCAAAAATTCTAGGATTTCGTTACCAAAGCGTACTGATGGTTGATTGGTAGCAAGAGAAGTTCAAAGGTGATCCCAGCCATCAAGAGGTTTAGAAACATGGTGGGATAGCTTACCACAGAAATTAAAAGAAATAAAACTTTTAAAAACCTTCAAAACAGAAAATACCAAAATGCCACTGCCTGAAATGACATTCAAAACAAAGGATTTAATGGGCTAAACTTCAGCATATGTTTGGATGGGCTTCCTTTCAACACATCATACTACTTACCTAGTATGGAGGGAGTGTAAACCAGGTCCAACTAAGCTTTAGGTCCATCAACAAGTTCTTCTCACAAATGAGTAGTTCAACTCCAAATCAAATAAGCTTTCCACTAGAACACCATCATCAATATCATGAGTTTGGTCAAACACCATGTCTTCTCTGAGATGGCCACAAAGACATCTTCTTCATTTTGGACATTGGATCAACTCTAAAGGAAAAGTCGACAGGCTCCTAAGAATTTCAAAGATAGTAGAAAGCAAATCACGGTCAAACTTCAAAGTCAACATTCACACAAGCAACTTCACCAAGCAGGATGGGTAGGGCTGGTGGGTGGGTGTCCACTAGTGGTTATTCCACAATTCCACATATGGTAAGCAGGGAAGCTCTCATGTCTCCTCATGGGTTGGTTACCGGTCTTGAGCGCCCATGAGCCCAAGTCTATCCGTGTCCAACCCTACAATGAATGACCTATTGAGCTATTCACAATGTGTAATCCATGTCCTCTCACGGGTTGGTTACCGTCTTGGGCTCATGAGTCCCCATTGCTACCAGAGGGGTGTTAGGTCTCAATACCCTTCAGTCTAGGGTTTGATATAGGGACATCCTAGCAAACACTTCTAGCAGCTTTTGGGTTTGACAATAGCAGTTTAGGTAGGTGTCAGGGCATCTCAGGAAACATCCCATAGTATTCCCGTTGATGTCAAGAACGAAGTGTCCAAAGGACACCTACCCTTTCAAATCATACCTAATCATTCACAGCCATAAATCAATCATATCCCACAAATATAGTAACTCTCCATATGGAAGTAATCAAAATATGATCCAGCTCCTATATAATTGGCAAGTAAAGTCATACATGAACTAATTAATATAAACAAGTAATGCCTCCTGTAATTAGAGTAGTTGCATCAGTAGTACATCAATATAAAAATCTATTTATGAAATAAATCGGGAGAGATTCAAATATGAAACTAAATTATGCAATCTATGTAATTAAGAAATAACTATCCTTACCTAAATAACTTGCAAAGAATCCATGAGAGTCAGGAAGATTTTTCTAAACTTGGAAGGATCCTAGACAATGTACATACCTTATTAGGGAAGATCTCTAGAGATAGGAATCAAATCAACCAAAAATAAGCCAAAAAGCAGAGAAGCTCTTGTCTTCATTGGTCGATTGATTGGTCTACTGTCTCGGTAGAAATTATAAATAGGAAATTAGAAGCTAGAATTCATAAAATTAGGAAATAAAATGCAGTCTCAGATAAGAAGCAGCTTGCTCTCTTCCCTTGTGGACCCACTGAAGATTCTTCTTGTCAATTCTTCTTGTAAAGTGTTGCAGTCATGTGGACTACTTCGTAAAGCTAAACATTGCCAGCTCTGCACTTAGAGAATGACAATGGGAGGTAAAATAACTAACCCCCATGATTTGGGTTTGAGACCTAACAGCTCTGGCCCTTCTTATGGCCCTTTGGGTCCACCAATTGATTCAGTAAAAAAGCCTACTCATGCTCGGTAAACAGCTCGTCTACATCAACATGTTTCCTGGATTTATCCCCCATAGAACTCTCTATTTTTGGTCACAGAGCAGCTAAATATTGCATTAAGTCATGCTTCACCATGATGGGACTCTTGGAATGGTGAATATCATCATCAATTCCCACCACTGAAGCACCTAGACCTTAAAGGAGGAGTTCAGACCATGCACATAATAACACTGTCTCTTTGAAAAAACTCAAAGATTGTGAATCCAGCAAATATCACTAACAGAAGAGCAAGGAACCACGAGAAAGTTTCTTAATCTCACCACTATCATTAAGACCCAATTACATATCTTAGGGCACAACGGGGTATCGTTCCCTCTTTAGCAGCATATTTACACCTCCCCCTCCCCACCTGCCCCTTTTTTCAAGCAAAAAGCAAAAAAAAAAAAAAAAGCAGGCAAACAGGGTATCACACAGGATGCCAATGCTACTCTGTCCAAAAATGAATGGAATTGCATTCAACATCCTCCAACCTATTAATTAAGATTATACTAGTGACTTAGCATGTATTAAACTTGGCCTTCTCCAACAGTTCAACAGGTTGAACAGTTCACAATAATGGTACCAAAAATGTTTACTTCTCAGACCTATCTCCAGCAAAAACTTCTGGCTGTGCAAGCTGGTATCCATATTACTACTAGTATTCCCAACAGATTTCACATCAACTTTCGTTAAACAAGATAAACAAGAGCATCCATTTAGGGCACCACAGCAACCATACAAAATACCCTGTTCCAGAAGGGGAAGCCTTACTCCTGTATTTCCTCTCTTCTTCTATGAGCTTTTCAAGTTCCCTTCTGCATTGACAGCTCCTTATGCTGGAGATACACAGACAGATTTTCATTTAGAATGGAAACCACACCACAGAGGCACAGCATCATTCTCACCAAGACCTGTGAATGGTGTATTCTGCACTAGTATAAAATATATGAAACTGATGGAAAAATTACAAAAACAACAATGATACTTCCACTCAGTTTTCAAGACGGATTCAATTTCTCACTCATCTACTGTGAGAAACTAGCTCTGATCCTGTTACATTCTGGACAAAAAAGTTATCGTTTGTTTCAAAGATTCAACAAGTAAACAATAAGAACATTCGTCCCTTATAAAAAACAAAACCTCCTCTAATGGTTTGTTGTTCATATGCTGCCTAGAGTTTCATTTTCTTAACATAAATCATCATGTTTAAAATCTTTCAATCTTCATTTTATCAAATCTCAAAGAAGAAATTTTAAGAATAATGCAACCAAAACTGCTCAGCCCTTAGATCTCCCGAGAATGCACTCAAAAACTAACTCGGATGTGGCCCGACCACTTGGATCGAGTCCACCACCGAGCTAGGTCGGTTGATGAACTTAATCCTCTCCAAGCGCCTACGCTGCTGAAACACGAGTTAAGGAATGAATCACGAGAATCGATTAGATTGTACCGTCCTCTCCCCAGGTAGTTGATGTCTTATACAGATGTACCTTCGACTCTCGTTGGATGTATTTGAGCCTTCTTGGGATGGTCGTTGGATCCCCGTAGAGATCCGTTGAGTAACAGACTCTACTAGGTTAAGCTAGTAGACCGACTCCTATTAATCTCGATCGTTATATGGTCGTTATCCATATAATAGCGATGTGACGACCGCCAAACTCGCTCCGCATTGGGTTGTTAGCCCCTATTCGATGTCTGGATTGGGGCGTGCTTGTGGCTTGTCATTAGTTTTCTTCTTACAGCTACTCATGGACCGCTCGCCTGCGAAACGAGTCCGATTCCTTTCCCACCGAGTCGGGGTGAACCAAGATTAACGGGTTGGTTATCTTTTCTCTCCATCCACCGAGCCCCCAGATCAAGCGTTGGTCGATCCGGGGGCTTGGTTTTTAACTGAGTTCTTCGTCGAACAATAGTCTTTGCATAATCCCCAACCCATTAAATGTCATATCACATTTAATGCGGCTCGTGTCGCTTCTTTCTCGAGCATTGTGAGTATCCTCCTCTTTGTGGGGGTGATGCCACCATCCTTTATGCTTAACTATCGTTGCTCCAATCAAACAACGGTTTCCGAACTCATTTGTTCGTAGTTCAAACTTTCAAACCCCGAATCCTAAATCTCGATCGTTGATGAATCATCCTGGTGTCACCTCCCCGAACCTCGTCAGTTCAAGCGGTTGGTGCTTGTGAGTTCCATTCCTGTCGGAATTGCAAACCTTGTCGTCTTCTCGTGCCCTCACGATCTTCTCTCTCGAGCTTCCTTGATGTCGTTAGTTCCCTCACTTTCCAAAGATTCTTTGTCTTTTGGTTTCTTCTTTCTTTAAACCACCATAACTTTATATGGAGGCGGTGGGTTTCTTTAAATTCCTCCCACGAACTTAATGCCGTCAGCGTCTTGAGTGATGACTTTGCCTCTGCCCTCGGGCGTTGCACAACACCCCCTCGCCACTCCCCGACTTGGGTTACCAACTAAGCCGGAAATTGTAAATCTACCCACCTACATGGCACCCTTCTTTGGGTGAGAAATGTTGTTTATGTTCATCTTGAAGTTGGACTGCGTTGGGTGTTCGTCTCCTTCTTCTCTCTTTTTTCTTCTTCTTGTTCTATCTTGATGTTTTGTTTTGGGAAGGTGTTCTCTATGCTACCTTTCTCTAATCTCTTCTCTCCGGGGGTTCCCAATCACTTTATTCATTCCTTGAACCATGGTGATCTCCCCCAATTCTTCTTGATTTTGTTGGTTGCTGCATGTCATTCTCTGTACTTCTTTTCTCATTAATTTTTAACATGTGATCTTACCTTTCTGCTGTTCTAATGTATTTCATCTCTTTGAATCAATTCCCCTTTCTTTCTATGCCTTTTTACCTTCTATGTTGACATGATATACCTTCTAGTAAGTTTCTATTTTTGATTCCCTCATTCCCAGTTTATTCTTTTGATTTTCTATTTAGTTATTCCCTCTGATATGTTCTTGATATTCCATTAGAAAGCCTGTCCCTAATTCTCTCCCGTGAATCATGGTGAGTTTGCTATGAGAATCATGTTTGTTCCATTAAACTCATGTTCCCAAGTAATAAAGTCTGATTTTTGGCCATGGATGATCCCAACAGAAGCCACAAGATAATCATAAAATAATGCAGTCTGAGACATATAATGCAATATGATTCTACTCGAGTATGCTGGTCATCTATGGTAGACATGCTTTAAGTCATAGCACCATACTTCTTTAGGTAGTCTCGATCACTCATCACCGGGGGAATTGGGTCCCGCATCCCTCTCGGACAATCCATGGTTGGGGGTTTTGGTCACCACTCACTCACATCACCATTTGGCACAAGTATTGGCGCATGTCAAGGTAAAGCCTAGCCCAATGCAAGTCTTCTACTTAATCATATCATGTCAGTTCCCAGTATACGTCCATTCCTCCCCTCTCGGGATCCTTTCCGGTATCCTTCACACTAGAGTCACGAATATTACTCACCGGACTCATCAACCCTATTGGTCATCCACAAATGGTAAATGGGAAGCTCTCACGTCCCCTCACGGTCATTTCACCGGCTTTGAGTGCCCGTGAGCCCAAGTCTAGTCATTTGCAACCCTACCAATAAATGGCCCCTTCCGGGTATCCGCAATGCAATTTATGTCCTCTCACGGAGTGGTTATTTGTCTTGAGCCCCCACAAATCCACACTACTACCACGGGTCGTTCGGTCTCAATGCCCTTCCGAATCGGGTCTGATATGATAGGGACATCCTAGCCATACGTCTAGACAAGTCCTATGTATGTCATCCAATAACCCGGGAAAGCGTCGATGGACACCTTCGGAGAATATCCCATACTATTCCCTCCGATGTCCAAGGACAGAAGCACCAGTAGGGTACTCCTCAATCCCAAGTTATCCTTAAGTAATCACATGCCCAAGTTCATCATATCAATTCACAAGATACAACATCATGATAAACATTTGATTCATGACATTGACATAATTCATCATATATTGAAATTGATAAGCATGATAAGACATTGAAATAAAATAATGTAAACACAAGGCTACTGTTGAAAGACATATGTAGCGAGTCTAACATGATAAGAATATGAAATAGAAACCATGTTCACTAGGTTAGGAACACCAAGTCAAAATCTCATGTCCTATGTAATTATATCGATAACTATCCTTACCTTGAATTGGAGAAGAGAATGGTCCAAGATCACAAGCAAGTGGCCCAAATAGTCTTAAAACCCTAAACAAGCATATATGAAAGGTTAAAGAAGAAATCGGAACAATCGGAGATCAACGAATCAAAACTAGGCAAAAGTTGCTTATAGCAACTCTCGTTGGTTGATACATTTGGTCAATAGTATTGACCAACAAGCATCGACCAAGAAGATTTCGGACAACAAGTGGCTTTTTGGGTTTTGGCCCGATTTGGTCTTCCGGGTCTTGGATCAATACGAAACTTGGGGGATAGTCTAAGCACAACATAGGGACACCGATTATCAATAATTTAACATAATCCAATGGTCCATTTAGAAATCCCCAAATTGATTCATCAAGGTCAAGAGTTGTTAAACATGGCATTAGCTATATCTTAATGCAAATTGAGGGAAAACATAGGGGATTAGATAGGGAATCACTTAGAAGCAATATTGAACTCATATGCAAGGTGTAGATTAGGTTAATCATAGGCTTCATCTCAGTTTTGGTAAATAAAGCAAGTTGGTGAGCAATAAATCATGGAAATGTATAGTTAATGATCATGAGGTGAATAAATCATAGTCATATCGGTGAAAACATCAATATATGAGGTATAGAAGGCTCATGGCAAGGTGTTTGCAAGGTTGCAGCACCTTGGCCATGGTCCCAACAGTAAAATAGAGAAAAGAGGAGTGAGAAAGTGATTAGGAGAGAGAGTCATAGCTTGAGAGTGGAACAAGAAAGTGGAAATGAGTGGTTGGCATTGATTAATGGAGAAGATGCTTCACCATTACCAAGGAGAAGTTCTTGAGAGGCTCTCCCACGTTCTCAGATGTTGAAAACGCTAGAATAGGGCTCCAGGTCTCGAGGAATAAATAAATAGAAAAGAATATTCCAGAGAATCTTTAAACCTGGGTTCAGCAAACCTGTTGGTCGATACATTTGGTTGATAGTATCGACCAATAGTATCGACCAAAACATTTTTCTGCAGAATTTTACAGAAAAGTTCAGCAACTTTAGGTGTGGACTTGGAGGGCTATATAAGTGGGGTTTTTTCCTACAGTTCACTCAAGAGGTCTACTTTTAGGGAGTACCTTCGGATTGTGCACAGGAGTCCATTTGATATCCCAACTGTCTCACTCTTCATCAGTGCATAGATTCTAACTTAACACTGATAATGTGCTCAAGGAAGGAGCAACATCATCAATGTCCATATCTTTGGAGTTCCGACACCACGTCATCAACCGGGAGGGGCCCATAAGTCCCTTCTACCACCACTTCGGGTCTTCGGACCTACAAACACAACAATGACTGGGTCGGGTCAAGGTTAGGTAAAAGTTGGATTTTACACTACGGACTCATCAACCCTATTTGTCACACCCCGCCCTCCGGGCCCGGTTAACTGCCCGACAACCTGTGGGTGCGAACCGTCACAAGATCCATGGTTTTAGTCTATCAACAATAATAAATACAAATACGGATAATCAAGAGCAAGAATAGTGCAATAATTAATAAAAAGGTTACAGGGAGTCCAAATACTCCAATAAATATCCAAGAACGAACGAAAGAGGGAAAATCAAGAATCAAAAGTAATATCGAGTTCAGCGGAAGCAAAATAAATAACTAAATAATCTTCTCTCTGGTTTTCTTTTATTAATATAAAAACTAGTTTTCTAAATTAGCAAATAAAGATGTCCTCCAATCTTTCTCCATACGATCATCAAAATCCTGGTAATCTGCCTTTGTCGGCCATCAATGGGTGCTAAAGGTGCACACAAGCATCTTCAGAAGGCCTCATGCTCTACAAGTTCATGTATCACTGTCTGTGTTAACATCAGCTTCATACGAGAAGGTTCTTTCATACGAATCATCTCCAACGTCCGACGTTGTGCAACTATCTGTACAACTCATACAATATATACAATGAAAGGAATGAGTTCCAACGAACTCAGTAAGGAACAAGCAATTCTCATATATATGTCAATACAATCCACGAATGCACAGATGAAATGAAATGGATGGTATGCAGAAATATGAATGCTACTAAGATCTAACTATGCAAGTCTCTATAAGCTGACATGCTTTAAGATATACACCAGCCCTCCTCTGGGTAAGTCTCATCACTCTGATCTGGCAAGGACTGGTTACCTCTGTAGGGATCCTGGGCAAAGGGGTAAGTCCACACCTAGCTCTCAAACCATGGCTGGGGGTTAAGTCAACACTCTCTCACCACGACCATTGGTAATGAGTACTGGCGCATATCGGGGTTTCTAATCCAATGCAAGTCATAATGGTAACATACTATATGAAGTCCAGATACTTCCCCTATGGCACCAACCAACTAGGTTCAGTATCCTTCGCAACCTAGGAGTGAGAACCCTCACGGACTGGCTACCGCTGTTGGACTCCACTCCTTAACCCTATGGTCATCCACATATTATTGGGGCGGATGCTCTCATGACTCCTCACGACACCCGGTCCGTTCCTTGGACGTCCATGAGCCCAACCCTAACATATGCAACCCTACCATTACATGACCAACAGTGGACCACTGAGTCTCCGCACGGACTGGTTACCGCTGTTGGATGAAACATAGTCACGTCACCATTGTCACGGGTCACCCGGCTTCAATTCCCCTGCCGAAAGGGTAATAGCATGTGGGGTACCTAGCCATGCAATTCTAGACTCTCCTAAATATGTCATCCAGTAATCATGATAGTGCTTTGGAGACATCAGCGAGCATGTGTCCCATTCCACGACCTTCGATATCCCAAGCTAAGATATCCCAAAGGAATACCCCTTCCATCACAACTACACTACAATCACTCTTTATCATACCATGAACAATTGTGCAATATCATGAAAGATGAAGTATATCAAGGAATACCACAAACAGTGTCACGCCCTCCCAGCCGGTACCCTATCTGGCATACCCGAGAGTGTGATCCACAGCCCGAAGATCAGGTATCGAGTGATCAACCTCCCACATAAACAATAACATAATCATGAACAATCATAACAAGAGTGCGGAAGATAAATCATAGATCCAATAATGAAAGAATGAATCATAAACGAATCAGAATAATAGATATAATCAGAGTATCAAACAGATAAGTAAAGTGAAGCAAAAATCCCACTTTACATCCAGCGGAAAAGTAGCTCTAAGGAATAAACTAGACAAAATCTAATCCCAGTAGCAAGTACATTGGGTAACTAAATTATTCTCCACTTTATAGACGACATCCTTGTAGGTATAGATCTCATAAATAGCACAAGGACGCTTCCACTCAATGGTCGGACTAAGCATCGTACGGAGCATAACCACTCGCGGGATCTTCGGAGTAATTGTGGTAACCGCAATCACCTTCCCTGGAGATATGTCTCTTCGCCTTGCGCTTCTTCATAGGGACCGTCATAATACTCAGTACCTGCCAGGGATAGTCTAACAACATTGTACAATAAAGGAATGAGTTTCAAAGAAACCCGGTAAGGCGATTAAAATCCATAATAACATAAATGGCGAGGATTCCGGAACAAACATAAATGCAATATGATATGAGACAAACAATGAATGAATGAATCTAACTCTATGGATGCTTGGTCTCTATTGGCAGACATGCTTTAAGTCATAGCACCGTACTTCTTTAGGAAAGTCCACTCACATCCTCAACCATTTAAGATATCTTGGATTCTCTCACGGATCATTTCACCGGTCTTGAGCAGCCGATTGGTAATGGGTCCTTCATCCCTCGGGACAAACCTTGGCGGGGGGTTAAGTCAACACACTCTCTCACAACCATTTGGTATAAGTATTGGCGCATGTCGGGGTAAAACCTAGCCAAATGCAAGTCTTCTACTTGGTTACATCAAGTCGGATCCGAGATACTTCCATTCCTCGTCCCCGACGATCCTTTCCGGTATCCTTCACACTAGAGTCGGCGTATCCTATGGCACCGACCAACTCGGACTACGGACTCATCAACCCTATTGATCATCCACATATGGTAAACGGGAAGCTCTCACGTCCTCTCACGGGTTGGTTACCGGTCTTAAGCGCCCGTGAGCCCAAGTCTAATCATATGCAACCCTACCAATAAATGGCCCCCACAATGTGATTCCTGTCCTCTCACGGGTTGGTTACCGGTCTTGAGCGCCCATGAATCCCCATTGCTACCACGGGTCGTTCGGTCTCAATACCCCTCCGATTAGGGGTCGACATAACAGGACATCCTAGCCAAACACTACTAGACAATCCTAGATATGTCATCCAACAGTTTAGGAAGGTGTCCAGAGGGCATCTCCGGAAACATCCCATAATATTCCCGTAGTAGTCCAAGGACAGAAGTGTCGAAAGGACACCTCTCCTTTCCAAACCATACGTAAGCATACACATGCATCAATTCATATCATCACATATATGGTAACTACATATATGGAAAGAAATCGATATTACAATCACTTGTATAACTTTGGTAAGTAAATCATACATGAATCAATTCAGTATGAATAAGTAATGCTACTGTAATCAAAGTTATGCAACAGTAGTATATATTTGTAAGAATCTAATTTAGGAAACATATTCATGATATTCAAATATAGAAACTAGATTCATGCTATCTATGTAATTAAGGAAATAACCATCCTTACCTTTTATAACTCGCAAAAAGAATCCTAAGAAATCAAGTAAGATCTTGGCAAACTTGAGAAGAAGGTCCTAAACAAGTATATACAACATATTAGGAAAGATCCCTAACAGAAAATATATCAAAACATCCGAAACAGACCAATTCTGGAGTTCTTTGTACTCATTGGTCGAGTGGATTGGTCGAGTGGTCCGATCGACCAATCGATCGACCAATGCGAGACGATAGCCTATAAAATCGGAGTTTTAAGATATGAAATCCGAATTTGGTGGTTCAAAAGGGTACTAATCAAGGGGTAGACTACATCGGTAGTATTCTAGCATATAGGGGACCTCAAAACACTAATCAAATCAAGGTATCAAGATCCAAATTAGGAAACAAAAAGTTACCATAATTAACTCAAACATGGATCTTGATGAATTTGAAATAGAAAACAAGGACAAGAACTATAGGAGGATGGATCATTGCTTTCGGTAATGAAAACATGAAAACATGCATAGGTCTTCATGGAATAAGGCTTAGAAGCATAAATCTAAATAAGGAAATAAAACCTACCATATATGTAACTATCATGCATCATGAAGAACACATAGTACGGTAGAAGAGAACAACTAGAATTCTATGGATTATGGATCATGGAAAGAAAACACAACCATTAACCACTAACATGATCAATGAAAGAAGATCCAAAGAGATCGGAATTCAGATTAGAAGATTAACAGAGATTAAATCATGGTTTGATCATGAATCCTTCAAAAGCTTGCAATGATCATGGTTAAGATCATTGTTCTAGCCTTAAATCCTTAGGATGATCATGAGAACATGTTCGGAGATGTTTGCAACAGAGGATGCAGCATCTCTTCTACTGTCTCAACTCAAAAAGGAAAGAAAAACAAAGATGGAGGAGAAAAAGAGAGAGTAGACATACCTTTTGATGCAAAAAGAAGAGTTCCGACGAAGATCCGTCAAGAAAACACCAAGGATGCAAGAGAGATGACTTGCGAGAGGTCTTTGGTTCGTTCCGGAGGGTTTGGAGGCAGCAAATACGAAGTGGACTCGAGGTTGGACTTAAATAGAGCAAGAATCAACCTAATTGCCAAAGACGGCACTCATTGGTCGAGTGGATTGGTCGACTGGCCCGATCGACCAATCGGTCGACCAATGCTTGGCAAACAAGGCCAAAACAGGGAATTGAAGGTCCAGAACAAATCCAAACCTAAAGGGGTTTTGCACACAAGTCAAGTGACTTACCTAATAGGTAGAAATGCCTTCAAACCAAGATAGAGAGCACTCCAAGTCCATCAACTAATTAGATCTTCATCGGGATTCAGTTTCCATAAATAGAACCTCATCATCAACTTTCATGGATTCAAAGCCGGACACCAAGTCCTCTCTTGGGATGGCCCAAAGCTGACTTCTTACTTTACTTCGGGTCATTGGACCTACAAACAACAAGGTTTCCGGGTCAAGGTTAGGGCTGGGTTTCACAAACAGCAAGTGTACAATAAGATTCACATGCTTTATACAATTACAGCAAGTTACATGATCAAAGAATAATAAATAGAACAGCTGAATCATCATGTATATGTAATTGCATATAAATAAGAATGCATGTCCTTACTTGTAATTATGTAAAATTCCTCTAACTTGAATTCCGGAAACTATTATAAGACTTTTACTTGAAACAGAGAACACCTAGGCATAAGGTTACAAGAATATATAAGAGTCAAGAGTTAAAACAAATCCAAAATCAAACTTACACAGACACTGGAAACCGGCCGGTCGCTTGAGCCGGTAGCTTAGGTTGAGCGACCGCCACTAGTGACCGCCCCAAAAACAGAGAGTTTCAGATCCGAAACTCAGGCTTCTGATCATCTGTTTTCAATCCAGATTTCGAGTGATCATGGCCTAAGTCTCGAATCTAACACTCCTAAAGACAATAAATGGATTACCCAGAAACTCTCCCCTTGACTGGATCTATCCATTAACAAATGCAGGGATTCGTTTCTGGACAGGATCTCATCAAGAACATTGGAAAGGGAGTACAACAAATCAATTGGGTAACCACTAGCAAAAAGGGGATGGGTTCATATCAATTAGAGGTTAAAATAAGAGAATTGCAGATGGAAATTTATTACCTTAATCAGAATCACCAAGAATAGAAGAGAAAAGGTTCCATATCATTAACAGCACTTCAGACTTGAATCCCACACGTTTTCACAGCCGCCTAATTGCCCAAAATAGCAATCCCGAACATAATAATGCGTTAATAGGGCGAGGGATGCTATTTATAACGAACAGGCGGCAAAATAGGGCAAAACCCCGAAAACTGACCGGGCGGTCGCTCCAAGCGATCGCTTGGTTCAATCGACCGCCACTAGCAACCGCCCCCACGTATATTGCTATACAAGGGTGCTTTGCTCATGGGGTTGAAGACCAAGTACAACCTAACCCAAATGAAGACATGGGGGAGATCATAGTCTGAAAAATCAATCTCAATAGGTCAATAATAAAGGGGTTAGGGTTTCATCATAACATATGGCTCATGAAAAGGTTATGATCACGGAAAGAGAGGGAATGATTGTTATCACGAAAACAACAAGAAATCATAGGAAATCTAGTTTAGGTTAATAGAAACATTACCCATGAGGTTTCCCTCACATGAAAGGTTACACAAGGTTTCCAGAAAGATCATTCAAGGGTTAGGGTTAAGGTTTCAAGAATCTATTGGCTAGGGTTAAGATCATGATGATGATCATAGATCTTAAATAATAGAATGAGATCATGGAATAGATGGTTGCAAGGATGCATCATCTTTTCCTGATCTCAATCAAGAACAAGAACGAAGAAAGAATAATTAGAAATCCTAATTAGGTTAAACATGGATCATGAAGAAAATATAGTGTGATCAAGGATAAAGAATTAGAGAATGATAGGTTACAATTTTAGTAAAGAAAACACATTGATTGGCTGTTAACAAGATCAAACTAAGGGTTCTTGGTTTGATCCAAGAGGTTAGGGTTTCACCCTTTTTTTGGCTCCCAAAGAAAAGGTTGAGATCACCGGATGAAGGGAAGTAAATTGATAGCCAATGAAACAAGAAAATAAAGATGATCAAGTTTAGGCATTTCAAACTCAATGTGGATGGATCCTTCTTCTCTGAAAGACATAGATCAGGTATCGGTGGCATAGCTCGGGATTGTAACCATCAGATGGTTTTTGCTTTTAGCCAAGGTACAGGTTGCCAGGACTCTCTTATCTCGGAAGCTCTTGCCATCCGCAGAGGACTGGCTCTTGCACGGCATTTCAATCTGTCATGTGTGTGTGGAAAGCGACAACCAAGCACTCGTGCTATCCATACAAAACCCGATGTCCCAAAATAGCTGGAAAATCTCTCTCATAATAGATGACATCATACAACTAGCCTCTTCTTTTACGCAGTGCACTTTCATGCATATTCCCAGAGAGGCGAACTTTGTGACAGACACACTGGCAAAAAATGTTGCGATATCCCAGGACAGTTGTGTATATCTACATTCCCCACCCCCCTTTTTATCTTGGGTCCTTCTTTTTGACTCCCTTATGTGTAAACTTCCTAGAGGATTTCTGTTGAATCAGTAAAGTTTCTTTCTTACCACAAAAAAAAAAAAAAAAAAAAAGTTTAGGTTAACATAAATATCACCCAAGGGAAAGAGAAACAAAGAATGCACAATCTGAAAAGGTGTTGGGGAGTTTCCAATAGATAAAAGAACAATAGGGTTTCATATATGGTTACCTCTCATGAGAGTTGGTTACCTCCCATGAGAGTTACCCATAAATAACTCTCACAAAAACAACCCAAGATAGATAAAGGAACATCCCACTAGTATTTCAAAATAAGGAATGGAATTAGGAAGGGTCTACCAATGAGAGAAAATAAGGTTCTTAATTAAAGTGAAAGGAAAGAAATTCAAATCGTATAATTAGGGATTTACTAACAAGAATCCGTGTATCCCACGGAAAGACTAAGGAGAATAAAGATTCACCCTTAGGGCAAAGAATTTACAATCAAGAAAGGTTTTGGGGAGGGTCCAATGAAATAACCGAAATAAAAGGGTTCCCAATTGGTTACCCTCTCATAAGAGTTACCCAAGAATTTCCCCTCAAAATCTCTCCCTTCTGGTTTTCAATGGTCCAAGGAATATTAGGGATCAACTCCTCAATCATGAGGACACAAGGGAAGGTCATGGTAATAATATGAGACCTTCCCACAATCATAAAGATAGGTAGAAAATTAGGGAAAGTGTCATCAAGATCTTTGGTGGAATCAAATTCAAGAATCATCGCCATATGGCTTCAAGAACATAGAGTGAATTGGGGGATTCACTCTAGGGCTAATAGAATTAGAGAAGAGGTCATTACAGCAGTGTAATACCTTTCTCATGATCAAAAAATCAGAAGTAGAGAAGAAAGAATGAATTAAAGAAGAAACGAATTGAATACCAACCTTATAGAAGAGAAACCAATGAAGAAATCAGAACAGATGCTTGATGATCTTTCTTGGCTTCGAAGGAGAGGTTCTAGGGCTTTTCCCACGTTCTCCAAGGCTTAGAAACAGATTGAGAGTGAAAAACATGGAGTTCCCTTTTTTAAATAGCACAAAGAGTTCAAGAATTACTAGGATTTCACCAAACTGACCAAACTGACCCTGATGGTTGATTGGTCGCCAAAGAGGAAGTTCAAAGGTCGATCCCATGCCATCAAGAGGTTTAGAAACATGGTGGGATAGCTTACCACGAAATTAAAAGAAATAAAACTTTTAAAAACCTTCAAAACAGAAAATTACCAAAATGCCACTGCCTAGACAGCTTATTCAAAACAAAGGATTTAATGGGCTAAACTTCAATATGTTTGGATGGGCTTCTTTCAACACATCATACTACTTACCTAGTATGGAGGGAAGTCTTCAAACCAGGTCCAACTAAGCTTTAGGTCCATCAACCAAGTTCTTCTTCACAAATGAGTAGTTCAACTCCAAATCAAATAAGCTTTCCATAAGGAAACACCATCATCAATATCCATGAGTTTTCGGTCAAACACCATATCTTCTACTGAGATGGCCCACAAAGACATCTTCTTCATTTTGGAACATTGGATCAACTCTAAGGGAAAAGTCTGACATGGCTTCCTAAGAATTTCAAAGATAGTAAAACTGAAATCACGGTCAAACTTCAAAGTCAACATTAAACAAACCCGACTTCACCCAAAACAGATCGGGTTTCCGGGCTAGATTTGGGCTGGGTGTCACACTATTGGTTATTCACAATTCCACATATGGTAAACGGGAAGCTCTCATGTCTCCTCATGGGTTGGTTACCGGTCTTGAGCGCCCATGAGCCCAAGTCTATCCGTATGCAACCCTACCAATGAATGACCTATTTCGAGTATTCACAATGTGATCCATGTCCTCTCACGGGTTGGTTACCGTCTTGAGCGCCCATGAGTCCCCATTGCTACCAAGGGTCGTTCGGTCTCAATACCCTTCCGACTAGGGTTTGATATAACGGGACATCCTAGCCAAACACTTCTAAACAGCACTGGGTTTGACAACCAACAGTTTAGGTAGGTGTCAAAGGGCATCTCCGGAAACATCCCATAATATTCCCGTTGATGTCCAAGGACAGAAGTGTCAAAAGGACACCTACCCTTTCCAAATCATACCTAATCATTCACAACCATAAATCAATCATATCACAAATATAGTAACTCTCCATATGGAAAGTAATCAAAAATATGATCCAACTCATATATAATTGGCAAGTAAAGTCATACATGAACTAATTAATATAAACAAGTAATGCTACTGTAATTAGAGTAGTTGCATCAGTAGTACATCAATATAAAAATCTATTTATGGAAATAAATCGGAGAGATTCAAATATGGAAACTAAATTATGCAATCTATGTAATTAAAGAAATAACTATCCTTACCTTAAATAACTTGCAAAGAATCCTGAGAGTCAAGGAAGATTTTTTCTAAACTTGGAAGGGGATCCTAGACAATGTACATACCTTATTAGGGAAGATCTCTAGAAGATAGGAATCAAATCAACCAAAAATAAACCAAAACAGAGGCTACTGTCTTCATTGGTCGATTGATTGGTCTACTGTCTCAGTAGAAATTCTGAAATAGAAATTAGAAGCTAGAATTCATAAAATTAGGAAATAAAATGCAGTCTCCAGATAAGAAGCAGCTTGTCTCTTCCCTTGTGGACCCACTGAAGATTCTTCTTGTCAATTCTTCTTGTAAGTGTTGCAGTCATGTGGTCCTACTTCGTAAGTAAACATTGGCCAGCTCTGCACTTAGAGAATGACAATGGGGTAAAATAACTAACCCCCATGATTTGGGTTTGAGAGACCCAACAAGCTCTGGCCCTTCTTATGGCCCTTTGGGTCCACCAATTGATTCAGTAAAAAGCCTACTCATGCTCGCCAAACAGCTCGTCTACATCAACATGTTTCCTGGATTTATCCCATAGAACTCTCTATTTTTGGTCACAGAGCAGCTAAATATTGCATTAAGTCATGCTTCACCATGATAGGACTCTTGGAATGGTGAATATCATCATCAATTCCCACCACTGAAGCATAGAGACCTTAAAAGGAGAATTTCAGACCATGCACATAATAACACTGTCTCTTTGAAAAAACTCAAAAGATTGTGAATCAGACGAAATGATCACTAACAGAAAGAGCAAGGAACCACTGAGAAAGTTTCTTAATCTCACCACTATCATTTAAGGCAATTACATATCAGGGCACAAACGGGGGTATCGTTCCTGTAGCAGCATTATTTACACCTCCCTCCCCCACCCCCAACCCCTTTTTTCCAAAAGCGCAAAAAAAAAAAAAAAAAAAAAAAAAAAACGAAACAGGGTGCATCACACAGGATGCAATGCTACTCTGTAAAAATGAATGGAATTGCATTCAACATCCTCAACCTATTAATTAAGATTATACTAGTGACTTAGCATGTATTAAACTTGGCCTTCTCCAACAGTTCAACAGGTTGAACAGTTACAATAGTAATGGTACCAAAAATGTTTACTTTAACAGACCTATCTCCAGCAAAAACTTTCTGGCTGTGAAGCAGGTAGTTGATCATATTATCTATTAGTATTCTACAACAGATTTCACATCAACTTTCATTAAACAAGATAAACAAGAGCATCCATTTTAGGGCAGCCACAACAACCATACAAAATATACCCTGTTCAGAGAGGAAGCCTTACTTTTGTATTTCCTCTCTTTTTCTATTGAGCTTTTCAAGTTCCGCTTCTGCATTGACAGCTCCTTATGGCTGGAGATACACAGACAGATTTTCATTTAGAATGGAAACAGCACATCCAGCAGGCACAGCATCATTCTCACCAAGGACCTGTGAATAGTGTATTTGCACTAGTATAAAATATATGAAACTGATGGAAAAATTACAAAAACAACAATGATACTTCCATTCAGTTTTCAGACGGATTCAATTTTCACTCATCTACCGTACGAAGAGAAATCTAGTCCTGCTGTATAACCTTGCTGGACAAAAAAGTGTATCGTTTGTTTCAAGATTCAACAAGTAAACAATAAGAACATTTGTCCACTTATAAAAAAACAAAAGCCTCCTCCTAATGGTTTGTTGTTTATATGCTGCCTAGAGTTTCATTTTCTTAACATAAATCATAATGTTTAAAATCTTTCAATCTTCATTTTATCAAATCTCAAAGAAGAAATTTTAAGAATAATGATGCAACCAAAATCTGCTCAGCCCTTAGATCTCCGAGAATGACCCGCAAAAACTAACGTCGGATGTGGCCCGACCACCGGGATCGGGAGTCCACCTCCGAAGGCTAGGTCGGTTGATGAACTTAATCACAAACGACTCGCTAGAGCACGAGTTAAGGAATGAATAACGAGAATACGATTCAGATTGTATCCGTCCTCTACCTTATGAGTAGTTGATGTCTTATATAGAGTGTACCTTCGAATCTCCTTCGTTGGATGTATTTGAGCCTTCTTCGGATAGTCGTTGGATCTTAACAGATAGATCCGTTGAGTAATAGATCTCTACTAGGTTGACTAGTAGGCGACTCCTTTGATAATACGATCGTTATATGGTAGTTATCCATATAATAGCGATGAGTGACAGACCGCCAAATACGCTAGCCGTCATTAGGTTGATTAGCCTATTCCGATCGTGTCGGATTAGGGCGTGCTTGTGATTGTATTAGTTTTCTTCTTCAGCAAGCTATCTCATGGACCCGGCTCGCCCGAAGCGAGTCGATTCCTTTTGCCCCCACCAGAGTCGAGGGTCGAACCAAGATTGAACCAGGTTCGGTTATATTTTCTCTACATCACGAGCCCCCAGACCAAGCGTTCGGTCGATCCCGAGGGCTTGGTTTTTAACTGGGTTCTTCGTCGAACAATAGTTTTGCATAATCCCCAACCCATTAAATGTCATATCACATTTAATGCGGCTGTGTCGCTTTTCCTCGAGCATTGTGAGTATCCTCACTCTTTGTGGGGGTGATGCCACGCATCCTTTATAGCCGAAACTATCGTTGCTCACGAAATCGAAACAACAGTTTCTGAACTCCTGTTTTTGATTCGTGAGTTCAAACTTTCGAACCGTCCCTAAATCTCGATCGTTGATGTTGAATCCATCTCGATTGTACACCTCCTCGAACACTCGTGCAAGTTCTTAAAAGCGGTTCGTTGTCTTCGTAGGTTTCATTCTCTTTGTCTGGAATTTTGAAACCTTGTCGTCTTCTTCGTGCCCTCACGATCTTCTAGCTCTCGAGCTTTCTGCTTCAGTGATTCAGTAAGTTTACTGACTCCTTTGCAAAGTTTACTTTCGTCTTTAGGTTTCTTCTTTCTTTAGAAACCACCATCAGACTTTTTAGTAATGGAGGGCGGTAAGGTTTCTTTAGAAATTCCTCCCGAACTTAATGCCGGTAAGGGCGATCTCGGTGATGAGGCCTTTGCCTCTGTCCCCTACGAGCGATCGAATAGCGACAAGAAAACCCTAATCGCTCTCTGGCGTGACTTCGCAGAAGTTAGCCAACTAAGAAAAGGCAAGAAAATTGTAAAATCTAGCCCAAACCTAGCCGGGACACCCTATCTATTTTGGGTGAAGAAATGTTAGTTTAATGTTACATCTTGAAGTTGGACCTTGATTTCAGTGTTCTGTCTCCTTCTTCTCTCTTTTCTTCTTCTTACTGTTCTATCTTGATGTTTTGATTTTGGAGAAGGTGTTACACTACTATAGCTACCTATTCTCTAATCTCTTTATGTCTCAGAGTGAATCCCCAATCACTTTATTCATTCCTTGAAACCACATGGTGAATCTCCTCAATTCTTCACTGATTTTGATTGAGTTTTGGACAGCATGATCATTCTACTGTAGCTTCTTTTCTCATTAATGTTTAACATGTTTGATCTTAGCCTTTACTGCTGTTCTAATGTATTTCATCTCTTTGAATCAATTCCCCTTTCTTTCTAGCCATTTTAGCCTTCTATGTTGACCATTGATATAAGCATTCTAGTAAGTTTCTATTTTTGATTCCTCTCATTCTAGGATTAATATTCTTTTGATTTTCTATTTAGTTATTCTTGCCTCTGATATGTTCTTGATATTCCATTAGAGAGAAGCCTTGTTCTCTCTAATTCTTCCCTTGAATCCATGGTGAGTTTGCTATGAGAACCATGTTGTTTCCAATTTAGAAACTCATGTTCCCAAGTAATAAAGTACTGATTTTTGGACCATGGATGATGCCCAATTCATGATAGATAGTCTTAGTATGTTTGTGAGAAGTTCCCTTTCGAATTTTGGATCAATCGGACTTCAAACGAAGAAGTTATGACCAAAACAGTGCAATATGTACCTTGCTGTCTCCATTGGTCGACTGGGCCAATAGACCAATCCAATCGACCAATGAGATCTGTTTTCTAGATTTAGGTCTTTCTTACTCTATTTAAGTCCAATCTCGGGATTAGTTCGTCTCCTCTGCCTCCTAAGCCTCTGGAACGAGTTAGAACTCCATTCTAATCAATTTCCTTGCATCCTTGGTTGATCCCTCGCAAGAACTCAAGTAATCTTCTTCCTCTTGCATCAAAGGTATATCTACACTCTCTTCTTCTTCTCCATCTCTGATTTTCTTTCCTTTTTGGGCTGAGACAGTAGAGAAGATGATGCATTCTCTGTTGCAAACATCTCTCTACTCATCCCTCATGATCTTCCTAAGGATTAATGGCTAATGCAATGATCTTAATCATGATCAATGCAAGCTTTTGAAGGAATCATGATCTAAATCATGATCTTGTCTTCGTTCATCTTTTGATTCAAATTCTGATCTTCTTAGATCTGTTTTATTGATCATATTAGTAGTTAATCGCTGTGTTTTCTTTACAAGAGTTGTAACTTTGTCAATCTTTAGTTCTTTCTTCTTGATCATACCATGCTTTCTTGAAAACCATAACCGATACATTTATGGTAAGTTTTGTTTCCTTATTTAGATTCATGTTCTTCAGTCTTAGATCTATTTTTCTTGAAGATCTATGCATGCTTTTCATGATTTCTTTATCACAATCAATGATCCATCATCCTATCGTTCTTGTCCATGATTGTTACTATGAATTCTTCAAGAACCATGATTGATCTAATTATGGTAACTTTTGTTTCCTAATTTGTAACTTGAAGACTTGATTTGATTAGTGTTTTGAAGTCCTCTATATACTAGGATACTGTCATAGTAGTTTCCCCCTTGTTTGGTACCCTTTTGAACCACCAAATTCGGTTCTTTATTCTTAAAACTCTGATTTTGTAGGCCACTGTCTCTGTTGGTCGACTGATTGGTCGACTGAGATAGTAGACCAATCCAATCGACCAATGTGTACTGACAACTCCAGATTTGGTCTGTTTTGGATGTTTTGATATCTTTCCTTCTAGGTTTCTTTCCTAATATGATATATATACTTGTTTAGGACCTTTTTGCCAAGTTTGGGAAGATTCTCCTTGATCCTTGGAGATTCTCTTCAAGCTATATAAGGTAAGGATGGTTACTTCTATAATAGTATAGATTGTGTGATTTTAGTTTCTATATTAGAATCTTTCGGATTTGTTACCATAATTAGATTCTTTTATGAATATATTACTGCTGTATTTACTTCAATTACGAGTAGCATTATTTACTTGCTTTCTTTAGTTTATGAATGTCTTTATTTGTCAACTGTATATGAGATGAATCTTATTATGGTATATTTTCTATATACTGTAAATGTGTATGATATGATTGATTTGTGATTGTGATTGATTAAGTATGGTTCGGGAAGGAGAGGTGTCCTTTTGACACTTTTGTCCTTGGACAACTACGGGAATATTATGGGATGTTTCCGGAGATGCCCTCTGGACACCTTCCTAAACTGTTGGATGACATATTTAGGACTGTCTAGTAGTGTTTGGCTAGGATGTCCCGTTATGTCAGACCCTAATCGGAGGGGTATTGAGACCGAACGACCGGTGGTAGCAATGGGGATTTGTGGGCGCTCAAGACCGGTAACCAACCCGTGAGAGGACAGGAATCACATTGTGGGGGCCATTTATTGGTAGGGTTGCATATGGATAGACTTGGGCTCACGGGCGCTCAAGATCGGTAACCAACTCGTGAGGGGACGTGAGAGCTTTCCGTTTACCATATGTGGATAACCAATAGGGTTGATGAGTCCGTAGTCAGGGACTATGAGGACTCTAGTGTGAAGGATACCGGAAAGGATCGCCAGGGGCGAGGAATGGACGTATCTGGATCGACTTGATATAACTAAGTAGAAGACTTGCATTTGGCTAGGCTTAACCCTGACATGCGCCAGTACTTAGACCAATGGTGATGTGAGAGAGAGGTGACTTAATCCCCAGCCATGGAATGTCCCGAGGGATGCCGGACCCACTACCAAAAGGCGTTGTGTGATTGACCTACCCAAAGAAGTATGGTGTTGTGACTTAAAGCATGTCTGCCAATAGAGACCATCATACATAGAGTTAGATTCATACATTCATTGTTTGTCTCATACCATATTGCATTTATGTTTGTTCTGAAATCCTGCCATTTATGTTATTATGGATTTAACTGCCTTACTGGGTTTCTTTCGAAACTCACTCCTTTTGAACCATATCTGTTGTTAGACTTCTCTGCAGGTTTGGAATACGATGACTGTCCATATAAGGAAGCGCAAGGTGAAGAAGAGCCGACTGAAGATGTGGATTAGATTTCTCTTGTTTCTTCTAGACTTATCTTTTACTTTACTTGTATTAGCTTAGAGGTTTACTTAGATTTCGATCTACCTTCCGCATATGTTGTGGAGTATATTTCCGCTATACTCTACAGTTGTCTTTTGATTTGGTATCTTGTTTTCTGCACTCTGATATTCTTAGTGATCCTTCTGAGATCCTTTCTTGACTTTTATTATAAATTACTTGAACATTATGATTTGTTCTTGCTTTTGATTATGTTATTGTGCTAAATGGATATGATCGTTCCTAAACTTGATCTTTAGGGCTGTGGATCACACTCTCGGGTATACCAGTTAGGGTATCAGCTGGGAGGATGTGACAAAAATGCTGGGGCTTCTTCTGCCGTTCCTGAGTTTGGACCATCCAGGACTCCAAAGGTGACTGCCGAATCCTTTGGGCAGTCCAAACAACCTACCAGGTCTGCTGATGGACCTGGTCTGTTGCTTCCTCCTTTACCGAGGAAAACCTTCCTTTAGCCGTCCAACGCTACGACTTTCCTTCTTCGTACCAACATAGGCTCCCACTTCTGATGAGGGGGTTGATTCGATCCTTCCTGGCGAATTTTCCCTATACATAGATACTCTGGAGAGCGGAGTTCGCTTTCCCTTCTTTAATACTTTGTTTTCTGCTATTCTGAATAATTGGGACATTTGTCCCAGAATGCTTCTTCCAAATAGCTGACGTCTCATCGTCGGCTTCTTGGGTTTATGTTTTGAGCTTAGTATCATACCTTCTCTTCCTGTATTTGTACATTTTCATGTTCTTTCTCTTTCCCATCCTCTTGGCTGGGTTGTGCTTTCCAAGCGCAACAAAGTTGAGCTTGACTGGTCGGGCAACATTCTTGCCAGAGGAACTTGCCCTTCCAATCACAAAGGGTGGTGAAAGCGGTATTTTTTCTGCCGAGTGCCTCAATCAGATCTTAACTTCCCAATAACCTGGAAACTGTATACTTCATATTCTGAAGGCAACCGGGTCCCTCAACTATCCAAAGAAGATAGAGCTGCTGTCAGGAAGATCAAGTCAATTCCATGGTATCAAGAGATACATGGGCTTGAGATGGAATACAACTCCATTCTCTAATACTGGGGGTTGGCTCAACGTGAGCTTTCTAACTGCCACGTTTCACTTTTTTGAATGTACTGCAAATTTTTTCAACTTTTTGACTTTCGTCTTTCTTTGTAGTGCCTCCAAGAATGAATTCAGACAGCCTTCGGGCTAAGGTTGCCAAGGCCGTTGTGACTGTAGAGCAACGGTCTCCTCGAGCATTGACTGCAGAACAGGTGGTCTCTGTGCCGCCTCCAGATCCTTCTTACAAGGGTATTAGGAACCTGAAGCCAGTGGTAGAGGCTTCGGGGAGAGGGAAGAAACTGATGGTGGAAGAGGTTGAGATCCCCTCTCCCATCCGAACCAAAAGGAAGCACGACTCGGTCGATGCTTCTGCCGCGAAGAAATCCAAGAAGAATAAAGATTCTGAGGAGATCTTCGTCCCGCAGTGGTCTTTGATGCAGACAGACCGAGTCATGCAAGATCCTGAGAAAGCTGCTGAGTGGAGCTCTATCGACCTTATGCTTGCCGACCGTCAGGCCTTTGAGACCTTGCAAGACAACGTTCTTGCTCGTCTTTCCACAAGGTATTATTTTTCTTGAGCTTTTACTACTTGCTTTGTAATCTCTCTTGGGATTTCTGATAATCCTCCTGCTTTTTTAGGAATGCTGTGTTGAGCTTCTATCAACACATGGAGGCATTGAGCCGAGTTGGTCATAGCGGCTCCTTGCTGCAGACCTGTGAAGAGAATTTGGTGAAGGCCAATTCTTAGGTGGACCGGCTGAAGAAAGCAGCCGAAGAGTCACAAGAGAAGAATGAGGAGGCCATGAGTTCTTTGAGAAAAGAACTTGACTTGTTAGCCAGTCGTGTTGTTTTTGTCGAACGCGAGGCCAAGAAGCAGAAAAATGTTGCTACCGCATTCAGTGAAAGCCTCGAGTTTCAGGCCAAGGATAACGAACGCCTGAAGAAGATGACAGTTCCTAGCAAGCCTGAACATCTTTCACAAGATCTTCAAAGGGACTGCATTCGGAAATATCTGAACAACGTTCCTTTCAATGATCTGTTGGGCTCCTTCAACCTCCAAGCTTATCGAGAGGGGCAGAATGATGTCTAGAGAAAGATTCTTGAATCTAATCTTCTTTCGACACAACTCCCTTTCGGGAAGTGTGTCACAAGGAAATCTTCGAGAAGCTTAAGCTACCTTTCCCTAATTGGGTTTTGAAAGAAGAGGATCCTTATCCAGCAGATCCAGACATCGAGAAGTATCTTGCTGACTCACCGCCTCTTCCCGAAGAACCTCAAAAGCCTGCTTCGGGCAATGATTCTTCGGCCGACAACGAGAAAGAACAATAGGATACCATCTTTTTTTTTTTTTTTTTTGTAAGGGTTGGCCCCCCATGGTCTTCTATAATGAAATAGAAATCTGTCTTCTTTTTCTCAAACTCTTCCAATGATTGCCATAATACTTTCTCATATCGTACTTAGAGAATTGTCTATTCCCTCATCCAAAAGATATTTTAGAATGAGATAAGTTATCACGTAGATTAACTTATACCTTAATTGAAGATATCGTTCGAGACATATGAGAGATGCGTTCGGTTAATTTGATTCTTCCGAACCTTTTGTGACACTTGAACTTTATCTCCCAACTGCTCCTCCTTTATGACAAAGCCCAAATGTCTCCTTGAATTCGTGTACCAGTTGCTCTTCCTAAAGAATTGGAAATACTCTATTATTTAATACTGGTGTGACGGTTGGTATTTGGCAGTATCCTCGTATCAGGTGCACATTGTTCCACGTGGAAACCTAGGTCAGCCTTCAAGTTTCATTTGAAGTGCCGTTATCCCCTGACCGTTGATCCTTCATTTTTCGGAATTTGAAGTGTCTCTTCCATCCTGCCCCTTGATTAACTTGGGCTCTCAATCATCGCATCACTCCTTGAGGCTATTTAAGTTCCTCAAGGGTGCTTCATCCTTATCTTGCTATCTACAAGTTATTCTTGTCTGCCAGATTTGCAAAGTAATATTTTGTCTTCCTTTGCTGTCTCTGTATTCTTATCTTCCAACAATATCTTCGATCAGAACCTGAACAAGTAAGTCTTCCGCTTTGTCATTCAATTTTATAACAAACTTCTCCTTCTCCCTCAGTAATCTCCATAGTATTCATACTTGGGGTTTACTCATTACGGAAGTTCCCTGATGGGTGTTCGTTACTTCATATGTCTTACAGAAATCTAGGGTTTTCCCTTTTCTGCCATGATTTGTTGGATTCTCGTACTGATGTTGTTTGCTTTTCATTTGTAGTGCCTCCAAGAATTAACATGGATAATATTAGGGCGAAATCTTGCAAGAAGACTGCTCCAGTACTGACAAAGGTTGTTCCCTCTCGAGGTGATTGCCGTTGGCGAATCTTCCAAACGTGGGGAGATTCTTTGTTGGTGAATCTTTAGATCGGATTCCCACGGACTTCGCTAATGCTTCTCCCATGCATCCTTTGCCTAAAGAGACCGTTTGGTCTTCTAAGGAGGACATGGCCCCCTCAGTCATTGCTCGCACTATTGAAACCCCTGCTGGCAGTACGCTGGAGTCCTCTTCCATGATGAAGACCCTTCGGGCCTCTGAGGAAGATGTGGTCCCCGAAGCTGTCGTTCGGGTTTCCAACTCTAGTGCTTGTTTGGCATCCTCCTCCACTCCTTTCATGGAGCTTGAGGATTTTGCCACTAGGAAGCGCCCTCGGTTGGCCGATGACGTATTCCACCCTTCTTGGTTGCTAAAAAGGTCTGACTTGGTGACAAGCGATTTTGACAAGGCACTAGAATGGTGACCTGCCGTTCAAATGCCTGCCGAGAGCAGAGCCCTTTCTACGGTCCCAGATAGGGAATTTATGGAATCACTGGTGATGTAAGTTTTTCTTCATTACCATTCATTCTGAAGATTTTTCTTTTGCTCTTGACTAACCCTTAGGTTGTTGCAGGAGTCTCACTGGTAACTTCCACAACCAAGTCGAAGCAGCCTTTAGACTCAGTAAACTGAGTGATGAAGTTTCTAGGCTTCAGGAAGAGTCCAAAGCCAAAGATGCTGAGGTTGCTCGTCTTGGAAACAAAGCTTGGGAGATTGCCAGAGAGAAGAATTCCGAGAACGAGCGTCTTCATTCGGATTTGGATGATGCCAAGGAGAAGATCCGACAGCTGTAGCGGGAAGTTGGAAAGCTTTTAGCAGGGGCGAAAGGGTCTGGAGCTGTGTCCAACGTCCCAAAGGCAAGTTGTTACCCTTTTGCTCGAGTCCCTTTCAACTGATGTTCGCAGGGCTTGCATCTTCAAATATTTGCACAGTAAGCCTTTTGTTGACATGCTAAACGCTTATAACTTGCAGGCTTACCGGAATGGTGAGAACGAGGTATGGGAATCGATACTAAGGAGAAATCCTTATTTCAACACGACTCCCCACCGCGCAAATTGTCATCCTTAAGTGTTTGCAAAGCTGGGACTTCCTCTTCCTGCCTGGGCTAAGGATGTGATGGATCTTCCACCTCCCGATCTGGATATAATGCATTATCTTGACGATTCTCCTCCTCTGTCTCCTCTTAAAGGATTCAGTTATGAAGAGCTTGCCTTGAATGCAGGTTTGATGAAGGATCAGGCTTCTTCAGGAAAAACTGGATAAAGAGTATGGAATTGCAGAGGATTATGTATTTACAGAATGCTTCGCAATCCACGAGGGAGATAAACAAATGATAACATATGTTTTTCTCGATTAATTCTTCTTCTTCTTCTTCTTCTTGAATCTATGTTGCTTCTTGACTCTATGTTACTTTTGATAAAGCTGCTTAGATCTTGTTTTAAATTCTTGATGATCACCAATGATGACTTTCCTTTTTGACCAACGAAGATTGTATCTCAACACTTGTTATCTCACATGTATGTTTGATGTAAAGGTTGGCCCCTTCTGGTCATTTAAAGGAATAAAGAATTAACTTCATCTTTGAACTTTGTCAGTCACTTGAGTCTTTGTTGCAGTAGATCTTAGTTGTTTCAAAACAATGCCTTTACTTAGAGATTTCCTTAGAAATTCAATAAGTTTGAGAAGGAACTCACTCGGGTTTTAAACCGATGCCTTGTAGAAGGTCCCACACGAGTTTTAAACCTATGCCTTTACTCAAGAATTTCTGGAGAGATTCATTAAGTTTGAGAAGGAACTCACTCGGGTTTTAAACCGATGCCTTGTAGAAGGTCCCACACGGGTTTTAAACCGATGCCTTTACTTAAGAATTTCCGGATAAATTCAATAAGTTTGAGAAGGAACTCACTCGGGTTTTAAACCGATGCCTTGTAGAAGGTCCCACACGGGTTTTAAACCGATGCCTTTTGATTTTGTCGTTGAATCTAATCTTGAGTGTTGTGTGATGCCCCCAATCAAAAGGCAGTAGTTGAAAACTGAGAAGTGTATTGATTGAGTTGAATTTTGTTACATCATGAATGAAAATGATAATCTCCTCAAGGATAGTATTTCTTCAAGTGCCTGGCATTCCACGAACGATCCAACTCTTTCTGGGTTGTCATGTTCTTTAGCTTATAAGCTCCCGAACCGACAGGTTTAATAACCATATATGGACCTTCCCATGAAGGGTCCAATTTCCTCTGATGGAGTGGATCTGAAGCTAAGGCATTTCTCAATACCAAGTATCCTGCTATGTATCGACGATTCTTCACTCGGCAATTATAATGTGACGCTATCCTTTGTTGATAATGTTGAGTTTGCGCTATTGCTTTTTTACGAACTTCATCTAACAAATCAAGGCTATCTAACAATCCTTGCTCGTTCGCTTTTTCTTCTAGCCATTACTTCAACAGGTGCCAACGCTTCAGATCCATAAGCTAGTTTAAAAGGAGATTCTCCTATGGGTGTTCGAACCGTAGTCCGATAGGCCCACAGTACATTATGCATATCTTCAACCCATAAGGCTTCATCAGCTTCGAGTCTTCTCTTTATCCCCTCAAGTAATGTTCGGTTAGTAACCTCTACTTGGCCATTGCTTTGGGAGTATGCCACTGATGACATACGATGCTCGATCAGTAAGTTCCGCAAAATTGTTCAAATTGTGGATTATCGAATTGAGTACCATGGTCAGTCACGATTATTTTAGGCATCCCGAACCGATATATGATTGACTCAAGCAAGAACTTCTCCACCTTTCTTTCAGTGATGGTTGCCAGGGCGCTAGCCTCGACCCATTTGGTGAAGTAGTCAATTGCTACTATGAGATATTGTCACATCCCCCCAGCCAGTACCCTAACTGGAATACTCGGGAGTGTGATCCACAGCCCCGAAGATCAAGTATCGAGGAAATCATCCTCCCACATATACAATAACATAATCATAAACAAGAAATAATCAAGGTTTAAATATTATAAACAAAGATTCAAATCAAGAAGTGAATAAACAATATAATCAGAGTGCGAAAAATGATACCAGATATCTGAAGATATCAAAAGAAGTAGAGAGAGGCGAAAACTCACTCCACAGATACAGCGGAACGTAGTATGTAAGTCTAAAAGGAATTACAACTAAATCAAAGGAAATAAGAAAGATAAACTAAACTTAAGAGTCTTCTATCCTATAGATGACATCTTCAAAATAGTGGACTTCATCAATCCAACAGAGATGTTCCAATTCCACGTTGCCTCTAATCGTAGTACAAAATGTGATCGCCTAAGGGATCATCAGAGTAATCTTGATTGTCGCCAACACCTGCGTGTAATACACTTCTTCGGCTTGCACTTCATTGTACTATTCTTCATAGTAGTCAGTACCTGTAGAATAGTCTAACAAGAGATTGTACAAAAAAAAGGAATGAGTTTCGAAGAAACTCAGTAAGGTAGTTAATCCATAACAACATAAATAACATGTGGCAGAACATAACAAGATGCAATGCAATATGAAATAGATAATATATATATATGCATCTAAACTCTATGTATGCTGGTCTCTATTGGCAGACATGCTTTAAGTCATAGCACCATACTTCTTTGGGTAGGTCACGCGTACGGCTCCTGTTGGTAGTGGGTCCGGCATCCCTCAGGACAATCCATGGCTGGGGGCTAAGTCACCTCTCTCTCACATCACCATTTGGTCTAAGTACTATCGCATGTCAGGGTAAAGCCTAGCCCAATGCAAGTCATCTACTCAGTTACATCAACTCAGGTCCAAATACTGCCATTCCCCGCCCCGGGCTATCCTTTCCAGTATCCTTTCCACTAGAGTCCTAATAGTCCCGAACTACGGACTCATCAACCCTATTGGTTATCCACATATGGTAAACGGGAAGCTCTCATGTCCTCTCACGGGTTGGTTTCCAGTCTTAAGCGCCCATGAGCCCAAGTCTAGCCATATGCAACCCTCCAATAAATGGCCCACAATATGATTCCCGTCCTCTCACGGGTTGGTTACCAGTCTTAAGCGCCCGTGAATCACACTGCTACCACGGGTCGTTCGGTCACAATACCCTTCCGATTTGGGTCTGATATAACGGGGACATCCTAGCAAAACACTGCTAGACAACCCTAGGTATGACATCCAATGATTAGGGAAAGCGTCGATGGGCATCTTCGGAGAACATCCCATACTATTCCCTCTGATGTCCAAGGACAGAAGTATCAAAAGGACACTTCCCAATACCAAACCATACCTAGTCAAACACATTCTTAGATCAGTCATGTCATACACAACCAACAATTCATCATATAAAAGAGAATGTAAAAGCATAAGCTAATCGTTAAACAATATAGTAACAAGCAATTCATATAAGCTTAAATAATAAAAAGAAAACATAAGTGAAGTGCTACTGTAGTTATAGTAGTACATCAGAAGTATAAAACATAAGAACAGTAAACAAACTCATAGTTTCATAAGGTAGAGACCAGAGAGTATGAGATCTATGTAATTAAGGAATAACTGTCCTTACCTTATAACTCGCAAAGGAATCTTAGGGAATCAAGTAAGACCTTGACTAAACCTGAGAAGAAAGTCCAAAACAAGTGTATACAACATATTAGGAAAGTACCTAGAAGGAAAGATATCAAAACAATCAAAACAGACCAAAAATGAGGTTGTTGTACTCATTGATCGATTGGATTGGTCTACTGCCCCAGTCGACCAATGAGTCGACCAACTGAGACAGTGGCCTTCAAGAATCAAAATTTTGGGAAAATAGAACCGAATTTGGTGGTTCAAAAGGGTACAAAATCATGGGAAAACTACAATGGCAGCATACTAGTATATAGAAGACATCAAAATACTAATCGAATCACGTTTTCAAGTTACAAATAAGGAACCAAAAAGTTACCCTAATTAGGTTAATCATGGATTATGAAGAAAGTAATGGTATGATCAAGGATAAAGAACTAGAGGATGATAGGTTACAAATCTTGTAAAGAAAACACATTGATTGGATATTAACATGATCAAAATATGGGTTCTTGAATTGACCCAAGAAACTAGGGTTTCAACCTTTATGGCTCTCATGAAAAGGTTGTGATCACAGGATGAAAGGGAATAATTTGTTTAGTCAAAAACAACAAGAAAATCATTCAATGATCAAGTTTAGATTAACATAAATATTGCCCATGAGGTTTCCCTCACATGGGAGGTTACCAAAGGTTTCTAGAAAGATCATACAAGGGTTAGGGTTTCAAGAATTAATTCGGCTAGGGTTGAGATCATGACGATGATCATAGATCTCAAAGAATAGAATGAGGTCATGGAATAGATGGTTGCAAGAATGCAGCGTCTCCTTCCTGATCTCAATCAAGAACAAGATTTGTGAAACCCAGCCCTAACCTAACCCTGACCTTGACCCGGTAACCCGGTTGTTTTTAGGTCCGAAGACCCGGAGTAAAGAAAGAAGCCAACTATGGGCCATCTCAGTAGAAGACATGGTGTTTGACTCTGAACCCATGGATGTTGTTGATGGAGTTCCATACTTAGATGTCTGTGTAGATTTGGAAAGGAAGCTGCAGTTGTCTGAAGATGAGATTAGTTGAAGGACTTGGAGTATTATCTGACTTGGTTTGAAGGTATTTCTTCACACTTGACATGTTACTTGATGTGTATGCAAAGGCCCATAAGGTTTAAAGCCCATTTGATCCTCCAAATCCCTGATTATTCCTTACTGTTTGCCTTGGTCGACTGACTGGTCGAGTCGGCCACCCGACCAAGCACTCGACCAAAGGAAGGTTAAATTCGAGAAATTGTAATTTTAGGGTTTTTCACTCTTATTTAAACCCTACTTCATATTTCTTTGTTACGGCTGCTTCCTAAACACTTTGTGAATGTGAGAACACCTCTCCGAAACTCACTCTGGTTATTTCGAAGACTCCTCTGCAGATCTGAAGCCTCTTTTCTCTGTTCTTACAATTCAAGGTTAGTATCCCTTCTGAATTATTAAATTTTCTTTCTTGATCTTGTTCTTGATTGAGATCAGGGAGTTGATGATGCATCCTTGCAACCATCCCTTCGTGATCTCCTTTGTTTCTTTGAGATCTATGATCATCATCATGATCTCAACCCTAGCCGAAGATTTTCTTGAAACCCTAACCCTAGTATGATCTTTTGGAAACTCTTGTTAACCTCCCATGAGAGGGAGACCTCATGGGCAATGTTTCTGTTAACCTAAATTAGTTTTCCTATGATTTTCTTATTGCTTTTGGCCAATTATTTATTTTTCTTTCATTATGTGATCCCAACCTTTTTATGGGAACCATAAGGTTGAAACCCTAATTTCTTGGGTTAGATCAAGAACCCAAATTTTCCCCATGACTTGATGTTTTTATCTTACTATATGATCCTAATATACCTTAGGAAGTTCCCCTTCGAATTTTGGATCAATCCGACTTCAAACGAGGAAGTTATGGCCAAAGCAGTCTGTACAATTCCGTACTGACTTGCTAGGTCGACTCCTTGGTCGAGTGGGGCACTCGACCAAGCACTCGACCAAAGGAGTCAGTAGCTTCGTTTTTCGCCTGATTTGATTCGTTTGCTCTCTGATCTTTTAGGCATCTTTCCTAATGTTGTATCTATGATTGTTAGGAGTCTATTTGCTAAGTTTGGAGTTGCTCTATTTGATTTTTGGATCATATTCTTCAATAATCAGGTAAGGACAGTTAATTCCTTAACTACATAGGTTGCTTGTTCTTTGGTTTCTACTTTGCGAAACTATGATTTTACATACTATTATTGTATTTTAATTCTGATCTCCTACTGTGAGAACAATAGCACTTGTTTATGTTATCCTTTTCATTATTCATATTATATGAGTTACTTATTACTGCTTAATCTGATTTTGCTTTTACATTCTCTTGTATATGATGAACTGTTGGTTGTGTATGTCATGACTGATATGAGAATGTGTTTGCTTAAGTTTGGTTTGGGATTGGGGAGTGTCCTTTTGACGCTTCTGTCCTTGGACATCGGAGGGAATAGTATGGGATGTTCTCAGAAGATGCCCATCGACGCTTTCCTGAATCAATGGATGTCATACCTAGGATTGTCTAGCAATGTTTGGCTAGGATGACCCCTGTTATATCAGACCCGATTCGGAAGGGTATTGAGACCGAACGACTCGTGGTAGCAAATGTAATTCAAGGGCGCTCAAGACCAGTAACCAACCCGTGAGAGGACGGGAATCATATTGTGGGGACCATTTATTGGAGGGTTGCATATGGCTAGACTTGGGCTCATGGGCACTCAAGATCGGTAACCAACCCGTGAGAGGACATGAGAGCTTCCCGTTTACCATATGTGGATAACCGATAGGGTTGATGAGTCCGTAGTCCGAGTTGGTCGGTGCCATAGGATACGTGATTCTAGTGTGAAGGATACGGAACCGAGTTGGTTAGTGCCATAGGGAAAGTATCTGGATCTGACATGATGTAACTGACTAGATGACTTGCATTGGGCTAGGCTTTTCCCTAACATGCGCAGGTACTTATGCCAAACGGTTGTGAGAGAGTGTGTTGACTTAACCCCCTGCCATGGTTTGTCCTAAGGGATGCCGGACCCTTTACCATCTAATGATTGAGTGATTGAGACCTTCCCAAAGAAGTACGGTGCTATGACTTAAAGCATGTCTACCATAGTGACCAGCATACATAGAGTTTAGATGCATTCATACTTTATCTGTTCCATATTGCATTGCATCATGTTATGTTTTGCCACATGTTATCTATGATGTTATGGATTAACTTGCCTTACTGAGTTTCTTCGAAACTCATTCCTTTTTGTATATTTTCTTGTTAGATTATCCTGCATGTACAGATTATTATGACGAGCAGTACAATGAAGCACAAGCCGATGAAGCGTATTACACGCAAGGTGCTGGCGACAATCAAGCTTACTCTGATGATCCCTCGGCAGAGCTGCGTACTACCTTTGAAGGCAGTGTAGAGTTAGAACAGATCCGTTGGATTGATGAAGTCCATACTTATGAAAACGTCATCTATAAGCTTGAAGACTCTTGTTCTTAGTTTATTTATTAGTACATTGGTTTTAGTTGTATTTTCTTTTTAAACTTTCATTCTACGTTCCGCTATGTTTGTAGAGTGAGTTTCCGCCTCACTTTACTTCTTTTGATATCTTCGGATATCTGGTTATGTCATTTATTCTTTCTTGAGTTAAATCTTTTGTTTATAATATTCAACCTTTATTAATTACTGTTTATGATTATGTTATTGTATATGTGGGAGGATGATTTCCTCGATACTTGATCTTCGGGGCTGTGGATCACACTCTCGGGTATGCCAGTTAGGGTACCAGCTGGGGGGATGTGACAGGTTGGTATCAGAGCCCAAAGTTCAAGGAAATCCTAACCACAGAAAACAGTAACAAAACATTCCTGAGTCATAGATCCAGTAGTGACTCATCTACTCTTAGAAGTGAATAATAGAACACTTGTATTAGAAACTTGTTTAATGAAGCATAATTGAATACTTCTGAATAGTGCACAATAATTATATTTGAACAAATATCATATAAGCAATAAAAGAAAAGTTCATAATGCACAATAATAAAGTGAAACAAAAAGAACTTCATTAACTTTAAGAAAAGTTTATATTTGAAAAGCATAAAGGGAAATCCTAAGTACAATCTATCTAGGTGATCTCTTCTGATCTCTGTATGCTCTGAAGTCCTCGGCCATCTGAGTAACCTGATGCTCTATCCTATCTTGCCGTGACTCCATCCTCTCATACATCTGCTCCTGTCTGACCTCCATCCTCTCTAGCATGGAAGTCATCAATCTCATCTGAGCACCTAAATCAGTAGTCTCTGGAACTGTATGCGAAGGACTTCCTGTCTCGAAGTGTGGTGACCTGGGAATCTCATGATGCTCAGGAACAGCCTCATGCATCTCTGTATCCTCTGCCTGATCATCAGAATCTGGACCAGCATCACCCTCATCTGCTGGAGCCTCCACCTCATCCTCATCCTCATCTGTATCCTCCTCACCCTCTGGACCCGGAGATCTCACAGTCTGAGTAAGCCTCATCTGCCTGATTGTCCTAGTCCCAATGGCATATCCCAGTGATCTAGTAAGCTCCACTGTATCCTCCAAACTAACCCCGAAGTGTCGGAAGATCAATGTCAGTAATCTCCCGAAGCAAAGGTTCCTCATATTAGGACGTTCCACCAGATCTATCATGACCTGTTGGATGATGTAGGACAGGTCTATCTAAAAGCCTGTGTAGATGTGATAGATGATTACGGCCTCCATCACAGAAACCTGGTCGTGATGTTCGGCCTTCGGCATGATGTTTCGGCCGATGATGCGACCGATGATCCTAGCTGAATCTGTCATCTGTCCACTGCGTCTCAGAAGGAAGCACCCTATGTCATCCCAGAGAGTGGCGCATATCTCATGAAGCTCGTATGGCATCAAGAATCGGTCTATCTCTGCCCCGACAAGTATCCATAAGCACTATCGTGGATAGTATGGTACGTGGAGAATGTGTGCCAGATCCCTAGTAGAGAAGTGGATCTGTGTATCTCTGACCCTGCTCTCGATAATGAGTCTGAAAGGACGACCCTGTCCTCTAGCCTCCTCGATGGATGTAAGGTTGCTAAAGAACAACCTCACTAGCTCAGGATAGATGGGTAAGTCTGCCGTGAAGAGATGAGTCCATGCCTGAGTGTTGAATCCCTGTCGGATCCGGAAGACCCGAAGCTCTCGCAAGTGAAGAAGTCTCCCGTACTCTATCTTGCAGTACTCGAAGTATGCCTCGTATAGGAACTCTGCCTCTGGTGTGTCGAAGAGATCGAGTCGGTTAACCTCTGCTCTAGGCTGAGCTGGAACTCTGCCTCTGCCTTGCCTAGCTCCAACTATTCTGCCTCTGCCTTGTCCACCTCTCTGCATGGTGTGATGTCTGTTGAAAAAGATAAGAGACATTTCATGTTAGTATTATTTCGAAAATTCTGCTAGAAGGGCATTCTCGTACTTTTCATCAAAATTGGAAATTTGGGGAAAATGTAAATTGAGCATACTAGCATGTGCGCAATACTTGGAATTGCATGTCTATGAAGTTTATTTGAAGAAAATCGATCGAAATCTCAGTCTAAAGTTGAAAATTCAGCAAGAAGGAATTTGGGGATTTTGCATTCTAGGTCATATTGGATTTTTGAAAATTTTGAAATTGGTAAGATCAAAGTACATGTTCATATTCTCAGTATCATTTTGAGTGTGTAGCAATTGATTTCGTGCGAAAACTCCAAACGGTTTGAAAGAAATCGAATTTTTTCTAAAGTTAACGATTTCGGTACGAAAGCGATATGAGAAGTGCAAGATTGTTGTAGAACTTGTTGTTTAAGCATAGTATTGAGCTAAAAACCTAGGGAACATGTTTCTAAGTGTTCCTAAGCATGATTCCTAGCATTAGACACAAGCAACACATGGTTTTTGAATAAAATTCAAGTTTGAGAAGATGAAAATGAAATGGGAATGAAGATTTACCTTGTGTGAAGTTGTTGAGTGTTGTAGTGTTGTTGTTGAAGCATCAAACTACTTGGAAAACACTTAGGAATGCCTTAGTACCTCTCCTCTAGAGTCCCCTCTCAAGTGTGCAAGGTTTGAAATGAGTTTGAATGGGTTTTTGGCACTTAAAACCCTGATTTTCGCGTGCTGTGAGCTTTGGTCGACTGACTGGTCGATTGGGCACTCGACCAAGCACTCGACCAAAGGACCCAGTTGCCCCAAGTGCTGTTGGATTTTGGAAAAATGTGATTTTTGTCCTATGATTGATTGTTTGATGACTAAATGGATGTATTTAAGCATGATTTAAGATTCTTAATCATTTGGACTTGTGGATTATGTCGAAACTTCGAAATTCGGTGTTTTTGACATTTCGGTTTTTGCAGAATGGTTACGTTAAGAAGTGGTCGTGGTGAATCCAGTGGTCACGAAAGTGACGAGATACCAATTGGTGGTCATGATCAGCAGACTAACACTGGTGACCAAGTTACTCCTGATGTTCCCGGTGCTTCGAATGTCGGAAGTTTTCGTGATATTGCAAATATTATGGGTAATATGATGCAGCAACAAGCAGCTCAGTTCAACCAGATGTTGACCGGTTTCATGACTCTGCACAATGAGACTCGTGCTGGTGTCAATGGAAATCCTCATGCCGCAGTTCCGAATGCGGGTGGATTAGCTGGAACTCCTGATACTCGTTTGATGGAGAGTTTTCTGAAGATGCAAGTTCCTAACTTCACTGGAGTATCCAAAGATATCTTGTTTCCTAACAAGTGGCTGCGTGAGTTGGAAAAATCTTTTCATCATTTGCAATGTACGGAAGCCCAGAAGATTTTGTTTGCCGAGCAGAAGTTGCAACACGAAGATGACGCTTGGTGGACTTCCACCCGGCCTGTTTTGGAAGGTTTACATGCTGGCGTTGTGTCGTGCGATTTGTTCAAGGAAGCTTTTTGCAACAACTACTTTCCGGAAGCTGTGAAGGATGCGAAGGAAGCTGAGTTTATGGCTCTTACTCAAGGATCTTTGTCAGTGTTGGAATACCAACAGAAGTTTGAAGAGCTTCACTTCTTTGCTCCTGACTCTTTGAAGGTTGATATTGCCAAAGCGAAGAAATTTTTCAAGGGATTGCGACCTGCAATCAAGGCATATCTCACCATTCAGCCTATTGAAAGTTATTCCCAGGTGGTGCAGAATGCCAAGAAGCTGGAAGAAACGGAGAAAGAGAATGCTAGAGTGCAAAGACCCTGGCAGCCAAGGAATCCTGGATTTGTGGATCGAACTGATCGACGTTTTGTGAGACCTACGCCTTATCCTACTCCTGCTTTTCAGTCTAGGAGTGTAGGTCAAAGACCTGGATTTCAGCAACCGGGCCAGTCTGGTAAGTTTTGTGGGAATCGGCCGCCGTTGAATGTGAATGCTAGGCCCGTGAATGCTATTCCTAGGCCTTTGGATCAGAAGCTTGCAGTTGCACCTATTTCTGTTGGACTTAGCAATCCTGTTTGCTTTTACTGTAAGCAGCCTGGTCACTTTGCTCGTGGTTGTCCGAAGTGGCCTGTTCAGCCGTCTGCTCCTGTAGTAAAGAATGCTCATGTTCCTCCTTCTGGAAGAGTGTTTAGTATTTCTGGTACTGAACATGATGAGAATCATGAAGTGGTTACAGGTACTTTATTTGTTGATTCTTTTCCTACGTTTGTGTTATTTAATACGGGTGCGACTCATTCTTTCATATCGTCTGCATTTATCAAGAATATTGATTTGGAACCTAAGATTTTATCTAGTTGTTTATCGATCTGTACTCCTACTGGACCTGTTGTGAAAATAGATAAAGGATTAGTTAAGTGTCCTATTTTGGTTGATGGAAAGAATTTGGAAGTCAATTTGGTACTTTTGGATATGAAGGATTTTGATGTCATTTTGGGTATTGATTGGTTAACAACCCATAATGCTGTAATTTTGTGTTCTTCGAAGAGAATTCAATTTCGGATTAGTGGAAGTTTAATGTTTGAATTCCAAGGTGAGAAAGGAAGAATTTGTAAGAAGACGTTGTCTGCACTGTTGCAAGTCTATGCATTAGTTGAAGGTTTGCCATCTGAAGGAAAGTTTAAGAAAGGAAAGAAAGTAGAAGAAGTTGGCGTTGTATGTGACTTCGTCGATGTTTTTCCTGAAGATCTGTCAGGCGTACCACCTGATAGAGAAGTGGAATTTTCTATTGATCTAATCCCTGGTGCTGCCCTAGTATCCAAGGCTCCATATAGAATTGCTCCCATTGAGTTGGTTGAGTTGCAAAAGTAGTTGAATGAACTCTTGGATAGAGGTTTCATCTGACCTAGTGTTTGCCCTGTCTTGTTTGTTAAGAAGAAGGACGGTAGTATGTGTCTGTGCATTGATTACCGTGAGTTGAACAAGTTGACCATTAAGAAGAGATACCCGCTGCCCCGAATTGATGATCTCTTTGATCAGTTGAACGGTGCAGCAGTGTTCTCGAAGATTGATTTAAGGTCTGGATATCACCAGTTGAAAGTGAAGTCAATTGATAATTTCAAGACAGCTTTTAGAACAAGGTATGGTCATTTTGAGTTTCGAGTTATGCCTTTCGGATTGACTAATGCTCCTGCGGTGTTCATGGATCTCATGAATCGAGTCTTTCACGATGTGCTTGATAAGTTTGTGATAGTCTTCATTGACGATATCCTGATTTATTTGAAGAGTGAAGAAGAGCATGCAAGGCATCTAGATTTCACTTTGCAAAGACTAAGAGAAAAGAAGCTTTACGCTAAGTTTAGCAAGTGTTATTTCTGGCTCAAGAGTGTAGTATTCCTCGGCCATGTTGTTTTTGCTGAAGGTATTCGTGTTGATCCTGAAAAGATACAAGCAATTACTGATTGGGAAAGACCGAATGTCACATCCTCCCAGCCGGTACCCAATCTGGCATACCCGAGAGTGTGATCCACAGCCCAAAGATCAGGTATCGAGTAATCAACCTCCCACATAAACAATAACATAATCATGAACAATAATAATCGATGTGCGAAAGATAAACCATAGATCCAAATAAAGAAAGAATGAATCATAAATAAATCAGAGTACTAAATATAATCAGAGTGTCTAAATCAGATAAGTAAAGTGAGGCGAAATCCCACTCTACAACCAGCGGAAAAGTAGTTCTAAAAGAGAATAAACAGGATAGAATCTAATCCCAATAGCAGGTACAATAGGTAACTAAATTGTTCTCAATCTTATAGACAATATCCCTATAAGTATAAATCTCATAAATGGCACAAGGGCGCTTCCACTCTATGGTCGGACTAAGCATCGTACAGAGCATAACCACTCGCGGGATCTTCAGTTTAATTGTCGTAACCGCAATCACCTTCCTGGAGATATGCCTCTTCTCCTTGCGCTTCTTCATACGAGCAGTCATGATATTCAGAACCTGTAGAATAGTCTAACAAACATTGTACAATAAAGGAATGAGTTTCAAAGGAACTCAGTAAGGCAGTTAAATCCATAATAACATAAATGGCAGGATTACAAAACAAACATAAATGCAATATGGTATGAGACAAACAATGAATGTATGAATCTAACTCTATATATGCTGGTCTCTATTGGCAGACATGCTTTAAGTCATAGCACCGTACTTCTTTAGGAAAGTCTCATTCACTCATCATCAGTTGGTAATGGGTCCGGCATCCCTCGGGACATTCCATGGCTGGGGGTATAGGTCACCACTCTCTCACATAACCATTGGTCTAAGTACCGGCGCATGTCAGGGTAAAGCCTAGCCAAATGCAAGTCTTCTACTTAGTTACATCAAGTCAGATCCAGATACGTCCATTCCTCGTCCCTGACGATCCTTTCCGGTATCCTTCACACTAGAGTCCTCATAGTCCCTGACTACGGACTCATCAACCCTATTGGTTATCCACATATGGTAAACGGGAAGCTCTCACGTCCCCTCACGGGTTGGTTACCGGTCTTGAGCGCCCGTGAGCCCAAGTCTATCCATATGCAACCCTACCAATAAATGGCCCCCACAATGTGATTCCTGTCCTCTCACGGGTTGGTTACCGGTCTTGAGCGCCCACGAATCCCCATTGCTACCACGGGTCGTTCGGTCTCAATACCCCTCCGATTAGGGTCTGACATAACGGGACATCCTAGCCAAACACTACTAGACAGTCCTAAATATGTCATCCAACAGTTTAGGAAGGTGTCCAGAGGGCATCTCCGGAAACATCCCATAATATTCCCGTAGTAGTCCAAGGACAGAAGTGTCAAAAACCTCTCCTTTCCAAACCATACTTAAGCATACACAAGCATCAATTCATAACATCACATATATGGTAACTTCATATATGGAAAGAAATCAATAATTACAATCAACTTGTATATAAGCTGGTAAGTAAATCATACATGAGTCAATTCAATATAAATAAGTAATGCTACGATATCAAGACAAGTACCACAGTAGTATAACATTATAAGAATCTAATTAAAGAAATAAATTAACAAGATTCAAATATAGAAACTAAGATATGCAATTTATGTTGTTAAAGAAGTAACCATCCTTACCTTTTATAACTTGCAAAGGAATCCTAAGAAATCAAGTAAGATCTTGACAAACTTGAGAAGAAGGTCCTAAACAAGTGTATACAACATATTAGGAAAGATCCCTAACAGAAAAGATACCAAAACATCCAAAATAGACCAAATCTGGAGTTGTTTGTACTCATTGGTCGATTGGATTGGTCTCGCCTCGATCGACCAATCGATCGACCAATGAAGACGGTGGCCTACAAAATCAGAGTTTTAAGAAATAAGATCCGAATTTGGTGGTTCAAAAGGGTACTAAACAAGGGTAAACTACATTAGTAGTATCCTAACATATAGAGGACCTCAAAACACTAATCGAATCAAGTCTTCAAGATACAAATTAGGAAACAAAAAGTTACCATAATTAGATCAATCATGGTTCTTGAAGAATTTAAGATAGAAATCATAGACAAGAACAATAGGAGAATGAATCATTGATTCAGATAAAGATATCATGGAAGGCATACTTAGATCTTCAAGAAAATAGACCTAAGAGCATAAATCTAAATAAGGAAACAAAACCTACCATAGATGTAACTATCATGATTCATGAAGAAAGCATGGTATGGTAGAAGAGAAACAACTAGAGATTGATAGATCATGGATCATGTAAAGAAAACACAGCAATTGACTACTAACATGATCAATATAGTAGATCTAAGAAGATCATAATTTAATCAAAAGATGAACAAAGACAAGATCATGATTTGATCATGATTCCTTCAAAAGCTTGCAATGATCATGGTTAAGATCATTGCATTAGCCATTAATCCTTAGGAAGATCATGAGAGATAGGTCCAAAGATGTTTGCAACAGAGAATGCAACATCTCCTCTACTGTCTCAACTCAAAAAGGAAAGAAAAACAGAGATGGAGGAGAAGAAGAGAGTGTAGACATACCTTTGATGCAAGAGGAAGAGTTTTGACGAAGATCCGTCAAGATAAACACCAAGGATGCAAGAGAGATGACTTGGAGAGGTCTTTGGTTCGTTCCAAAGAGTTTGGAGGCAAAAAATACGAAGTAGACTCGAGATTGGACTTAAATAGAGCAAGCAAGACCTAATTACCAAAGCCAGAACCCATTGGTCAATTGGATTGGCCGACTGGTCCAGTCGACCAATCAGTTCAGCAACTCCTAAACAGGGAATTGAAGGCCCATATCAAATCCAATCCTAAAGGGGTTTTGCACACATATCAAGTGACTTACCTAATAGGTAGAAATGCCTTCAAACCATGATAGAGAGCACTCCAAGTCCATCAACTATTCCGATCTTCATCAAGATTCAGTTTCCATAAATAGAACCTCATCATCAACTCTCATGGATTCAAAGCCAGACACCAAGTCCTCCATTGAGATGGCCCAAAGCTGACTTCTTACTTTACTTCGGGTCACTGGACCTACAAATAACAAAGTTTCCGGGTCAAGGTTAGGGCTGGGTTTCACACCGAAGACTGTAACAGAAATAAGAAGTTTTCTTGGTTTGGCAGGCTACTACAGAAGGTTTATTGAGAAATTTTCTAGGTTGGCTGCTCCTGTGACTAAGCTGACTAGAAAGGAAGAGAAGTTTGTTTGGTCTGACGCTTGTGAGAAGAATTTCCAAGAATTGAAGGTTAGATTGACAAGTGCTCCGGTTTTAACTATACCTGATAATTCCGGTGGTTTGACAGTCTACACTGATGCGTCAAAGATTGGTTTGGGTTGCGTTCTGATGCAACATGGTAAGGTCGTAGCCTATGCTTCCCGGCAATTGAAGGATTATGAGCGGAATTACCCCACTCATGACTTAGAACTTGCCGCTGTTGTCATTGCTTTGAAGATTTGGAAACATTACCTTTATGGTGAGAAGATCACTATTTTCACGGATCATAAAAGTTTGAAATACTTCTTTACCCAAAAGGAGTTAAATATGAGACAAAGAAGATGGTTGGAATTGGTATCTGATTATGACTGTGACATTCAGTATCACCCTGGTAAAGCGAATGTGGTTGCGGACGCTCTTAGCAGGAAAAGTCAGAAGAAAGTACTGGACTTGAATGCTCTGAGTCAACCTCTGATGTCTTCAATTTCGAATTTTGGTTTGGAAGTTGTCCCTGAAGGTTCGGAAGTTGTCTTGTCTGCTATGACGGCGAGATCCACCATTAGAGATAGAATTGTTGCTCTGCAAGGTTCTGATTTGGATTTTAAGGAGAAGATCGAGAAGATTTCTTTGAATCCTGATTCGGATCCTGACTTTGGTATATCTATGGATGGTGCCTTATTGTTTAGAGGAAGACTTTGTGTGCCTGCTGATGAAGGAATCAAGAAAGAAATTTTAAAGGAAGCGCACCAGTCGATCTTCACGATACACCTTGGAAGCACCAGGATGTATAATGACTTAAGAGAACATTTTTGGTGGATTGGTTTGAAGGCCGATGTTGATGATTTTTTTGCCAAGTGTGAGACTTGCCAGTGTGTGAAAGCCGTTCATCAACCTCCATCTGGATTACTTCAGCCTCTTCCTATTCCTAGTTGGAAGTGGGAAGATATCTCTTTGGACTTTGTGACTAGCCTGCCTCGGACAAGTAAAGGCAATGACACTGTGTGGGTGATTGTTGATAGGTTGACCAAATCAGCCCATTTCATTCCTATGAAGATCACTCATACTCTGGATAAGCTTGCTCGGCTATATGTGGACAATGTGGTTCGCTTGCACGGTGTGCCTTTGAGTATTGTGTCTGGTTGTGATCCTAGGTTCACCTCAAAGTTTTGGAGCAGTTTGCAGAAAGCCTTGGGAACCCAATTGAACTTGAGTACAGCTCATCATCCACAGTCTGATGGACAATCTGAGCGGACGATTCAAACTTTGGAAGACATGCTTAGATCTTGTGTAGTGGATATGGGTGGAAATTGGGATGAACACTTAGCTTTGGTTGAGTTTGCCTATAATAACAGTTATCAAGCGACTATAGGCATGGCTCCTTTTAAAGCTTTGTATGGTAACACTTGTAGGACACCCTTGTACTGGACTGAGACTGGAGAGAGAAAAGTCTTAGGTCCGGAGATGATTGAAGCTACTAGCGCAATGGTAGATATGATAAGAGAAAGGATTAAGTCTGCTCAGTCAAGACAGAAATCTTATGCTGATAAGAGAAGGACCGATTTGGAATTTCAAGTTGGGGAGAAAGTTTTCTTGAAGGTTTCACCTATGAAGGGTGTGATGAGATTCAATGTTAAAGGAAAGGTTAGCCCTCGTTACATTGGACCTTTTGAGATTTTGGAAAAAGTTGGATTTGTTGCTTATCGATTGGCATTACCTCCGTCTATTGCTGCTGTGCACAATGTGTTTCATGTTTCGATGCTTCGGAAATACATTGAGAATCCGGAACATATTCTACAGCAAGCCCCCGAAGGACTTAGTGTTGATCTGACCTATGAAGAAGAGCCAGCTGAAATTTTGGATAAGAAGGATAAGCAATTGCGGAATTGCACCATCCCTTTGGTAAAGATTCGTTGGAAGAACCATACCCCTGAAGAAGCTTCTTGGGAGAAGGAAGAAGATATGAAGGAGAAATTTCCTCAACTTTTTGGAAGTTCAGGTACGCTCTCAATTTTGAGGACGAAATTTCTTTTAAGGGGGGGAGAATGTGAAACCCAGCCCTTACCTAACCCTGACCTTGACCCGGTAACCCGGTTGCTTTTAGGTCCGAAGACCCGGAGTAAAGAAAGAAGCCAACTATGGGCCATCTCAGTAGAAGACATGGTGTTTGACTTTGAACCCATGGATGTTGTTGATGGAGTTCAATACTTGGATGTCTGTGTAGATTTGGAAAGGAAGCTGCAGTTGTCTGAAGATGAGATTAGTCGAAGGACTTGGAGTATTTGGTTTGAAGGTATTTCTTCACACTTGACATGTTACTTGATGTGTATGCAAAAGCCCATAAGGTTTAAAGCCCATTTGATCCTCAAAATCCCTGATTATTCCTTATTGTCTGCCTTGGTTGACTGACTGGTTGAGTGGGCCACTCGACCAAGCACTCGACCAAAGGAAGGTGAAATCCGAGAAATTGTAATTTCAGGGTATTTCACTCTTATTTAAACCCTACTTCGTATTTCTTTGTTACGGCTGCCTCCTAAACACTTTGTGAACGTGAGAACACCTCTCTGAAACTCACTCTGGTTATTTCGAAGACTCCTCTGCAGATCTGATGCCTCTTTTCTCTGTTCTTACAATTCAAGATTAGTATCCCTTCTGAATTATTAAATTTTCTTTCTTGATCTTGTTCTTGATTGAGATCAGGGAGTTGATGATGCATCCTTGCAACCATCCCTTTGTGATCACCTTTGTTTCTTTGAGATCTATGATCATCATCATGATCTCAACCCTAGCCGAAGATTTTCTTGAAACCCTAACCCTAGTATGATCTTTTGGAAACTCTTGTTAACCTCCCATGTGAGGGAAACCTCATGGGCAATGTTTCTGTTAACCTAAATTAGTTTTCCTATGATTTTCTTATTGCTTTTGGCCAATTATTTATTTTTCTTTCATTCTGTGATCCCAACCTTTTTATGGGAACCATAAGGTTGAAACCCTAATTTCTTGGGTTAGATCAAGAACCCAAATTTTCCCCATGACTTGATGTTTATATCTTACTATATGATCCTAATATACCTTAGGAAGTTCCCCTTCGAATTTCGGATCAATCCGACTTCAAACGAGGAAGTTATGGCCAAAGCAGTCTGTACAATTCCGTACTGACTTGCTTGGTCGACTCCTTGGTCGAGTGGGGCACTTGACCAAGCACTCGACCAAAGGAGTCAGTAGCTTCGTTTTTTGCCCGATTTGATTCGTTTGCTCTCTGATCTTTTAGGCATCTTTCCTAATGTTGTATCTATGATTGTTGGGAGTCTATTTGCTAAGTTTGGAGTTGCTCTCTTTGACTTTTGGATCATATTCTTCGATAATCAGGTAAGGACAGTTGATTCCTTAACTACATAGGTTGCTTGTTCTCTGGTTTCTACTTTGCGAAACTATGATTTTACATACTGTTATTGTATTTTAATTCTAATCTCCTACTGTGAGAACAGTAGCACTTGTTTATGTTATCTTTTTCATTATTCATATTGTATGAGTTACTTATTACTGCTTAATCTGATTTTGCTTTTACATTCTCTTGTATATGATGAACTGTTGGTTGTGTATGTCATGACTGATATGAGAATGTGTTTGCTTAAGTTTGGTTTGGGATTGGGGAGTGTCCTTTTGACGCTTCTGTCCTTGGACATCGGAGGGAATAGTATGGGATGTTCTCCGAAGATGCCCATCGACGCTTTCCTGAATCAATGGATGTCATACCTAGGATTGTCTAGTAGTGTTTGGCTAGGATGACCCCTGTTATATCAGACCCGATTCGGAAGGGTATTGAGACCGAACGACCCGTGGTAGCGAATGTGATTCACGGGCGCTCAAGATCGGTAAGTCATCCATGAGAGGTTGGGAATCATATTGTGGGGACCATTTATTGGAGGGTTGCATATGGCTAGACTTGGTCTCATGGGCGCTCAAGACCGGTAACCAACCCGTGAGAGGACATGAGAGCTTCCCGTTTACCATATGTGGATAACCGATAGGGTTGATGAGTCTGTAGTCTGAGTTGGTCGGTGCCATAGGATACGTGACTCTAGTGTGAAGGATACGGAACCGAATTGGTCGGTGCCATAGGGAAAGTATCTGGATCTAACATGATATAACTGACTAGATGACTTGCATTGGGCTAGGCTTTTCCCTAACATGCGCAGGTACTTATGCCAAACGGTTGTGAGAGAGTGTGTTGACTTAACCCCCTTCCATGGTTTGTCCTGAGGGATGCCGGACCCTTTACCAACTGATGATTGAGTGATTGAGACCTTCCCAAAGAAGTACGGTGCTATGACTTAAAGCATGTCTACCATAGAGACCAGCATACATAGAGTTTAGATGCATTCATACTTTATCTATTCCATATTGCATTGCATCATGTTATGTTTTGCCACATGTTATCTATGATGTTATGAATTAACTTGCCTTACTAAGTTTCTTCGAAACTCATTCCTTTTTGTATATTTTCTTGTTAGATTATCCTGCAGGTTCAGATTATTATGACGAGCAGTACAATGAAGCACAAGCCGATGAAGCGTATTACACGCAAGGTGCTGGCGACGATCAAGCTTACTCTGATGATCCCTCGGCGGATCAAGCTGCGTACTACCTTTGAAGGCAGCGTAGAGTTAAAACAGATCCGTTGGATTGATGAAGTCCATACTTATGAAAACGTCATCTATAAGCTTGAAGACTCTTGTTCTTAGTTTATTTTTTAGTACATTGGTTTCAGTTGTATTTTCCTTTTAAACTTTCATTCTATGTTTCGCTATGTTTGTAGAGTGAGTTTCCACCTCACTTTACTTCTTTTGATATCTTCGGATATCTGGTATCATTTTCCGCACTCTGATTATATCATTTATTCTTTCTTGTGTTAAATCTTTTGTTTATAATATTAAACCTTGATTAATTACTGTTTATGATTATGTTATTGTATATGTGGGAGGATGATTTCCTCGATACTTGATCTTCGGGGCTGTGGATCACACTCCCGGGTATGCCAGTTAGGGTACCGGCTGGGGGATGTGACAAGATTAAAGAAATTCAGAGATGTAAAAGAAAAGAGAGCGTAGACATACCTTTGTTGCAGGAGGAAGGAAATTACTTGAGTTCTTGCGAGATATCAACCAAGGATGCAAGGAAATTGATTAGAATGGAGTTCTAACTCGTTCCAGAGGCTTAGGAGGCAGATGAGGTGGAGAAATCCCAAGATTTAGACTTAAATAGAGTAGCCACGACCTAGTTAGCAAAACAGAACCAATTGGTCGATTGATTGGTCGACTGGGCCGCCATCGACCAATGAGTCGACCAATCAAGACAGCAAGTTCAAACAGTGGATTTGAAGACTTAGAACAAGTCCAAACATAACGGGGTTTTGCATACACCTAAAGTGACTTACCTAGTAGGTATAAATGCCTTCGAACCAATACAGAGAGCACTCCAAGTCCATCAACTAATCTGATCTTCAACAGGATGCAGTTTCCATAAATGGAACACTGACATCAACACTCATGGATTTCAATCCAGCCACCAAGTCTTCTACTGAAATGGCCCAAAGCTGACTTCTTGCCTTACTTCGAGTTGTCGGACCTACAAACAACAGGGTTTCCGGGTCAAGGTTAGGGCTGGGTTTCACATTCTCCCCCCCTTAATGAAATTTCGTCCCCGAAATTGAAAGCGTACCTGTGCTTCCAAAGAGGTGAGGAAACTTCTCCTTCATATCTTCTTCCTTCTCCCAAGAAGCTTCTTCAAGGGTATGGTTGTTCCACCGAATCTTTACAAAAGGGATGGTGCGATTCCGTAGCTGCTTGTCCTTCTTATCCAAAATTTCAGCTGGCTCTTCATCATAGGTAAGATCAGCATTAAGTCCTTCAGGTGCTTGCTGCAAAATGTGTTCCGGATTCTCTATATATTTCCGGAGCATAGAAACATGAAACACATTATGCACAGTAGCAATAGACGGAGGTAATGACAATCGATACCAACAGGTCCAACCTTCTCCAAAATCTCAAAAGGTCCAATGAAACGAGGGCTAAGCTTTCCTTTAACATTAAATCTCATCACACCCTTCATTGGTGAAACCTTCAAGAAAACATTCTCTTCAACCTGAAATTCTAGATCAGTCCTTCTCTTATCAGCATAAGATTTCTGTCTTGACTGAGCAGACTTAATCCTTTCTCTGATCATATCAACCATCGCACTAGTAGCTTCAATCATCTCAGGACCTAAGACTTTTCTTTCGCTCGTCTTAGTCCAGTACAATGGTGTCCTACAAGTATTACCATACAAAGCCTTAAATGGAGCCATGCCTATCGTTGCTTGATAAATGTTGTTATAAGCAAACTCAACCAAAGCTAAGTGTTCATCTCAATTTCCACCCATATCCACCACACAAGATCTGAGCATGTCTTCCAATGTCTGAATTGTTCGCTTAGATTGTCCATCTAACTGTGGGTGATGGATGAGCTATACTCAAATTCAATTAGGTTCTCAAGGCCTTCGCAAAACTGTTCCAAAACCTTGAGGTAAACCTAGGATCACGATCAGAAACAATGCTCATTGGCACTCCGTGCAGACGAACCACATTGTCCACATAAAGCCTAGCTAGCTTATCCAGAGTATGAGTGATCTTCATAAGAATGAAATGGGCTGATTTGGTCAACCTATCAACAATCACCCACACAGTGTCATTGCCTTTACTTGTCCGAGGTAAGCTAGTCACGAAGTCCATAGAGATATCCTCCCACTTCCAACTAGGAACAGGAAGGGGCTGAAGTAATCCAGATGGAGGTTGATGAACGGCCTTCACACGCTAGCAAGTCTCACATTTGGCAACAAAATCATCAACATCGGCCTTCAAACCAATCCACCAAAAATGTTCCTTCAAGTCCTTGTACATCTTGGTGCTTCCAGGGTGTACAGTAAAGACTGACTGGTGTGCTTCCTTCAATATTTCCTTCTTAATTTCTTCATTTGCTGGCACACACAATCTACCTCTAAACAATAAAGCACCATCCATTGATATACCAAAGTCGGGGTCCGACTCAGGATTCGAAGAAATCTTCTCAATTTTGTCCTTAAGTTCTTGATCAGAACTCTGCAGGGCAACAATCTTATCTCTGAGGTTTGATCTTGCCGTCATGGTAGAAAGAATAAAATCAGAATTCTCAGGGACAACTTCCAAATCAAAACTCTCAATAGAGGACAACAAGGGTAGACTCAAAGTATTCAAATCCAAAGTCTTCTTCTGAATCTTCCTACTAAGAGCATCAGCAACAATGTTTGCCTTCCCAGGGTGATACTGAATATCACAATCATAATCAGAGACTAGTTCCAACCATCTTCTTTGCCTCATGTTCAACTCCTTTTGGGTAAAGAAGTACTTCAAACTCTTATGATCCGTGAAAATGGCAATCTTCTAACCGTAGAGGTAATGTCTCCAAATCTTCAAAGCGAAGACAACAGCGGCAAGTTCTAAATCATGAGTGGGGTAATTCCGCTCATAATCTTTCAATTGCCGAGAGGCATAGGCTATGACCTTACCATGTTGCATCAGTACACAACCCAAACCAATCATTGACGCATCAGTATAGACTGTTAGACCACCGGAACTATCAAGTATAGTCAAAACTGGGGCACTTGTCAATCTATCCTTCAACTCTTGGAAATTCTTCTCACAAGCGTCAGACCAAACAAACTTCTCTTCTTTCCTGGTTAACTTTGTCATAGGAGCAGCCAACCAAGAAAAGTTCTCAATAAATCCTCTGTAGTAACCCGCCAATCCAAGGAAACTTCTTATTTCCATAACCGTCTTCGGTCTTTCCCAATCAGCCATTGCTTGGACATTTTCAAGATCGACACGAATACCTTCAGCTGAAACCACATGGCCGAGGAATACTATACTCTTTAGCCAGAAATCACACTTGCTAAAGTTGGCGTACAACTTCTTTTCTCGCAGCCTTCGCAAGGTGAAATCTAGATGCCTTGCATGCTCTTCTTCACTCTTCGAATAAATCAGGATATCGTCAATGAAGACGATCACAAACTTATCGAGCACATCATGAAAGACTCGGTTCATGAGGTCCATGAACACAGCAGGAGCATTAGTCAATCCGAAAGGCATGACTCTGAACTCATAATGGTCGTACCTTGTTCGGAAAGCTGTCTTGAAGATATCACTAGGCTTCACTTTCAACTGGTGAGATCCAGATCTCAAGTCAATCTTTGAGAACACAGCTTCACCCTTCAACTGATCGAAGAGAACATCAATTCTGGGCAGCGGGTATCTATTCTTGATGGTCAGCTTATTCAACTCACGATAGTCAATGCACAGACGCATACTACCATCCTTCTTCTTGAAGAACAAAACTGGAGGTCCCCAAGGTGACACACTAGGTTGTACGAAACCTCTATCAATGAGCTCATTCAACTGGTTTTGTAATTCCTTCAGCTCAGTAGGAGCCATCCTATACGGAGCCTTAGATACCGGAGCGGCACCAGGGATGAGATCAATAGAAAACTCAACATCCCTATCCGGAGGCACTCCCGATAGATTATCAGGGAAGACATCAACAAAGTCACAGACAATCTTGACATCGTCAACTCTATTTTCCACTTTACTCTTGCCTTCAGATGATGCATCATCTACTAGGGCATAGATTTGCGTTAGTGCAGACAGTATCTTCCTACAAACCCTTCTTTTCTCACCTTGAAATTCAAAAACCGGATTTCCACAAACATGGAACTGAATCTTCCTTGAGGAACAAAGAAACACAACTTTGTGGGCTGTTAACCAGTCAATTCCCAAAATGACATCAAAGTCCTTCATATCAAGAAGTACTAAATTGGCTTCCAAGTTCTTCTCACCAATCAACACAGGACATTTAACTAACCCTTTATCTAGTTTCACAATAGGACCAGTAGGTGTACTAATCAATAAACAACTAGACAATTTCTCAGGGATTAGGTCAGTCTTCTTGATGAATGCAGATGATATGAATGAATGAGATGCACCCGTATCAAATAAAACAAATGCAGGAATAGAAGCGACTAACAATGTACCTGTAATCACATCATGGCTTGCATCTTGCTCAGTACTAGAGATACTGAACACTCTACCAGAGGGAGGAGCAAGAGCATTCTTCACCACAGGGCCAAGGTTCTGAGCAGGCTTCTTCGGACAGTCACAAGCAAAATGACCAGGCTGCTTATAGTAGAAGCAACCAGGATTGCTAGGTCCTACTGAAGTAGCTACAACAGGGGACTTCTGAACCAATGGCCTAGGATTCGCATTAACAGGCCTAGCATTTGCATTCATTGGTTGTCGATTCCTGCCATACTGTCTAAATTGGTTGGGCTGCTGAAAACTAGGGCTATAACCTACACTCCTAGGCTGAAAAGCGGGAGTGGGGTAGGGTGTAGGTCTCACAAAACGCCGATCATTACGATCCACCAATCCAGGGTTCCTAGGCTGCCAGGGCCTTTGCACACGTGCATTCTCCTTCTCAGTTTCTTCCAACTTCTTCGAGTTCTGCACCACTTGAGCATAGCTCACTATAGGCTGAATAGTGAGGTAAGCTTTAATGGCAGGGCGCAATCCTTTAAAGAATTTCTTCACTTTGGCGAGGTCAAGCTTTAGAGAATCAGGAGCAAAGAAATGAAGCTCCTCGAACTTCTGTTGGTACTCCAACACAGACAAATATCCTTGTGTGAGAACCAAAAACTCAGCTTCCTTCGCATCTTTTACCACCTCAGGGAAGTAGTTCATGCAGAAAGCTTCCTTGAACAACTCCCAAGTTACAACAACTGCATGCAAACCTTCCAAAACAGGCCGAGTGGAGGTCCACCAAGCGTCAGCTTCATGTTGCAACTTCTGTTCAGCAAACAGAATCTTCTGAGCTTCCGTACATTGCAAATGACGAAAAGCCTTCTCCAACTCACGAAGCCACTTGTTAGGAAACAAGAGGTCCTTGGTAACTCCAGTGAAAGTGGGCACTTGCATCTTCAAGAAACTCTCCATCAGACGAGTATGAGGAGTTCCAACTAATCCTCCTGCATTCGGGACTACAGTATGAAGATTTTCATTAACACCTGCACGAGTCTTATTATTCAGAGTCATGAAACCAGTCAACATCTGGTTGAACTAGGCTGCTTGCTGCTACATCATATTGCCCATGATATTGGCAATATCACGAAAGCTTCCAACATTCGGGGCATTGGGTATGTCATGGGTACTCTGATCGCCAGTATTGGTCTGCTGATTATGACCATCTTCAGGTATCTCATCATGACCATGACCACTGAATTCCCCATGTCCACTTCTCAGAGTAACCATTCTGCAAAAACTGAAAACATCAAAATACCGAATTTCGAAGTTTCAACACATTCCACATGTCCAAATGATTTGAAAATTTATATCATGCTTAAATACATCCATTTAGTCATCCAACAATAATCCATAGGACAAAAATCACATTTCCCAAAAATTCAACAGAAAATGAGGTCATTGGGTCCATTGGTCGATTGATTGGTCGATTGGCCTAGTCGACCAATGAGTCGACCAATGCTCACAAATTACGAAAATTCGCATTTTAAGCCTCATTTCCTCATTCTAACTTCATTCTATCTTCTTCAAAACGTGAGAGAGCTCTGAGGAAAGACTTCTAAGGTTCTTCCAAGTGTTCTAGGAGTGATTTAGTGGTTCAACCACAACACCACATCAAACATTCATCTCATACAAGGTAAATCTCTCATTCCTTCTTTCATTTTTCATCTTCTCATGCTTGCATTTCAACAAAATCCATGTTTTACTTGTATCCAATGTTAGAAATCATATTTAGGAATACTTAGAAACATATTCCCTAGGTCTTAAACACAATGCCATGCATAGACAACAACTTCTAACACATTCCAACACTTCTCACAACGTTTTCGTACCGAAATCGTTAACTTTAGAAAAAGTTTGTTTTCTCACAAACCGCTTGGAGTTTTCGCACAAAATCAAATGCTACATGATCAAGATGATATTGTAGATATGTCCATATAGTTTGATTTAACCAATTTCAACTTTTCAAAAATCCAATTTTGACCTAGAATGCAAAAATCCCCAAATTCTTCTTGCTGAATTTTCCACTTTAAACCAAGTTTTCGGTCAATTTTCTTCAAATAAACTTCATAGCCATGCAATTCCAAGTATTTTGCACATGCTAGTATCTTCAAATTAAATTTTCCCCAAATTTGAAATTTTCCGAAAAATTACGAAAATACCCTTTTGGCTGAAATCTTGAAATAGCACTAACAAACAATGTCTTTTGTTTCTTCCACAGACATACACTATGCCGAGGGGAGGACAAGGTCGAGGTCGCATCGTAGGTGCAATCAGGGGTAGAGGTCAGGTTCCTTCAGAGCCTAGACAGGAGGTTCGGAGACCAGACAGATTCGACACTCCAGAGGCCGAGTTCTTGTACGAGGCCTACTTCAGTTACTGTAGTATCGAGCTGGGTCGTCTACTTCACCTTCATCAGCTCAGAGTTTTCAGGATTCGGCAGAGATTTGACACTATTCAGTGGACACATCTCTTCATCGAGGATTTGCCGGTATATCCAAAGCTAGTGAGGTTGTTCTTTAGCAACCTTATATCTACAGAGGAGTCTAGAGGTCTAGGACATCCTCTTCGGCTAGTCCTCAGGAGTAGGGTCTTTCAGACTCGGATCCGCTTCTCCACGAGATCATTGGCTGAGATCTTGCGGGTTCCTTACTATCCACGACAGTGCGTGTGGATATCTGTAGGGGTAGGGATCGGCAATTACTTGATGCCATATGAGCTGCACAAGATATGCTCTATGTTGTGGGATGATCGCCGATGCCACACTCCATGGAACAGCGAGAGGATGACAGATTCAGCACGGATTATCAGTCGCATTGTCGGCCGAAACATTATGCCGAAGGCTGGACATCACCATCGGGTCACAGTGATGGAGGCCTTAGTAATCTACCGCATCTACATGGGCTTCGAGATAGAGCTTTCATACATCATTTAGCAGGTCATGCTGGATCTGGTTTTGCGGCCTAGCATGCGGAACATTTGCTATGGGAGGCTTCTGACTTTGATCTTCAGTAACTTCGTAGTGAGTTTCGAGGATACACTAGTGGACACTGGTTCACTTGGGTACACGATCGGGACTAGGACCATTCGTCAGATGAGGCTTACATAGACAGTGAGATCTCCTGGTCCAGAGGGTGAGGAGGATGAGGAGATAGAGGAGGAGGAGCAGGAGTCAGAGGATGGAGGAGAGGATATCGGTCCTGATAGTGATGATCTGGCCGAAGATGATACAGAGATGCACGAGGCTGAGCCGGAGCATCATGAGTTTCCTCCTTCATCACACTTCGAGACAGGGGGTCTGTCTCATGCAGTTCCAGAGACTTCAGATTTTGGTGCACAGATGAGATCGATGACTTCCATGCTAGAGAGGATGGAGGTTAGACAGGAGCAAATGTATGAGAGGATGGAGTCATGACAGGATAGGATAGAGTATCAGGGGTCTCAGCTAGCAGAGGACTTCAGAGCTTTCAGATATCAGAGGAGATCACCTAGATAGACTGTACTTAGGATTTCCATTTATGCATTAACTGATCTAATCGTTGTAAAAACTTTTGAAATTAATGAAGTTCACTTTGTTTCACTTTATTATTGTGTGTTATGAACTTTTCTTTTATTGCATTAACTGACAATTGTTTAAGTATAATTATGGTATGTTATTCAGAAATATTCAGTTATGCTTCGTTGGTTAAGTTTATAATCCAAGTGTTCTATTATTTACTTCTAAGAGTAGATGAGTCACTTCTGGATCTATGACACAGGAATGTTCTGTTATTGTTTTCTGTGGTTAGGATTTCCTTGAACTTTGGGCTCTGATACCATTCTGTCACATCCCCCCAGCCGGTACCCTAACTGGCATACCCGGGAGTGTGATCCACAGCCCTGAAGATCAAGTATCGAGGAAATCATCCTCCCACATATACAATAACATAATCATAAATAGGAAATAATCAAGGTTTAAATATTATAAACAAAGATTCAAATCAAGAAATGAATAAACAATAATCAGAGTGCGGAAAATGATACCAGATATCTGAAGATATCAAAAGAAGTAGAGAGAGGCGGAAACTCACTCCACAGATACAGCGGAACGTAGTATGTAAGTCTAAAAGGAATTACAACTAAATCAAAGGAAATAAGAAAGATAAACTAAACTTAAGAGTCTTCTATCCTAGAGATGACATCTTCAAAATAGTGGACTTCATCAGTCCAACAGAGATGTTCCAATTCCACATTGCCTCTAATCTTAGTACGAAATGTTATCACCTGAGGGATCATCAGAGTAATCTTGATTGTCACCAACACCTTGCGTGTAATACGCTTCTTCGGCTTGCGTTTCATTGTACTGTTCTTCATAGTAGTCAGTACCTGTAGAATAGTGTAACAAGAGATTGTACAAAAAAATAGGAATGAGTTTCGAAGAAACTCAGTAAGGTAGTTAATCCATAACAACATAAATAACATGTGGCAGAACATAACAAGATGCAATGCAATATGAAACACATAATATATGTATGCATCTAAACTCTATGTATGCTGGTCTCTATTGGCAGACATGCTTTAAGTCATAGCACAATACTTCTTTGGGTAGGTCACGCGTATGGCTCCTGTTGGTAGTGGGTCCGGCATCCCTCGGGACAATCCATGTCTGGGGGTTAAGTCACCTCTCTCTCACATCACCATTTGGTCTAAGTACTGGTGCATGTCAGGGTAAAGCCTAGCCCAATGCAAGTCATCTACTCAGTTACATCAACTCAGGTCCAGATACTTCCATTCCTCGCCCCAAGCGATCCTTTCCGGTATCCTTTCCACTAAAGTCCTAATAGTCCCGGACTACGAACTCATCAACCCTATTGGTTATCCACATATGGTAAACGGGAAGCTCTCATGTCCTCTCACGGGTTGGTTAGCGGTCTTAAGCGCCCATGAGCCCAAGTCTAGCCATATGCAACCCTCCAATAAATGGCCCACAATATGATTCCCGTCCTCTCACGGGTTGGTTACCGGTCTTAAGCGCCTGAGAATCACACTGCTACCACAGGTCGTTCGGTCTCAATACCCTTCCGATTTGGGTCTGATATAACGGGGACATCCTAGCCAAACATTGCTAGACAGCCCTAGGTATGACATCCAATGATTCGGGAAAGCGTCGATGGGCATCTTCGGAGAACATCCCATACTATTCCCTCCGATGTCCAAGGATAGAAGTGTCAAAAGGACACTTCCCAATCCCAAACCATACCTAGTCAAACACGTTCTCAGATCAGTCATGTCATACACAACCAACAATTCATCATATAAAAGAGAATGTAAAAGCATAAGCTAATCGTTAAACAATATAGTAATAAGCAATTTATATAAGTTTAAATAATAAAAAGAAAACATAAATGAAGTGCTATTGTAGTTACAGTAGTACATCAGAAGTATAAAAATATAAGAACAGTAAACAAACTCATAGTTTCATAAGGTAGAAACCAAAAAGTATGCGATCTATGTAATTAAGGAATAATTGTCCTTACCTTATAACTCGCAAAGGAATCTTAGGGAATCAAGTAAGACCTTGACTAAACCTGAGAAGAATGTCCTAAACAAGTGTATACAACATATGAGGAAAGATATCTAGAAGGAAAGATATCAAAACAAGCAAAACAGACCAGAAAAATGAGGTTGCTGTACTCATTGGTCGATTGGATTGGTCTACTGCCCCAGTCGACCAATGAGTCGACCAACCGAGACAGTGGCCTTCAAGAATCAAAATTTTGGGAAAATAGAACCGAATTTGGTGGTTCAAAAGGGTACAAAATCATGGGAAAACTACAATGGCAGCATACTAGTATATAGAGGCCATCAAAACACTAATCGAATCAAGTTTTCAAGTTACAAATAAGGAACCAAAAAGTTACCCTAATTAGGTTAATCATGGATTATGAAGAAAGTAAAGGTATGATCAAGGATAAAGAACTAGAGGATGATAGGTTACAAATCTTGTAAAGAAAACAAATTGATTGGATATTAACATGATCAAAATATGGGTTCTTGATTTGACCCAAGAAACTAGGGTTTCAACCTTTATGGCTCTCATGAAAAGGTTGTGATGATAGGATGAAAGGGAATAATTTGTTTGGTCAAAAACAACAAGAAAATCATTCAATGATCAAGTTTAGATTAACATAAATATTGCCCATGAGGTTTCCCTCGCATGGGAGGTTACCAAAGGTTTCCAGAAAGATCATACAAGGGTTAGGGTTTCAAGAATTAATTCGGCTAGGGTTTAGATCATGACGATGATCATAGATCTCAAAGAATAGAATGAGATCATGGAATAGATGGTTGCAAGAATGCAGCATCTCCTTCCCGATCTCAATCAAGAATAAGATTAAAGAAATTCAGAGATGTAAAAGAAAAGAGAGCGTAGACATACCTTTGTTGCAGGAGGAAGGAAATTACTTGAGTTCTTGTGAGATATCAACCAAGGATGCAAGGAAATTGATTAGAATGGAGTTCTAACTTGTTCCAGAGGCTTAGGAGGCAGATGAGGCGGAGTAATCCCGATATTAGACTTAAATAGAGTAGCCACGACCTAATTAGCAAAAACAGAACCAATTGGTCGATTGATTGGTCGACTGATCCAGTGGACCAATGAGTCGACCAATCAAGACAGCAAGCTCAAACAGTGGATTTGAAGGCTCAGATCAAGTCTAAACATAACGGGGTTTTGCACACACCTGAAGTGACTTACCTAGTAGGTAGAAATGCCTTCGAACCAATACAGAGAGCACTCCATGTCCATTAACTAATCCAATCTTCAACAGGATGCAGTTTCCATAAATGGAACACTGACATCAACTCTCATGGATTTCAATCCAGCCACCAAGTTTTCTACTGAAATGGCCCAAAGCTGACTTCTTGCCTTACTTTGGGTTGTCAGACTTACAAACAACAGGGTTTCCGGGTCAAGGTTAGGGCTGGGTTTCACAGATATTCTCTTCCGCCAGACGCCTAGGTGAATTTTCCCATGATATCGATTCCCCACATCTCAAAAGGGATGGGGTCTAGAATTGAAGTCAAGGTTTCAGTTGGGCGTTTAGATACCGTAGCATGGATTTGGCAATTGCTACATCGATGAACATATTCCATAGCAGCTTGCTAAAGCTTAGGCCAGTATAGACTGAGCCTCAAAATTTTGTGTGCCAAGACTCGACCGCCCATGTGAGCACCACAAATTCCTTCATGTACTTCAGCTAGAGCTAATTTTGATCCTTCGGGACCCAAGCATCTCAAAAGGGGTCGGAATAAGATCTTCTGTATAGTCTTCCGTTCTGCATAATGAATCGTACTGATAGCACCTTGATTAATCTTGCCTCCTTCGGATCCTCTGGCAATTTATCATCTCTCAGATATTCTACGATCAGATCCATCCAGCACCGCTTTGCTTCAATATAGGATATCTCTGTTTCCCGATAACTTGGGAATGTTATTTCTTCTATGTAGACCGAAGGGTCTAAATTCTTTTCTTTGGCATTGGCTAATCTTGATAGATCATCTGCCATTGTATTTTCTTTTCTTGGGATCTGACATACTTTTAGATTCCTGAATTCTTTTTGCAATTCTTGCACAATCTCTTGATATTTCTGTAATCAGGGTTCTTTAATGCCGTACTCCTCTTGTACTTGATTGACAATAAGCTGTGAGTCACTAAAGATAGTTACGTCTGCTATCGCCAATGCTTTTGACAATCGAAATCCAGCTATTATGGCCTCATATTTTGCCTCATTGTTACTTGCTTCCAATGCAAATCTTAGTGCATAACGAATAACAAAACCTGCTGGACTCTTCAGAAGAATTCCAGCTCCTGCTCCTTGCTTATTACTTGAACCATCCACGTATACCTCCCAAATGATTGGAATAGTGGGTTCGATAATCTATTCCACTGGTGCAGTAGTTTCTACTATGAAATCGGCCAATGCTTGAGCTTTAACCGCCGCTCGAGGCTTAAGGCTTACTTGGAACTCGCTGAGTTCGATCGACCAAGCCACCATTCTTCCAGATAAATCAGGTTTACGAAGAACTTTACAAAGGGGAAAAGTGGTAAATACCTCAATTGGATGAGCCTGAAAGTATGGCCGTAGTTTTCTAGCTGCTATCATAGGAGCCAGAGCCTGCTTCTCGATCTTAGAGTACCGTGTCTCCGCGTCAAGTAGTATATGGATGACATAATAGATTGGCCACTGCTTCTTGTTTTTTCTCGAACGAGTAACTGCGCTTATTGCCGAAGGGGATGTTGCTAAATATAGCTATAAAATTTCTCCCTTCTAGGGTCAGGACAATAGCGGTGGTCTTCCCAGTATTTCCTTCAGATCCTCGAAAGCTTTCTGACACTCCTCAATCCATTTTGCCTCCTTACTGCCCCTCAAGTCTTTGAGTGGTTTGAAAAAAGGTAGGCATTTTTCTCCCGACTGTGAGATGAACCGATTCAAAGCAGCTACTCTCCCCGTTAAGCATTTCACATCCCGAACAGTCTTGGGGGCTTCGATATCAATCAAAGCCTGTATTTTGGCCGGGTTAGCCTCAATACCTCTTTGTGATACCATAAAGCCTAAAAATTTTCCAGACGAAACTCCGAAGGCACACTTCTCCGGATTCAGCTTCATTTGGTATTTTCGCAGTAATGAAAATACCTCTGTTAAATCTTCAATGTGCTTTGTCCTCACAGTGCTTTTTACCAGCATATCGTCAACATATGCTTCTACATTCTTCCCGATCAAGTCCTTAAAGATTTTGTTGACGGCCCTCTGATAAGTAGCCCCTGCAAAACGGCATGACTTTATAATAAAAGCTTTCACGATCAATCATGAAAGCCGTAAATTTCTCCTCCTCCTTGTTCATGAGGATCTGGTTATATCTTGGGTATGCATCCATGAAACTCAATGTTTCATATCCCGCCGTTGCATCTATCAATAGATCAGTCCTGGGCAACGGGTAACAGTCTTTAGGGCAAGCTTTGTTGAGATCTGTGTAATCTGTACACATACTCCACTTTCCATTTGCTTTTTTGACCATTACCACGTTGACCAACCAGATTGGACACTCAATGGGTTCAATGAAACCAGAGTTCTTCAATTTTTCAACTTCGCCCCGAACGGCCTCGTACTTTTCTATGGAGAAATTTCTCCTCTTTTGAATAATTGGTTTCACCTTTGGATCTATCCAGAGTTTGTGTTCTGCAACTTGCCGATCAATTCCTGGCATGTTGTCCGCAGACCATGCGAACACATCACTGTTTTGTTGAAGAAAAGACTTCAACTCCTTTTTGAATTCTTCCAGCTACTCAAACCCGATATAAGTAATTCTTTTTTCATCATCGGGATACAACTGGACTTGCTCCAACTTTTCTACCGGCTCGGGCCTTTGCATTTCTGCTTCGTCCCGATATCTCGTACTTCAATTGGTAACGCAGTTACCTTTCTTGGGCCTTCCTTATCTTTTAAATATGCAACATAACATTGCCGAGAAATTCTATGGTCAGATGAGACCTGACCAATCCCCATCTCTGTCGGGAATTTTATTTTCAGGTGCTTCGTTGAAACTATAGCACCTAATTTTGATAAGGACGGTCTCCCAAGGATGACGTTGTAAGCCGGGAGCTCTCGAACCACCAAGAAGTTTACCCGAACGGTAGCCTCCTTGGGGAAGCTTCCAATTGATAGGTCCAACTGTATTGATCCTTCCGCTATTGCAGATGATCCTGCAAAGCCATATAGATGCGTGGATGAGGGCTCCATCAAGTCTTCATCCACTTTAAGCTTTTGATAAGCTACATAAGATAAAAGGTCTGCAGCAGACACCCTATGTACTTCACGGTGCGCGATTTCTACCTTGATGACTATGGCATCATCATGAGGTAAACAGACGCCTCTCTCATCTTCCTCGCCGAAGGTGATCGAACCCTCACCATTCGGCCTTTTACTCTTCTGCGTTTCTCCGATCCTGAAGAACTTGGATTTGGCTTTCAGCTTCTGGAGCAACTCAGGTTCGGGACCTCCAAATATTGTTAATATGGGTAACCGAGTGGCATCAACCACTTCCTTACCCTTCTTAGATTTTGGAGCCTCCGTCGGATGTTTTGGGCTAACCGAACGGCCCCTTTTGTTACCTGCATCCTGTGGTTCCTCTCGTCTTCTTCTGACGAAATTGGATAAGTGTCCTTGAGATATCAATCTTTCGATATCTGCCTTTAGATGTCTGCAATCATTGGTATAATGACCGTAATCCTTGTGGAAACGGCAATACCTTTCTCGATCCTGCTCCCTAGGCTTGGTGGGAAACTTTGGAGGCCACTTCAAGATATTCTGTTTCTTGATAATATTCAAAATATCAGCCCGAGGAGTATTTAATGGAGTATACTCACTTTTACCGGGAGATCTTTGTCGCCACGCTTGATGAGGCTTTCCAACTCGATCATGAACATTTTGCTTCGGCTTCTGTTCATTCTTAGGAGCCTTTTGTTCTTTTGTAGAGGCTTTATTATCCCCCTGGCGTGCGTCTAGGATCTCTGTGACCTCTGCCTGCTTTTGGCATCTTTGCACCAATTCAGCATAAGTTGTAGGCATATCTTGAAGTAATAACTCCAAGAGTCGTCCGTTAGTGAGTCCAGTGAACAAAGCAATTTTAGCCACTTGCTCATCTAGATTCTCTATCTCCATTGTAACCCTGTTGAATCTTTTCAGGAATTCCTGAATCGATTCACTTTTCCCTTGTCTGATACTGAACAAGGTCTCCTCAGTCTTTTTTATTTGGATTCTGCTCTGGAATCGTCCAATAAATTTGCGCACCAATTCTTTGAAATCCACGATCTTTCCTAACGGGAGATTCATAAACCATTTCTGTGCTGCTCCTGTCAAGGATGAATCGAAAACCCTGCAAAGGATTTCATCGGAATTACCCGCTACAACCATTGTTTGCTGATAATAACTAATTTGAGCAATGGGATCTCCCGAACCATCGAACGTGGAAAAAGTCGGCAAACGGAAATTGTGAGGAAACTGATATCCGACAATGGGCCCGGCAAACAGAGTTTTTCGAATAACCAAATTGATATCATCGGTTATCCTCCCTCTTGCCAATTGTCCGAGCTTTTGATTGATATTGGCCAATTCTTGACCAATATGTGCTGACCAATTTCCAACGACACAATCATTCTCTTGAGCAACACGATCATTTTCTCTAGCAACTCGTCTGATAGTTCGTGAGTGAGTTCGTACTCCTGCACCCAACCTTGTATTTGAATCGGTTGTACTTCCTTGGGGTTCGTCGAACCAATCTTCTCGCCTAAGGAGTTCTCCAGTTCTCCTAGGCTCTCTTTCTCGCCATCGGTCGCCTTCCCGGAAGTTTTGAGTGACATTCTGTTCATCGATCAATCGCTGCTCTCGCTGCAATGCACGCCTTTCTGCATAACGATGATCGGGCGCTTGTGGTGCCACTACTTGTCTAGTTAGCACACGAAGTGCTTGACTTACCTCCAACATTTGGAGTTTAAGTTGATACTGGAGTGGATCCGAAGGATTATTACCTCCTTGACCACCATCCTCCCGCACTTCATGGGGTCGACTTCCCTTTGGAATATCTGGATTGTTTACTCTTGAAATTTGGACGCCAACATCTCGCTAGGCCGCAGCAGCCGTTGCTGCCAATGATCTGGTCACCATGGTTTTCTGAAATGATTCCCACAGACGGCGCCAAATGATGTGTCCAAAATCTGCTCAGCCCTTAGATCTCTTGAGAATGACCTGCAAAAACGAACGTCAGATGTGGCCTGACCGCTGGGATCGGGAGTCCACCTCCAAAGGCTAAGTCAGTTGATGAACTTAATCACAAACGGATTTGCTAGAGCACAGAGCTAAGGAATGAATAGAATACGATTCAGATTGTATCCGTCCTCTACCTTGTGAGTAGGTGATGTCTTATATAGAGTGTACCTTCGAATCTCCTTCGTTGGATGTATTTGAGTCTTCTTCGGATAGTTGTTGGATCTTACCAGATGATCCGTTGAGTAATAGATCTCTACTAGGTTGGACTAGTAGACAACTCCTTTGATAATACGATCGTTATATGGTAGTTATCCATATAATAGCGATGAGTGACAGCTGCCAAATACTGCTAACCGTCATTAGGTTGATTAGTCTATTCCGATCGTATCGGATTAGGGCGTGCTTATGACAAAATTAGTTTTCTTCTTTAGCAAGCTATCTGATGGACCCAGCTCGCCCGGAAGCGAATCGATTCCTTTCGCCCCAACCGGCGTCAAGGGTCGAACCAAGATTGAATCAGGTTTGGTTATATTTTCTCTATATCAGGGGTTCATCACGACAGTCATTTGCCTTAACCAAGGGCACTGAGCTAAGGCAAGTAGTGGAGTGGAATGCCCCAAACTTCAGTTTGAATTTGTTTTCTCTTCTTCATTTTTCCTGTTCTCCTAAACTAAGAAAAAAAATGCATTGATACAAAGACTCCTTCCCAGGCGCACCACATAACTTCTAATGAACATTCAAAAGCAAGTAAATAAAGAATACCTCAAGGGACACAACTACTGGAGGACATCAAACGGTAAAGATCAACAGAACATGCCTTCATAGATGATAATGAAGCAAGAGTTGATATTTTCAAGTCATGGCTTTGTATAATCTCCAGAACTGCATCAGTCCGACAAACCACAAAAGCTGGTCGCCTAAAAGAGAAGAAACATTACACAATTTGAGCCTTTGCCTAAATATAAACAACAGTGGCGCTGAGCAATAAAAATGTAATACATACAATCAGGATAACTGCAACACCATAGAGAGAAAAATTACCTTGCGTGCCTCTCTTGGGGGGCAACTCCGAGCAAAGTGATCGAAGTGATCTCACAGCTTGCTCAACAAGATCCATTTCATCTTCGATTTTTTCATTTGACCATTCCTATAAAACCAACCAATCAGAAAAAGGAAACAAAAAATATAAATTGACACCCCATGAAACCAACCAATTGGAAAAAGAAAACAACAAATATAAACCGACATTAGGAAACTATTTCAAGTGTCCAGACATAGTCAATGTGATCCCTATAAAACCAGTGAAGGCTGGGCAGGTGCACTATTCAAGAACTAGGTTTTGGGGCCAGCACGGTCAGCCATGAAACAAGTAAAAAGAGAAAGAAGAAAGTTGAACTCAGTTCTTGCCGCATTGGTACACTTTTTTTTTAAAAAAAAAAATTTGAAATCATAGTGACAATTTAGGTGGGAGCATACAACTATCAAGATATTGCCAATATCTTACTGAGATCTTACCAAGGTATTCGAGATATTTACAAGTATCTCATCCTATAAGATTCTACTAGGAGTCCAATTAGAGTTTGTGTAGGAGTTAAATTAGAGTTTGCATTCATGTAAAACTCTATTTCTTGTAATAGTCTACTTTCGACTTAATTATAAATAAAGGGCTTGAGATCATGGATCAATAAGCCATTCCACAACAAAAAGAAAAAAATAGACTATTCCACAACAAAAATAGTTTGTAGAATGGCTTATTTTTTTTCTTTTTGTGCCTCAACTTGAGGGGGAGTGTAGGATTATACTAGGAGTCCAATTAGAGTTTGTATAGGAGTTAAATTAGAGTTTGCATTCATGTAAAACTCTATTCCTTGTAATAGTCTACTTTCCACTTAATTATAAATAAAGGGCTTGAGATCATGGATCAATAAGCCATTCCACAACAAAAAGAAAAAAATAGTCATGCCCAACTTGCCTACAATAGGAAGGAAATCTCTTTCTTTCAAACCCTTAGTGAAAACATCTGCTACTTGGTCTCCAAATCGTACAAAAGGCATGCAGATAAGCCCTTGTTCCAACTTTCCTTTGACAAAAAACCTGTCAATTTCAATGTGCTTAGTTCGATCATGTTGCACCTGATTATTAGCAATACTAATAGCAGCCTTGTTGTCACAATATAACATCATAGGGTTTGGAACTTGGACTCCAATGTCTTGCAGCAAGCCTTTCAACCATAGTAGCTCACAAACTCCACGAACCATAGCTCTATATTCAGCTTCAGTACTAGATAAAGCTACCACATTCTGTTTCTTACTTCTCCAAGTAACTAGATTACCTCCAACAAAGGTACAGTAACATGAAATTGATTTCTTGTCTGGAGAACCAGCCCAGTTTGCATTAGTGTATGCTTCTACTTTTAGGTTATTGGTGGGTGACAGAAGTATTCCTTTTCCAGGAGTTCCCTTCAAATACTGTAGTATTCTGGTAACAGCCTTCATATGAGCTAAATATGGATCATGCATGAATTGGCTCACTATCCCTATAGCATAAGCGATGTCTGGCCTAGTGTGGGACAAGTAAATAAGCTTCCCTAGCAGCCTTTGGTATCTTCCTTTGTCCACTGGTTCTCCCTCTTTTTCTTTAAGTTTAGCTCCAGCTTCAATAGGGGTATCAACTGCTTTACACCCCAACATTCCCACTTTTGATGATAGATCTAGGACATACTTTCTTTGGGATAGGAATATACCTTTCTTTGATCGAGCCACCTCAATCCCTAAGAAATACTGTAACTTTCCTAGATCTTTAATTTCAAACTCTCTGCCAAGAAAGTCTTTCAACTTTTGAATTTCTTCACCATCATTCCCTGTGATGACAATATCGTCTACATAAACAATGAGAAGTGTGATGTTAGTACCCGACTTCTTGACAAATAGTGTATGATCAGCATTGCTTTGTTTGTACCCAATAGAAGTCATTGCCTTTAAAAGGTGTCCAAACCAGCATCTAGGAGACTGTTTTAGCCCATAAATTGACCTCTTCAACTGATAGACTTTCCTTGTAGTATTGTCATCCGAGAAACCATGTGGGATTTCCATATAGACCTCTTCTGCTAACTCCCCATGTAAGAAGTCATTTTTTACTTCTAGTTTGTGCAAGTTCCAGTGTTTGTTTACAGCTATAGACAAGTAAAACTCGACAATATTTAGTTTCGTAACAGGGGCAAAGGTCTCCTGATAATCAATCTCATAGGTTTGGGTAAAACCCTTTGCAACTAGTCTAGCTTTCAACTTGTTGACTGATCCATCCATATTTTGTTTAACCACAAATACCCATTTGCAGCCCACGGTTTTTTCCTAGAGGATGTGTAACCAGCTCCCAAGTGTCATTTTTCTTCATTGCCTGCATTTCCTCTACCATAGCTTCCTTCCTTCTCTTATCAGCATAGGCTTTCTGCCAACTTTTAGGAACAGATACAAATGACAGAGAGGATATAAAAGCACGGTAGGAGTTAGACAAAGAGTTATAAGAAACATATTTAGCTATGGGATGTTGAGTACAAGATCTGACCCCTTTTCTAACAACAATAGGAAGATCAGAAGAAGATACCTCAGTAGAATCTGATTCTGGAGCAGGAGACTGAAGTGCTAACGTACACCTTTCTCCACCTGCTTTAGCCAGTTGTATTTCTTCCTCTGATAAGTCTGCACCTCCTTATTCTGGTCAATTTGGTTTTGAAAGACCCCAACAGTGTGTCTCACAGGAGTGGTCTTGTGAAATCCAGCCCAAACCTAGCCAGGACACCCTATCTATTTTGGGTGAAGAAAGGTTAGTTTAATGTTACATCTTGAAGTTGGACCTTGATTTCAGTGTTCTATCTCCTTCTCTCTTTTCTTCTTCTTACTGTTCTATCTTGATGTTTTGATTATGGAGAAGGTGTTACACTACTATAACTACCTATTCTCTAATCTCCTTATGTCTCAGAGTGAATCCCCAATCACTCTATGCATTCCTTGAAACCACATGGTGAATCTCCTCAATTCTTCACTGATTTTGGTTGAGTTTTGGACAGCATGATCATTCTACTGTAGATTCTTTTCTAATTAATGTTTAACATGTTTGATCTTAGCCTTACTACTGTTCTAATGTATTTCATCTCTTTGAATCAATTCCCCTTTCTTTCTAGCCATTTTAGCCTTCTATGTTGACCATTGATATAAGCATTCTAGTAAGTTTCTATTTTTGATTCCTCTCAGTCTAGGATTAGTATTCTTTTGATTTTCTATTTAGTTATTCTTGCCTCTGATATGTTCTTCATATTCCATTAGAGAGAAGCCTTGTTCTCTCTAATTCTTCCCTTGAATCCATGGGGAGTTTGCTATGAGAACCATGTTGTTTCCAATTTAGAAACTCATGTTCCCAATTTATAAAGTACTGATTTTTGGACCATGGATGATGCCCAATTCATGCTAGATAGTCTTAGTATGTTTGTGTGAAGTTCCCTTTCAAATTTCGGATCAATCGGACTTCAAACGAAGAAGTTATGACCAAAACAAAGGCAATGTACCTTCTTTGTCTCCATTGGTCGACTGATTGGTCGACTGGGCCAGTAGACCAATCCAATCGACCAATGAGATCTGTTTTCCAGATTTAGGTCTTTCTTGCTCTATTTAAGTCCAATCTCGGGATTAGTTCGTCTCCTCTGCCTCCTAAGCCTCTGGAACGAGTTAGAACTCCATTCTAATCAATTTCCTTGCATCCTTGGTTGATCCCTCGCAAGAACTCAAGTAATCTTCTTCCTCTTGCATCAAAAGGTATGTCTACACTCTCTTCTTCTTCTCCATCTCTGATTTTCTTTCCTTTTGGGCTGAGATAGTAGAGAAGATGCTGCATTCTCTGTTGCAAACATCCCTCTATTCGTCTCTCATGATTTCCTAAGGATTAATGGCTAATGCAATGATCTTAATCATGATCATTGCAAGCTTTTGAAGGAATCATGATCTAGATCATGATCTTGTCTTCGTTCATCTTTTGATTCAAATTCTAATCTTCTTAGATCTGTTTTATTGATCATATTAGTAGTCAATTGTTGTGTTTTCTTTACAAGAGTTGTAACCTATCAATCTCTAGTTCTTTCTTCTTGATCATACCATGCTTTCTCCAAGAACCATAACTGATACATTTATGGTAAGTTTTGTTTCCTTATTTAGATTCATGTTCTTCAGTCTTAGATCTATTTTTCTTGAAGATGTATGCATGCTTTTCATGATTTCTTTATCACAATCAATGATCCATCATCCTATTGTTCTTGTCCATGATTTTTACTATGAATTCTTCAAGAACCATGATTGATCTAATTATGGTAACTTTTGTTTCCTAATTTGTAACTTGAAGACTTGATTTGATTGGTGTTTTGAAGTCCTCTATATACTAGGATACTTTCATAGTAGTTTCCCCCTTGTTTGGTACCCTTTGGAACCACCAAATTTGGTTCAATATTCTAAAAACTCTGATTTTGTAGGCCACTGTCTCTGTTGGTCGACTGATTGGTCGACTGGGCCAGTAGACCAATCCAATCGACCAATGAGTACAGCAACTCCAGATTTGGTCTGTTTTGGATGTTTTGATATCTTTCCTTCTAGGTTTCTTTCCTAATATGATATATATACTTGTTTAGGACCTTCTTGCCAAGTTTAGGAAGATTCTCCTTGATCCTTGGAGATTCTCTTCAAGTTATATAAGTTAAGGATGGTTACTTCTATAATAGCATAGATTGTGTGAATTTAGTTTCTATATTAGAATCTTTCGGATTTGTTACCATAATTAGATTCTTTTATGAATAAATTACTGCTGTATTTACTTCAATTACAGTTGTATTATTTACTTGCTTTCTTTAGTTTATGAATGTCTTTAATTGTTAATTGTATATGAGATGGATCTTATTATGGTATATTTTCTATACACTGTAAATGTACATGATATGATTGATTTGTGATTGTGATTGATTAAGTATGGTTCGGGAAGGAGAGGTGTCCTTTTGACACTTCTGTCCTTGGACATCGAAGGGAATAGTATGGGATGTTCTCCGAAGATGCCCATTGACACCTTCCTGAATTATTGATTTTCATACCTAGGGCTGTCTACCAGTGTTTGGCTAGGAATACCCTGTTATATCAGACCCGATTCGGAAGGGTATTGAGACCGAACGACCCGTGGTAGCAATGGGGATTCATGGGCGCTCAAGACCGGTAACCAACCCGTGAGAGGACAGGAATCACATTGTGGGGGCCATTTATTGGTAGGGTTGCATATGGATAGACTTGGGCTCACGGGCGCTCAAGACCGGTAACCAACCCGTGAGAGGACGTGAGAGCTTCCCGTTTACCATATGTGGATAACCAATAGGGTTGATGAGTCCGTAGTCAGGGACTATGAGGACTCTAGTGTGATGGATACCGGAAAGGATCGCTAGGGGCGAGGAATGGACGTATCTGGATCTGACTTGATATAACTAAGCAGAAGACTTGCATTTGGCTAGGCTTTACCCTGACATGCGCCAGTACTTAGACCAATGGTGATGTGAGAGAGCGGTGACCTATACCCCCAGCCATGGAATGTCCCGAGGGATGCCGGACCCACTACCAAAAGGCGTTGTGTGATTGACCTACCCAAAGAAGTATGGTGCTATGACTTAAAGCATGTCTGCCGATAGAGACCAGCATACATAGAGTTAGATTCATACATTCATTGTTTGTCTCATACCATATTGCATTTATGTTTGTTCTGAAATCCTGCCATTTATGTTATTATGGATTTAACTGCCTTACTGGGTTTCTTTCGAAACTCACTCCGTTTGTACCATATCTTTTGTTAGACTTCTCTACAGGTTCAGATTACTATGACAGTACGTGTGAGGAAGTGCAAGGTGAAGAAGATGAAGACTGAAGATGAAGAAGAGTTGACTGAAGATGTGGATTAGATTTCTCTTGTCTCTTTTAGACTTATCTTTTACTTTACCTGTATTAGCTTAGAGCTTTACTTAGATTTCGATCTACCTTCCGCATATGTTTGTGGAGTATATTTCCGCTATACTCTACAATTGCCTTTTTATTTGGTATCATGTTTTCCGCACTCTGATATTCTTAGTGATCCTTCTGAGATCTTTTGTTTAATTTTATTATTAACTTATTAGAATACAATGATTTGTTCTTGCTTTTGATTATGTTATTGTGCTAAATGGATATGATCATTCCTAAACTTGATCTTTTGGGCTGTGGATCACTTCCTTGGGTAATCCAGATAGGGTACCAGCTGGGGGGATGTGACAGGTCTCCCCCTGGCTAGATTCTTCACATGGTTCAGAAATCGAAGGGGGAGGATTAGAGTCCTCAGGTATACTGGCTGAAGTCTCCCCCTGGTCAGGAAACTCTTCTGGGACTCTTAAGTTGTGTTGGTGTGTGATAGGAAGATCTAGAGTCGAAAAGAACACCTCTCCTCTAGGACTCTCCCCCTGGAGAGGTGTATAGTAAGGGAAAAACTCATGAAAAAGTACATCCATGGATACAATGGTTTTCCTGGAGGGAGGATGATAACATATGTACCCTTTCTGAGTAGCAGAATACCCCAAAAATATGCAGCGTAGGACGCAGGGAGCCAGCTTACTCTGGTGGGCTGTGATTTTGGCATAACACACACATCCAAAAACCTTTGGAGGAATAACAAAAGAAGAGGCTCCCTAAAGAATCTCATTAGGACATTTAAAACCAAGTATCCTACTGGGCATCCTATTCATAAGGTAAGAAGCAGTGAGTATAGCATCACTCCAGTACTGGTCAGGTACATTCATAGCAATCATAATAGAACGGGCTATCTCTAAGAGATGCTGATTCTTCCTTTCGGCCACCCCATTTTGGGCAGCCGTATCAACGCAACTGGTCTGATGTATTATGCAAGAGTCAGAGAGATATCTTTGAAATTCACCATCAATATACTTTGTGCCATTGTCACTGCAAAGGATCTTCACAGTGGCATTGAGCTGAGTTTTAATCATATTATGAAAATCACGAAAAAACATCGGAAAACTTCATTTTTTTTGTTTTAAAAGATAAATCCATGTAGAATGAGAGTGACAATCAATAAAAGTAACAAAGTACCTATGGCCAGTGACAGACACACATCGGCAGGGACCCCACACATCAGTATGAATTGACATAAAAGGAATAGTTTTTCTATTATGAATAGAAGGTAAATAAGTAAAACGAGTTTGCTTCGCAAAAATGTAGGCTTCACAAAAAAAATCATCCTCATTACAAGAAGAAACTAAATAAGGAAACATTTTCTTAAGAGTTCCTAGAGGGGGGTGACCTAGCCTACAGTGCCACTGATGAAGGTCTGATATTAGCAAATGGACCTGATTAGAAGATGTAGTCAGAGCAGAAGTAGATCCTTCAATCGGCTTGAGCAAATAAAGTCCATTGTCTAGTTTACCACATCCAATCTCGTTCCCCGTGACCAGATCCTGGAAGACACAATAAGATGTGAAAAATATCACTTTACAATTCAAGTCATGTGTAAGACTACTGATAGAGAGCAAGTTAGTAGAGAAAGAGGGAACGTGTAAGACTTTAGACAAAGAAAGGGATGGAGAATATTGAATGGTCCCTTTTCTAGCAATGGAAGAATAGGAGCCATCAGCCATTCGAACTTTATCTTTTCCAGAAGTTGGAGAATATTGTAAGAAAAAAGAGGATAAACCTATCATATGTGGCTCCTATATCAATAATCCAAGGAGTAGAAGCTAAAGAAACTTGGAAGCTTGTAAAAGTTTTACCTGAAGTAGCAAGATAGGAGTTGGTTTGATTAGTAGAGGAAGCGGTGGTAGAGGCTGTACCAGTAGTAGAAGACTGTAGAATATGTCGCAAAGTAGCAAACTCCTCCTGTGAAAAACCAACGTCTGCAGAGGGTGTGGCGGGAACTGTCTTAGAAAGATTAGCCTTTGGTTTTCCCTTTCTTTGTGCTCGTTTTTGCTCAAAATTAGCAGGCTTCCCATGCAGTTTCCAACAATTTTCCTTGGTATGATATGGTTTGTGACAGTGCTCACACTTGACAATCTCCTTAGCCAGATCAGATTTAGTGCGAACGAACTGTAAAGTTGATTTCTCCATAATAGGAGTATGAAGCATGGCTTGTCACATCCCGCCCTAAATCCACCAAGGGAGTACCCTATCTGGATTACCCGGGGGAGTGAATTACGGTCCCGCCGATCAAGTTTAGGAACAATCATAGTCACTTAGCACAATAATATAATCAAAAGCAAGAACGATTCTTTGTATTCAAATAATTTAATAATAAAAGTCAATAAAGGATCTCAGAAGGATTCATAAATAACATCAGAGTATGGAAATGATTCAAATAGGATAAACAATCAAGTGTGAAAAGGAGGGAGGAAACCCATCCTATAATAATAGTGGAAGGTAGATTGACTAAAATTAAGGGTTATAACCGGTTCCCAAAATAACAAGGGAACAAACAAAAATACAGTCTCAACAATTCAAATAAAAAGGTTAAAAAGGGAATGAGGCGATATCCCATCTCTAACACATAAGTATAAACTGAACTGCTCCAGATAAGTCCCAATCTCGGACTACTAGTCTTTATCAACTTGTACACCGTGACCAGTGGGGTACGGGTCATCAACTTGGTCTTAAGAGTGTTGATTTTCAAAGTCGACAGTAGTAGTACCTGCAGTAGAGTCTAACATAAATGTTGCAAAAAGGAGTGAGTTCAAAAGAACTCAGCAAGGCAATTATTCCATAAAACATAAGCCATATAATACAAACCATAACATGATGCAATATGATATGAAACACACGATGCAAGTATGATTCTAACTCTATGAATGCTAGTCTCAAAGGTAGACATGCTTTAAGTCATAGCACCATACTTCTTTGGGTCTTCAGTCACTCTCCCTCAACCCATTCCGTATCTTGGGAATGCCGTAGTAATTGGGTAAAGTCCTCTCAAACCATGGTAGGGGATTCAGTCACCACTCTCTCACATCACCATTTGGTATAACTATTGGCGCATGTCACAGTAAAGCCTAGCCCAATGCAGGTCATCTACTTAGTCATATCAACTCAGATCCAGATACGTCCATTCCTCGCCCCAGGCAATCCTTTCCGATATCCTTCACACTAGAGTCAGCGTAATCCCGGATTACGGACTCATCAACCCTATTGGTCATCCACAAATAGTAAACGGGAAGCTCTCACGTCCTCTCACAGGTTGGTTACCGGTCTTGAGCGCCCGTGAGCCCAAGTGTATCCATTTGCAACCCTACCAATAAATGGCTCCCGCAATGAGATTTATGACCTCTCACGAGTTGGTTACCGGTCTTGAGTGCCTACAAATCCTCACTGCTACCACAGGTCGTTCGGTCTCAATGCCCTTCCGATTCGGGTTTGATACGACAGGGACATCCTAGCCAAACAACTAGACAATCCTATGTATGTCATCCAATAACCCGGGAAAATGTCAATAGGAATCTTCGGAGAACATCCCATACTATTCCCTCCGATGCCCAAGGACAGAAGTGTCAATAGGACACTTCCTAATCCCAAGTTATACCTAAGCAATCGCATACTCAAGTCCATCATATCTCATACATTTAATACATCATCATGATAAAAGTTAAATCATAACATCAAAATGATCCATCATGAATACAAGTAACAAGAATAATAAATCATAAGAGTATATAATCACAATACTACTGTTCTAAAACATATTTAGCAGTCCTATGATATTCAAAAGAGAATAAAGAAACCATGTTCGCTAAGTTATGAGCATCAAGACATAAGCACATAGCCTATGTGTTTATGGAGATAACCATCCTTACCTTAGGTTGAGTTGATGACGAATCAAGAGTTACCAAGTAATGATCCAAAAGTAGTGTTAAGACCCTAAACAAGCATAAATAAGAGGTTAGAGAAGAAATCGGAAAGATCAGAGGTCGAACGGGTCAAAACGGAGCAAGGTTGCTGACAGTAGCATGTTTGGTCGATGATCCTTGGTTGATGGCATCGACCAAAGAGGATCGACCAAAATGTCTTCGGGACAGAATAGTGGGTTTTGGGGATTTTGGTCCGAAAATTGGTCTTCCAAGGCTCGGATCGATCCGAAACTTGGAGGGATGATTAATAACAATGTAAGAACACTACCTAGAAAGTATTATCACAATCCAATGGTCCAAATGAAAACCCTCAAATTGAGGTCCTATGTTCTAAAGACAAGAATCCTAGCATTCATGAGAAATTGATGTAATTGAAAGGGAAGCTAGGGAATTAGTTGGGGAATGGGTTAGGAACATGATTACAATCATTTGCAAGAGGCGCCTGTTTACCTCATGATGATGCCATAGTCATCAAGGTAGAGATTGCGTGCCATGAAGTACACAGGGTGTTAGTTGACACCGGGTCTACCGCAAACCTTTTATCTTATGCAGCTTATCAGAAGCTTAAGGTGGATGAAGACTTGATGGAGCCATCATCCACACATTTATATGGCTTTGCAGGATCTTCTGCAATAGCGGAAGGATCGGTCCAATTGGACCTGTCACTTGGAAGCTTCCCCAAAGAGGCTACCGTTAGGGTAAATTTCTTAGTGGTTTGAGATCTCCTGGCTTACAACGTCATCCTCGTGAGACCATCCTTATCAAAGTTAGGAGCTATTGTTTCGACGAGGCACCTGAAAATAAAATTCCTGACTGAGATGGGAATAGGTCAAGTTTCATCTGACTAGAGAATTTCTCGGCAATGTTATGTTGCGTATTTAAAGGGTAAGGAGGGCCCGAGGAAGGTAACTGCATTACCAATTGAAGTACAAGATGATCGGGACGAGGCAGAAATGCAAAGGCCCGAGTTGGTAGAAAAATTGGAACAAATCCAGTTGTACCCTGATGATGAAAAGAGAATTACTTATATTGGGTCTGAGCAGCTGGAAGAGTTCAAGGAGGAGTTGAAGTCTTTTCTTCAACAAAACAGTGATGTGTTCACGTGGTCTACGAACGATATGCCTGGAATTGATCGACAAGTTGCAGAGCACAAACTTTGGATAGATCCAAAGATGAAACCAGTTATTCAGAAGAGGAGAAATTTCTCCATAGAAAAATACGAAGCCGTCCGGGGCGAAGTTGAAAAATTGAAGAGCTCTGGTTTCATTGAACCCATTGAATGCCCAATCTGGTTGGCCAACGTGGTAATGGTCAAAAATGCAAATGGGAAGTGGAGGATGTGTACAGATTACATAGATCTCAACAAGGCTTGCCTTAAAGACTGCTACCCATTGCCCAGGATTGATTTGTAGATAGATGCAACAGCAGGATATAAAACATTGAGTTTCATGGATGCATACTCAGGATACAACCAGATCCTCAAGAACAAGGAGGATGAAAAGTTTACGGCTTTCATGACTGATCGTGAGAGCTTCTATTATAAAGTCATGACGTTCGGCCTGAAGGATGCAGGGGCTACTTATCAGAGGGCTGTCAACAAAATCTTCAAAGACTTGATCGGGAATAACGTGGAAGCTTATGTTGACGATATGATGGTAAAAAGCATTGAGAGGACGAAACATATTGAAGATTTAACAGAGGTATTTTCAGTGCTGCGAAAATACCAAATGAAGCTGAATCTAGAGAAGTGTGCCTTCGGAGTTCGTCAGGAAAATTCTTGGGCTTCAGGGTATCACAAAGAGGTATTGAGGCTAACCCAGCCAAAATACAAGCTTTAATTGATATGGAAGCCCCTAAAACTATTCAGGATGTGCAATGCTTAACGGGGAGAGTAGCCGGGTTGAATCGTTTCATTTCACAGTCGGGAGAAAAGTGCCTACCTTTTTTCAAAGCACTCAAAGATTTGAGGGGTAGCAAGGAGGCAAAGTGGACTAAGGAATGTCAGAAGGCATTCGAAGACCTGAAGGAGATGCTCTGGGAAGACCACCGTTATTGTCTCGACCCCAGAAGGGAGAAAAGTGCCAACCTTTTTTCAAAGCACTAAAAGATTTGAGGGGTAGCAAGGAGGCAAAGTGGACTAAGGAATGTCAGAAGGCATTCGAAGACCTGAAGGAGATGCTGGGAAGACCACCGTTATTGTCTCGACCCGAGAAGGGAGAAATCTTACAGCTATATTTAGCAACATCCCCTTCGGCAGTTAGTGTGGTACTCGTTCGGGAAAAAGACAAGAAACAGTGGCCAGTCTATTATGTTAGCCACGTACTACTTGACGCGGAGACACGGTATTCTTAGATCGAGAAGCAGGCTCTAGCTCTTATGATTGCAGCTAGAAAACTACGACCATATTTTCAAGCTCATCCAATCGAGGTATTTACTACTTTTCCCCTTTGTAAAGTTCTTCGTAAACCTGATTTGTCTGGAAGAATGGTGGCTTGGTCGGTTGAACTCAGTGATTTCCAAGTAAGCTTTAAGCCGCGAATGGCAATCAAAGCTTAAGCACTGGCCGATTTTGTAGTAAAGACTACTGCACCAATGGAGGAAATTGCCGAACCCACTATCTCGACCGTGTGGTTGGTATATGTGGATGGTTCTAGTAACAAGCAAGGAGTAGGGGCTGGAATTCTCCTGAAGAGCCCGGTAGGATTTATTATTCGATATGCACTAAGATTTGCATTCGAAGCAAGTAACAATGAAGCGGAGTACGAGGCCCTAATAGCTGGACTTAGATTGTCAAAAGCATTGGCAATAGCGGACGTAACTATTTTTAGTGACTCACAGCTTATTGTCAACCAAGTACAAGGGGAGTATGGTGTTAAGGAACCCTGGTTATAGAAATATCAAGAAATTGTGCAAATATTGCAGAAAGAATTCAGGAATCTGAAAGTATGTCAGATCCCAAGAAAAGAAAATACAGTGGCAGATGAGCTATCCAAATTAGCCAATGCCAAAGAAAAACATTTAGACCCTTCGGTCTACATGGAAGAGATAACATTCCCAAGTTATCAAGAAAAGGAAATTTCCTATATTGAAGCAGAGCGTTGCTGGATGGATCAGATAGTAGAATATCTGAGAGATCAGCACGATTCATCAAGGTGCGATCAGCACGATTCGTCATGCAAAATGGAAGGCTATATAGAAGATGTCACATCCACCAAGCCGGTACCCCATTTGGAATACCCGGGATGTGATCCACAGTCAAAGGATCAATGATCTGAGGTCCATGCCTCCCACATACACGGTAACATAATCATGAACAGTAATAATCAATGGTAAAAACAGTTAATACTAAGTATCATGAATAAAATAAGATTAAATAAATCAGAGTGCGGAAGACAATAACATTAAAGTATAAACATAATCATAAGGGTGAGAGAAGGTATGATAACCACTCTCTCAGAGCAGTGGAAAAGAAGTGTGATAACGTAAAATACAAGTCCAAATGTCACAAGAAAATCCCATAGATAAGTTAGTTACAAGATCCAAGGTTCCATAAATACACCAGGGGAATGGGGCACCATGCTAGGGTTTCTTCTATACTAATGGTAGTCTCCTCAACAGTACGGATGAAGTAAACCCAACGTTGCCGCTCCCGTACAACTGTGGGGCTAACCCTGGTGCGGATAGTAATCCACCTCGGCTCCAATATACGGATCCTCACCGACGCCACTACCCGGAGGGTAGTATGTGGAATCATAGTCCGTCTCATAGGAGATCTATCACGCCCTCCTAGCCGGTACCCTATCTGGCATACCCGAGAGTGTGATCCACAGCCCGAAGATCAGGTATCGAGTGATCAACCTCCCACATAAACAATAACATAATCATGAACAATCATAACATGAGTGCGGAAGATAAATCATAGATCCAATAAAGAAAGAATGAATCATAAATGAATCAGAATACTAAATATAATCAGAGTATCAAACAGATAAGTAAAGCGAGGCAAAAATCCCACTTTACAACCAGCGGAAAAGTAGCTCTAAAAGAATAAACTAGACAAAATCTAATCCCAATAACAAGTACATTGGGTAACTAAATTGTTCTCCACTTTATAGACAACATCCTTGTAAGTGTAAATCTCATAAATAGCACAAGGACTCTTCCACTCAATGGTCGGACTAAGCATCGTACGGAGCATAACCACTCGCGGGATCTTCAGAGTAATTGTGGTAACCGCAATCACCTTCCTGGAGATATGCCTCTTCGCCCTGCGCTTCTTCATAGGGACCGTCATAGTACTCAGTCACTGCAGGATAGTCTAACAACATTGTACAATAAAGGAATGAGTTTCAAAGAAACTCAAGAAGGCGATTAAAATCCATAATAACATAAATGGCAGGATTCCAGAACAAACATAAATGCAATATGATATGAGACAAGCAATGAATGAATGAATCTAACTCTATGTATGATGGTCTCTATTGGCAGACATGCTTTAAGTCATAGCACCGTACCTCTTTAGGAAAGTCCACTCACATCCTCAACCATTTAAGATATCTTGGATTCTCTCACGGATCATTTCACCGGTCTTGAGCAGCCGTTTGGTAATGGGTCCTTCATCCCTCAGGACAAACCATGGCAGGGGGTTAAGTCAACACACTCTCTCACAACCATTTGGTATAAGTACTGGCGCATGTCAGGGTAAAACCTAGCCAAATGCAAGTCTTCTACTTGGTTACATCAAGTCAGATCCAGATACTTCCATTCCTCGTCCACGACGATCCTTTCCGGTATCCTTCACACTAGAGTCGGCGTATCCTATGGCACCGACCAACTCGGACTACGGACTCATCAACCCTATTGATCATCCACATATGGTAAACGGGAAGCTCTCACGTCCTCTCACGGGTTGGTTACCGGTCTTAAGCGCCCGTGAGCCCAAGTCTAACCATATGCAACCCTACCAATAAATGGCCCCCACAATGTGATTCCTGTCCTCTCACGGGTTGGTTACCGGTCTTGAGCACCCATGAATCCCCATTGCTACCACGGGTTGTTCGGTCTCAATACCCCTCCGATTAGGGTCTGACATAACAGGACATCCTAGCCAAACACTACTAGACAATCCTAGATATGTCATCCAACAGTTTAGGAAGGTGTCCAGAGGGCATCTCCGGAAACATCCCATAATATTCCCGTAGTAGTCCAAGGACAGAAGTGTCGAAAGGACACCTCTCCTTTCCAAACCATACTTAAGCATACACATGCATCAATTCATATCATCACATATATGGTAACTTCATATATGGAAAGAAATCGATAATTACAATCACTTGTATAACATTGGTAAGTAAATCATACATGAATCAATTTAATATGAATAAGTAATGCTACTGTAATCAAAGTTATGCAACAGTAGTATATCATTGTAAGAATCTAATTTAGGAAACATATTAATGATATTCAAATATAGAAACTAGATTCATGCTATCTATGTAATTAAGGAAATAACCATCCTTACCTTTTATAACTCGCAAGGAATCCTAAGAAATCAAGTAAGATCTTGGCAAACTTGAGAAGAAGGTCCTAAACAAGTATATACAACATATTAGGAAAGATCCCTAACAGAAAAGATATCAAAACATCCGAAACGGACCAAATCTGGAGTTGCTTGTACTCATTGGTCGAGTGGATTGGTCGAGTGGTCGATCGACCAATCAGTCGACCAATGCAGACAGAAGCCTATAAAATCAGAGTTCTAAGATATGAAATCCGAATTTGGTGGTTCAAAAGGGTACTAATCAAGGGGTAGACTACATCAGTAGTATTCTAACAAATAGGGGACCTCAAAACACCAATCAAATCAAGATATCAAGATCCAAATTAGGAAACAAAAAGTTACCATAATTAACTCAACCATGGATCTTGATAAATTTGAAATAGAAAACAAAGACAAGAACAATAGGAGGATGGATCATTGCTTTCGGTAATGGTATCATGAAAACATACATAGATCTTCATGGAATAAGGCTTAGAAGTATAAATCTAAATAAGGAAACAAAACCTACCATATATGTAACTATCATGCATCATGAAGAACACATAGTATGGTAGAAGAGAACAACTAGAAATCTATAGGTTATGGATCATGGAAAGAAAACACAGTACTTAACTACTAACATGATCAACATAGAAGATCCAAAGAGATCAGAATTCAGATTAGAAGTTTAACAGAGATTAAATCATGGTTTGATCATGATTCCTTCAAAAGCTTGCAATGATCATGGTTAAGATCATTGTTCTAGCCTCAAATCCTTAGGATGATCATGAGAACATGTTCAGAGATGTTTGCAACAGAGAATGCAGCATCTCTTCTACTGTCTCAACTCAAAAAGGAAAGAAAAACAAAGATGGAGGAGAAGAAGAGAGAGTAGACATACCTTTTGATGCAAAAAGAAGAGTTTCGACGAAGATCCGTCAAGAAAACACCAAGGATGCAAGAGAGATGACTTGCAGAGGTCTTTGGTTCGTTCCAGAGGGTTTGGAGGCAGCAAATACGAAGTGGACTCGAGATTGGACTTAAATAGAGCAAGAACAACCTAATTGCCAAAGACAGCACTCATTGGTCGAGTGGATTGGTCGATTGGCCAGTCGACCAATCAGTCGACCAATGCTGACAGCAAGACCAAAACAGGGAATTGAAGGTCCAGATCAAATCCAATCCTAAAGGGGTTTTGCACACAAGTCAAGTGACTTACCTAATAGGTAGAAATGCCTTCAAACCAAGATAGAGAGCACTCCAAGTCCATCAACTAATCAGATCTTCATCAGGATTCAGTTTCCATAAATAGAACCTCATCATCAACTTTCATGGATTCAAAGCCAGACACCAAGTCCTCTACTGGGATGGCCCAAAGCTGACTTCTTACTTTACTTCGGGTCATCGGACCTACAAATAACAAGGTTTCCGGGTCAAGGTTAGGGCTGGGTTTTACAGGTGCCATCATAATCTTCGATACCTGGAATATAATCTAAAACATTTGCACAAAAGGAATGAGTTCGAAGAACTCAGCAAGGAAGTTATCCCATAATTAGAAATCATACACATTCAGAACATATAATAATGCAATGCGATATGGAACATATGATGCAAATATGAGTCTAACTCTATGAATGCTAGTCTCTAGGGTAGACATGCTTTAAGTCATAGCACCGTACTTCTCTGGGTCATCAGTCACTCTCCCATTTCCATATCTTGGGAATGCCCGGGGAAGATCGGTAAAGTCATCAAAAAAGCCGTGGTAAGGGGATCGGTCACCGCTCTCTCACATCACCATTTGGTCAAGTACTGGCGCATGTCACAGTAAAGCCTAGCCCAATGCAAGTCAGATTCAGATACGTCCATTCCTCGCCCCCGGCGATCCTTTCCGGTATCCTTCACACTAGAGTCAGCGAAATCCCGGATTTCGGACTCATCAACCCTATTGGTCATCCACATATAGTAAACGGGAAGCTCTCACGTCCTCTCACGGATTGGTTACCGGTCTTGAGCGCCCGTGAGCCCAAGTCTATCCATATGCAACTCTACCAATAAATAGCCCCTTTCAGGTATCCGTAGCATGGTTTATGTCCCCTACAGGATTGGTTAGCGGCCTAGAGCGCCCATCCAACCATACACTACCACGGGTTGTTCGGTCTCAATGCCCTTCCGATTCGGGTCTCACACAACAAGGATGAACCTAGCCACACAACTAGACAGTCCTATGTATGTCATCCAATAACCCGGGAGAGTGTCGATAGGCACCATCGAAGAACATCCCATACTATTCCCTCCGATGCCCAAGGACAGGAGTGTCAGTAGGACACCCCCCAATCCCAAGTCATACGTAAACAATCACATATCCAATCTCATCATTTCTCATGCATCCAATGCATATTCATAATAGTAATCAAATCATGATATTGAAACGAATCATTATAAACATAAGCAATCAAAATGATAAGAGGACACAACAAGAGTATAAAGATTTAAATGTTACTGTTCTAACACATATGTAACAGTCTTATAATGATTGAAAGAAAATAAGGGATTCCATTCTTTAAATAAAACACAATTCAATATTTGATGACTTATATGTTTATGGAGATAACCATCCTTACCTTGGATGAATTGATGATGAATTGAGAATACCAAGAATAGTCCAATAGAATTGTTAAGGCCCTAAACAAACATCAATAATAAGTTAGAAAAGAAGTCGGGAAGATCGGATGTCATTTGGATCAAAATTGGCCAAGGTTGCTGTCTGCCAACATTTTAGTCGATGGTCTTTGGTCAATGGTATTGACCAAAAGGATCAACCAAAATTTTCTTTGAGACAGAAATGTGGATTTTGGGGGTTTTCATCCGAAATGAGTCTTCCGGTGTTCGGATCAATCTGAAACTTGGAGGCATACTTAACAACAGTAGTAGGACACTATAAATCAAGAAATTAACCCAATCCAATGGTCTAAATAAAAAGCCCCAATTTGAGCTATCAAGTTCAAGTGATAAACATCATGGCATGAGTTGGAATTGATTGCATTGATGAGGAATAGCATGTAATAGTTAGAGGAACTAATAGAAATTCGATTGGAATCATATGGCAATGTTAAACATGAACATAATACACTCTATAGCTCAGTTTCGTATCAAATGGCTTGATGTTAATAGGTAAATCATGGAATACATATGCTAGGCATGAGATAGAAGCATAGCATCAATGAATAGCTAAGGAAATCATGGACTGAATCATGAGTAGACACTTGGAGTGGTGGTTGCAAGGTTGCAGCACCATTCCCAATGTCTCATCAGCAAGGTGACAATAGAAAAGAGTAGAAAATGGTAGGGTAGAGAGTGGAATGAGGAATCATACCTTAGTGTGGAAGATGAAGACAAGAATCAATGATAAACTAAGTGTCTTTGATGAGGTACCCTTCACACTAACCAAGGAGCTGCTTTGGGAAGCTCTCCCCACGTTCTCAGGTGAGAAAATGATTGCAAAAGGGCTCAAGGCTCGAGGTTATATTAAATACAAAAGGAATATTCCATGGAATCATTAACTTGGCAGACTGGGATATTTTGGTCGATGGTATCGACCAAAAGGATTGACCAAAATATTTTCAGCAGAAAATTAAGGTTTAGAACAGCAACTTCAAATAGAGATTTGAAAAGCTATACAAGGTCAAATTGAGTGAGGTTTTCTTCCACAATTCAATCAAGAAGTCTAGTTTCGAGGAATACCTTCGGATTGTGCACAGGAGGTCATTTGGTACATCAACTATATTAATCTTCTCCGATGCGCAGACTTTCCTTAAACACTGACAATGCGTTTAAGCAAGGGGTATCATTGTCAATGTCCATGGGCTCAGTCTCCGAATCATGATCATCAATCAGAATGGTCCATAAATCTCTTCTTCCACCGCTTTGGGTCTTCGGACCTGAATACAACAGTGGATCCGGGTCAGGGTCAAGGTTAGAATAGGGCTGGATATTACATTCTCCCCCCCTTAAAAGAATTTCGTCCTCGAAATTGAAAGAGTACCTGTGCTTCCAAAAAGATGAGGAAACTTCTCCTTCATGTCTTCTTCTTTCTCCCATGAAGCTTCTTCAGGGGTATGGTTTTTCCATCGAATCTTCACCAGAGGGATGGTGCAATTCCGCAACTGCTTGTCCTTTCTATCTAGGATCTCGGCTGGTCCTTAATCATAAGAAAGATCGGCACTAAGTCCTTCGGGTGCTTGTTGTAGTATGTGCTCCGGGTTTTCTAGGTATTTCCGAAGCATTGAAACATGGAACACATTGTGAACTCCAGCAAGTGATGGAGGCAAGGCCAACCGGTATGCTACAAGTCCAACCCTTTCCAAAATCTCAAAAGGTCCAATGAAGCGAGGACTAAGCTTTCCTTTCACATTGAATCTCGTCACCCCTTTCATAGGTGATACTTTAAGGAAAACTTTCTCTCCAATTGGAAATTCTAAGTCGATTCTTCTCTTGTCGGCATACGACTTCTGTCTAGATTGAGCAGACTTGATCCTTTCCCGAATCATGTCAACCATATCACTGGTAGCTTCAATCATCTCTGGACCTAAGACTTTTCTTTCACCAGTCTCAGTCCAATACAAGGGCATTCTACAAGTGTTACCATACAAAGCCTTAAACGGAGTCATGCCTATTGTTGCTTGATAACTGTTGTTATAGGCAAACTCGGCTAAGGCTAGGTGTCCATCCCAATTTCCACCCATGTCAACCACACAAGACCTAAGCATGTCTTCAAGAATATGAATTGTGCGCTCAGATTGTCCATCAGACTGTGGGTGATGAGCTGTATTTAGATTCAATTGGGTTCCCAAGGCTTTCTACAGACCATTCCAAAACCTTGAGGTGAACCTAGGATCACGGTCAGAAACAATACTCACTGGCAATCCGTGTAGACGAACTACATTGTCCACATAAAGTCTAGCTAGCTTATCCAAAGAGTAAGTGATCTTCATAGGAATGAAATGGGCTAATTTAGTCAACCTATCAACGATCACCCACACAGTTTCATTTCCCTTACTCGTCCGCGGCAAGCTAGTCACAAAGTCCATTGAGATATCTTCCCACTTCCAACTAGGAATAGGAAGGGGTTGAAGTAATCCAGATGGGGGTTGGCGAACAGCTTTCACACGTTGGCAAGTTTCACACCTGGCAACAAAGTCTTCAACGTCTGCTTTCAAACCATTCCACCAAAAATGTTCCCTTAAGTCCTTGTACATTTTGGTACTTCCAGGGTGTACTGTAAAGATGGACTGGTGTGCTTCTTTCAATATTTCCTTCTTGATTTCATCAACAGCGGGCACACAGAGTCTACCTCTAAACAATAAGGTACCATCCATAGATGTACTAAAAGCAGGGTCCATTTCTGAATTCGAGGCAATTTTATCAATCTTCTCTTTCAACTATTGATCAGAACTTTGCAAGGCAACAATTCTATCTCTAAGGGAGGATCTTGCAGTCATGGCATAGAGAATGCAATCCGAACCCTTAGGGACCATTTCCAAACCAAATCTTTCCATCGAGGACAACAAAGGCTGACTCAAAGCATTTAAATCCAACTCTTTTCTTTGACTCTTTCTACTAAGAGCATCCGCCACTACATTTGCTTTACCCAGGTGGTACTGGATGTCACAATCATAGTCAGAGACCAATTCCAACCATCTTCTCTGTCTCATATTCAGCTCCTTCTGGGTGAAGAAGTATTTCAAACTTTTATGATCCGTAAAGATGGCGATCTTCTCACCGTAAAGATAATGTCTCCAAATTTTCAAAGCAAATACCACAGCAGCAAGCTCTAAGTCATGAGTGGGGTAGTTCTGCTCATAATCCTTTAGTTGTCGAGAGGCATAAGCCACTACCTTTCCGTGTTGCATCAACACGCAGTCCAAACTGATTTTAGAAGCATCAGTGTAGACCGTCAATCCACCGGAACTATCAGGTATAGTCAGAACCGGAGCGCTTGTCAATCTAACTTTCAGCTCTTCGAAGTTCTTCTCACAAGAATCGGTCCAGACAAACTTCTCTTCTTTTCTAGTTAGCTTAGTCATGGGGGCAGCCAACCTAGAAAAATTTTCAATGAATCTCTGGTAGTATCCTGCTAATCCAAGAAAACTTCTTATCTCCGTCACGGTCTTCGGTCTTTCCCAATCAGTAACAGTTTGGACTTTCTTTGGGTCAACACGAATACCCTCGGCTGAAACAACATGGCCAAGAAATACTACCCTTGAGAGCCAAAGTCACACTTGCTAAATTTAGCATAGAGTTTCTTTTCTCTCAACCTTTGCAACGTGCAGTTCAGGTGCTCCGCATGCTCTTCCTCATTCTTTGAGTAAATCAAGATGTCATCAATGAAAACGATTACAAATTTATCGAGTACATCGTGAAATACTCGGTTCATGAGGTCCATGAACACGGCAGGGGCATTAGTTAAGCCGAAAGGCATCACTTTAAATTCATAATGTCAGTACCTTGTTCTGAACGCTGTCTTAAGGATGTCACTTGACTTCACCTTCAGCTGGTGATATCCCGATCTCAAATCAATCTTTGAAAAGACAGCAGCACCCTTCAACTGATCAAAAAGGTCATCAATCCAAGGCAAAGGGTATCTGTTCTTGATTGTCAGCTTGTTCAATTCCCGGTAGTCAATGCACAGACGCATACTACCATCTTTCTTCTTTACAAACAAGACCGGAGCTCCCCAAGGCGACACACTTGGCTGCACGAAACCTCTCTCTAAGAGTTCATTTAATTGAGTTTGCAACTCTTCGAGTTCGGTAAGTGCCATTCTGTAAGGGGCCTTGGATACAGGAGCCACTCCAGGAATTAAGTCTATAGAAAACTCAACTTCCCTATCAGGAGGCAAACCTGACAAGTCATCCGTGAAAACATCGGGGAATTCACTAACAACTCTGACTTCTTCAAGTCTCTTCTTCTCTCTGACCTTGCTTCCAGACGAAGCATCTCCCAAAAAGGCATGGACTTGCATTAGAGTGGACAAGGTCTTCTTGCTAAATCTTCCGTTCTCTCCTTGAAATTCAAAAACTGAAATTTCTTCTACACGGAACTGGATCTTCTTTGAGGAGCATAAGATCACGGCATTGTAGAAGGTCAACCAGTCGATTCCCAAGATTACATCAAAATCTCTCATGTCAAACAATACAAGATTTGCCTTCAGATTCCTTCCACAAATCAAAACAGAACAGTCTTCTAACACTTTATCTAGTTTAACGGCAGACTCAACAGGGGTACAAATAGATAAATAACTAGATAAACATCGAGGTGTCAGGTTAGTTCTCAAGGCAAAAGTAGATGATATGAATGAATGTGATGCACCCGTATCAAATAATACAAATGCGGGAAGAGAAGCTACTAACAGAGTACCTGTTACAACATCGTGGCAGGGATCTTGCTCGGTACCAGATATGCTAAACACTCTGCCAGAGGGAGGGGCAGAAGTAGCAGCAAGAGTACTCTTCACGACAGGAGCTTGAGGTTGCACAGACTTCTTGGGGCAGAAACGAGCATAATGGCTTGCTTGCTTGCAGAGGAAGCAAGTAGTATCTTTCGGTCCAATAGGAGCTGCAGCAGGGGGAGGTCTCTGATAAGCTGGTCTAGGATTCACCATCCCAGGCCTAGGAGGATAAGTAGCTCCCTGAGGTCTGGCTCCACTGGACTGACCATAATAGCTCACAGGAAGGGAATTAGGGTTCTGACCAAAGTTTCTCGGCTGAAAGGCGGGTGCAGTATAAGGAGCAGGTCTAGCAAAACGCCGATCAGTGCGGTCCACAAATCCAGAAGGTCTAGGTTGCCAGGGCTTTTGAACTCGAGCATTTTCCTTTTCGTTTTCTTCAAGCTTCTTCGAGTTTTGGACCACCTGAGCATATCCTTCGAGAGGCAAGACAGTGAGGTATGCCTCAATAGAAGGTCGCAAACCCTTGAAAAACTTTTTCGCCTTGGCTTCTTCAGACTTAATAGATTCGGGGGCGAAGAAGAAAAGTTCTTCAAATTTCTGCTGATACTCAAGCACAGACAAAGTACCTTGTACTAAGGCCATGAACTCGGCCTCCTTAGCATCCTTTACAGCTTCCAGAAAGTAATTCTTGCAAAAAGCTTCCTTAAACTTCTCCCAGGTAACAACACCACCATTCAAGGTCTCAAGGATAGGCCTAGTGGAAGCCCACCATGCATCAGCTTCTTGCTGAAGCTTTTGCTCGGCAAACAACACTTTCTAGGCATCAGAACATTGCAAATGTCTGAAGGCCTTCTCCAACTCACGAAGCCACTTGTTCGGAAAGAGGGTGTCCTTTGTTACACTAGTAAAGGAAGGTACTTGCAACTTTAAGAAACTTTCCATCAATCGGGTGTGGGGTGTCCCGATGAATCTTTCCACAAGAGGGGCTGCGGCTTCAGAAGTTCCAACTCCGGCACGGTTCTCATTGCGAAGGGTAGCAAAACCAGTCATCATTTGATTAAATTGGGCAGCCTGCTGTTGCATCATATTGGTCATGACGCTGGCGATATCTTTAAAGCTTCCGATATCGGGGGCACCAGGAATGCCATTCGTGGTGTGGCTATCTTCCTGTGTCTGCTGATCAGAGCCCCCAGCAGGGGTTTCTTCGTTTCCGTTGCTTCAGGATCCGACTAAACAATTCTAAGTAAGACCATTCTGCAAGGATCAAAGATAAGGATACCAAAATTTCAAATTTGACAAAGACAACTTGGCCAACGAATAGGATAACCAAATCATGGTTAGAATTATCAATATAACAGTCAAATAAATCAGCATTGATCAAAATCCAAAGGAAATGAGTCAAAGAATCAAAAAATCCCAAAATAACCCAATGCAGAAAAATTTTACATTTTGGTCGATGCTTCTTGGTCGATGGTATCGACCAAAAGGAGCGACCAAAATAAATTCTATGCGAAAATCAGATTTAAAGGGCCCACTTCTCATTTCATTTTCATTTCTCACTCAACCATTTCGAGTTTAGCTCTGGAGAAAGCGATTTTCTAGGGTTCTCAAAAGTGCTAGGACTTGATTCAAGGCTTCAATCATTCTTGATAATCTCACTTGATCATCTACACAAGTAAGTTCTCTTTCTTTTTCTCTTTTCTTGTAAACTTCATTCACCATTGTTGTGTTCTTCAATAAAACTGAATAATACTTGTAGCTAATGGTTAGAATCATGCATATAAATGATTAGAAACATGTTTTCATAACTTTTCAAGTAAGATTAAGTTCCAAACACAAGATTGCGTCTATTTTGGTTACCAAAACATGAGTCATTTCACAAAAACCAACTTTACAAAAACTTGTCTCATTTTCAAACTAAAAGGAATTTTGACATGAAACAAATTTCTACAACACTGATCTATTATGGGGAAAGTGTTCCCATTCTCCATTCGGTCAAATCCCCATTTTTCAAAAATTACAAATGCAAGCCCAAAGAGGAATTTTTCTCTCTCCTACTTGCTGAATTTTCACTTAAATATATCAAAAAGATGAATTTTCAACAGAGGAAGTATTCTAGCATGTTTGTACAGGTCTTATGCATATGTTAGAATGATCAAATCAAGATTTCACCAACATCGAAGTTTTCTGAAAATTTACAAAAATGCCCTTCATCTAACAATCACACACTGGGACTAATCCAAATGAGTTTCTTTCCTTGTTTCAACAGATCCACCATGCCTAGAGGAGGGAGACGAGTGGATAGGGGTAGAGGACTTGTTCCCCGGGCTGAGGTCATAGACGAGGAGCATTTCACTACTCCTATGGCGGAGTTTCTATACGAGCATTATTTCCATGATATACCGATCGAGCACAGACGATTGGTGGATGTGGATGATTTAGAGGTATTTCGCATCCGAGAGAGATTAGAGGCTATGGATTGGCTTCACTTATACACTATGGCACAGCCAGTCTACCCAGATCTTATCAGATACTTCTATAGTAATCTGACTTATCGTATAGAGGATGATCCGAGGGATGGTTCTAGGATTGTCATGGATTCCGTGGTCGGAGGTAGGGAGATCAATTTCACTACGAGGGCACTGGCTCGCATCTTAGATATACCGATCGTACGAGATTCCCGTTGGTGGATTCCCGCCGGCACAGATATCACAAAGGTGCTTCTTCCCTATGAGGTATATGAGGTGTGCATGACTCTATGGGATGACATTGAATGCTATATGCCCCGGTGTGGTACCGCGATGCATCCTTCAGCTAGAGTTATCGCTCGCATCGTCGGGCGAAACATCCTTCTGAAGGCAGGGCATCATAGCAAAGTGTCGGCGATGGAGGCACTGGTCATTTATAGTATGTATACTGGAGTACAAATCGATTTAGCATACATCATGCAAAATGTCATGATTGATCGGATCGAGTTTCCTGGGGATAGGAACTTGGCTTTCGGCCGACTCTTGACTCATATCTTTGAGTACTTTGGTGTGGACTTGGAGCATACACCTATGATTCAGGGTCAAGATTTAGGTGAGCCCATTGGTACATGGTTGATCAGGAAGATGGGGCTCCAGGATGCAGTCAGATCAGAGGATGAGGATGATATCGATGATGCATCAGGAGATGATGACTCGGAGGATGATAGTACTGATGATGATGATGGTGGTGACGATGATGGGCATAGTGAGGATGATGGTCAGGGTCATGATGATCGAGGTAATGAGGAGGCTCCGAGACATGAGGAGGTTCCCACTCCACGATTTACTGAGGTTGGAGGTCCATCACACACGACTTCTGAGGCTCCAGATGTGGCTTCTCATCATTCATCGATTTACTCTATTCTTGAGAGGATCGAGGCTCGGCAGGAGAGGATGGAGTTACACATGTGCACCCTTAGTGAGAGGTTTGCACGACTGGAGGAGGAGTTCAGATCAAGGAGGGATCAGACAGATCGCAGGAGTCACTCACCTACATAGACAGTACTAGGAATTTTCTTTTATGTCATCATGGATGTATTTCTCTTTTCAAACTTGTAAAAATTTCCCTATGAAATCAATGAAGTTCAGTTATTTTGTCTATATTATTGTGTCTTATTCATGAGTCAAATTATGTTTCAATATTTTGGTTTCTAGTCCAGGTTATCTATTATTCACTTCTAAGAGCACTTGAGTCACTTTCGGATCTGTGACTCGGAATGTTCCGTCACCGTTTCTGTGGTAGAGGTTCCACTTGATCTTAGGCTCGATACCAATCTTGTCACATCCACCCAGACGGTACCGCATTTGGAATACCCAGATGTGATCCACAGTCCAAGGATCAATGATCTGAGGTCCATGCCTCCCACATACACGGTAACATAATCATGAATAGTAATAATCAATGGTAAAAACAGTTAATACTAAGTATCATGAATAAGATAAGATTAAATACATCAGAGTGCGGAAGACAATAACATTAAAGTATAAACATAATCATAAGGGTGAGAGAAGGTATGATAACCACTCTCTCAGAGCAGTGGAAAAGAAGTGTGATAACGTTAAATACAAGTCCAAATGTCACAAGAAAATCCCAAGATAAGTTAGTTACAAGATCCAAGGTTCCATAAATACACCAGGGGAATGGGGCACTATGCTAGGGTTTCTTCTATACTAATGGTAGTGTCCTCAACAGTACGGATGAAGTAAACCCAACGTTGCCGCTCCCGTACAACTGTGGGGCTAACCCTGGTGTGGATAGTAATCCTCCTCGGCTCCAATATACGGATCCTCACCGACGCCACTACCCGGAGGGTAGTATGTGGAATCATAGTCCACCTCATAGGAGGTGCCATCGTAATCTTCGATACCTGGAATATAATCTAAAGCATTTGCACAAAAGGAAATGAGTTCGAAGAACTCAGCAAGGAAGTTATCCCATAATTAGAAATCATACACATTCAGAACATATTATAATGCAATGCGATATGGAACATATGATGCAAATATGAGTCTAACTGTGAGATCCCACCTAACCTTAACCTTTCTGTTTTACCAAATGCATACATACCATATGCATTGTTCGATTTATTCTCTACTGTACGAATTGCCTAGTTTCATTTGGTAGAATTTTATCCCAAAGCTGATCTATTCTCTCCACGATTTCTTCTTATGTCTTACATTCCCTTTGATAGGAGGATGATCTTAAATCATTCCCATGGTTGATCCTTCTATCCCTTCTATTCTAGAGTGGATCTCCATACACTCTATAACCTTGTGAATTCTCCACATGATGATTTCGAAGGGAAATCAAGTGTGATCTTCATGATTTGTTATTCTTTCTAATTGTTTCAAGACTTCAAGCTCTTCATCTCCTATTCTTCAATCAAAGATTTGTAATATCTCTTGTGTTGTATTGATCTACTCTTGCTAGGATTATTCTTTGAGATTGAGATAATGAAGAGGATGCTGCATCCTTGCAACATATTGATCCTTGCAACCATCTCTTCTACAATCTCCATTCATTCTTAAAGTTTTATGATCTTCATATTAATATTCGCCATGATCCTTGTGAAATCTTCATGAAGCCATGATCATACTTTCGATTTGATTTCAAAGCATGTCAGATATATTCCTTGCTTCCTTACATAAGACTTATTGTTATTTGTTTTCCATGGACTTTGAGAGAAGGAAGCCAAGATAATAGGAAAGTAACCCTGTCTTTCGGAATCCAGGAACTCTCCCAATTTCGAGGACGAAATTATTTTAAGGGGGGGAGAATGTGAAATCCAGCCCAAACCTAGCCAGGACACCCTATCTATTTTGGGTGAAGAAAGGTTAGTTTAATGTTACATCTTGAAGTTGGACCTTGATTTCAGTGTTCTATCTCCTTCTTCTCTCTTTCTTCTTCTTCTTGTTCTATCTTGATGTTTTGATTGTGGAGAAGGTGTTACACTACTATAACTACCTATTCTCTAATTTCTTTATGTCTTTGAGTGAACCCCCAATAACTCTATGCATTCCTTGAAACCACATGGTGAATCTCCTCAATTCTTCACTGATTTTGATTGAATTTTGGACAGCATGACCATTCTATTGTAGCTTCTTTTCAAATTAATGTTTAACATGTTTGATCTTAGCCTTACTACTGTTCTAATGTATTTCATCTCTTTGAATCAATTCCCCTTTCTTTCTAGCCATTTTAGCCTTCTATGTTGACCATTGATATAAGCATTCTAGTAAGTTTCTATTTTTGATTCCTCTCATTCTAGGATTAGTATTCTTTTGATTTTCTATTTAGTTATTCTCGCCTCTGATATGTTCTTGATATTCTATTAGAGTGAAGCCTTGTTCTCTCTAATTCTTCCCTTGAATCCATGGTGAGTTTGCTATGAGAACCATGTTGTTCCCAATTTAGAAACTCATGTTCCCAAATTATAAAGTACTGATTTTTGGACCATGGATGATGCCCAATTCATGCTAGATAGTCTTATTATGTTTGTGTGAAGTTCCCTTTCGAATTTCGGATCAATCGGACTTCAAACGAAGAAGTTATGACCAAAACAGTGCAATCTGTACCTTGCTGTCTCCATTGGTCGACTGATTGGTCGACTGGGCCAGTAGACCAATCCAATCGACCAATGAGATCTGTTTTCTAGATTTAGGTCTTTCTTGCTCTATTTAAGTCCAATCTCGGGATTAGTTCGTCTCCTCTGCCTCCTAAGCCTCTGGAACGAGTTAGAACTCCATTCTAATCAATTTCCTTGCATCCTTGGTTGATCCCTCGCAAGAACTCAAGTAATCTTCTTCCTCTTGCATCAAAGGTATGTTTACACTCTCTTCTTCTTCTCCATCTCTGTTTTTCTTTCCTTTTTGGGCTGAGACAGTAGAGAAGATGCTGCATTCTCTGTTGCAAACATCTCTCTACTCATCCCTCATGATCTTCCTAAGGATTAATGGCTAATGCAATGTTCTTAATCATGATTATTGCAAGCTTTTGAAGGAATCATAATCTTGTCTTTGTTCATCTTTTGATTCAAATTCTGATCTTCTTAGATCTGTTTAATTGATCATATTAGTAGTCAATTGTTGTGTTTTCTTTACAAGAGTTGTAACTATCAATCTCTAGTTCTTTCTTCTTGATCATACCATGCTTTCTCCAAGAACTATGACTAATACATTTATGGTAAGTTTTGTTTCCTTATTTAGATTCATGCTCTTCAATCTTAGATCTATTAATCTTGAAGATCTATGCATGCTTTTCATGATTTCTTTATCACAATCAATGATCCATCATCCTATCGTTCTTGTCCATGATTGTTACTATGAATTATTCAAGAACCATGATTGATCTAATTATGGTAACTTTTGTTTCCTAATTTGTAAGTTGAAGACTTAATTTGATTAGTGTTTTGAAGTCCTCTATATACTAGGATACTTTCATAGTAGTTTCCCCCTTTTTTGGTACCATTTTGAACCACCAAATTCGGTTCTATATTCTAAAAACTCTGATTTTGTAGGCCATTGTCTCTGTTGGTCGACTGATTGGTCGACTGAGACAGTAGACCAATCCAATCGACCAATGAGTACAGCAACTCCAGATTTGGTCTGTTTTGGATGTTTTGATATCTTTTCTTTTAGGGATCTTTCCTAATATGTTGTATACACTTGTTTAGGACCTTCTTTTCAAGTTTGTCAAGATCTTACTTGAATTCTTAAGAATCCTTTGCAAGTAATATAAGGTAAGGATGGTTACTTCTTTAACAACATAAATTGCATATCTTAGTTTCTATATTTGAATCTTGTTAATTTATTTCCTTAATTAGATTCTTATAATGTTATACTATTGTGGTACTGTCTTGATATCAGTAGCATTACTTGTTTATATTAAATTGACTCATGTATGATTTACTTACCAGTTATATACAAGTTGATTGTAATTATTGATTTCTTTCCATGTATGAAGTTACCATATATGTGATGTTATGAATTGATGCATGTGTATGCTTAAGTATGGTTTGGAAAGGAGAGGTGTCCTTTTGACACTTCTGTCCTAGGACTACTACGGGAATATTATGGGATGTTTCCGGAGATGCCCTCTGGACACCTTCCTAAACTGTTGAATGACATATTTAGGACTGTCTAGCAGTGTTTGGCTAGGAATACCCCGTTATGTCAGACCCTAATCGGAGGGGTATTGAGACCGAACGACCCGTGGTAGCAATGGGGATTCATGGGCGCTCAAGACCGGTAACCAACCCGTGAGAGGACAGGAATCACATTGTGGGGGCCATTTATTGGTAGGGTTGCATATGGATAGACTTGGGCTCACGGACGCTCAAGACCGGTAACCAACCCGTGAGAGGACGTGAGAGCTTCCCGTTTACCATATGTGGATAACCAATAGGGTTGATGAGTCCGTAGTCAGGGACTATGAGGACTCTAGTGTGAAGGATAGCGGAAAGGATCGCCAGGGGCGAGGAATGGACGTATCTGGATATGACTCGATATAACTAAGTAGAAGACTTGCATTTGGCTAGGCTTTACCCTGACATGCGCCAGTACTTAGACCAAACGGTGATGTGAAAGAGCGGTGACTTAACCCCCAGCCATGGAATGTCCCGAGGGATGCCGGACCCACTACCAAAAGGCGTTGTGTGATTGACCTACCCAAAGAAGTATGGTGCTATGACTTAAAGCATGTCTGCCAATAGAGACCATCATACATAGAGTTAGATTCATACATTCATTGTTTGTCTCATACCATATTGCATTTATGTTTGTTTTGAAATCCTGCCATTTATGTTATTATGGATTTAACTGCCTTACTGGGTTTCTTTCGAAACTCACTCCTTTTGTACCATATCTTTTGTTAGACTTCTCTACAGGTTTGAAATATGATACGGTCCATATAAGGAAAGGCAAGGTGAAGAAGATGAAGACTGAAGATGTGGATTAGATTTCTCTTGTTTCTTCTAGACTTATCTTTTACTTAACTTGTATTAGCTTAGAGCTTTACTTAGATTTCGATCTACCTTCCGCATATGTTTGTGGAGTATATTTCCGCTATACTCTACAGTTGTCTTTTGATTTGGTATCATGTTTTCGCACTCTAATATTCTTAGTGATTCTTTAGAGATCTTTTCTTGAATTTTATTATTAACTTATTAGAATACAATGATTTGTTCTTGCTTTTGATTTGTTATTGTGCTAAATGGATATGATCGTTCCTAAACTTGATCTTTTGGGCTGTGGATCACACTCTCGGGTATGCCAGTTAGGGTACTGGCTGGGAGGATGTGACACTAACTCTATGAATGCTAGTCTCTAGGGTAGACATGCTTTAAGTCATAGCACCGTACTTCTCTGGGTAGTCAGTCACTCTCCCATTTCCATATCTTGGGAATGCCCGGGGAAGATCGGTAAAGTCATCAAAAAAGTCGTGGTAAGGGGATCGGTCACCGCTCTCTCACATCACCATTTGGTCAAGTACTGGCGCATGTCACAGTAAAGCCTAGCCCAATGCAAGTCATCTACTCAGTCGGCCAAGTCAGATTCAGATACGTCCATTCCTCGCCCCCGGCGATCCTTTCCGGTATCCTTCACACTAGAGTCAACGAAATCCCGGATTTCGGACTCATCAACCCTATTGGTCATCCACATATAGTAAACGGGAAGCTCTCACGTCCTCTCACGGATTGGTTACCGGTCTTGAGCGCCCGTGAGCCCAAGTCTATCCATATGCAACTCTACCAATAAATGGCCCCTTTCAGGTATCCGTAGCATGGTTTATGTCCCTTACCGGATTGGTTACTGGCCTAGAGCGCCCATCCAACCATACACTACCACGGGTTGTTCGGTCTCAATGCCCTTCCGATTCGGGTCTGACATGACAAGGATGAACCTAGCCACACAACTAGACAGTCCTATGTATGTCATCCAATAACCCGGGAGAGTGTCGATAGGCACCATCGGAGAACATCCCATACTATTCCCTCCGATGCCCAAGAACAGGAGTGTCAGTAGGACACCCCCCAATCCCAAGTCATACGTAAACAATCACATATCCAATCTCATCATTTCTCATGCATCCAATGCATATTCATAATAGTAATCAAATCATGATATTGAAATGAATCATTATAAACATAAGCAATCAAAATGATAAGAGGACACAACAAGAGTATAAAGATTTAAATGTTACTGTTCTAACACATATGTAACAGTCTTATAATGATTGAAAGAAAATAAGGGATTCCATTCTGTAAATAAAACACAATTCAATATTTGATGACTTATATGTTTATGGAGATAACCATCCTTACCTTGGATGAATTGATGATGAATTGAGAATACCAAGAATAGTCCAATAGAATTGTTAAGGCCCTAAACAAACATCAATAATAAGTTAGAAAAGAAGTCGGGAAGATCGGATGTCATTTAGATCAAAATTGGCCAAGGTTGCTGTTTGCCAACATTTTGGTCGATGGCCTTTGGTCGATGGTATCGACCAAAATTTCCTTCGAGACAGAAATGTGGATTTTGGGGGTTTTCATCCGAAATGAGTCTTCCGGTGTTCGGATCAATCTGAAACTTGGAGGCATACTAAACAACAGTAGTAGGACACTATAAATCAAGAAATTAACCCAATCCAATGGTCTAAATAAAAAGCCCCAATTTGAGCTATCAAGTTCAAGTAATAAACATCATGGCATGAGTTGGAATTGATTGCATTGATGAGGAATAGCATGTAATAGTTAGAGGAACTAATAGAAATTCGATTGGAATCATATGGCAATGTTAAACATGAACATAATACACTCTATAGCTCAGTTTGGTATCAAATGGCATGATGTTAATAGGTAAATCATGGAATACATATGCTAGGCATGAGATAGAAGCATAGCATCAATGAATAGCTAAGGAAATCATGGATTGAATCATGAGTAGACACTTGGAGTGGTGGTTGCAAGGTTGCAACACCATTCCCAGTGTCTCATCAGCAAGGTGACAATAGAAAAGAGTAGAAAATGGTAGGGTAGAGAGTGGAATGAGGAGTCATACCTTAGTGTGGAAGATGAAGACAAGAATCAATGATAAACTAAGTGTCTTTGATGAGGTACCCTTCACACTAACCAAGGAGCTGCTCTGGGAAGCTCTCCCCACGTTCTCAGGTGAGAAAATGATTGCAAAAGGGCTCAAGGCTCGAGGTTATATTAAATAGAAAAGAAATATTCCATGGAATCATTAACTTGGCAGACTGGGATATTTTGGTCGATGGTATCGACCAAAAGGATCGACCAAAATATTTTCAGCAGAAAATTAAGGTTTAGAACAGCAACTTCAAATAGGGATTTGAAAGCCTATACAAGGTCAAATTGAGTGAGGTTTTCTTCCACAATTCAATCAAGAAGTCTAGTTTCGGGGAATACCTTCGGATTGTGCACAGGAGGTCATTTGGTACATCAACTATATTAATCTTCTCCGATGCGCAGACTTTCCTTAAACACTGACAATGCATTTAAGCAAGGGGTATCATTGTCAATGTCCATGGGCTCAGTCTCCGAATCATGATCATCAATCAGAATGGTCCATAAATCTCTTCTTCCACCACTTCGGGTCTTCGGACCTGAATACAACAGTGGATCCGGGTCAAGGTCAAGGTTAGAATAGGGCTGGATATTACAGAAGATCTTATTCTGGACCCATTTTAAGATGTTTGGGTCCCGAAGGATCAGAAACAGCTCTGGTAGAAGTGCATGAAGGAATTTGTGGTGCTCACATGGGCGGTCGGGCCTTGGCACACAAAATTTTGAGGCTTGGGTTATATTTGCCTAAGCTCCAGCAGGCTGCTATAGAATATGTTCGTCGGTGTAGCAATTGCTAAATCCAAGCTACAGTATCTACACGCCCGGCTGATGACTTCGATTCTTGATCCCATCCCTTTTGCGATGTGGGGAATTGATATCATGGGAAAATTCACCAAGGCGTCAGGCGGAAGTGAATATCTTATAGTAGCGATCGATTACTTCACCAAGTGGGTCGAGGCTAGCACCTTGGCAACCATCACAGAAAGAAAGGTGGAGAAGTTCGTGCTCAAGTCAATCATATATCGGTTTGGGATGCCAAAAATAATCGTGACCGATCATGGCACTCAATTCGACTATCAACAATTTGAACATTTTTGCGGAAATTACTTGATTGAGCATCGTATGTCATCAGTGGCATACCCCCAAAGCAATGGCCAAGTAGAGGTTACAAACTGGACATTACTTGAAGGAATAAAGAGAAGACTCGAAGCTCATAAAGCCTTGTGGGTCGATGAATTGCAGAATGTACTGTGGGCCTATAGAACTACGGTTCGAACACCCACAGGCGAAACTCCCTTTAAATTGGCTTACGGATCTAAAGCATTGGCACCTGTGGAAGTAATGGCTGGAACACTACGGGAAACAGAGTTCGAAGAAAAAGCGAACGAACAAGGACTACTAGATAGCCTGGATTTGTTGGATGAAGTTCGTGCAAAAGCAATAGCACGAACTCAACATTATCAACGAAGGATAGCGTCATTATAATTCCCGAGTGAAGAATCGTCGGTACATAGCAGGAGACTTGGTATTGAGAAATACCTTAGCTTCAGATCCACGCCATCAAAGGAAATTGGACCTTTCATGGGAGGGACCATATACGGTTATTAAACCGGTCGGTTCGGGAGCTTACAAGCTAAAGAACATGACAACCCAGAAAGAGTTGGATCGTTCGTGGAATGCCAGGCATCTGAAGAAATATTATCCTTAAGAAGATTATCATTTTCATTCATGATGTAACAAATTTCAACTCAATCAATACAATTATCGATTTTCAACATACTGTCTTTTGATTGGGGGGCATCATACAACACTCAAGATCAGATCCAGCGACAAAGTCACAAGGCATCGGTTTAAAACCCGAGTGAGTTCCTTCCACAAGGCATTGGTTAAAAACTCGAGTGAGTTCCTTCTCAAACTTATTGAATTTCTCCGGAAATTCTTAAGTAAAGGCATCGGTTTAAAACCCGAGTGACTTCCTTATACAAGGCATCGGTTTAAAACCTGAGTAAGTTCCTTCTCAAACTTATTGAATTTCTCCAGAAATTCTTAAGTAAAGGCATCGGTTTAAAACCCAAGTGAGTTCCTTCTCAAACTTATTGAATTTCTCCAGAAATTCTTAAGTAAAGGCATCGGTTTAAAACCCGAGTGAGTTCCTTCTCAAACTTATTGAATTTCTCCGGAAATTCTTAAGTAAAGGCATTGTTTTGAAACAACTAAGACCTACTGCAACAAAGACTCAAGTGAATGACAAAGTTCAAAGATGAAGTTAATTCTTTATTTCTTTAAACGACCAGAAGGGGCCAACCTTTAGATCAAACATACATATGAGACAACAAGTGTTGGGATACAATCTTCGTTCGGTTAAAAAAGAAAGTCATCATAGGTGATCATTAAGAAGTTAAACAAGATTGAAAAAACTTTGTCAAAAGCAACACACTGTCAAGAGCAACATAGATTCAGGAAGAAGAAGAAGAAGAAGAACAGAGTCGGGAAAACATATGTTATCATTTGTTTGTGTCCTTCGGGGATTGCGAAGCATTCCGCAAGTACAAAATCCTCTACAATTCCATACTCTTTATCCAGCTTGACCGGGTGTAGTTTGATCTTTGATCAAACCTGCATTCAAGGCAAGCTCCTCATAGCTGAATCCTTTGAGAGGAGAATAGGGAGGAGAATCGTCAAGATGATGCATGATATCCGGATCTGGAGGTGGAAGGTCTGTTGCATCCTTGGTCTAGGCAGGAAGAGGAAGTCCTAGCTTTGCAAACACTTCAGGATGACAATTTTCACATTGGGGAGTCTTGTTGAAATAAGGATTTCTCCTTAGTATCGATTCCCATACCACGTTCTCACCATCCCGGTGTGCCTACAAGTTATAAGCGTTTAGCATGTCAATAAAAGGCTTACTGTGCAAATATTTGAAGATGCAAGCCCTGCGAACATCTGTTGAAAGGGACTCGGGCAAAGGGGTAATGCCTTTGGGACGTTGACACAGCTTCAGACCCTTTCGCCCCAGTTGAAAGCTTTTCTACTTCCCGCTCCAGCCGACGGATCTTCTCCCTAGCATCATCCAAATATGAACGACTACGCTCGTTCTTGGAATTCTTCTCTCGGGCAATCTCCCAAGCTTGGTTTCCAAGACGAGCAATTTTAGCATCCTTGGCTTTGGATTCTTCCCGAAGCCTGGAAACTTCATCACTCGGCTTACTGAGTCTAAGGCTGCTTCCACTTGATTGTGGAAGTTACCAGTGAGACTCCTGCAACAACTTTAGAGTTAGTCAAGAACAAAAGAAAAATCTTCAGAACGAAAGGTAATGAAGAAAAACTTACATCACCAGTGATTTTGTAAAATCCACATCTGGGATCGTGGAGAGGGCTCTGCTCTCGGCAGGCATTTGAACAGCAATGCACCATTTTAGTGCCTTGTCAAAATCGCCTGTCACCAAGTCAAACCTCTTCAGCAACCAAGAAGGATGCAACGCATCATCGTCCAACTGAGGGCACTTCCTAGTGGCAAAATCCTCCAGCTCCAAGGAAGGAGTGGAGGAGGATGCCAAACAAGCACTAGAGTTGGAAATAGGAGTGGCGCCTGCAGGGACCACATCTTCCTCAGATGCCCGAAGGGTCTTCATCATGGAAGATCGAACGATCTCTTTTGCAAGGACATCAACAGTACAAGCAACGACGGAGGGAGCCACGTCCTCCTTGGAAGACCAAACGGCCTCTTCAGGAAGAGGGAATGTGGGAGAAACATCCGCAGCAACTGTGGGAATCTGCTCTGAAGATTCACCAACAGCAGTCTCCCCACGTTTAGAAAATTCGCCAACAGCAATCACCTCAGAGGGAGCAACCTTCGTCGGTACTGGGGCAGTCTTCTTGCAGGAATTCGCCCTGATAAAGTCCAAGTTAATCCTTGGAGGCACTACAAATGTAAAAAGCAGTATCAGTACGAGAATCCAACAACTTATAAGCAAAAAAGGGAAAACCCTAGATTTCTGTTGAACAGATGAAGTAACGAACGCCACTGAACTTCCGTAATGAGTAAACCCCAAGTATGAATACTGTGGAGATTACTCAGGGAGAAGAAGAAGTTTGTGACATAGATAGGGCGGAAGACTTACTTATTCAAGTTCTGATAGAAGATATTGTTGGAGGAAAAGAGTACAGAGACAGCAAAGGAAGACAAGATATTGCTTTGCAAATCTATCAGACAGAAATAACTTGCAGAAAGCAAGATAAGGATGAAGTACCCTTGAGGAGCTTAAATAGCCTCAAGGAGAGATGTGATGGTTGAAAGGCCAAGTTAATCAAGGGACAAGATGGAGAAGACGCTTCGAATTCCTAGATATGCAGGATCAACGGTCAGGGGATAACGGCGCTTCAAATTCAAAACTTGAACGCTGAACTAGGTTTCCACATGGAACGATGTGCACCTGATACGAGGATACTGCCAAATATCAACCGTCACACCAGTATTAAATAATAGAGTATTTCCAATTCCTTAGGAGAGGCAATTGGTATACGAATACAGGAGACGTTTGGGTTTCATCATAAATGAAGGAGCAGTTGGGAGATAAAAGTTCAGATGGCACTAAAGGTTCAGAAGAATCAAACTGACCGAACGCATCTGTGAAACCCAGCCCTAACCTTGACCCGGAAACCCTGTTGTTTGTAGGTCCGATAACTCGAAGTAAAGCGAGAAGTCAGCTATGGGCCATCCCAGTGGAAGACTTGGTGACTGGCTTTGAATCCATGAGTGTTGATGACAGTGTTCTATTTATGGAAACTGAATCTTTGATGAAGATCGGATTAGTTGATGGACTTGGAGTGCTCTCTATCATTGCTCGAAGGCATTTCTACCTATTAGGTAAGTCACTTGGTGTGTGTGCAAAACCCCTTTATGTTTGGACTTGATCTGAGCCCTCAATTCCCTGTTTTGGACTTGCTGTTCTGATTGGTCGACTGATTGGTCGACTGGACCAGTCGACCAGTCCAATCGACCAATGGGTTCTGTCTTTGCTAATTAGGTCTTGCTTGAACTATTTAAGTCTAATCTCGAGTCTACTTCGTATTTTCTGCCTCCAAACTCTTTGGAACGAACCAAAGACCTCTGCAAGTCACCTCCCTTGCGTTCTTGGTGTTTATCTTGACGGATCTTCATCAAAACTCGTGTTCTTACACAAAAAGGTATGTCTACGCTCTCTTCTTCTTCTTCATCTCTGTTTTCTTTCCTTTTTGGGTTGAGACAGTAGAGAAGATGCTGCATTCTCTATTGCAAACATCTCTGTACTTATCTCTCATGATCTTCCTAAGGATTAATGGCTAAAGCAATAATCTTAATCATGGTCATTGCAAGCTTTTGAAGGAATCATGATCTAAATCATGATCATGTCTTCGTTCATCTTTGATTTAAATTCTGATCTTCTCAGATCTATTTTATTGATCATATTAGTAGTCAATCGCTGTGTTTTCTTTACATGATCCATGATCTATCAATCTCTAGTTGTTTCTCCTTTATCATACCATGCTTTCTTCAAGAATCATAACTGATACATCTATGGTAAGTTTTGTTTCCTTATTTAGATCCATGTTCTTCAGTCTTAGATCTATTTTCCTAAAGATCTATGCATGCCTTTCATGATTTCTTTATCACAATCAATGATCCATCATCCTATTGTTCTAGTCTATAAATTGTACTTTGAATTCTTCAAGAACTATGATTGATCTAATTATGGTAACTTTTGTTTCCTAATTTGTAACATGAAGACTTGATTCGATTAGTGTTTTGAAGTCCTCTATATACTAGGATGCTATTATAGTAGTTTACCCTTTGTTTGGTACCCTTTTGAACCACCAAATTTGGTTCTTTATTCTCAAAACTCTGATTTTGTAGGCCACTGTCTCTGTTGGTTGACTGATTGGTTGACTGAGATAGTAGACCAATCCAATCGACCAATGAGTATAGCAACTCCAGATTTGGTCTGTTTTGGATGTTTTGATATCTTTCCTTTTAGGGATCTTTCCTAATATGTTGTATACACTTGTTTAGGACCTTCTTCTCAAGTTTGTCAAGATCTTACTTGAATTCTTAAGATTCCTTTGCGAGTTATAGAAGGTAAGGATGGTTACTTCCTTAACAACATAAATTGTATATCTTAGTTGCTATATTTGAATCTGTTAGTTTATTTCTTTAATTAGATTCTTGCAATGTTATACTACTGTTGTACTGTCTTTATATCAATAGCATTACTTGTTTATATTAAATTGATTCATGTATGATTTACTTACCAGTTTTATACAAGTTGAATGTTATTATTGATTTCTTTCCATATATGAAGTTACCATATATGTGATGTTATGGATTGATGCTTGTGTATGCTTAAGTATGGTTTGGAAAGGGGAGGTGTCCTTTTGACACTTTTGTCCTTGGACTACTACGGGAATATTATGGGATGTTTCCGGAGATGCCCTTTGGACACCTTCCTAAACTGTTGGATGACATATTTAGGACTGTCTAGTAGTGTTTGGCTAGGATGTCCCGTTATGTCAGACCCTAATCAGAGGGGTATTGAGTTCGAACGACCCATGGTAGCAATGGGGATTCATGGACACTCAAGACCGGTAACCAATCCGTGAGAGGACAGGAATCACATTGTGGGGTCCATTTATCGGTAGGGTTGCATATGGATAGACTTGGGCTCACGGGCGCTTTAGACAGGTAACCAACCCATGAGAGGACGTGAGAGCTTCTCGTTTACCATATGTGGATGACCTATAGGGTTGATACTGAGAAAATATGATCGAACCTGGTTCATACTCTGTTTGATCCTCAACCCCGGTCGAGACGGAGGGAATCGACTCGCTTCCGAGCGAGCCGGGTCCAGAAGATAGCTTGCTGAGGAAGAAAACTAAATCAGCTACAGGCACGCCCTAATCCTACTTATGGATTAGGTTAATTACCCTAATGACGGCAGGCATAACTTGGCAACTGTCACTTATCATCATTAAAGGGATAATCATCAAATAACCTTGAGGTTATCTCAGGAGTCCTCTACTAGTTCAAACTAGTAGAAGTCTATCGCTCAACGGATCTAACTGTTAGGATCCAACGACTACCCGAAGAAGGCTCGAGTGCATCCAACGAAGGATATTCAAAGGTACACTCTATATAAACCTTACTTACCTACAAGGTGAGGGGGGACTCAGATCCACATACACTGGTAGACGTAAACTACCAGAGGCTTACGATCTAGATCACTTTCCCAATTTTTCATTCCTTAGCTCTGTGCCTCTAGCAGAGCCGTTTGTGATTAAGTTCATCAACTGACTTAGCCTTTGGAGGTGGACTCCCGACCCCAGCGGTCGGGCCACATCTGACGCATTCGTTTTGCAGGTCATCGCAAGGAGATCTAAGGGCTGAGCCGATTTTGGATGCATCATTTGGTGCCGTCTGTGGGGAAGACTTGTAAAGCCATGGTGACTAGATCGGTAGCAGCCGCTGCACAACATGATACTAGTGTTCAAATTCCTAGAGAGAATAACCCGAATATTCCCCAGAGAAGTCTACCACCTCTTGAGGTAGATGGTGGTCAGGGAGGACATGATCCTCCAGAGACATTCCAAGATCAACTGAATCAGGTAAAGATTCAGCTCTTGGAGGTGAGTCAAGCACTCCGTGTGCTAACCAGACGAGTGGTATTACCACAAGAACCTGATCATCGCGATTCAGGGAGGCATGTATTGCCACGTGATCAAAGATTGACTGAAGATCGGAATATCAGTCAGAACTTTCGTGAAGGTGACCGAGGGCCTAGGAGAATTGACGATCAACCTAGGCGGGACGATCAGTTCGACAAACCATAAGAAAGTACGACCAATTCAAATACAAGGTTGGATACAGGAGTGAGGACTCACTCACCGACTGTTAGACGAACCGTTCATGATGATCGAGCAGTTCGCGATGAGCGGAATGTTCGTGACGGATGGGCCGTTCGTGATGATCGGATAACTCATGAAGATCGTGTTGTTCGAGTTCGTGATCGTAATGCAGAAGATCACTCGACTCATATTGGTCAGGAATTGGCCAACATCAATAAAAAAAAACTAGGGCAGTTGGCTAGGGGAAGGATAACCGAGGATATTTATTTAGTTATTCGAAAGACCCCCTTTGCTGAGCCAATTGCGAGATATCAGTTTCCCCACAGCTTCCGTTTGCCTACCTTTTCTACATTTGATGGCTCCGAAGATCCTACAGCCCACATCGGCTATTATCAACAGACCATGGCAGTTGCAGGTAATTCTGATGAAATTCTCTGCAGGGTTTTTGGTTCATCTTTAACCGGAGCAGCACAAAAAGTGGTTTTCGAACCTCCCATCTGGAAGGATTGTAAACTTTGATGAGTTGGCACGCAAATTCATAGGGCGATTCCAGAGTGGAATCCAGGTCAAGAAGACAGAAGAAACCTTGTTTACCATCAGACAAGGAAAGAGCGAATCGATCAGAGAGTATCAGAAAAGATTCAACAGAGTAACGATGGAGATAGAGAATTTGGATGAGCAAGTAGCTAAAACTGCTCTATTCACTGGACTCACTAACCGAAGACTCCTGGAGTTATTACTACAGGATATGCCTACAACTTATGCTGAGTTGGTACAGAGATGCCAAAAGCAGGCTGAAGTCATGGAGATCTTAGATGCGTGCCAGGGAGACAACAAAGCCTCCACTAAGGAACAGAAGGCTCCTGAGCAAAAGCAGAAGCCCAAGAAGATGTTCGCGATCGGGTTGGAAAACCTCAGGCTTGGCGGCAGAGATCTCCGGGTAAAAGTGAGTATACTCCATTGAATGCTCCTCGAGCTGATATTCTAAATATCATCAAAAGGCGAAATATTTTGAAGTGGCCATCCAAAATTCCTTTGAAGCCTGGAGAGCAGCAGGATCGAGAAAAATATTGCTGATTCCACAAGGATTATGGTCATTACACTAATGACTGTCGTCATCTAAAAGCAGATATTGAGAGATTAATATCTCAGGGACATTTGTCCAATTTTGTTAGTAGAAGAAGGGAGGAGCCACGTGAGCCACGCGAGGCTGCCCCTAAAAGGAATTGTTCAGTTAGTTCAAAATGATCGAAGGAGGCTCTGAAATCTAAGAAAGGCAAGAAGGTGATTGGTGCTACTCGATCACCGATCCTTACAATTTTTGGAGGTCCAGAACCCGAATCACTCCGGAGGTTAAAGACAAAATCTAAATTTGTCGGAATCGGAGAGACGCAGAAGCGGAAGAGGCCAAATGGTGAAGATTCTATCACCTTTGGCGAGGAGGATGAAAGAGGCGTTTGTCTACCTCACGATGATGCCATAGTCATCAAGGTAGAGATTGCGCGCCGAGAAGTGCATAGAGTTTTAGTTGATACAGGGTATGCAGCTGACCTAATTTCTTATGAAGTGTATCAAAAGCTGAGGGTGGATGAGGACTTGATGGAGCCATCATCCACGCATTTATATGGCTTTGCAGGATCATCTGCAGTAGCGGAAGGATCTGTCCAGTTGGACTTATCTATTGGAAGTTTTCCAAAGGAGGCGATCGTCTGAATCAATTTTTTTGTAATTCGGGAACTTCCAGCTTATAATGTTATCCTCGGACGACCATCTTTGTCCAAGATAGGTGCTATTGTTTCGACGAAACACCTGAAGATAAAATTCCCCGATGACATAGGAATTGGTCAAGTTTCCTCTGACCAAAGGATCTCTAGGCAATGTTACGTTGCCTATTTAAAAGACAAGGAAGGCCCGAGGAAGGTGACTACCATACCTATAGAAGTTCGAGATGATCGAGAAGAGCAGAAATGCAAAGGCCTGAGCCAGTGGAAAAGCTGGAGCAAATCCAACTATGTACCGAGGATGAGAAAAAGATTACTTATATCGGGTTTGAGCAGCTAGAGGAATTCAAGGAGGAGTTGAGGTTTTTTCTTCAACAAAATAGTGATGTATTCGCATGGTCTGCCAAAGACATGCCAGGAATTGATCGAGCTGTCGTAGAGCATAAGCTCTGGATAGATCCTAAGGTGAAACCAGTTATCCAAAAAAGGAGAAATTTCTCCATTGAAAAATACGAGGCCGTTCGGGGTGAAGTTGAAAAACTGAAGAATTCTGGTTTCATAGAACCAATTGAATGCCCAACTTGGTTAGCCAACGTGGTAATGGTCAAAAAGGCGAATGGGAAGTGGAGGATGTGTACAGACTACACAGACCTCAATAGGCTTGCCCTAAAGATCCAGGAATGCCCTCAATGATCCCTTCCTCTCCCATAGAGGCTTTCACCCGCACTATCCATTGCCTCAGATTGATCTCTTGATAGATGCGACTGCAGGTTATGAAACTCTAAGTTTCACGGATGCCTACTCAGGGTATAATCAGATCCTTATGAATAAGGAAGATGAGAAGTTCACGACTTTCATGACTGATCGTGAAAGCTACTATTACAAAGTCATGCCATTTGGCTTGAAAAATGCAGGAGCTACATATCAGAGGGCCGTCAACAAGATTTTCAAGGATTTAATCGGGAAGAATGTTGAAGCTTATGTTGATGACATGCTAGTAAAGAGCTTTACAAGAGCAAAACATATTGCAGATTTAACTGAGGTATTTTCGATCGCTGAAAGTATCAAATGAAGCTGAATCCAGAAAAGTGCGCCTTTGGAGTTTCTTCAGGAAAATTTTTGGGCTTCATGGTGTCACGAGGGGGTATTGAGGCTAATCCTGGCCAAATACAAGCTCTAATTGACATGGAAGCTCCCAAAATTGTTCGTGATGTGCAGTGTTTAACAGGGAGAATTGCCGCTTTGAATCGTTTCATCTCCAAGTCTAGAGAGAAATGTTTACCATTCTTCAAGGCACTCAAATATTGGAGAGGCAGCAAGGAAGCGAACTGGACTGAAGAGTGCCAGAAAGATTTCGAGGAGTTAAAGAGGCACTGGGACAACCACCACTTTTGTCCCGACCAGAGAAGGGGGAAATCTTACAGCTATATCTAGCGGCGTCCCTTTCAGCGGTCAGTGCAGTACTTGTTCTTGAAAAAGATAAGAAGCAGTGGCCAATTTACTATGTGAGTCACGTATTACTTGATGCGGAGACACGATATTCGCAAATTGAGTAGCAGGCTTTGGCTCTCATGACAGCCGCCAGGAAGCTAAGGCCATACTTTCAGGCTCATCCAATAGAGGTATTTACGACTTTCCCTCTTAGTAAAGTTCTTAATAAACCTGATTTGTCTGGAAGGATGGTAGCCTGGTCGGTCGAACTCAGTGTGTTCCAAGTGAGTTTTAAGCCCAGAACAACAATCAAAGCTCAAGCGTTAGCTGATTTTGTAGTAGAAACTACTGCACCGGTGGAGACCACTATTGAAGATCCCATTATACCAACCATTTGGGAAGTATATGTGGATGGCTCGAGTAATAAGGATGGGAGCGGAGCTGGAATTCTATTGAAAAGTCCAGCATGATTTATCATTCGATATGCTTTGAGATTTGCATTCGAAGCTAGTAATAACGAAGCAGAATATGAAGCCCTGATAGCTGGACTTCGGTTGTCAAAAGCATTGTCCATTGCAGATGTTACTATTTATAGTGACTCTCAACTTATAGTCAACTAAGTCCAGGGGGAGTATGGTATTAAAGAACCTCGCTTGCAGAAATATCAAGAGATTGTGCAAGCATTTCAAAAGCAATTTCAGAATTTGAAGATATCTCAGATTCCAAGGACTGAAAATATAGTGGCAGATGAGCTATCCCGATTAGCCAATGCCAAAGAAAAAAATCTAGACCCTTCGGTCTACATTGAAGAGATAACATTTCCAAGTTATCATGAGAAAGAAATTTCCTATATTGAAGCAGAGCATTGCTGGATGGATTTGATAGTTTAATATCTGAGAGATGACAAACTACCTGAGGATCCGAAAGAGGCAAGATTGATCAAGATACGATCAGCAAGATTTGTCATTCAGAATGGAAGACTATACAAAAGATCTTATTCTGGACCCCTTCTGAGATGTTTAGGTCCCAAAGGAGCGAACTCAGCTTTGGCTGAAGTTCATGAAGGAATTTGTGGAGCTCACATGGGTGGACGAGCCCTGGCACACAAAATTTTAAGACTTGGTTTATATTGGCCTAAGATCCAAGAGGCTGCTATGGAGTATGTTCGTCGATGTAGCAATTGTCAAATTCATGCTACAGTATCGAAGCGCCCAGCGGAAACCATGACTTCAATTCTAGATCCCATCCCCTTTGTGATGTGGGGAATTGATATCATGGGCAAATTCGCCAAGGCATCAGGCGGACGGGAATATCTGATAGTAGCAATTGATTACTTCACAAAATGGGTTGAAGCCAGTGCCCTGGCAACAATCACTGAGAAAAAAGTGGAGAAATTTGTGCTTGAGTCAATCATATATTGCTTTGGGATTCCAAAGATTATCTGGCACCCAGTTCGACTGTCCACAATTCGAGCAATTTTGTGGAACATATATGATCGAGCATCGTATGTCCTCAGTGGCATACCCCCTGAGCAATGGACAAGTAGAGGTTACTAACCGAACGCTGCTTGAGGGGATAAAGAGAAGACTTGAGGCTGACAAGGCCTTATGGGTCGAAGAACTGCATAATGTACTATGGGCTTATCGAACTACGGTTCGAACACCCACAGGAGAAACTCCATTCAGGTTGGCATATGGGTCCGAAGCGTTGGCATCTGTGGAGATAATGGCGGGAACATTACGGGACAGAGAGTTTGAAGAAAAAGCGAACGATCAAGGACTGCTTGATAGTCTTGATTTGTTGGACGAAGTTCGGGCAAAGGCAATAGCACGAACTTAACATTATCAAAGAAGGATAGCGTCACATTATAATGCCTGAGTAAAGAATCGTCGGTACTTAGTGGGAGATTTGGTATTGAGAAATACCTTAGCTTCAGATCCACGCCACCAAAGAAAACTGGACCCTTCCTGGGAAGGACCTTATATGGTTGTAAAACCAGTCGGTTCAGGAGCTTACAAGCTGAAGAACGTCAACACCCAGAAAGAGTTGGATCGTTCGTGGAATGCCAGACATCTCAAAAAATTTTATCCTTGATGATGATTTCAATTTTGTTCGTGATGTAACCATTTTCAACTCAATCAATGCAATTATTAGCTTTCAACAAATTATCTTTTGATTGGGGGGCATCATACACCACAAGATCCAACTACAAGGCATCGGTTTGAAACCCGAGTAAGTTCCTTCAAGACTTATTGAATTTTTGAAATATCTTTAAGTTAAGGCATCTGTTTAAAACCCGAGTGAGTTCCTTCTACAAGTCATCGGTTTAAAACCCGAGTGAGTTCCTTCTCAGACTTATTGAATTTCTCCGAAAATCCTTAAGTAAAGGCATCGGTTTAAATCCCGAGTGAGTTCCTTCTACAAGGCATCGGTTTAAAACCTAAGTGAGTTCCTTCTCAGACTTATTGTATTTCTCCGGAAATCCTTAAGTAAAGGCATCGGCTTAAAACCCGAGTGAGTTCCTTCTACAAGGCATCGGTTTAAAACCTGAGTGAGCTCCTTCTACAAGGCATCGGTTTAAAACCCAAGTGAGTTCCTTTTCAAACTTATTGTATTTCTCCAGAAATCTTTAAGTAAAGGTACTATGACTGGCAAAGTTCAAAATGAAGTTAATTGCTTATTTCTTCAAAAGACCGAATGTCACGCCCTCCCAGCCGGTACCCTATCTGGCATACCCGAGAGTGTGATCCACAGCCCGAAGATCAGGTATCGAGTGATCAACCTCCCACATAAACAATAACCTAATCATGAACAATCATAATAAAAGTGCGGAAGATAAATCATAGGTCCAATAAGGAAGAATGAATCATAAATGAATCAGAATAATAGATATAATCAGAGTGTCAAACAGATAAGTAAAGTGAGGCAAAAATCCCACTCTACAACCAGCGGAAAAGTAGCTCTAAAAGAATAAACTAGACAAAATCTAATCCCAATAGCAAGTACAATGGGTAACTAAATTGTTCTCCACTTTATAGACAACATCCTTATAAGTGTAAATCTCATAAATGGCACAAGGACGCTTCCACTCAATGGTCGGACTAAGCATCGTACGGAGCATAACCACTCGCGGAATCTTCAGAGTAATTGTGGTAACCGCAATCACCTTCCTGGAGATATGCCTCTTCGCCTTGCGCTTCTTCATAGGGACCGTCATAGTACTCAGTACCTGCAGAATAGTCTAACAACATTGTACAATAAAGGAATGAGTTTCAAAGAAACTCAGTAAGGCAGTTAAAATCCATAATAACATAAATGGCAGGATTCCAGAACAATCATAGATGCAATATGATATGAGACAAGCAATGAATGAATGAAACTAACTCTATGTATGCTGGTCTCTATTGGCAAACATGCTTTAAGTCATAACACCGTACTTCTTTAGGAAAGTCCACTCACATCCTCAACCATTTAAGATATCTTGGATTCTCTCACGGATCATTTCACCGGTCTTGAGCAGCCGATTGGTAATGGGTCCTTCATCCCTCAGGACAAACCATGGCAGGGGGTTAAGTCAACACACTCTCTCACAACCATTTGGTATAAATCTGGCGCATGTCAGGGTAAAACCTAGCCAAATGCATGTCTTCTACTTAGTTACATCAAGTCAGATCCAGATACTTCCATTCCTCGTCCCTGACGATCCTTTCCGGTATCCTTCACACTAGAGTCCTCATAGTCCCTGACTACGGACTCATCAACCCTATTGGTTATCAACATATGGTAAACGGGAAGCTCTCACGTCCTCTCACGGGTTGGTTACCGGTCTTAAGCGCCCGTCAGCCCAAGTCTAACCATATGCAACCCTACCAATAAATGGCCCCCACAATGTGATTCCTGTCCTCTCACGGGTTGGTTACCGGTCTTGAGCGCCCATGAATCCCCATTGCTACCACGGGTCGTTCGGTCTCAATACCCCTCCGATTAGGGTCGACATAACAGGACATCCTAGCCAAACACTACTAGACAATCCTAGATATGTCATCCAACAGTTTAGGAAGGTGTCCAGAGGGCATCTCCGGAAACATCCCATAATATTCCCGTAGTAGTCCAAGGACAGAAGTGTCAAAAGGACACCTCTCCTTTCCAAACCATACTTAAGCATACACATGCATCAATTCATATCATCACATATATGGTAACTTCATATATGGAAAGAAATCAATAATTACAATCACTTGTATATAATTGGTAAGTAAATCATACATGAGTCAATTTAATATGAATAAGTAATGCTACTGTAATCAAAGTTATGCAACAGTAGTATATCATTGTAAGAATCTAATTTAGGAAACATGTCAATGATATTCAAATATAGAAACTAGATTCATGCTATCTATGTAATTAAGGAAATAACCATCCTTACCTTTTATAACCCGCAAAGAAATCCTAAGAAATCAAGTAAGATCTTGGCAAACTTGAGAAGAAGGTCCTAAACAAGTGTATACAACATATTAGGAAAGATCCCTAACAGAAAAGATACCAAACATCCAAAACAGACCAAATCTGGAGTTGCTGTACTCATTGGTCGAGTGGATTGGTCGACTGGCCCAGTCGACCAATCAGTCAACCAATGCAGACAGTAGCCTTTAAAATCAGAGTTTTAAGATATGAAATCTGAATTTGGTGGTTCAAAAGGGTACTAATCAAGGGGTAAACTACATCAGTAGTATTCTAACATATAGGGGACTTCAAAACACCAATCCAAACAAGACATCAAGATCCAAATTAGGAAACAAAAAGTTACCATAATTAGATCAACCATGGATCTTGATGAATTCGAAATAGAAATCAAAGACAAGAACAATAGGAGGATGGATCATAGCTTCAGGTAAAGGTTTCATGAAAACATACTTAGATCTTCAAGGAACAAGGCTTAGAAGCATAAATCTAAATTAGGAAATAAAACCTACCATATATGTAACTACCATGCTTCATGAAGAACACATAGTATGGTAGAAGAGAACAACTAGAGATTGATAGATCATGGATCATGGAAAGAAAACACAGTAACTAACTACTAACATGATCAACATCGAAGATCCAAAGAGATCAGAATTCAAATCAGATGTTTAACAAGATTAGATCATGGTTTGATCATGATTCCTTCAAAAGCTTGCAATGATCATGGTTAAGATCATTGTTCTAGCCTCAAATCCTTAGGATGATCATGAGAACATGTTCAGAGATGTTTGCAACAGAGAATGCAGCATCTCTTCTACTGTCTCAACTCAAAAAGGAAAGAAAAACAAAGATGGAGGAGAAGAAGAGAGAGTAGACATACCTTTTGATGCAAAAAGAAGAATTTCGACGAAGATCCGTCAAGAAAACACCAAGGATGCAAGGGAGATGACTTGCAGAGGTCTTTGGTTCGTTCCAGAGAGTTTGGAGGCAGCAAATACGAAGTGGACTCGAGATTGGACTTAAATAGAGCAAGAACAACCTAATTGCCAAAGACAGCACTCATTGGTCGAGTGGATTGGTCGATGGCCCGATCGACCAATCGATCGACCAATGCTGACAGCAAGACCAAAACAGGGAATTGAAGGCCCAGATCAAATCCAATCCTAAAGGGGTTTTGCACACAAGTCAAATGACTTACCTAATAGGTAGAAATGCCTTCAAACCAAGATAGAGAGCACTCCAAGTCCATCAACTAATCAGATCTTCATCAGGATTCAGTTTCCATAAATAGAACTTCATCATCAACTTTCATGGATTCAAAGCCAGACACCAAGTCCACCACTGGGATGGCCCAAAGCTGACTTCTTACTTTACTCCGAGTCATCTGACCTACAAATAACAAGGTTTCCGGGTCAAGGTAAGGGCTGGGTTTTACATTCTCCCCCCCTTAAAGAAATTATTGAAAGCGTACCTGTGCTTCCAAAGAGGTAAGGAAACTTCTCCTTCATATCTTCTTCCTTCTCCCAAGAAGCTTCTTCAGGGGTATGGTTCTTCCACCGAATCTTCACCAAAGGGATGGTGCGATTCCGCAGCTGCTTGTCCTTCCTATCCAAGATTTCGGCCGGTTCTTCATCATAGGTCAAATCAGCACTAAGTCCTTCAGGTGCTTGCTGCAAAATGTGTTCCGGATTCTCTATGTATTTTCGGAGCATCGAAATGTGAAACACATTGTGAACACCAGCAAGAGGCGGAGGTAATGCTAATCGATACGCAACAGGTCCAACCTTTTCCAAAATCTCGAAAGGTCCAATGTAGCGAGGGCTAAGCTTTCCCTTAACATTGAATCTCATCACACCCTTCATTGGTGAAACCTTCAGAAAAACTTTCTCTCCAACTTGAAATTCCAAATCGGTCCTTCTCTTATCAGCATAAGATTTCTGTCTTGACTGGGCAGACTTAATCCTTTCTCTTATCATATCTACCATAGCACTCGTAGCTTCAATCATTTCAGGACCTAAGACTTTTCTTTCACACTGTCTCGATCCAAGTACAAAGGTGTCCTACAAGTACTGCCATACAAAGCCTTGAATGGAGCCATGCCTATTGTTGCTTGATAACCTGTTGTTATAGGCAAACTCAACCAAAGCTAGGTGTTCATCCCAATTACCACCCATATCCACCACACAAGATCCGAGCATGTCTTCCAATGTCTGAATTGTCCGCTCGGATTGTCCATCGACTGTGGATGATGAGCTGTACTCAAGTTCAATTGGGTTCCCAAGGCCTTCTGCAAACTATTCCAAAACCTTGAGGTGAACCTAGGATCACGATCCGAAACAATACTCAAAGGCACACCATGCAGACGAACCACATTATCCACATAAAGCCTTGCTAGCTTATCCAGAGTATGAGTGATCTTCATAGGAATGAAGTGGGCTGATTTGGTCAACCTATCAACAATCACCCACACAAGTGTCATTGCCTTTACTTGTCCGAGGCAAGCTAGTCACAAAGTCCATGGAGATATCCTCCCACTTCCAACTAGGAATAGGGAGAGGCTGAAGTAATCCAGATGGAGGTTGTCGAACGGCTTTCACACGTTGGCAAGTCTCACACTTGGCAACAAAATCATCAACATCCGCCTTTAGACCAATCCACCAAAAATGTTCCTTCAAGTCCTTGTACATCTTGGTGCTTCCCGGGTGTATAGTAAAGACTGACTGGTGTGCTTCCTTCAATATTTCTTTCTTAACTTCTTCATTTGCAGGCACGCACAGTCTTCCCCTAAACAACAAAGCACCATCCATAGATATACCAAAGTCGGGGTCCGACTCAGGATTCGAAGAAATCTTCTCAACTTTGATCAAAAGCTCTTGATCAGAACTCTGCAGAGCAACAATCTTATCTCTAAGACCAGATCTTGCCGTCATGGCAGAAAGAATAAAATCAGAATTTTCAGGGACGATTTTCAAGTCAAAACTCTCAATAGAAGACCACAATGGTAAACTCAAAGCATTCAAATCCAAAGTCTTCTTCTGGTTCTTCCTACTAAGAGCATCAGCAACAACGTTTGCTTTCCCAGGGTGATATCTTGAATATCACAATCATAATCAGAGACTAGTTCCAACCATCTCCTTTGTCTCATGTTCAACTCCTTTTGGGTAAAGAAGTATTTCAAACTCTTATGATCCGTGAAAATAGCAATCTTCTCACCATAAAGGTAGTGTCTCCAAATCTTCAAAGCAAAGACAACGGCGGCAAGTTCTAGATCGTGAGTGGGGTAATTCCGCTCATAATCCTTCAATTGCCGAGAAGCATAGGCTATGACCTTGCCATGTTGCATCAGTACACAACCCAAACCAATCTTTGACGCATCGGTATAAACTGTCATACCACCGGAACTATCAGGTATAGTCAAAACCGGGGCACTTGTCAATCTATCTTTCAACTCTTGGAAATTCTTCTCACAAGCGTCAGACCAAACAAACTTCTCTTCTTTCCTGGTCAACTTAGTCATAGGAGCAGCCAACCGAGAAAAGTTCTCAATAAACCTTCGGTAGTAACCCGCCAATCCAAGAAAACTTCTTATTTCCGTTACTGACTTCGGTCTCTCCCAATCAGCCACAGCTTGGACCTTTTCAGGATCGACACGAATGCCTTCGGCTGAAACTACATGACCAAGGAATACCACTCTCTTAAGCCAGAAATCACACTTGCTAAACTTAGCAAACAACTTCTTTTCTCGCAACCTTTGCAAAGTGAAACTTAGATGACTCGCATGCTCTTCTTCTCTCTTCGAATAGATCAAGATGTCATCAATGAAAACAATCACAAACTTATCAAGCACATCATGAAATACTCGGTTCATGAGGTCCATGAACACCGCAGGAGCATTGGTCAATCCGAAGGGCATGACTCTAAACTCGTAGTGACCATACCGCGTTCGGAAAGCTGTCTTGAAGATATCACTAGACTTCACTTTCAATTGGTGATATCCGGACCTTAAGTCAATCTTTGAGAACACAACTGCACCCTTCAACTGATCGAAGAGATCATCAATTCTGGGCAGCGGATATCTATTCTTGATAGTCAACTTATTCAACTCACGGTAGTCGATGCACAAGCGCATACTACCGTCTTTCTTCTTGACGAACAAGACCGGAGCTCCCCAAGGTGACACACTAGGCTGTACGAAACCTCTATCAATGAGCTCATTCAACTGATTTTGCAACTCTTTCAACTCAGTAGGAGCCATCCTATACGGAGCTTTAGATACCGGAGCGGCACCGGGGACAAGATCAATAGAAAATTCGACATCCCTCGTCCGGAGGCACTCCCGATAGATCATCGTGGAAGACATCAACAAAGTCGCAGACAACTCGACTTCATCGACTCTTTTCTCCACTATACCCTTGCCTTCGGATGAAGCATCATCCACTAGGGCATAGACTTGCATCGGGCAGTGAAAGCACCTTCTTACAAACCCTTCTCTTTTCACCCTGAAATTCAAAGACCGGACTTCCACAAATATGGAACTGAATCTTCCTTGAGGAACAAAGGAACACAGCTTTGTGGGCTGTCAACCAATCAATTCCCAAAATAACATCGAAGTCCTTCATGTCAAGAATCACAAAATTGGCTTCCAAGTTCTTCTCACCAATCAACACAGGACATTTAGATAATCCCTTATCTAGTTTCACAACAGACCAGTGAGGTGTACTAATCAATAAACAACTAGACAACTTCTCGGGGATTAGGTTAGTCTTCTTGATGAATGCGAGATGACATGAACGAATGAGATGCACCCGTATCAAATAAGACAAATGCAGAAATATAAGCAACTAACAATGTACCCGTAATCACTTCATGGCTTGGATCCTGCTCAAGACCGGAAATACTGAAAACTCTACCGGAGGGAGGAGCAGGAGCACTCTTCACCATGGGGCAGGCTGCTGGGCAGGCCGCTTCGGACAGCACGAGCAAAATGACCAGCTTGCTTGCAGAGAAGCAAACAGATTGCTGGATCCAACAGGGGTGGCTGCAACAAAGGGCTTCGAACAAAAGGCCTTGCACTTGCACTTGCACTTGCACTTGCTGGTGGTCGGTTTCCGCCATACTTTGTCTAAACCGGCCGGGCTGCTGAAAACCCGTGTTCGACCTACACTCTTAGCCCGAAAGGTAGGAGTGGGGTAGGGTGTAGGTCTCACAAAACGACGGTCATTACGATCCACCAAACCAGAATTCCTTGATCGCCAAGGCTTTTGCACACGAGCACTTTCCTTCTCTGTTTCTTCCAACTTCTTCGAGTTCTCGCACCACTTGAGCATAGCTCACTATAGGCTGGACTGTGAGGTAAGCTTTAATGGTAGGGTGCAGTCCTTTGAAGAACTTCTTTGCTTTCGCGAGGTCATCCTTCGAGAATCTGGAGCAAAGAAATGAAGCTCCTCGAACTTCTGTTGGTACTCCAACACGAGACGAGAGATCCCCGAGTAAGAATCATGAACTCAGCTTCCTTCGCATCTTTTACCGCCTCGGAAAGTAATTCATAAAAAAAGCCTCTTTGAACAACTCCCAAGTTACAACTCCTGCATGCAAACCTTCCAAAACAGGCCGAGTGGAGATCCACCATGCATCAGCTTCTTGTTGCAACTTCTGTTCAAAGCAAACAAAATCTTCTCGAGCTTCCGAGCATTGCAGATGTCGGAAAGCCTTCTCCAACTCACGAAGCCACTTGTTGGGAAACAAGGGGTCCTTGGTAACTCCGGTGAAAGTGGGTACTTGCATTTTCGGAAAACTCTCCATCAAAGTAGTATGAGGAGTTCCAGCTAAACCTCCCGCATTCAGGACTGCGGCATGAGGATTCACATTAGCACCAGCCCGGGTCTCATTATGCAGAGTCATAAAACCCACCAACATCTGGTTGAACTGAGCTGCTTGCTGCTGCATCATATTGCCCATAATATTGGCAATATCTCGAAAACTTCCAACATTCGGGGCACCAGGTATCTCATGAGTACCCTGATCAACATTTGGTATCTCACCACCTCCATGAGGTATTTCACCACCTCCCTGAGGTATTTCACCACCACCATGACCACTGGATTCACCACGCCCACTTCTCGGAGTAACCATTCTCGCAAAACCGAGAACATCAAAATACCGAATTTCGAAGTTTCAACATAAACCACAAGTCCAAATGATTTGAAAACTTAAATCATGCTCAAATACATCCATATAGTCATCAAATAATAATCCATAAGGCAAAAATTACATTTCCCAAAAATTCAACAGCAAAAGAGGTCTCTGTGACCATTGGTCGACTGACCCAGTCAACCAATGAGTCGACCAATGCAGACAGAATGCGAAAATTCGCATTATAAGCCTCACTTTTACATTCCAACCTCATTCTAACTTCTTCCAAAGGTGAGAGAGCTCTAGGGAAAGTCTCCAAGAGTTCTCACAAGTGTTCTTGAGGTGATTTAGTGCTTCAACCACAACACCACAACACACAATCTTCACAAACAAGGTAAATCTCTTATTCTTTCTTCCATTTTCATCTTCTCATGCTTGCATTTCAATAAAACCATGCTTTAGTTGTATCCAATGCTAGAAATCATGCTTAGGAATGCTTAGAAACATATTCCCTAGGTTTTAAACACAATGCCATGCATAGACAACAAGTTTTAACATAATGGTGTTCATCTCGCAAAGTTTTATACCGAAATCGATATCTTTAGAAAAATTCCGTTTTCTCTCAAACCGCTTGGAATTTTCGCACGAGATCAAATGCTACATGCTCAAGATGACATTGTAGATAGGTCCATACAATTTGATTTAATCAATTTCAACTTTTCAAAAATCCAATTTTGACCTAAATTGCAAAATCCCCAAATTTCCTTCTTGCTGAATTTTTCGCTTTAATCCAAGTTTCCGATCGATTTTCACCAAACAAACTTCATAGACATGAAATTCCAAGTATTGTGCACATGCTAGTATATTCAAATCAAATTTCCCCCAAATTTGAAATTTTCCGAAAAATTACGAAAATACCCTTTTGGCTCAAATCTTAAGATAGCACTAACTGGAATTGTCTCTTGTCTCTTTCACAGATACCCACTATGCAGAGGGGAGGGCGAGGACAAGGTAGGGGTCGTGGTCGCATTGTAGGGGCACTTAGGGGCAGAGGTCAGGTTCCTTCAGAGCCTAGACAGGAGGTTAGGAGACCAGACATGTTTGACACACCTCAGGCCGAGTTCCCGTACGAGGCCTACTTCGCCATCGCAATATCGAGATGGGACGTCTACTTCACTTACGCCAGCTCAGAGCCTTTAGGATTCGGCAGAGATTCGACACATTGCATTGGACTCATCTCTTCACCGAGGATCTACCGGTATACCCGGAACTAGTGAGGTTGTTCTTCAGCAACCTTACCTACACAGAGGAGGCTCGAGGCCAAGGACATCCACTCAGACTTGTCCTCAGAAGCAAGGTCTTCCGGACTCAGATTCGCTTCTCTACCCGGACACTGGCTGAGATCTTGCAGGTTCCTTACTATCCACAGCAGTGTGTGTGGATACCTGCAGGAGCAGATGTACGAGAGGATGGAGTCACGACAGGATAGGATAGAGCATCAGGTGACTCGGCTAGCGGAGGAGTTCGAGCATACGAGAGATCGAGAGAAGATCACCTAGATAGACTGTACCTTAGGATTTCCATTTATGCATTTCAGATGTAATCGTTGTAAAAACTTTTGAAATTAATGAAGTTCATTTTGTTTCCCTTTAATTATTGTATATTATGCACCTTTCTTTTCCTTGCATTAGTGACATTTGTTCAAGTATAATTATGGTATGTTATTTGGAAATGTTCTGTTATGCCTCAAAGGTCAAGTTTCTAATTCAGTGTTTTATTATTCACTTCTAAGAGTAGAAGAGTCATTTCAGATCAATGACTCAGGAATGTTCAGTTATTGTCTTTTGTAGTTAGGATCTCCTCGAACCTTGGGCTCTGATACCAATCTGTCACGCCCTCCCAGCCGGTACCCTATCTGGCATACCCGAGAGTGTGATCCACAGCCCGAAGATCAGGTATCGAGTGATCAACCTCCCACATAAACAATAACCTAATCATGAACAATCATAATAAAAGTGCGGAAGATAAATCATAGGTCCAATAAGGAAGAATGAATCATAAATGAATCAGAATAATAGATATAATCAGAGTGTCAAACAGATAAGTAAAGTGAGGCAAAAATCCCACTCTACAACCAGCGGAAAAATAGCTCTAAAAGAATAAACTAGACAAAATCTAATCCCAATAGCAAGTACAATGGGTAACTAAATTGTTCTCCACTTTATAGACAACATCCTTATAAGTGTAAATCTCATAAATGGCACAAGGACGCTTCCACTCAATGGTCGGACTAAGCATCGTACGGAGCATAACCACTCGCGGAATCTTCGAGTAATTGTGGTAACCGCAATCACCTTCCCCGGAGATATGCCTCTTCGCCTTGCGCTTCTTCATAGGGACCGTCATAGTACTCAAGACTGCAGAATAGTCTAACAACATTGTACAATAAAGGAATGAGTTTCAAAGAAACTCAAGTAAGGCGATTAAAATCCATAATAACATAAATGGCAGGATTCCAGAACAATCATAGATGCAATATGATATGAGACAAGCAATGAATGAATGAAACTAACTCTATGTATGCTGGTCTCTATTGGCAAACATGCTTTAAGTCATAACACCGTACTTCTTTAGGAAAGTCCACTCACATCCTCAACCATTTAAGATATCTTGGATTCTCTCACGGATCATTTCACCGGTCTTGAGCAGCCGATTGGTAATGGGTCCTTCATCCCTCAGGACAAACCATGGCAGGGGGTTAAGTCAACACACTCTCTCACAACCATTTGGTATAAGTACTGGCGCATGTCAGGGTAAAACCTAGCCAAATGCATGTCTTCTACTTAGTTACATCAAGTCAGATCCAGATACTTCCATTCCTCGTCCCTGACGATCCTTTCCGGTATCCTTCACACTAGAGTCCTCATAGTCCCTGACTACGGACTCATCAACCCTATTGGTTATCCACATATGGTAAATGGGAAGCTCCCACGTCCTCTCACGGGTTGGTTACCGGTCTTAAGCGCCCGTCAGCCCAAGTCTAACCATATGCAACCCTACCAATAAATGGCCCCCACAATGTGATTCCTGTCCTCTCACGGGTTGGTTACCGGTCTTGAGCGCCCATGAATCCCCATTGCTACCACGGGTCGTTCGGTCTCAATACCCCTCCGATTAGGGTCTGACATAACAGGACATCCTAGATAAACACTACTAGACAATCCTAGATATGTCATCCAACAGTTTAGGAAGGTGTCCAGAGGGCATCTCCGGAAACATCCCATAATATTCCCGTAGTAGTCCAAGGACAGAAGTGTCAAAAGGACACCTCTCCTTTCCAAACCATACTTAAGCATACACATGCATCAATTCATATCATCACATATATGTTAACTTCATATATGGAAAGAAATCAATAATTACAATCACTTGTATATAATTGGTAAGTAAATCATACATGAGTCAATTTAATATGAATAAGTAATGCTACTGTAATCAAAGTTATGCAATAGTAGTATATCATTGTAAGAATCTAATTTAGGAAACATGTCAATGATATTCAAATATAGAAACTAGATTCATGCTATCTATGTAATTAAGGAAATAACCATCCTTACCTTTTATAACCCGCAAAGGAATCCTAAGAAATCAAGTAAGATCTTGGCAAACTTGAGAAGAAGGTCCTAAACAAGTGTATACAACATATTAGGAAAGATCCCTAACAGAAAAGATACCAAACATCCAAAACAGACCAAATCTGGAGTTGCTGTACTCATTGGTCGAGTGGATTGGTCGACTGGCCCAGTCGACCAATCAGTCGACCAATGCAGACAGTAGCCTTTAAAATCAGAGTTTTAAGATATGAAATCCGAATTTGGTGGTTCAAAAGGGTACTAATCAAGGGGTAAACTACATCAGTAGTATTCTAACATATAGGGGACTTCAAAACACCAATCCAAACAAGACATCAAGATCCAAATTAGGAAACAAAAAGTTACCATAATTAGATCAACCATGGATCTTGATGAATTCGAAGTAGAAATCAAAGACAAGAACAATAGGAGGATGGATCATAGCTTCAGGTAAAGGTTTCATGAAAACATACTTAGATCTTCAAGGAACAAGGCTTAGAAGCATAAATCTAAATTAGGAAATAAAACCTACCATATATGTAACTACCATGCTTCATGAAGAACACATAGTATGGTAGAAGAGAACAACTAGAGATTGATAGATCATGGATCATGGAAAGAAAACACAGTAACTAACTACTAACATGATCAACATCGAAGATCCAAAGAGATCAGAATTCAAATCAGATGTTTAACAAGATTAGATCATGGTTTGATTCTTGATTCCTTCAAAAGTTTGCAATGATCATGGTTAAGATCATTGTTCTAGCCTCAAATCCTTAGGATGATCATGAGAACATGTTCAGAGATGTTTGCAACAGAGAATGCAGCATCTCTTCTACTGTCTCAACTCAAAAAGGAAAGAAAAACAAAGATGGAGGAGAAGAAGAGAGAGTAGACATACCTTTTGATGCAAAAAGAAGAATTTCGACGAAGATCCGTCAAGAAAACACCAAGGATGCAAGGGAGATGACTTGCAGAGGTCTTTGGTTCGTTCCAGAGAGTTTGGAGGCAGCAAATACGAAGTGGACTCAAGATTGGACTTAAATAGAGCAAGAACAACCTAATTGCCAAAGACAGCACTCATTGGTCGAGTGGATTGGTCGACTGGCCCGATCGACCAATCGATCGACCAATGCTCGACAAAGAAGACCAAAACAGGGAATTGAAGGCCCAGATCAAATCCAATCCTAAAGGGGTTTTGCACACAAGTCAAATGACTTACCTAATAGGTAGAAATGCCTTCAAACCAAGATAGAGAGCACTCCAAGTCCATCAACTAATCAGATCTTCATCAGGATTCAGTTTCCATAAATAGAACTTCATCATCAACTTTCATGGATTCAAAGCCAGACACCAAGTCCACCACTGGGATGGCCCAAAGCTGACTTCTTACTTTACTCCGGGTCATCGGACCTACAAATAACAAGGTTTCCGGGTCAAGGTTTGGGCTAGGTTTTACACCGAAAGAGGCCAACCTTTATATCAAACATACATATGAGATTACAAGAGTTGGGATACAATCTTCAGTCGAAAAAAGAAAGTCATCATCGGTGATCATTAAGAAATCGTACAAGATCAGTACAGCTTTGCCAGAACAAACACAATAGTCAAGCAGCAGCATGGATTCAATAAAAAGAAGAGGAGAAACGGGGATTACAAAAGCAATTCAATATGTACAAAATCCTCTGCAATTTCATACTCTTTGTCCAGCTTGTCAAGAAGAAGTATGGTCCTCGACCAAACTTTCATTCAAGGCGAGCTCTTCATAATTGAATTCTTCCAGGGGAGAATAAACATGAGAATCTTCCAGGTAATGCATAATATCCGGATCAAAAGGCGAAGGATCAGTCTTATTTTTAGTCCAGTCAGGAGAAGGAAGACCCAGGTTGGTAAACACTTCAGAATGGCAAACAACATTGTAGGGAGTCGTATCAAAATGAGGATCTTTCTTTAGTATCGATTCCCATACTTCGTTCTCACCATCCCGATACGCCTGCAAGTTATAAGCATTCAGCATAACAACAAAGGGCTTACTGTGTAAATACTTGAAGATGCAGGCTCTGCGAACGTCAGCTGGAAGGGATTCGGGCAAAGGAATGACAGCTTGCCTTTGAGGTAATGCTTCAGATCCTTTGGCTCCTGACTATCCAACTTCTCGCTCCAGTTGCAGGATCTTCTCCCTGGCATCATCCAAGTCTGACCGAAGACGCTCGATGACCGAATTCTTTTCTCCTGCAACCTCCCAAGCTAGCTTCCTAAGGCGAGCAATTTAAGCATCCTTGGCTTCGGAATCTTTCCGAAGCCTGGAAACCTCATTCCTCAGTCTACTGAGCCTAGAGGATGCTTCCACTTGGTTGTGGAAGTTACCTGTAAGACTCCTGCAAACAACTCCCGAGTTAAATAGGAGCAGAAGAGTAACCTTCAGAATCAAAAGATAATGAAGAAAGACTTACATCACCATTGACTTCATAAAGTCCTCGTCTGGAAGTTTGGAAAGAACTGTGCTCTCAGAAGTCATTTGAGCAGCAGTACACCATTCCAACGCTTTGTCAAACTCGTTTGACACTAATTCAGGAGAAGGATGAGAAGGATGAGCTACATCAAGAGAAGGATGAGCTGCATCACTTGCCAACCGACGACGCTTCCAAGTGGCAAAATCCTCCAGCTCCAAAGAAGGAGAGGCAGAGGATGCCATACAAGCTCTGAGACCGCACCTTCATCAGACGCCAACATAGTTGCCTCAGATGTCCGAAGGGTCTCCTTCGGGGATGCATGAACGGTCTCTACAATAGGGGCATCAGCAACGGAGTGATCAAGATCTTCCTGGGAAGAACGAGCAATCAGGGGGGGGGGGGGGGGGGGGGGGGGGGGGGAGGGGGGGGGGGGGGGACACCCACACACCACCCCCCGCCGGCCCACACCCCCCCCCCCCCGGCCCAGGGGAAACTGCATCACTTGCCAACCGACGACGCTCCAAGTGGCACCTCCAGCTCCAAAGAAGGAGTGGCGGAGGATAGCCAAACAAGCTGGGAGACCGCGAAGATTCACGGGGCCAACATAGTTGCCTCGGATGTCGAAGGGCCCTTCGGGGATGCATGAACGGTCTCTACAGGGCTTAGAGGATATCAAGATCGATCCCGGGAAGAACGAGCAACCTCGCTGGCCGAACCACCGCCGTGGGACGGCTTGAAGATCCCAGGATTCACCAGATGAAACCACCTCGCTGGCCCTAACCACCGTCGACACTAGAACGATTTTCTTACAGGATTTCGCCCTAATAAAGTTCGGATCGATTCTGGGAGCCACTGTGTACACAGAAAAAGCCGTATCAGTACAAAAACCCAACAACACAAGAAACGAAGGAAAACCCTAGTTCTCTGGTCGATATGAACTACTCAGACTATCCATTAAGTAAACCCCAAGTATTACTAATGTGAAGTTTACTCAAGGGGAAGGAGAAGAGATTGGTGATAGCGAAAATCTCACTTGTTCAGAGGCTGATAGAGTTATTGTTGGAGTACGAGGAATACGGAAGCAAAGCAGGAGGACGGAATGTCGCTTTTGCAAATCTAACTTGTAGATAGCAGGATAGATGGAGAGTACCCTCGAAGGCTTTAAATAGCCTCAGGTATTAAGACAACAGTTGAGAGCCAAAGGTAACCAATGGCCCAGATCGAAAAAACGCTTCGAAATCCTCAACAAGCAAGATCAACGGTCAAAAGGAGGCCACGTGGAAATAGGCACCTGATATGAGAATACCTCCAACCGTCGCACTACCATTTAGATAATGGATGTATTATCAATTCATTGAAAACAGTGAATGGTATACCAAGGCAAGAAAACATTTTGACTTCATAGATAGCAGAAGGGAAACGTGTGGACTTTGCAATAAGTGAAGGAGTAAGGAAGAATAAAGGCTAAGGCATCTTTCCAAAACATCTCTTCATGATATCTTTACAAGATTATCATTCGTCGAGGAATGCGAAGTTAAGTGATAAGTTTTATCATTTATATTTTGATAATCAAGACAAGCTTTCGATAGGAGACGAGGAAGTATTAAGGCAAACAGGGAAGAAGTATCTATTCATTAACGAGGAGGATCAATCTTTACAACAACAAAAAAAAAAAAGAGGGTAACTCCCTAAGCCTCTTCCTCATTGTTGCCCAAGGAGTCCTGCATAGGAGAGCCTTTCTCAGGATCCTGAGAAGAGCCTTCCTCAGGATTGTCATTGTCAGAGTCCTCTTCAGCAACAACCTGTGACTCGGCCTGTGACCTTTCCTCTTTGAGTGGCGGTTCATCAGCAAGATATTCCTCGTATTTTGGGTCAGCTGGAAAAGGATCATCCTCTTCCCGAGCCCAGTCAGGGAGATCCATGTTTAACTTCCCGAAGACCTCTCTATGACACACCTCACGAAAGGGAGTTGTATTGAAGGAAGGGATGGATTCAAGAATTTTCTCCCAAACGTCATTTTGCCCCAAACGGTAAGCTTGGATGTTGAAGGCACCCAGCAGTTTGGAGAAAGGTACCCTGTTCAGGTACTTCCGAACACAATCCTTTTGAAGCTCCGGCTTGATATGCTCGGGCTTGCTAGGAACCGCCAGCTTCAAGTATTCTTCGTTCTCTGCGCACTTAAACTCAAGTCTGTCACCAAACAATGTGGCAGCTGCTTTTTGCTTCTTGGCCTCGCGCTCGGCAGCAACAGCGCGAGCCTTTGAAGAGTTGAGGGCCTTCTTTAGGGAGTTAATCTCCTCGTCATGCTCTGCAGCTCCTTAGCAGCTGCTGACAACCGGTCTATCTCAGAATTTGCCTTAGCCAAATTCTCTTCACAGGTCTGCAGTAAGGAGCCGTTGCGGCCAACCCGGCTCAATGCTTCCATGTGCTGATAAAAACTCAACACAGCATTCCTGGGGAAGAGGAGATTATCAGAAGAGGTCATAAGAGATTGTGAAAAAATGAAAAATCAGGAAGACCGGTACCTTGTGGACTAACTAACAAGGGCATCATCGTTCAGGGCTTCAAAATCCCAACGATCAGAAGGTAGAAGACTGAGGGAGCTCCATTCTGCAGCTTTCTCAGGGTCTTGTGTCACCCTATCAGTCTGCTTTAAGGTCCACTGAGGTGTGAAGACCTCCTTACAATCTTCGGAATTTTTGGATTTTTTATGGGAGGAAGCATCAACTATATCGTGCTTCCTTTTGGTTCGAGCGGAGGAGGAGACATTTGACCTCTCCACCATCGGTTTTTTCCCTTTACCCGAAGCGTCAACCATTGGCCTGATGTTCCTGATACCCTTGTAAGAAGGGTCAGGAGAGGGAACCGAAGCTTCTTGATCAGCAGTTAAGGCTTAGGGCGACCGTTGCTTAGCTGTCACAACTGCCCTAGCGGCCTTCGCCCACAGGTTCTCAGGGTTCATTATTGGAGGCACTACAAAGAAGAACAAGAATCAGAATTACGAAAAGACATATCACTTTTGTAAATTTGAGGGATGATGGTTAAGAAGCTCACAATGAGCCAAGCCCCAGTACTGAAGGATGGAGTTGTACTCCACCTCAAGACCATGTATCTCCTGATACCATGGAATGTACTCCACCTCAAGACCATGTATCTCCTAATACCATGGAATGGATTTGATCGTCTTGACTGCCGTCTCATCTTCTTTGGATAAAGGAAGGACCCGGTTACTTTCAGAATATGAAGTATATTGTTTCTAGACGATCGGGAAGTTGATCTGACTAAGGTGCATGACAGAAAAAGTATCGTTCGCGCCATCCTTTGTGGTTGGAAGGGCAAGTTCCTTTGGCAAGAATGTTGCCCCTCCAGTCAAGCTCAGTCTTATTACGCTTGGAGAGTACAACCCAGTTGGGAGGATAGGAGATAGAAAGAAGATGAAAGTGCACAAAAAGAGCAAGAGATGGCGTAACGCCAAGTTCAAAGCACAAACCCAAGAAGCCGATGATGAGACGCCAGCTATTGGGAAGGAGCATTCCAGGGCAAATGTCCCAGTGATTCAGAATGGCTGAGAACAAAGGATTGAAAAAAGGAAAGCGAACCCCACTTTCCAGTGCATCTATGTACAGGGAAAACTTGCTCGGAAGGGTCGAATCAACCCTCTCATCAGAATGGGGAGCCCTAATATGATAGGAGGAAGGAAAATCAAAACCCTGGATTGCCGAAAGGAGGATTTCCTCCCTGTAAGCGGAGGGAACAGAGCCAGGTCCGCCATTAGACCTGGAGGTTTGTTTTGGCTGCCTAGAAGACTCGACAGTCACCCTAGGAGTCTTGGAAGATCCAGACTCAAGAAGGGCGGAAGAAGTTTCGGCTTTTCTCTCTAAACTTTTATGGGAAACTTCAGCAAATTCGCGCCAGAGGACAGTTAGGGTTTTACTATCACTATCCGACTGTTCGGAAGGAAGGGAAGCAAAAGCTTCGTTACCACTACTATTACTGACGCTGGGTACCAGGGAAGAAGAAACCCTATTATCCTCCATAAATAGTTTCAGTAAGGTACAAAAAAAAAAAACTGGAGACAGGAAGTTTAAACTTTGAAAAAGGATCAGTAAACTTACTGATTCAGTGAAGCAAAGGCTTGAGAGCGAGAAGGCGCGAAGCAGACAACGAAGGTTCAAATTCTAGACAAGAAGAATGAAACCTACGAAGACAACGAACCGCTTTTAAGCACCCGCACAAGTGTTCGAGGACCTGAACGATCAAGATTGATTCAGCATCAACGGTCGAGATCTGAGGACGTTTTGAAAGTTTGAACTCATGAATTCAAAACAAGCGTTCGGAAACCGTCGCTTGGGTTACGTGAGCCACGATAGATCGACTGCAAAGAGACACATGGCATTGCCCTCACAACGCTCGAGGAAAAGTGACCACCGCATTAAATGTGATATGACATTTAGTGGGATACGCAGAGACTATTGCCTAACGAAGAACCCAGTTAAAAACCAAGCCCTCAGGATCGACCGAACGCTTGGTCTGGGGGGCTCGTGATACAAAGAAAATATGATTGAACCTGGTTCATACTCGGTTTGATCCTCGACCCCGATCGAGATGGAGGGAATCGACTCGCTTCCGAGCGAGCCGAGTCCAGAAGATAGCTTGCTGAGGAAGAAAACTAAATCAGCTACAGGCACGCCCTAATCCTACTTATGGATTAGGTTAATTACCCTAATGATGGCAGGCATAACTTGGCGACTGTCACTTATCATCATTAAAGGGATAATCATCGAATAACCTTGAGGTTATCTCAGGAGTCCTCTACTAGTTCAAACTAGTAGAAGTCTATCGCTCAACGGATCTAACTGTTAGGATCCAACGACTACCCGAAGAAGGCTCGAGTGCATCCAACGAAGGATATTCGAAGGTACACTCTATATAAACCTTACTTACCTACAAGGTGAGGGGGGACTCAGATCCACATACACTGGTAGACGTAAACTACCAGAGGCTTACGATCTAGATCACTTTCCCAATTTTTCATTCCTTAGCTCTGTGCCTCTAGCAGAGCCGTTTGTGATTAAGTTCATCAACTGACTTAGCCTTTGGAGGTGGACTCCCGACCCCAGCGGTCTGGCCACATCTGACACATTCGTTTTGCAGGTCATCGCAAGGAGATCTAAGGGCTGAGCCGATTTTGGACGCATCAAGGGTTGATGAGTCCGTAGTCAGGGACTATGAGGACTCTAGTGTGAAGGATACCGGAAAGGATCGCCAGGGGCGAGGAATGGACGTATCTGGATTTGACTTGATGTAACTGAGTAGGAGACTTGCATTTGGCTAGGCTTTGACCCTGACATGCGCCGGTACTTAGACCAATGGTGATGTGAGAGAGTGGTGACCTATACCCCCAGCCATGGAATGTCCCGAGGGATGCCGGACCCACTACCAAAAGGCGTTGTGTGATGAGACCTTCCTAAAGAAGTACGGTGTTATGACTTAAAGCATGTCTGCCAATAGAGACTAGCATACATAGAGTTAGAATCGTATTGCATCATGTGTTCATATCATATAGCATTTTACTTTGCTTTGAAATCCTGCTATATATGCTGATATGGATTAACTACCTTACTGAGTTTCTTTGAAACTCATTCCTTTTGTACAATGTTTTGTTAGACTAGTCTACAGGTTCTGAGTATCATGACTGCTCGTATGAAGAAGCACAAGGAGAAGAGGCATATCTTCAGGAAGGTGATTGCGGTTACGACAATTACACTGAAGATTCCGCGAGTGGTTATGCTGCGTATGATGCTTAGTCCGACCATAGAGTGGAAGCGCCCTTGTGCCATTTTTTGAGATTTATACTTATAGAGATGTTGTCTATAAGATTGAGAACAATTTAGTTACCTATTGTACCTACTATTGGGATTAGATTTCATTCTGTTTCTTTTCTTTTAGAACTACTATTCCGTTGGTTGTAGAGTGGGATTCCGCCTCACTTTACTTATTGATTTAGACACTCTGATTATCTTTCGTACTCTGATTATATACATGGTGTATTCTTTCCTTAATTGGATCTTTGGTTTATCTTTTGCACATTGATTATTATTGTTCATGATTATGTTATTGTCTATGTGGGAGGTCGATTACTCGATACTTGGTCTTCGGGGCTGTGGATCACACACTCGGGTATGCCAGGTAGGGTACCGGCTGGATGGATGTGACAGCATCTCTCCCGAACGCATCTCCTTAGTGTCCCGAACGTTATCTCCAGTTAAGGTACAAGTTAATATACGTGATAACTTATATCATTCATATATTATTCTTAAATATCTCTTGGGAATAGACAATTCCTTGGGTATGATATGAGGAAGTATTAAGGCAATCATTGGAAGAGTTTGGGAGAAGAAGACTAATTTCTATTTCATTAAGACTGTAGAGGGCCAACCCTTACAACAACAACAAAAAAAATACAAGGAGATGGTTTCCTATTGAGCTTCTTCATTGTCGGCCGAAGGATCTTTCTCCAGAGCAGGATTTTGAGGTTCTTCGGGAAGGGGTGGCGAATCAGCAAGAGACTCCTCGATGTTTGGGTCCACTGGAAGGGGATCCTCCTCTTTCAAAACCCTGTCAGGGAAAGGCAGCTTAAGTTTCCCAAAGATTTCCTTGTGACACACCTCCCGAAAGGGAGTTGTGTCGAAGGAAGGATTAGATTCAAGGATCTTTTCCCAAACATCCTTTTGCCCTGCTCGATAAGCTTGAAGGTTGAAGGAGCTCAACAAGTTATTAAAGGGAACGCTGTTCAGATATTTCCGATTGCAGTCCCTCCGAGGATCTACTCTAAGATGTTCGGGCTTGCTAGGAACTGCCATCTTCAGCAAGCGTTCGTTCTCCAGGGCCTTAAACTCGAGGCTCTCACCAAATGCAATAGCCTCATTTTTATGTTTTTTGGCCTCACGTTCGGCAGCGACAGCACGAATAGTTGATGAGTCAAGTTCTTTCCTCAAGGAAGTCATCTCCTCATCGTGCTTCTCCTTCAACTCTTCGGCTGCTTTCTTCAGCTGGTCCACTTCAGAATTGGCCTTCGCCAAATTCTCTTCGCAGGTCTACAGCAAGGAGCCATTACGACCAACTCGGCTCAATGCCTCCATGTGTTGATAGAAGCTCAACACAGCATTCCTGGAAGGACAGGGAGATTATCAGAAAATTTCAGGAGAGATTACAAAGCAAGTAGAAAAAGCTCAAGAAAAATAATACCTTATGGAATGACGAACGAGAACGTCATCCTCCAGGGTCTCAAAGGCCTGACGATCGGCAGGCATGAGGCCAAGAGAGCTCGATTCAGCATCCTTCTCAGGATCCTGCGTTGCCTGGTTTGTCCGCATCAATGTCCATTAAGGAATGAAGATCTCCTCAGAATCTTTTTTCTTCTTGGATTTCTTCGGGGAGGAAGCATCAGCTGAGTCGTGCTTCCTTTTGGTTCGAATGGGAGAAGGGATGTCTACCTCTTCCACCATTGGTTTTTTCCCTCTCTCCGAAGCCTCAACCACTGGCTTCAGATTTCTAATACCCTTGTAAGAAGGGTCTGGAGGTGGCACTGAAGCTACCTGTTCTGTAGTCAAGGCTCGAGGAGACCGTTGTTCTGCAGTCACAATAGCCTTGGCAGCTCTCACCCGAAGACTCTCGGGATCCATTCTTGGAGGCACTACAAAGAAAGACGAAAGTCAGAAAGTTGGTAAAAATTTGCAGTATATTCAAGAAAGTGAAACGTGGCAATTAGAATGCTCACGTTGAGCCAACCCCCAGTACTAGAGGATGGAGTTGTATTCCATCTCATATCCATGTATCTCTTGATACCATGGAACTGACTTGATCTTCCCGATAGCAGCTTTGTCTTCTTTGGATAATGGAAGGACCCGGTTACCCTCAGAATATGAAGTGTACTGCCTTCCAGCGGTCTGGAAGTTCAGATTTGATTGACGCGCTCGGCCAAAAAAATACCGTTTGAGCCACCTTATGTGATTGGAAGGGCAAGTTCCTTTGGCAAGAATGCTGCCCGTCCAGTCAAGCTCAACTTTGTTGCGCTTAGAAAGCACAACCCAGCTAGGAGGATGGGAAATAGAAAGAAAATGAAAATGTACAAAAAGAGGAAGAGAAGGTGTGATGCCAAGTTCAAAGCACAAGCCCAAGAAGCCGACGATGAGATGCCAGCTATTGGGAAGGAACATTCCAGGACAAATATCCCAGTGACTTAGAATGGCAAGAAAAAAAGAATTGAAGAAGGGAAAGCGAACTCCGCTTTCCAGTGTATCTATATACAGAGAGAATTCTCCCAGGAGGATCGAATCAACCCACTCATCAGGAGTGGGAGCCCTAAGTTGGTATGACGAAGGGAAGTCGAAACCCTGGATGGCTAAAGGAAGATTTTCCTCGTTATAGGAGGAAGCAACAGAATTAGGTCCACCGGTGGACCTAGTAGGATGTTTGGACTGCCCAGAAGATTCGGCGGTCACCTTTGGAGTTATGGATGGTCCAGACTTGAGAAGGACAGAAGAAGTCTCAGTTTTTTCTTCTACTTTTCTCTGTTGGCTAACTCTTGCGAAGTCACGCCAGAGAGCAGTTAGGGTTTTCTTGTCACTATCCAACTGCTCAGAGGAGACAGAAACAAAGGCCTCATCACCACTATTGCCTTTACCAGCGCTATGCACAGGGGAAACATTAGAAGAAACCCTACTGTCCTCCATTACTAAAAAGTTTGATTGTGGTTTCTAGAGAAAAAAGAAACCTAGAGACGAAAGTAAACTATGCAAAGGAGTCAGTAAACTTACTGAATCACTGAGGGAGAAAGCTCGAGAACGAGAGGATCGTGAAGGCGCGAAGAAGACGAAGAGGTTTCAAAATTCCAGACAAAGAGAATGAAACCTACGGAGACAACGAACTGCTTTTAAGCACCCACACGAGTGTTCGAGGACGTGTACAATCGAGATTAATTTAGCATCAACGATCGAGATTTGAAGACAATTTGAAAGTTTGAACTCACGAATCCAAAATAGGCGTTCAGAAACCGTCGTTTGATTGCGTGAGCAACAATAGTTTTGGCTGCAGAAGACGCGTGGCGTCACCCCCAAAAAAAAGTGAGAATACTCACAAACCTTGAGAAAAAAGCGACACAACCGCATTAAATAAGGTATGACATTTAATGGTTTGAGGATTATGCAAGACTATTGTTCAATGAAGAACCCAATAAAAACCAAGCCCTCGGGATCGACCGAACGCTTGGTCTGGGGGGCTCGTGATATGGAGAAAATATAACCGAACTTGGTTCATTCTTGGTTCGACCCTCTGCTCCGGTCGGACGAAGGGAATCGACTCGCTTCCAAGCGAGCCGGGTCCAGGAGGTAGCTTGCTAAGAAAGAAAAGTACTCAGCCACAAGCACGCCCTAATCCGATACATTCGGAGTAGGTTGATCAACCTAATGATGGCTAGCAGTTTCCGGCAGCTGTCACTCATCGCTATCATACGGATAACCACCAAATAACAATCAAGTTATTCTAGGAGTCATCTACTAGTCCAAACTAGTAGAAGTCTATCACTCAACGGATCTATCTGTTAAGATCCAACGACTACCCAAAAAAGGCTCAAATACATCCAACGATGGAAATTCAAAGGTACACTCTATATAAGACATCACCTACCCACAAGGTAGAAACGGACAAAAACACTCAGATGCTTACTATTTGAATCGTATTCTTGTTATTCATTCCCTAGCTCTGTGCTCTAGCAAAGCCGTTTGTGATTAAGTTCATCAACTGACTTAGCCTTCGGAGGTGGACTCCCGATCCCAGCGGTCGGGCCACATCTGATGCTTTATTTGCAGGTCATTCTCAGGAGATCTAAGGGCTGAGCAGATTTTGGACGCATCAAGACCAAATCAAATAATTTGTCCCATCAAATCTTACTGAAAGAGGATGAAGAGTGGGGTAATGTTAAGGGCCGGTGGGAGCACAGTAGTACCCTCGATAGTTGCCATGTTGAAAAAATTGTCTGCAGTTCTTCAGTCTTCACATTTTGAAAAAAAAACTAAAACGTCGCAGAATGAAATAGCCAAATCACCTAAAAAATGTTATAAATACCCCCTTTTTTTTTTTTTTTTTTTTTTTTTTGGGCTAATAGAACCAGAGAAAAAAAATCTGATCTGGTCTACTGGTTTTGGCTAATAGAACTAGAGACAAAAAAAGGAAAAATATGGTTCTGGTCTAGTCTATATTGGACAATTAACCAACAAACTAAACCAAACTAAACACCGAACCAAAAGTTGAACCCAACCAAATAAATCAATAACCAATCGATATCTTTGTGAAACCCGGCCTTAACCTTAACCCGGATACTCTTTCGTCTATAGGTCCGAAGACCCAAAGTAGAAGTGGAAGTCAACTATGGGCCATATCAGTAGAAGATATAGTGTTCAACTCCGAACCTATGGAGATTGAAGATGATGCCCCATATTTGAAGACAATGTTGGATATAGAAAAGAAACTACGCCTTGATGAAGAGAAGATTGGTTGATGACCTTAGAGCTTGTGGGATATGATTTAAAGCCATTTTTCCATGCTAGGTAAGTTATAGAATATGTGTTTAAAGTTTCGTTTGATTCCGAGTAGTGGAAGGCCCTGAAATCCCTGACTTTGACTTTGTTGTCTGCCTGGGTCAACTGCTTGGGTCGACTGGGCCAAGCTACCCAACCAATTGTCCCAGAGATGCTGAACTCGAGCAGAATCTTCTGTTTAGGTTATACTGCTATATATACCCCATGACTTCGTGATTTTAGTATCCCTAGCCTCCAAAACACTTAGAGAACGAAGGGAACTCATCTCCAAGCCTCCAAAAGTGTTGGAGAAGACCTAATCTTGCAATCTTGCTAGTTCTCTCTCTTGTTCTTCAATCAAAGGTTAGTATTCAATCTTTTGTGTTCTTGATTCATTCTTTCCATGATCACTCTCATCTCTGAACTGAGATTATGATGAAGATGCTACAACCTTGTAGTCATATCTTTACAATGTCTTTTCATTCTCTTATGCCATGTTCATCTTATTCATTCTTAATATGATTTTTTATGATTTCTTCTTAAACTATGATCATATTCCTATTTTGATTTATTCTAGCATTATAGATGCCTCTCCATGATTCTTTATACCTCTGATTTACTATGTTCTTGTACTAGAATGAGACATTATCATCTTTAGTTCATCTCTTTCATTCATATCATGTTTTCAATGAAAACCATGATTTTTACCAAAATAGAAACTATGATTTCAAATTAGTAAGTAATGGTTTTAATCGTTGTTTGATGTCTAAATTATGCATTTTAGTCTTAGACTAATGTGTTAGACATTCTCTCCAAGTTTCGTAGCATTCCGGATTGTATAGCATAGGTTTTGGATCAAGATTCTATTTTTGAATTCGGATTTGCTCTTGGGCAGACCTGGGTCGACTGACACAGTCAACCCATCCAATCAACCCGCAATGACAGAATTGGATTTCTTCGTCCGTTTCGATTCGATTGATGCTTATTCCTTTAGGACTACTTCCTAATGACTGTATGATGTTATTCTAGGGTTTATTTGCTAACTTTGGATTCATCCTCTTGTCCGTCCGGAATATATTCGAATCTATTTAAGGTAAGGAAAGTTGTTACCATATTAACATAGATTGCATAGATTTAGTTTCTAATTTGGGAACTACTTAGATTTGCTACTGTTATATTAGTTTCTATTATGATATGAGTGCTATAAGTACAGTAGGATCTTATTTCCTTATTTAATTTATGTACTTGATCATGTATGAATACTTATTCATGTATGTTGCTTATTCATTTAATCTTATCTTATTATACTCTTTCATATGATGAGATATCTGTCGTGGATGATATGACTAAATTATGATTGTGATTGTTTAGGTATGATTTGGGATTGGGAAATGTCCTTTTGACATTTCTGTCTTTGGACATCATTGGGGATAATATGGGATATTTCCAATGTTGCCCTTTGACACTTTCCCGGATTATTGGTTGTCATACCGAGGACTTGTCTAGCAGTGTTTGGCTAGGATATTCCATGTTATATCAGACCCGATTCGGAAGGGTATTGAGACCAAACGACCCGTGGTAGCAATGGGGATTTATGGGTGCTCAAGACCGGTAACCAAGCCGTGAGGGGGCATGAATCACATTGTGGGGGTCATTTATGGGTTGAGTTGCATATGGATACACTTGGGCTCATGGGCATTCAAGTCCGGTAACCAACCCGTGAGAAGACATGAGAGCATCCCGTTTACTATATGTGGATGACCTATAGGGTTGATGAGTCCGTATTTGAGAGAGTCGGATACGCTGACTCTAGTGTGAAGGATACCGAAAAGGATCCCGAGAGGGGAGGAATGGACATATTTGGATCTGAGTTGATGTAACTAAGTAGATGACTTGCATTGGGCTAGGCTTTACCCTGACATGCGCCAGTACTTAGACCAAATGGTGATGTGAGAGAGAGGTGACTTAACCCCCAGCCATGGATTGTCCGAGAGGGATGAAGGACCCTTTTCCAACCGAGGATGAGTGAATTGAGACCTACCCAAAGAAGTATGGTGCTATGACTTAAAGCATGTCTGCCTATAGAGACCAGCATACATAGAGTTAGATTCATACATGCATTGTCTGTCTCATATCATATCACATTATGTTATCGTGTTATTTGTGTTGCTATGGAATAACTTGCCTTACTGGGTTTCTTTTAAAACTCACTCCTTTTGTACAACATCTTTTGTTAGATTATTCTGCAAGCATTGATGACTATGAAGGCCAATATGAAGAAGCGCAAGATGAAGAAGCGTACCATACGCAAGGTGTTGGCAACTATGAAGATTACATTGAGGATTCCTCGAGTGGTCTTACTTGTTACCAAGATTAGCCCTACTATGGAGTGGGAGCGTCTGAGCGTGATTGATGAAGTCTATGTCTATGAAGACGTTCTTTATAAAGTAGAATAGACTCTAGCTTAGTTAGATTATATCTTACTTTCTTGTCTTTAGAACCAGTTGTAATTTCCTTTGACTTTCGATCTACATTCCGCTATAATCGTGGAGTGAGATTCCGCCTCACTCTACATTTTGATTTTATATATCTATTGGTATCATTTCTGCACTTTGATGATTATCTCGTTACTTTACTTCGATTTATTTGAATAATATTGTTAACCTTGATTTAGTCTTGTTCTTGATTATATTATTGTGAATGTAGGAGGTTGATTTACTTGATACTGGATCTTGTGGACTATGGATCACACACTTGGGTATGCCAGATAGGGTACCGGCTTGGTGGATGTGACAGAGTGGTATCAAATCCCGCAGTTCCAAGTAAAATCCTAACTACAGAAACAATGATAGAACATTCCTAAGTCATAAATCCAGAAGTGACTCAAGTATTCTTAGAATTGAATAATAGGACACTTGAATTAGAAACTTAAAAGTGAAGTATAATATATTTTGAATAATACACAAAAAGTATGATTTAACAAACATCACATAATGTAACAAAAGAAAATGCATAATATACAATAAGACGGTGAAACAAAAGTGAACTTCATTAATTTTAGGAAAGTTCTACAACAAGTTACATTTGAGACTATCTAGACTTCTGTCTCTACTCTCTCAGTACTCTAACATCCTCTACAACCTGAGTCAACTGTGACTCCATCCTCTCTTGCCTCAACTCTATCCTCTCTAGGATGGAAGTCATAGAACGCATTTCTGCACACAGCTCCGCAGTCTCTGGAATTGTGAGTGAAGGACCTCTGATCTCAAAATGTGATGATGTGGGGATCTCCTAATGACCCTAATCTGCCTCACGCATCTCAATGTCATCTCCAGCCTGGTCATCTGTATCTGGACCAACATCGTAGTCGCCACCATCCGACTCATCATCCTCCTCATCTGTCTCAAGACTATCCTCATCATCTAACCTCTCAGTCTGAGTAATATGCATCTGATGAATAGTCCTTGTCCCGATGTCATAGCCCCAGTAATCGTGTCTGCATCATTGTATCCTCCAGCCTTAGTCCGAAATGTAGGAAGATAAGTGTGAGTAGACATCCAAAGCAAAGGTTCCGTACTCCTGGAGACGTCACAACCTCTAGCATGACGTTCTGGATGATGAAGGAAGGATCAATCTCAAAACCCCGGAATATGCTGTAAATCAGTAGAGCGTCAATCACTGATACTCTCTCATGATGCCCGCCTTCGGGATGATGTTGCGGCCCACAATACGGCCGATGATTCTAGCCGAATCTGTCATCTGTGCACTAGTACATAGTGTATAGCACCCATCATCCTTCCAAAGCGTGATGAAAATCTCATGCAGCTCGTGTGGTAGTAGATAAGCATATATCTCTGCCCCAGTCTGAATCCATACACACTCATGAGGGTAGTGTGGTACCCGGAAGATCTCTTCCAGTGTGCTAGTAGAAAATTGAATCCGTGTCTCTCAAACTCGACTCTCTAGGATCAACTCGAATGGACCTCACCTCCGACCCTCCTCGACTAATGTAAGGTTGCTGAAGAACAACCTCACTAAGTCCAGATGGACTGGAAGATCCACAGTGAAAAGATGCCTCCACTCCATTGTATCGAATCTCTGACAGATCCGGAAAGTGCTAAGCTGTCATAGCCTGAGTACTCAACCATACTCAATGCGGCACCGCTCGAAGAAGACCTCATATAAGTACTCTGCTCAGGGTGTACTAAATAGGTCTCCTCGAATGACTACATCTCTTGGCTCCAAAAGTGGAACCTGACCTCTACCTCTGCCTCTGCCTCTCCTACCACCCATATGTCGTCTGCGAGGTGGCATGATGTCTATATAGCTGTAAAGAAGACAAAAGGAGACTTGACGTTAGTAGAATTACAAAATTCAGCATGAAGGGTATTTTCGTAATTTTTTTAAAATTTTTGATTTTGGTGAAATTTCAAATTGAGCATACTAGCATGTGCACGGTACTTAGAATAGTGTGTTAGCATGTTTTAATTGAGAAAAACATTTCAATTTGGTGGTTTAAAGGTCAAAATTCAGCAAGCATAGAAAGGGGGAAATTTCTCAATTTAGGTCAAAATGCGATTTTTGAAGTTTGGATTTGGCTCAATCAATTTACATACACATGTTCATCATATCATTGCAAGTATGTAGGAATTTATTTGAAGTCGAAACTCTTTGTGGTTTGAAAATGAGAGAAGATTTTCAAAAGAGGGTTTTCGATTGAGAAATCGTTAACAAGAGACCATGAAATCGATAGCAAGCGTTGTAAAGACATGGCATTGTGTTAAGATCACCTAGAACACGTTCCTATATGTTCCTAGACTTGATTCCTAGCATTTATAACAAGTAAATCATGATTATTGGAAGAATGCATATCAATTTGGAGTTGTTAAGCAAGGAAAAGAAGGAAATTTACCTTAGATGATGTTGCAAGAATGTTGGAGACTTGTTGTTGATGCTAAATGGCCTAGAATGACTCTAGAAGACCTTAGAGAACCTTTCCCTAGAGCTCTCCCATGAAGTCTTGTGTTTTGGAATGAGTATGAAATGAAAAATGTGATTTTTTAAGGTGTTTTTCGCGCACTGTATGTGTGGGTCGACTGCTTGGGTCGACTGGATCACTCGACCGAGCCAATCGACCCAAAGAGTAAAATTTTTGGAACTTTGGATAAATTTGGGGATTTTGATATATGGTTCATGAATGACTATTTGATGATTAAAGTGATGATTTTTAGCCTTATTTGGATATGCTAAGACTAAGGTTAAGTGATTATTGATGGTATATTGGAATTTCGGTGTTTTTCACTTGTTTCAATTTTTGCAGAATGGTTGTGCTAAGGAATCGCAATATTGGTTCTAATAGTACTGGAAATGAGGAAGAAGTGTTTAATGAAGATACTCCTAATGGTAGCATTGGTCAGCACACTCATGTGAATGGTGATAATACGACCGCTATACCTAATGCTCCGGAAGTGAATAGTTTTCGTGATATTGCCAATATCATGGGCAACATCATGCATCAGCAGTCGAATCAAGTTAACCAGTTGATGACGGGTTTCATGACACTACATAATGAGACTCGTACTGGTGTGAATGGAATTCCTCATACTACAGTCCCTAATGCGGAAAGGCTAGCTAGAATTCATACTCGTCTAATGGAAAGTTTTCTAAAGATGCAAGTGCCTTCTTTAACTAGTGTTACTAAGGACACCTTGTTCCCTAACAAGTGGCTGAGGGAATTAGAGAAAGCATTCTATCACCTGCAGTGCTCTAAGGCACAGAAGATCTTGTTTGCCTAACAGAAGCTTCAGCAAGAAGCCGATGCTTGGTGGACCTCCACTCGTCCTATCTTGGAAGCTTTGCATGTTGGTGGATTAACCTGGGAAATTTTCAAGGATGCTTTTTGTAAGAACTGTTTCCTTGAAGCAGTGACTGATGCTAAGGAAGCTGAGTTCATGGCCCTTATGCAAGGACCTTTGTCTGTGTTGGAGTACCAACAGAAGTTTGTAGAACTATTTTACTTTGCCCCAGGATTCGTGAGACCTGATCGTGTCAAGGCAAAGAAATTCTTCAAGGGATTGCGTCCTGCAATCAAGGCTTATCTTACTGTGATTTCGATTGAGAACTACGCTCAGGTAGTTCAAGTTTCAAGAAGATTGAAGAAACTGAGAAGAAAAATGCGTGTGTGCAAAGGACGTGGCAGCCAAGGAACACTGGTTTGGTTGACCGTACGGAGAGAAGGTTCACTAGACCTACACCATATCCTACTCCTAGTTTTCAGCCTAGAAGTGTAGGCCAAAATTCTAGTTTTGCACCGGCCGGACAGCAACGCCAATTCAGTGGGAACAGACCAATTGTGAATGTTCCAAATGCTAGGCCAGTGAGTGTGAACCCTAGACCTATGGGTCAGAAGCCTCCAGTGGTAGCACCTTCAGTTGGGCAGCCGGTTTGTTTCTTTTGTAAGCAGCCCGGTCATTTTGCGCGTACTTGTCCCAAGAAGCCTAATCAGCCCTATGTTCCTGTAGAGAAGAGTGTACCTGCCCCTGCGCCTTGAAAAGTGTTTAGTATATCTGGTACTGAACAAGATGCAAGCCATGAAGTTGTGACAGATACTTTGTTAATCGCTTCTGTTCCTGCATTTGTATTGTTTGATACGGGTGCATCTCATTCGTTCATCTCGTCTGCATTCGTTAGGAAGACTAACTTGTTACCTAAGAATTTGTCTAGTTGTTTAATGATTAGTACTCCTACTAGATCAGTTGTGAAGCTAGATAAAATGATAGAAGATTGTCCCATTTTGATTTGCGAGAAGAAATTGAAAGCCGATTTAGTGATTCTTGACATGAAAGACTTTGATGTTATTCTTGGAATTGATTGGTTGATAGCCCATAAGGCTGTAATTGTTTGTTCTTCAAGGAAAATTCAATTTCAGATTAGTAGTAATTCAGCCTTTGAGTTTCAAGGTGATAAAGGAAGAGTTAGCAAGAAGACTTTGACTGCTTTAATGCAAGTTTGTGCACTAATGGAAAGTGCTACAGCTGAAAGTGAAGTCAAGGAAGTGAAGAAGAAGCTTGAAGAAGTTGAAGTCGTTTGTGATTTTAAGGATGTCTTTCCGGATGATTTATCAGGATTGCCTCCGGATAGAGAGTTGGAATTTTCAATTGAATTAATTCCAGGAGCTGCTCCGGTATCTAAAGCTCCATATAGAATGGCGCCCACCGAGTTGAAAGAACTACAAGACCAGCTGAATGAACTCTCAGATAAAGGTTATATACAGCCTAGTGTATCGCCTTGGGGAGCCCCGCTTTTGTTTGTTAAGAAGAAAGATGGTAGTATGTGTATGTGCATTGATTACCGTGAGTTGAACAAATTGACCATCAAGAATAGGTATCCGCTACCTCGGATTGATGATCTTTTCGATCAGTTGAGAGGTGCAGCAGTGTTCTCGAAGATTGATTTGAGATCCGGATATCATCAATTGAAAGTGAAAGCTAGTGACATTTGTAAGACAGCTTTTAGGACAAGATATGGTCATTTTGAGTTTAGAGTCATGCCCTTCGGTTTGACTAATGCTCCTGCTGTGTTTATGGACTTGATGAATCAAGTATTTCATGATGTGATAGATAAGTTCGTTATTGTCTTTATCGATGACATTTTGATCTACTCAAGGAACGAAGAAGAGCATCGGAAGCATCTTGGTATTACTTTGCAAAGACTAAGAGAGAAGAAGTTGTATGCCAAGTTTAGTAAGTGTGATTTCTGGCTTCCAAGAGTGGTATTTCTTGATCATGTTGTTTCAGCCGAAGGTATTCATGTCGATCCCGACAAGGTTAAGACAGTTGCTGAGTGGGAAAGACCGAAGACTGTGTCAGAAATAAGAAGTTTCTTAGGTTTGGCTGGTTATTACAGGAGATTTATTGAGAACTTTTCTAAGTTGGCTGCTCCTATGACTAAGCTAACTAGGAAAGAGGAAAAGTTTGTTTGGTCTGACGCATGTGAGAAGAATTTTCAAGAATTGAAGGATAGATTGACAAGTGCCCCGGTTTTGACAATACCCGATAATTCCAGTGGTCTGACAGTCTATACCGATGCATCTAAGATTGGTTTAGGTTGTGTTTTAATGCAACATGGGAAGGTGATAGCTTATGCTTCAAGGCAATTGAAAGAATATGAGCGGAATTATCCCACTCATGATCTAGAACTTGCAACCGTTGTTTTTGCCCTAAAGATTTTGAGACATTACTTGTATGGTGAGAAGATTGCTATCTTCACAGATCATAAAAGCTTAAAGTACTTCTTTACCCAAAAGGAGTTAAATATGAGACAAAGAAGATGGTTGGAGTTAGTCTCTGATTATGACTGTGATATCCAATATCATCCTGGTAAAGCAAATGTTGTTGTGAATACTTTTAGTAGGAAAAGTAACAAAAAGGAACTAGATTTGAATGCTTTGAGCAAGTCGTTGTTGAAGTCAATTTCAGATTTTGAATTGGAAGTTGTCTCACAAAGTTCAGATGTTGTGCTTTCAGCCATGACAACAAGATCCACCCTTAGGGATCGAATTGTTGCCTTGCAAGATTCGGATCCGGAATTGAAAGAGAAAATAGAGAAGATTTCTTTAAATTCTGATTTGGACCCTAATTTTAGTATATCTATGGATGGTGCCTTATTGTTTAGAGGGAGACTTTGTGTGCCTACAGTTGAAGAAGTTAGAAAGGAAATTTTGAAGGAAGCACACCAGTCGATCTTTACCGTACATTTAGGAGGTACTAAAATGTATAAGGATTTGAAAGAACATTTTTGGTGGATTGGATTGAAGGCTGATGTAGAAGATTTTGTAGCTAAGTGTGAGACTTGTCAATGTGTTAAAGCTGTTCGACAACCCCCGTCTAGATTATTGCAGCCCCTACCCTTACCTGGTTGGAAATGGGAAAACATTACTATGGACTTCGTGACTAGCTTGCCTCAGACAAGTAGAGGTAATGACACTGTATGGGTAATTGTTGATAGGTTGACCAAATCAGCCCACTTTATTCCTATGAAGATCACTCATACTAAGGATAAGCTAGCTAGACTTTACGTGGACAATGTTGTTTGTCTGCACGGAGTGCCTGTGAGTATGGTGTCTAATTGTGACCTTAGGTTTACTTCAAGAATTTGGAATAGTTTGCAGAAAGCTTTGGGAACCCAATTGAATTTGAGTACTGCTGGACAGTCTGAGAGGACAATTCAGATTTTGGAAGATATGCTTAGATCTTGTGTTGTTGATATGAGTGGTAATTGGGATGAACATTTAGCTTTGGTTGAGTTTGCCTATAATAACAGTTGTCAGTCGACAATAGGCATGGCCCCATTTCAAACTTTATATGGAAACACTTGTAGGACACCTCTGTATTGGACCGAAATTGGAGAAAGGAAAGTGTTAGGTCTTGGTCCAGAAATGATTGAAGCTACAAGTGCAATGGTAGATATGATAAGAGAAAGGATTAAGACTACTCAGTCAAGGCAAAAATCTTATGCTGATAAAAGAAGGTCAGATTTGGAATTTCAAGTTGGCGAGAACATTTTTCTAAAGGTATCGCCTATGAAGGGTGTAATGAGGTTTAATGTAAAGGAAAGCTTAGTCCTCGTTACATTGGGCCTTATGAGATTCTTGAAAGGATTGGATCTGTTGCTTACCGTTTGGCCTTACCTCCATCACTTGCTGAGACTCATAATGTATTTCATGTTTCGATGCTTCGAAAGTATGTTGAGAACCCGGATCACATACAACAGCAAGAACCTGAAGGACTTTGCTCTGATCTATCTTATAAGGAAGAACCGAACAAAATCCTGGACGGCTAAAGGAAGATTTTCCTCCTTATAGGAGGAAGAAACAGAATTAGGTCCACCGGTGGACCTAGTAGGTTGTTTGGATTGCTCAGAAGATTCGGCGGTCACCTTTGGAGTTATGGATGGTCCAGACTCAAGAAGGACAAAAGAAGTCTCAGTTTTTTCTTCTACTTTTCTCTGTTGGCTAACTTCTGCGAAGTCACGCCAGAGAGCAGTTAGGGTTTTCCTGCCATTATCCGACTTCTCAGAGGAGACAGAAACAAAGGCCTCATCACCACTATCGCCTTTACCGGCGCTATGCACAGGGGAAACTTTAGAAGAAACCCTACTGTCCTCCATTACTGAAAAGTCTGATTGTGGTTTCTAGAGAAAAAAGAAGCCTAGAGACGAAAGTAAACTATGCAAAGGAGTTAGTAAACTTATTGAATCACTGAGGCAGAAAGCTCGAGAACGAGAGGATCGTGAAGGCGCGAAGACGACGAAGAGGTTTCAAAATTCCAGACAAGGAGAATGAAACCTATGGAGACAACGAACTGCTTTTAAGCACCCGCACGAGTGTTCGAGGACGTTTACGATCGAGATTAATTCAACATCAACGATCGAGATTTGGAGACAGTTTGAAAGTTTGAACTCACGAATCCAAAACAGGCGTTCAGAAACCATCGTTTGATTGCGTGAGCAACAATAGTTTCGACTGCAGAAAACGAGTGGCGTCACCCCCAAAAAAAGTGAGAATACTCACAAACCTTGAGAAAAAAGCGACACAATCGCATTAAATATGATATGACATTTAATGGGTTGAGGATTATGCAAGATTATTGTTCGACGAAGAACCCAGTTAAAAACCAAGCCCTCGGGATCAACCGAATGCTTGGTCTGGGGGGCTCGTGATATGGAAAAAATAGGACCAAACTTGGTTCATTCTTGGTTCGACCCTCGACTCCGGTCGGGACGAAGGGAATCGACTCGCTTCCAAGTGAGCCGGGTCCAGGAGGTAGCTTGCTGAGAAAGAAAAGTACTTAGCCACAAGCACGCCCTAATCCGATACGTTCGGAGTAGGTTGCTCAACCTAATGACGGCTAGCAGTTTCCGGCAGCTGTCACTCATCGCTATCATATGGATAACCACCAAATAACAATCAGGTTATCCTAGGAGTCATCTACTAGTCCAAACTAGTAGAAGTCTATCACTCAACGGATCTATTTGTTGAGATCCAACGACTACCCAAAAAAGGCTCAAATACATCCAACGATGGAAATTCAAAGGTACACTCTATATAAGACATCACCTACCCACAAGGTAGGAACGGACAAAAACACTCAGATGCTTACTATTCTGAATCGTATTCTTGTTATTCATTCCCTAGCTCTATGCTCTAGCAGAGCCGTTTGTGATTTAGTTCATCAACTGACTTAGCCTTCGGAGGTGGACTCCTGATCCCAGCAGTCGGGCCACATCTAACGCTTTATTTTGCAGGTCATTATCAGGAGATCTAAGGGCTAAGCAGATTTTGGACGCATCAGGACCAAATCAAATAATTTGTCCCATCAAATCTTAACGAAAGAGGATGAAGAGTGGGGTAATGTTCAGGGCCAGTGGGACCAGTAGTACCCTCGATAGTTGCCATGTTGAAAAAATTGTCTATAGTTCTTCACTCTTCACCTTTTGAAAAAAAAACTAAAACGTCGCAGAATGAAATAGCCAAATCACCTAAAAAAATGTTATAAATACCCCCTCTTTCTTTTTTTTTTTTTGGGCTAATAGAACCAGAAAAAAAAAAATCTTGTTTGGTCTACTGGTTTTTGGCTAATAGAACCAGAGACAAAAAAAACGAAAAATATGGTTCTGGTCTAGTCTATATTGGACAATGAACCAACAAACTGAACAAAACTAAACACCGAACTAAAAGTTGAACCCAACCAAATAAATCAATAACCAATCGATATCTTTGTGAAACCCGGCCCTAACCTTAACCCGGATACTCTTTTGTCTGTAGGTTCGAAGACCTGAAGTAGAAGTGGAAGTCAACTATGGGCCATATCAGTAGAAGATATAGTGTTCGACTCCGAACCTATGGAGATTGAAGATGATGCCCCATATTTGAAGACAGTGTTGGATATAGAAAAGAGACTACGCCTTGATGAAGAGAAGATTGGTTGATGACCTTAGAGCTTGGTGGGATATGATTTAAAGCCATTTTTCCATGCTAGGTAAGTTATAGAATATGTGTTTAAAGTTTCATTTGATTCCGAGTAGTGGAAGGCCCTGAAATCCCTGACTTTGACTTTGCTGTCTGCCTTGGTCGACTGCTTGGGTCGACTGGGCCAGGCTACCCAGCCAATCGACCCAGAGATGCTGAACTCGAGCAGAATCTTCTGTTTAGGTTATATTGCTATATATACCCCATGACTTCGTGATTTTAGTATCCCTAGCCTCCAAAACACTTACAGAACGAAGGGAACTCATCTCCAAGCCTCCAAAAGTGTTGAAGAAGACCTAATCTTGCAATCTTGCTAGGTCTCTCTCTTGTTCTTCAATCAAAGGTTAGTATTCAATCTTTTGTATTATTGATTCATTCTTTCCATGATCACTCTCATCTCTGAACTGAGATTATGATGAAGATGCTGCAACCTTGTAGTCATATCTTTACAATGTCTTTTCATTCTCTTATGCCATGATCATCTTATTCATTCTTAATATGATTTTTTATGATTTCTTCTTAAACTATGATCATATTCCTATTTTGATTTATTCTAGCATTATAGATGCCTCCTCTCCATGATTATTCATACCTCTGATTTACTATGTTCTTGTACTAGAATGAGACCTTATCATCTTTAGTTCATCTCTTTCATTCATATCATGTTTTCAATGAAAACCATGATTTTTACCAAAATAGAAACTATGATTTCAAATTAGTAAGTAATGGTTTTAATCGTTGTTTGATGTCTAAATTATGCTTTTTAGTCTTAGACTAATGTGTTAGACATTCTCTCCAAGTTTCGTAGCATTCCGGATTGTATAGCATAGGTTTCGGATCAAGATTCTATTTTTGAATTCGGATTTGCTCTTAGGCAGACCTGGGTCGACTGACTCAGTCAACCCAGCCAATCAACCCGCAATGACAGAATTGGATTTCTTCGTCCGTTTCGATTCGATTGATGCTTATTCTTTTAGGGCTACTTCCTAATGACTGTATGATGTTATTCTAGGGTTTATTTGCTAACTTTGGATTCATCCTCTTGTCCGTCCGGAATATATTCGAATCTATTTAAGGTAAGGAAAGTTGTTACCATATTAACATAGATTGCATAGATTTAGTTTCTAATTTGGGAACTACTTAGATTTGCTACTGTTATATTAGTTTCTATTATGATATGAGTGCTATAAGTACAGTAGGATCTTATTTCCTTATTTAATTTATGTACTTGATCATGTATGAATACTTATTCATGTATGTTGCTTATTCATTTAATCTTGTCTTATTATACTCTTTCATATGATGAGATATCTGTCGTGGATGATATGACTGAATTATGATTGTGATTGTTTAGGTATGATTTGGGATTGGGGAATGTCCTTTTGACATTTCTGTCCTTGGACATCATTGGGGATAGTATGGGATATTTCCAATGTTGCCCTTTGACACTTTCCCGGATTATTAGTTGTCATAACTAGGACTTGTCTAGCAGTGTTTGGCTAGGATATTCCATGTTATATCAGACCCGATTCGGAAGGGTATTGAGACCGAACGATCCGTGGTAGCAATGGGGAATTATGGGTGCTCATGACCGGTAACCAAGCTGTTAGGGGACATGAATCACATTGTGGGGGCCATTTATGGGTAGAGTTGCATATGGATAGACTTGGGCTCATGGGCGTTCAAGACCGGTAACCAACCCGTGAGAGGACATGAGAGCTTCCCGTTTACTATATGTGGATGACCTATAGGGTTGATGAGTCCGTATTTGAGAGAGTCGGATACGCTGACTCTAGTGTGAAGGATACCGGAAAGGATCCCGAGAGGGGAGGAATGGACGTATTTGGATCTGAGTTGATATAACTAAGTAGATGACTTGTATTTGGCTAGGCTTTACCCTGACATGCGCCAGTACTTAGACCAAATGGTGATGTGAGAGAGAGGTGACTTAACCCCCAGCCATGGATTGTCCGAGAGGGATGAAGGACCCTTTGCCAACTGAGGATGAATGAATTGAGACCTACCCAAAGAAGTATGGTGCCATACACTTATAGCATGTCTGCCTATAGAGATACATGCATTGTCTGTCTCATATCTTATCACATTATGTTTTGCTTATGTTATCATGCTATTTGTGTTGCTATGGAATAACTTGCCTTACTGGGTTTCTTTTGAAAGTCACTCCTTTTGTACAACATCTTTTGTTAGATTATTCTGCAGGCATTAATGACTATGAAGGCCAATATGAAGAAGCGCAAGATGAAGAAGCATACCATACACAAGGTGTTGGCAACTATGAAGATGACGTTGAGGATTCCTCGAGTGGTCTTACTTGTTACCAAGATTAGCCCTATTGTGAAGTGGGAGCGTGTGAGCGTGATTGATGAAGTCTATGTCTATGAAGACGTTCTTTATAAAGTAGAATAGACTCTAGCTTAGTTAGATTATATCTTACTTTCTTGTCTTTAGAACCAGTTGTAATTTCCTTTGACTTTCGATCTACATTCTGCTGTACTCGTGGAGTGAGATTCCGCCTCACTCTATATTTTGATTATATATATCTATTGGTATCATTTCCGCACTCTGATGATTATCTCGTTACTTTACTTCGATTCATTTGAATAATATTGTTAACCCTAATTTAGTCTTGTTCTTGATTCTATTATTGTGAATGTGGAAGGTTGATTTACTCAATACTGGATCTTGTGGACTGTGGATCACATACTTGGGTATGCCAGATAGGGTACTGGCTGGGTGGATGTGACAATCTTCTTCCTCATACCTGAAAAATTCGAAGACGGTAGAGGTTACCTGGTTCGATGGCGGAAGCAACGATGACGTCCCTGGAAGCTACAAGTAGATCGAACTCCCCTCAACCAAGGTTATCCCATTTCACCTCCTTAGTGCTATGATTAAGATAATTTGCTTTTTCTAAAACCTCTAATGCTAATAACCCTTTTTTTGCACCAGATGACTCACTCCTTCAGTTTTAACTGTTTAGCTATCTATCTATTAGTGGCTCTTTCTAAGGGTAGTCGGATGCAATCACTTGGACTGAGGAGGTTCAGCTGACCTTCTATTTTCCTTTCATATTTTAAGGATGGCTTCTTAAATCAGATCATTTGCCCCCCCCCCCTAGTAGTAGATATATCCCTTAATGGATGGATTTCAGAATAATCTTTATTAGGTGGATCCCCAGAAAACAAGATCTTGGTGACCTCTCAGTCTACAGACAATTGTTTCTCTGGATACCGAACTATTCAGATGTACGAATCAAAAAGAGGCATTCAATTAAGCAATCAAATGCAATTCCCATTGCCATTTACTTCCCCCCCCCCCCACCTTTACTAGTCTCTACTATACTATAACTACCTAGTACAGAATAAGAATGATGTTTGTTGAATTAAGCATATGAAAACACGCTAGCAGACCGGCACAGATCTTTCGTTATAGGGAATATTACATATGGACCGTCTGTGTTTGTAATCACTTACATCTATTACCTTTGAAAAAAAAATCAATTACAGATGCCCCCCTACTGTTAAGAATTGAAAGCTATAAATGGGCAGCTCTGCTGAAAGCCTGAAACAGTAAGGGGCCATCTGTAATTGATTTTTTTTTCAGAGGTAATAGATGTAATTGATTGCAAATACAGGGAGTCTATATTTAACTTGCCTTCATTATATAACTTTGAGAACAAGATACCACTGAACTTTTTCCTTCTCAAAACTGGATGACTAACCTTGTTTACATGGATCACAAGCTAGGTCACTAACCTAAGAGTGTCCTCCAATAACAAACTTAACCGTGGGTTCCATCCCCAGATGGATCATCATATTTCATGGTAACATTTATTTTGTTTATCAAGTATAGAGCTTGATCAAACCTTTACAACTGAAGGGTATTCGCATATCATGATTGATTCTCTCCTACACTGGTTGAGGGAGACGCTGCCAAAGTTCTTCTGTGACGTATGGCATAAATGGATGGAGCAACCGCAACCCATTGTCCAAGCAAACCCATAAAACAACTTGTGCAGCACTTCTTGCAGACTCAAACCTTGAATCGGCACCAGAAAAATAAGGTTTTATCACCTCAATAAATACATCACACAATTGAAACTGCCTCCACGAATATACTGCACTAGCAGCATCTGAGAACTCGTAGGATTCAAGAGATGCCACAGTTTTTGATATGGCTTTATTTAAAATTGAGAGTACCCATTTGCAGCAGAATGGCATGGATTTAAGATTGAAACTTGTGGGAGGGACATAACCATCTCCAAGTTTGGTCATGGCAAAGCGGATGGCATTCCAAAGTTTATTACACCACTGGCAGTACCCTATGACTCTTTGGATATCCAAATTTATTTTGTCCGACTGGGAGAAGAAAAGGAAAAAACATATAAGCAGTATTCAATCAGCTCAAAGGTGAATGTTTAATCACTCCAAAAGACAAAATAAAAATAGAAAGTGAATGATAAATCTAGATATTGATAGCGATAGATCAGCAACCTGTGCAGTGTATGAGATGAGAGCAAAGCGCAGAGCATCTACTCCACATTTGGAATACCATTTGGGAAGTCTTTCTTCTGCCCCTCTTAGCAATTATCAGCTCACTTTGGTCCAGGTTATCCTCCTCTAGCCTCTCATGGAGGCCTTCCAATGATATTCCATTAATTACTTCCAAGTGGATCAATAACATTTCCAAGGGACTTGGACGTTTTACAGCCATGTGCATCACGAATCATTGGATGCAAGTAAACCTGCAAATCGTTAAAAGTGAAACCGTGGATCTGCTTCAAAAGTCACAGAAAATCAGGAAATGCGAGGTAAACCAAGTCATCATGTGATAGATACACAAAGGCAGGGTAATGAAGTATATAGAGATAATATGTGCATTATAAACGTCTTTACAGCAGCAACAGTCTTTCCAGAACCACAAGGACTACATTGTGGATCCATTTCACATTTCATAGCTTCTTCCATGGTATAAATTTCGACCGAAATGGCCGAAATTCTCAAAATGCCTGCAAAATCTCAAATTAAAACGAAATTTCCAACATTTCGTTTCGGTGTCCATATTTCTATTGATAAAACAAGAAATTTGACCGAAACCATAGTTGTCACAGCGACGAGGCGATACGAGGCGGTTTAGGCTAGTTGAGGTGATGAGTCGACAAGGCACCCTCCGAGGTGCTTTTAAGGCAGTTGAGGCGTTTTAAGTGAAAATTTTAGTGTACATCTCTCATTCACTCTAATCCATTATAAATCTACCATATCTTATATAATAAAAAAATTAATATAGATAGGTCTTAATCCAATTTCATGTTATTTTGAATTGTTCGAATTTCATCTAGCCATAGTTAGCATTCATGACAATTTGTATATTTCAGATAATTTGGCAAGATTGTGGAGTATAGAGGTTTGTGAAATCATTCCACATTGATGATATAACAGCCTTTGTATGAAGCTTGATTACCTTATTATTCCATTCAAGAAAGATGAAAATTGTTGATATGTTTCAATGATGTTATTGTTATCTTTGTATCGTTCCACATCTGATGATATGTCTTCCATAGAAAGGTTTATCATTCCAAATTTGATGATATAACCAATAAACTATGTTGGACACAATAACTCTAACCTTCCAAATAGAAACATGGAATGGTTCTTTGTAAAAGAAACCATTTAGATCTTGTTCTTGTATAGAAACTTGATGAGAATGCAAATTATGTTGAACATGATTTCAAATAGAAACATGGAATGGTTCTTTGTAAAAGAAACCATTTAGATCTTGTTCTTGTATAGAAACTTGATGAGAATGCAAATTATGTTGAACATGATTTCAAATAGAAACATGCAATGGTTCTTTGAAAAAGAAATTATTTAGATCTTGTTCTTGTATATAAACTTGATGAGAATGCGAATGATTTTTTAGTCATCATGTGGATTGTACTAAACTCTTTTGATTGAGCTAGATACTTATGCAAATGATTGAATTCATATATTATGAAATTCATATTTTGGTAACTTTGCGATGGACGGCAAAAATGGAGGAGTGAATCCAATCCTCTAACTTGATGGAAAGATTTACTTGACAAGTAAAATCACTCAAAGCTGTCAGGATGGATCTCGATAAGAAAGATTCACTTTAAGAGTAAATTGTTCAAGGATGCAAGGAACAGTTGTATTGTTCTTTGTGAGAATAAGTAATTCAATCCAAGAAGAACTTTTAATTAGATTGGGTTTAGATTTGTTCTAAAACTCATGTTTTGATTCAAAATGTTCTTTTGGATTTTATTGAATATTATTCTCTTTTGGAAAGTTATGAATGATTCTGTATTAATTTTGAACATTACATTTCTGGAACTAATACTAGAGCCATATGTAGAACATAGGAGGAGATTGTTGAGGTATTTGAGTCATACCCAATTAGGTTGAGGTACTCAAGTTATACCCAACTTATTGTTGAGGTATTTGGGTCATACTCAACTTATGTTCTAATATGAGCCATCAGATTAGTTACGATCTAACGGTGTAATGGGCCTTGTAGGAGAGTCCAATTACCAATAGAATTCAGTATTTATTCTATAAATACTAGCTGGAAGCAGCGGTCTGGGTATTCCAAACTAGATACTCAGGGTGTAATGCTTTAAGCAACCTCGTGCTTAAACCCTAACCCTAATCTAGTTTGGAATACCCAGACCGCTGCTTCCAGCTAGTATTTATAAATAAATACTGAAATCTATTGGTAATTGGACTCTCCTACAAGGCCCATTACACCGTTAGATCGTAACTAATCTGATGGCTCATATTAGAACATAAGTTGAGTATGACCCAAATACCTCAACAATAAGTTGGGTATAACTTGAGTACCTCAACCTAATTGGGTATGACTCAAATACCTCAACAATCTCCTCCTATGTTCTATATATGGCTCTAGGATTAGTCCCAGAAATGTAAAGTTCAAACTCAATATAGAATCATTCATAACTTTCCAAAAATAATATCCAATTAAATTCAAATGAATACTTCAAAATAGAATTATTTGTTTTAGAATCGATCTAAACAAAATCAAATCAAATTAAGGTTCTATATAAACTATTTAATTTGTATGGACAATTAATAGTTCCTTCTAGCCTTCAGCGATTTTACTCATCAAGTAAATCATCATCGTCGAGCTCCAGATTAAGTTGCTCTCCTCCATTTTCGTCAATTCCTGTAAATTGTCAATGAATTTCATAAGAAAATGAATCCAATCATGTAGACAATATATATATACAAGTATCTAGTTCTACTAAGAGAACTTAGTACATTTCCATATAATGACTGAAAGAACATTTGCATTCTTATCAAGTTTCTCTACAAGAACAAGATCTAAATGGTTTCTTTTACCAAGAACCATACCATGTTTCTATTTGGAATGTTATAATTATCTTGTCCAACATAGTTGTTGATTGTGTCATCAAAATTGGAATGACAAATCTTTCTATGGAAGACATATCATCAGATGTGGAATGATATAGATAACAATAACATCATTGAAACATATTTAACAATTTCCATATTTCTTGTTTGGAATAATAAGGTAATCAAGCTTCATATAAAGGTTGCTACATCATCAAAGTGGAATGACTTCACAAAGCTTTATACTTCACAATCTTACCAAATTATCTGAAATATGTACATTGTCATGAATGTTAACAATGGCTAGATCATATTCGAAACACTTCAAAATAACATAGAAATTTTGGATTAAGACCTACCTATGTGGTCTTTAACCTCATTTCCCCCACAGTTTTGAATGTTCGATCTTTGTCTAATCCCTTTGTAAGGGCATATGCCATGTTCTTCTTTGATCTTACATCAATCAAAGAGATCACTCCTTGTTCAATAAGATAATTTAGCACGGCCTTTCTTAAGCTTAATTTGTCTCCTCTTACTGTTATAGAGTGAGTTATTGGCTATCATTGTCGTTGCTTGATTATCACAAAACAAACTCAAAGAAGTTACCTTCAAGTTAACCAATGGAATATCCAGGATCAAATCTCTTATCCACTCTGCCTCATCCCCTGCTGAGGCTAGAGCATATAATTCTGATTCCATAAAGCTCAGAGCAATGCAAGTCTGTTTCTTAGATTTCCACGCAACAGCTGCTTCACCTAGTGTAAATATATAACCACTAGTGGATTTGCTGTTTCCTATGTCTGAGTACCATGATGCATCAGAATATCCTTCCAAAATTGGAGGATGTCCAGTATAGCAAAGGTTATAGTTTGTAGTACCTTTAAGATATCTCATTAACCTTTCAAGGGCAGTCCAGTGCTCTGTACTAGGATTACATGTGAAGCGACTCAGCATGCCTACTGTATAGGTTATGTCTAGCAGGTCTTGAGACTACCAATCAGTTTAGACTATTCTGACTGATTCATAGCTTTACCATTATTCGGTATAAGCTTTTGTTATAATCATATGGTGTCTCTACCAGTTTGCATTCATAGCCCTTAGCTACTAGATGTGCTTTGAGAGTTAACAGTTAAAGTTACTCTACCACTATAAAAAGAAATACACATGCCAGCATTGCATAAAAGGCTAAGTGAAATTAAATTCTTTTTTAAAATTAGGAACTACTTTAACATCTTTTAAAGTTAGTTTCTTACCTGAATATAGAATCAGATTTGCAGTTCCTCTATGGGTTACCATGGCTGATGCTCCATTTGCAACTGAAGAAGTACTGGTCTTGACCTCCTTTGCGCCTACCATGGCTACAAAATGTCTAGGCTCAGTGTTATCAGTCGTCATGTTGACTTCTTTCTTTTTGGTGTGTCCATCACTCCTTTTTGGTAGTCTACATTCAGATGCATAGTGTCCCCATTTTTCACAGTTGTGGCACTTGCCCTTCTTCTTGTGTAAGGTAGTATTTTTGGCCTCCAACTTCTTGGGTTCACTATTGTGTGGCTTGGTTTGCTTAGAATTATACTTGGGATTAGAGATCATATTTGCAGTAGATATTTGTCTACTCACCATCTCCAAGTTAATACTAAGTCTATTCTCATCTTCGATTCGTATGAATCGTTTGAGATCATCCAGCCCCACCTGTACCTTTTTCCTATGCATCTCAGTTTTAAATGAGTGCCAGGTCGATGGTAACTTGTTAATAATTGTCCCAACAAAAAATTGATCACAAATATTTATTTTCTCTGTGTCAAGTTTGGATCTCAGATTTTCAAGATCTGTAACTTGAGGGAGTATTTCTTTGTCTTCAACAAATTTGAAGTTCAGGAATTTGTCTACTAGATGAGTTTTGGACAATTCTTCCTCTTTTTTGTATTGAGCATCCAGGTTGTCCCATATTTCTTTAGCACTTGCAAATTTGTTGTAGGTGTCTGCAAGTCTATTTGACAGGACATTCAACAAGTAGTCTCTGCAAAAAACCTCATCCTTTTTCCATTTTGATTCAGTGATCTCCTCAACATTATTTTCAAACGAGGATTCTACCGTATGAAACACTTTTAGATACCTTAATCCAAATTGTGTTTTTCTTTTTCAGGCATTAAATTCAGATCCAGTAAAGGTCTGTAGTTTGACCATGTCAATTGGAACAACATCCATTTTTGGCCCTGGATATAAAGAAAAACAATTAAAGAAAGATACAGGTAATAATTTAAAATTGCTATTTGAGACTAGGACCAGATCTTCACGCTAGCAATATGAGCTTCAATATTGCACCACCACTGCATACATTAATCAATATTGCACCACTGCATACATTAATCGCAATTTTCAAGAAGGGAAAATTTCAAATGTAAAGCAGCATGTGATTATTAGGTCAAAGACCCAATTCTCAAAGAAGGTTATTTTTCAAATTTAAAATTCAAAAAACTCAGAAATTTATCTGAAAGAGAGTCCACAATTCTCAAACATTACTAAAAGTGGTGGGGGCCACAACGCGACGCCTTCAAGGCAAGAAGCTAAACGGAGATAATTCATCTGTTCGCTACGCTTGCAGATGGCATTCTCTGCATTGATCAACTAACAAACCCAGCCACTAAAGAGAAATCATATTCTTGATTCCATAAGCCTCCTTTTAATACTTCTATATCTTTTTTTTTTTTTAAAAAAAAAATATTAATAAAAATAAAGAGGATCGCACCTGAGCAAGGAGTAACAACCAAACCGTTAAAAGAAATCGGTTTTATTTCATCACCATAACCGATTCAGAATGTAATTAATCAGGGGACTTTGAAAGTAACCATGAAACTTTTCAGAAGTTCAACAATAATCTCTCCAAATTCAATGCATGGGCTAATGTAAAAACTCAGTTTAAAGAGGAAAGGTAATGATTACTTTATTCTAAAGGTTAATCATAGCATCCCAATTTCAACGCAAGAGCTGATTTATTTTAAAGAACTCAACTTGTGTATTTGAATAGAATTGCTATGCATATCTCAAAAACCGAGTCCAAAAGATCATTATCATTTGACTCTATTAGTCTATTCTCATAACATAAACTTTGAATCTCGATTAATGAGTCAAAAAACTAAAACTATGGTTGTCAGAATTGCTTTTTTCGTTTTGGATATCCGTTCTGTTAAAGGATCAAAAGACAAAACTAATGATGACTTTGGATATCTGAATTGTTAAAGTAACAATTAAAATAACGGAAACCTAAACATGATGATTACTTTCTTCAAAAAAAAATCCAATATATAATTTCAATTCAATAAATCATTAAAGTACTCATAATGATCACTACGACTGATTTGTTTACCAAAAACAAAAATTAATAATAACTCTCATTCTCAAGAACCGAGTAACAAAGGAACCTTCGTAAAGTAATCGTGACTTTACGATTTTGATCGAAGTATTAAACAAATCTTCACATAATTTGGCAGGATTTCATTCGTTCGAATCTAACAGATTACTAAACAGAAATCTTGATCTTCAAAAATAAATCACTAAAGATAGAAGAAGCCACTTACTTGTGCGAAGGAGTTAACTCATTCTAAATTGCAGATAACTTCGAGTCGAGCAGAGTTTGATCACTTCTCCGAACAATAACTTCTCAAGAAAAACTAATGCTTTAAGATTGTTAGGGTTAGGGTTTAAGCACGAGGTTGCTTAAAGCATTACACCCTGAGTATCTAGTTTGGAATACCAGGACCGCTGCTTCCAGCTAGTATTTATAAATAAATACTGAAATCTATTGGTAATTGGACTCTCCTACAAGGCCCATTACACCGTTAGATCGTAACTAATCTGATGGCTCATATTAGAACATAAGTTGAGTATGACCCAAATACCTTAACAATAAGTTGGGTATAACTTGAGTACCTCAACCTAATTGGGTATGACTCAAATACCTCAACATAAACGTCTTTACAGCAGCAACAGTCTTTCCAGAACCACAAGGACTACATTGTGGATCCATTTCACATTTCATAGCTTCTTCCATGGTATAAATTTCGACCGAAATGGCCGAAATTCTCAAAATGCCTGCAAAATCTCAAATTAAAACGAAATTTCCAACATTTCGTTTCGGTGTCCATATTTCTATTGATAAAACAAGAAATTTGACCGAAACCATAGTTGTCACAGCGACGAGGCGATACGAGGCGGTTTAGGCTAGTTGAGGTGATGAGTCGACAAGGCACCCTCCGAGGTGCTTTTAAGGCAGTTGAGGCGTTTTAAGTGAAAATTTTAGTGTACATCTCTCATTCACTCTAATCCATTATAAATCTACCATATCTTATATAATAAAAAAATTAATATTACCCTACCTCATGTCATCCAACAGACTACAAACCACACATAGTAGGTCCTAAATAAAAGGTCGCGGGAAGAAACCAAAGAAGTCGCCTGTCGCTAGCCACTGCTTGCCGAAGTGTCGTCATGGGAATTGAAGAGAAGAAGAGAGGAAAAGAGAAAGAGATTAGGATTAGAGTGAGAGTGAGAGTGTGAGACTCGAGTCAAGAACTTATTCCTCTTTAGATTTTGTTTGTTTTTATTTTTTTATTTTGATCCCATGTAGCGTCATTATAAATATGCATATAGGTTCAAATAATAGATACTTTACAATCGGAATCTAACAAATAATTCAATATATGCCTTCAATTTGGCATCTTTCATGTGATTTAAAAAAGAAAAAAAAAGTTATATGCTTAAAAATAAGGCGACGCCGATTTGAGGCGCTCCGAAGGCACCTGGACGCGGAGGCGACGATTAGGCGACTCCTTAACAACTATGACCAAAACTGGTCAAATCATCTGCTCCGAGCAGTTTCGGTCCAAATCCTACTCAAAACTACTCTTTTTTAATCAAAACCTGCGAAATATCGCAGGTTTCGCAAGTGTCCCCAAGTTCTGCCTCTTAGGTTTCGACCATGTACCCCCCCCCCCCTTCATTTTTCTTTTTCTTTTTTTTTGGTTTTTATCCCCATTTCAGCATATTTCTACAACTCCTATGCCTCCAAACGCAACATTTGTTCCTCCATTTGGTGGTCTATAGAGATTTTTGCAAGGTGGGTTTCAAAACTTACCCTTTTTTTATTTTTTGTTTTGTTCATGCCTCAAATCAAGTTGGATTGCTTTCAAATTAATATACGGTTTAGTCTAGGTTAAAGTTATCTTTTGGTTATTGCTACTATTTTTATTTTTCTATTTCTAAAAAATATTTTCTAAAATAGGTATTTTGGTAAAATACATATGTGGACGTGTGATGTATGGGCTTCAGTTTAATATATGTGAGACACCATCACTTGATCTGGACTGTGATGGTGTTGAATTAAATTTATGGTTGTTGATTATTTATTTTAATTATTTGAAAAACATTAAAATTTTTCTAAAAGTATTCAAAATATAAAAAATACTAAATAATTATTGTTTTACATTTAAAAATAGGAGAATATTAGTAGAAGCATGTATCTAATTTTTAGAGCATATTGTAATGCTTTTCAAGATACTTAATGTGTATTTCTTGTATCATGTACTCACTATAAAAATGTCAAACATAGCTTGGAAACATGGGATAAGAAGAAGAGTGAGTGCAATTATCACAAGAAAAAAATAGGAGCAGATGGAGCCACTAGGTTGAAGGTTCATCTAGGTAGGGGAGATAGGAATGTAATATAATGCCCTAACGAGCCCTCAGAGATCAAGAAGGCAATGGCACAATACTTGGAGTGGTGGAAAGCAAAAGAGGAAAGAGGAGAGATTACAAAGGGAGGAGTTTGAGGATGTTTGGCTAGATGACATCCCACACATTGTTGTCAAAGCGTCCGTGCCTCAAAGAGGTTTTTAAGCCACCTAGTTTCAAACCGCTTAATTCTGCTTTTTTGTCGCCTTGTGCGCCTTATTGCCACCTAAATAATAAGCAGCCCTTTTTTATACTTTGTACATATTATTTTTTTCTTAATTTTTTAAGCATAATTTATTCTACAAAGCCGTATATAAATTTAAATAGTTTAGTCATTTCGGAATCGAGGCCCAAATTGCAAATGAACTCTGAGGCCCACAATGCCTATCACCAACAGAATGTGAAGCATGAGCCATACTCAACACCTAGAATTAATGAATCATTAAATAGACAATGACTTGGAAATCGGAACAATGAGATCTATTAATTTATCATGTTGGTCGTGTTTGGTAAAAAGAAGTGGAAAAATGGATACACCAATTCTGATTCCAATTCGAATATTATTCATGTATATTAAAGAAAAGAGTCATGTTAAAAAAAAAAATTTGTAAAATAATTTCACTAAACTATATATGAATAATATGTAGTTTATTTTGGATTTGGGAATGATTTTGCGGTAAACAAATAGACTAATGAAATTCTGATTTGTCTTTGACAAATCATCCATTTGCTTAAAAACACGTCTGGTCAAAAAAAAAAAAAAAAAGATGTTACTACTTTCATTTTCACACTGATTACTGATATAGTACATTCATTGTTATGATGCTTGATGAGATGAAGTTATGTTTGTGTTCTTTTTTTGGATAATTTTTCATAATAGTTATTGATGCGTCCAAAATCTGCTCAGCCCTTAGATCTCCTTGTGATGACCTGCAAAACGAAAGCGTCAGATGTGGCCCGACCGCTGGGGTCGGGAGTCCACATCCGAAGGCTAAGTCAGTTGATGAACTTAATCACAAAAGGCTCTGTTAGACACAGAGCTAAGGAATGAAAAACTGGGAAAGTGATCTAGATCGTAAGCCTCTGATAGTTTACGTCTACCAGTGTGTATATGGATCTCAGTCCTCCTTACCTCGTAGGTAAGTAAGGTTTATATAGAGTGAACATTCGAATCTTCTTCGTTGGATGCATTTGAGCCTTCTTCAGATAGTCGTTGGATTCTAACAGTTAGATCCGTTGAGCGATAGACTTCTACTAGTTTGAACTAGTAGAGGACTCCTGAGATAACCTCACGGTTATTCAATGATTATCCCTTCAATAATGATAAGTGATAGCCGCCAAGTTGTGTCTATCATCATTAGGGTAAATAACCTAATCCATAAGTCGGATTAGGGCATGCTTCTTGCCGATTTAGTTTTCTTCCTCAACAAGCTATCTTCCGGACCCGGCTCGCTCGGAAGCAAGTCGATTCCCTCCACCTCGACTGGGGTCAAGGGTCAAACCGAGTACGAACCAAGTTCGAACATATTTCCTCCGTATCACGAGCCCCCCAAACCAAGCGTTCGGTCGATCCCGAGGGCTTGGTTTGGTTTTTAACTGGGTTCTTCGTCAGGCAATAGTCTCTACATATCCCACTAAATGTCATATCACATTTAATGCGGTGGTCACTTTTCCTCGAGCGTTGTGAGGGCAATGCCACGTGTCTCTCTACAGGCAGTCTATCGTGGCTCACGTAACCCAAGCGACGGTTTCCGAACGCCTGTTTTGGATTCGTGAGTTCAAACTTTCAAAACGTCTTCAGATCTCGACCGTTGATGCTGAATCAATCTTGATCGTTCAGGTCCTCGAACACTCGTGCGGGTGCTTAAAAGCTTTTCGTTGTCTTCGTAGGTTTCATTCTTCTTGTCTAGAATTTGAACCTTCGTCGTGTGCTTCGCGCCTTCTCGCTCTCAAGCCTTTGCTTCACCGAATCAGTAAGTTTGCTAATCCTTTTGCAAAGTTTACACTTCCTGTCTCCGGGTTTTTTTTTTGTACCTTACTGAAACTAGTAATGGAGGATAATAGGGTTTCTTCTTCCCCGGTACCCAGTGTCAGTAATAGTAGTGGTAACGAAGCTTTTGCTTCCCTTCCTTCCGAACAGTCGGATAGTGATAACAAAACCCTAACTGTAACAACCCCCATATTTCTTGTGAAACCCAGCCCTAACCTTGACCCGGAAACCTTGTTATTTGTAGGTCCGATGACCCGAAGTAAAAAAAGAAGACGGCGGGGGGCCCCCCCGGAAAACCCGAGGACTTGGTGTCTGGCTTTGAATCCATGAAGGTTGATGATGAGGTGCTATTTATGGAAACAGAATCCTGATGAAGATCTAATTAGTTGATGGACTTGGAGTGATCTCTATCTTGGTTTGAAGGCATTTCTACCTACTAGGTGAGTCACTTGACTTGTGTGCAAAACCCCTTTAGGTTTGGATTTGATCTGGGCCTTCAATTCCCTGTTTTGGCCTTGCTGTCTGCATTGGTCGACTGATTGGTCGACTGGGCCAGTCGACCAATCCACTCGACCAATGGGTCTTGTCTTTGGCAATTAGGTTGATTCTTGCTCTATTTAAGCCTAACCTCGAGTCCACTTCGTATTTGCTGCCTCCAAACCCTCTGGAGCAGACCAAAGACCTCTGCAAGTCATCTCTCTTGCATCCTTGGAGTTTTCTTGGCGGATCTTCGTCGGAACTCTTCTTTTTGCATCAAAAGGTATGTCTACTCTCTCTTCTTCTCCTACATCTTTGTTTTTCTTTCCTTTTTGAGTTGAGGCAGTAGAAGAGATGCTGCATCCTCTGTTGCAAACATCTCTGAACATGTTCTCATGATCATCCTAAGGATTAAAGGCTAGAACAATGATCTTAACCATGATCATTGCAAGCTTTTGAAGGATTCATGATCAAACCATGATTTAATCTCTGTTAATTTCCTAATCTGAATTCCGATCTCTTTGGATCTTCTTTCATTGATCATGTTAGTGGTTAATGGTTGTGTTTTCTTTCTTTGATCCATAATCCATAGAATTCTAGTTGTTCTCTTCTACCTTGCTATGTGTTCTTCATGATGCATGATAGTACATATATGGTAGGTTTTATTTCCTTATTTAGATTTATGCTTCTAAGCCTTATACCATGAAGACCTATGCATGTTTTCATGTTTTCATTACCGAAAGCAATGATCCATCTTCCTATTGTTCTTGTCCTTGTTTTCTATTTCAAACTTCATCAAGATCCATGTTTGATTTATTTATGGTAACTTTTTGTTTCCTAATTTGGGTCTTGATACCTTGATTTGATTAGTGTTTTGAGGTCCCCTATATGCTAGAATACTACTGATGTAGTCTACCCCTTGATTAGTACCCTCTTGAACCATCAAATTCGGATTTCATATCTCAAAACTCTGATTTTCTAAGCTCTATCTGCATTGGTCGCTGATTGGTCGTTGGACCACTCGACCAATCCACTCGACCAATGAGTACGGCAACTCGGAATTGGTGCATTTCGGATGCTTTGCTATATTTTCTGTTAGGGATCTTTCCTAATATGTGTATATACTTGTTTAGGACCTTCTTCTCAAGTTTGCCAAGATCTTACTTGATTTCTTAGGATTCTTTGCGAGTTATAAAAGGTAAGGATGGTTATTTCCTTAATTACATAGATAGCATGAATCTAGTTTCTATATTTGAATATCATTAATATGTTTCCTAAATTAGATTCTTACAATGATATACTACTGTTGCATAACTTTGATTACGGTAGCATTACTTATTCATATTGAATTGATTCATGTATGATTTACTTACCAATGTTATACAAATGTTTGTAAATATTGATTTCTTTCCATATATGGAGTTACCATATATGTGATGATATGAATTGATGCATGTGTATGCTTACGTATGGTTTGGGAAGGAGAGGTGTCCTTTTGACATTTCTGTCCTTGGACTACTACGGGAATATTATGGGATGTTTCCGGAGATGCCCTCTGGACACCTTCCTAAACTGTTGGATGACATATCTAGGATTGTCTAGTAGTGTTTGGCTAGGATGTCTGTTATGTCGGACCCTAATCGGAGGGGTATTGAGACCGAACGACCCGTGGTAGCAATGGGGATTCATGGGCGCTCAAGACCGGTAACCAACCCGTGAGAGGACGGGAATCACATTGTGGGGGCCATTTATTGGTAGGGTTGCATATGGTTAGACTTGGGCTCACGGGCGCTTAAGACCGGTAACCAACCCGTGAAAGGACGTGAGAGCTTCCCGTTTACCATATGTGGATGATCAATAGGGTTGGTGAGTCCGTAGTCGGGGACTATGAGGACTCTAGTGTGAAGGATACCGGAAAGGATCGTCGGGGGACGAGGAATGGAAGTATCTGGATCTGACTTGATGTAACCAAGTAGAAGACTTGCATTTGGCTAGGTATTACCACGACATGCGCCGGTACTTATACCAAATGGTTGTGAGAGAGTGTGTTGACTTAACCCCCTGCCAAGGTTTGTCCCGAGGGATGCCGGACCCATTACCAACTGATGATGAGTGATTGAGACTTTCCTACGAAGTACGGTGCTATGACTTAAAGCATGTCTGCCAATAGAGACCAGCATACATAGAGTTAGAATCATTCATTCATTGTTTGTCTCATATCATATTGCATTTATGATTGTTCGGAATTCTGCCATATATGTTATTATGGATTTTTAACGCCCTTCTTGAGTTTCTTCGAAACTCATTCCTTTATTGTACAATGTTGTTAGACTATCCTGCAGGTACGGAATACTATGACGGTCCCTACGAGGAAGCGCAAGGCGAAGAGGCATATCTCCGGGGAAGGTGATTGCGGTTACCACAATTACTCACGAAGATTCCGCGGGTGGTTATGCTCCGTACAATGCTTAGTCCGACCATTGAGTGGAAGCGTCCTTGTGCTATTTATGAGATCTACACCTACAAGGATGTCGTCTACAAAGTGGAGAATAATTTAGTTACCCAATGTACTTGCTACTGGGATTAGCTTTTATCTAGTTTATTCTTTCGAGCTACTTTTCATTTGGATGTAAAGTGGGATTTTTGCTTCACTTTACTTATCTGTTGACACTACGATTATATATTTATTATTCCGTTTCGTTTACGATTCATTCTTTCTTTATTGGATCTATGATTTATCTTCCGCACTCTTGTTATGGTTGTTCATGATTATGTTATTGCTTATGTGGGAGGTTGATCACTCGATACCGATCTTCGGGCTGTGGATCACACTCTCGGGTATGCCGGATAGGGTGCCGGCTGGGAGGGCGTGATGATTGGTATCGAGCTCAAGGTTCGAGGAGATCCTAACCACAAAAGGCAACAAGCTGAACATTCTGAGTCATTGATCTGAAGTGACTCTTCTACTCTTAGAAGTGAATAATAGAACACTTGAATTAGAAACTTGAACTTTGAGGCATATGAGAACATTTCTGAATAACATACCATAATTATACTTGAACAAATGACACTAATGCAAGGAAAAGAAAAGTGCATAACATACAATAATTAAAGAGAAACAAAATGAACTTCATTAATTTCAAAAGTTTTTACAATGATTACATCTGAAAAGCATAAATGGAAAATCCTAAGGTACGGTCTATCTAGGTGATCTACTCGATCTCTATATGCTCACGAACTCCTCTGCTAGGCTGAGTCACACGATGCTCTATCTGTCTGTCGAGACTCCATCCTCTCGTACATCTGCTCTGTCGACCTCCATCCTCTCTAGCATGGAAGTCATCGATCTCATCTGTGCACCAAGATCTGAAGTCTCCGGAACCGCATGTGAAGGGCCACCTGCCTCGAAATGTGATGAAGGAAACTCGTGATGCACGAGGCTCGGCCTCGCGCATATCTGTATCATCTCCGGCCTGATCATCACTATCGGGACCGATATCCTCTCCTCCATCCTCGGATCCCTCATCCTCATCCTCGATTCATCATCATCCTCACCCTACGGACCGGGAGATCTCTCTAGCGATGTAGTCTCATCGTCGAATGGTCCGAGTCCCAATGGGGTATCCCTGTGATCTAGTGTCCATCGGAGTATCCTCGAAACTCACCCCGAAATGCACGAAGATCAAAGTCGGAAGCCTCCCATAGCAAAGGTTCCGCATGCTAGGCCGCGAGAACTAAGTCCGGCATGACCTGCTGAATGATGTAGGAAAGATCGATCTCGAAGCCCATGTAGATGCGGTAAATGACCAAGGCCTCCATCACTTTGTGACCCGATGGTGATGTCCGGCTTTCGGCATGATGTTTCGGCCGACTATGCGACCGATAATACGTGCGAGAACCCGTCATCAGTCCGCTAGTCCTCGGTGTGAAGCATCGGCGGCTATCCCATAGCGTAGAGCATATCTCGTGAAGCTCGTACGGCATCGGATGGCTGTCCGAGTGCTGCTCCGGCGGTATCCACACACAGCGATGTGGGTAGTAAGGGACCTGCGGGATCTCAGCCGGTGTCCGGGTGGAGAAACGAATGCGTGTGCGATGGACCCTGCTCCACGAGGACAAGTGCGAGTGGATGTCCACGGCCCCGAGCCTCCTCTGTGTAAGTAAGGTTCTTTGAAGAACAACCTCACTAGCTCCGGGTATACCGGCAAATCCTCGGTGAAGAGGTGAGTCCCTTTGTAAAGTGTCGAACCTCTGTCGGATCTGAAGGCTACGAGCTGGCGTAAGTGAAGTAGACGCCCCATCTCGATGTTACGATGGCTGAAGTAGGCCTCGTACGAAACTCGGCTTGAGGTGTGTCAAATAGGTCCGGTCTCCTAACCTCCTCTCTGGGCTCGAAAGGAACCGACCCCTGCCCCCGAGAGCACCTACGATGCGACCTCTACCTCTACCTCCTCCTCGTCCTCCCCTCTGCATGATGTATCTGTGGAAGAGACAAGAGACATTTCCAATTAGTGCTATTTCAAGATTTTAGCCAAAAGGGTATTTTCGTAATTTTTCGGAAAATTTCAAATTTGGGGGAAATTTGATTTGAACATACTAGCATGTGCACAATACTTGGAATTTCATGTCTATGAAGTTGTTTTGATGAAAATCGATCGAAAACTTGGATTAAAGCGAAAAATTCAGCAAGAAGAAATTTGGGGATTTTGCAATTTAGGTCAAAATTGGATTTTTGAAAAGTTGAAATTGGTTAAATCAAATTGTATGGACCTATCTACAATGTCATCTTGAGCATGTAGCATTTGATCTCGTGCGAAAATTTCAAGCGGTTTGAGAGAAAACGAAATTTTTCTAAAGATATCGATTTCGGTATAAAACTTTGCGAGATGAGCACCAAATGTGTTAAAACTTGTTGTCTATGCATGGCATTGTGTTTAAAACCTAGGGAATATGTTTCTAAGCATTCCTAAGCATGATTTCTAGCATTGGATACAAGTAAAGCATGGTTTTATTGAAATGCAAGCATGAGAAGATGAAAATGGAAGAAAGAATGAGAGATTTACCTTGTTTTTGAAGATGGTGTGTTGTGGTGTTGTTGTTGAAGCACTAAATCACCTCAAGAACACTTGTGGGAACACTTGGATATTTTCCCTAGAGCTCTCTCACCTTTGGAAGAAGTTAGAATGAGGTTGGAATGTGGAAATGAGGCTTATAATGCGAATTTTCGTATTACTGTCTTCATTGGTCGGTTGATTGGTCGGTTGGGTCACTCGACCAACCACTCGACCAATGGTCACGGTGACCTCATTTGCTGTTGAATTTTTTGGAAAATGTGATTTTTGCCTTATGGAATATTGTTTGATGACTATATGGATATATTTGATCATGATTTAAGTTTTCAAATCATTTGGACTTGTGGTTTATGTTGAATCTTCGAAATTCGGTATTTTGATGTTCTCGGTTTTTGCGAGAATGGTTACTACGAGAAGTGGGCGTGGTGAATCCAGTGGTCATGGTGGTGGTGAAGTACCTCGGGGAGGTGGTGAAGTACCTCATGGAGGTGGTGAGATACCAAATGCTGATCGGGGTACTCATGAGATCCCTGGTGCCCCGAATGTTGGAAGTTTCGAGAGATATTGCCAATATCATGGGCAATATGATGCGGCGACAAGCGGCTCGGTTCAACCGGGATGTTGGTGGGTTTCATGACTCTGCATAATGAGACCCGGGCTGGTGCTAATGTGAATCCTCATGCCGCGATCCTGAATGCGGGAGGTTTAGTTGGAACTCCTCATACTACTTTGATGGAGAGTTTTACGAAGATGCAAGTACCCACTTTTCTTGGAGTTACCAAGGACCCCTTGTTTCCTAACAAGTGGCTTCGTGAGTTGGAGAAGGCTTTCCGGCATCTGCAATGCTCGGAAGCTCGGAAGATTTTGTTTCTTTGAGCGAAGTTGCAACAAGAAGGCTGATGCATGGTGGATCTCCACTCGTCTGTTTTGGAAGGTTTGCATGCGGGAGTTGTAACTTGGGAGTTATTCAAAGAGGCTTTTTGTATGAACTACTTTCCCGAGGCGGTGAAGGATGCAAAGGAAGCGGAGTTTATGATTCGACTCAAGGAACTTTGTCCGTGTTGGAGTACCAACGGAAGTTCGAGGAGCTTCATTTCTTTGCTCAGATTCTTTGAAGGAAGACCTCGCCAAAGCAAAGAAGTTCTTCAAAGGACTGCGCCCTGCCATTAAAGCTTACCTCACGAGTCCAGCCTATTGTGAGCTATGCTCAAGTGGTGCGAGAACTCGAAGAAGTTGGAAGAAACGAGAGAAGGAAAGTGCTCGTGTGCAAAAGCCTTGGCGATCAAGGAATTCTGGTTTGGTGGATCGCAATGACCGTCGTTATGTGAGACCTACACCCTACCCCACTCCTACCTTTCGGGCTAAGAGTGTAGGTCGGAACACGGGTTTTCAGCAGCCCGGCCGGTTTAAACGGTATGGCGGAAACCGATCACCGGCAAATGCTAGTGCAAGTGCAAGTGCGAGTGCAAGGCCTTTTGTTCGGAAGTCCTCTGTTGCAGCCACCCCTGTTGGATCCGGCAATCTGTTTGCTTCTCTTGCAAGCAAGCTGGTCATTTTGCTCGTGCTGTCCGAAGCGGCACCTTGCCCAACCTTTGCCCGGTGGTGAAGAGTGCTCCTGCTCCTCCCTCCGGTAGAGTTTTCGGTATTTCGATCTTGAGCAAGATCCAAGCCATGATGTGATTACGGGTACATTGTTAGTCGCTTCTATTTCTGCATTTGTCTTATTTGATACGGGTGCATCTCATTCGTTCATGTCATCTGCATTCATCAAGAAGACTAACCTAATCCACGAGAAGTTGTCTAGTTGTTTATTGATTAGTACACCCTCTTGGTCTGTTGTGAAACTAGATAAGGGGTTATCTAAATGTCCTGTGTTGATTGGTGAAAAGAACTTGGAAGCCAATTTTGTGATTCTTGACATGAAGGACTTCGATGTTATTTTGGGAATTGATTGGTTGACAGCCCACAAAGTTGTGTTCCTTTGTTCCTCAAAGAAGATTCGGTTCCATATTTGTGGAAGTCCGGTCTTTGAATTTCAAGGTGAAAAGAGAAGGGTTTGTAAGAAGGTCTTTATCTGCCTTGATGCAAGTCTATGCCCTAGTGGATGATGCTTCATGCGAAGGCAAGGGTATAGTGGAGAAAAGAGTCGATGAAGTCGAGTTGTCTGCGACTTTGTTGATGTCTTCCACGATGATCTATCGGGAGTGCCTCCGGACGAGAGATGTCGAATTCTCTATTGATCTCGTCCCTGGTGCCGCTCCGGTATCTAAAGCTCCGTATAGGATGGCTCCTACTTGAGTTGAAAGAGTTGCAAAATCAGTTGAATGAGCTCATTGATAGAGGTTTCGTACAGCCTAGTGTGTCACCTTGGGGAGCTCCGGTCTTGTTCGTCAAGAAGAAAGACGGTAGTATGCGCTTGTGCATTGACTACCGTGAGTTGAATAAGTTGACTATCAAGAATAGATATCCGCTGCCCAGAATCGATGATCTCTTCGATCAGTTGAAGGGTGCGGATTGTGTTCTCGAAGATTGACTTAAGGTCCGGATATCACCAATTGAAAGTGAAGTCTAGTGATATCTTCAAGACGGCTTTCCGAACGCGGTATGGTCACTACGAGTTTAGAGTCATGCCTTTCGGATTGACCAATGCTCTGCGGTGTTCATGGACCTCATGAACCGAGTATTTCATGATGTGCTTGATAAGTTTGTGATTGTTTTCATTGATGACATCTTGATCTATTCGAAGAGCGAAGAAGAGCATGCGAGTCATCTAAGTTTCACTTTGCAAAGGTTGCGAGAAAAGAAGTTGTTTGCTAAGTTTAGCAAGTGTGATTTCGGCTTAAGAGAGTGGTTTTCCTTGGTCATGTAGTTTCAGCCGAAGGTATTCGTGTCGATCTGAAAAGGTCCAAGTTTGTGGCTGATTGGGAGAGACCGAAGTCGATAACGGAAATAAGAAGTTTTCTTGGATTGGCGGGTTACTACCGAAGGTTTATTGAGAACTTTTCTCGGTTGGCTGCTCCTATGACTAAGTTGACCGGGAAAGAAGAGAAGTTTGTTTGGATGCGGCGCTTTGTGAGAAGAATTTCCAAGAGTTGAAGGATAGATTGACAAGTGCCCGGTTTTGACTATACGATAGTTCCGGTGGTATGCCAGTTTATACCGATGCGTCAAAGATTGGTTTGGGTTGTGTCTTGATGCAACATGGCAAGGTCGTAGCCTATGCTTCTCGGCAATTGAAGGATTATGAGCGGAATTACCCCACTCACGATCTAGAACTTGCCGCCGTTGTCTTTGCTTTGAAGATTTGGAGACATTATCTTTACGGTGAGAAGATTGCCATTTTCACGGATCATAAGAGTTTGAAGTACTTCTTTACCCAAAAGGAGTTGAACATGAGACAAAGGAGATGGTTGGAACTCGTCTCCGATTATGATTGTGATATTCGGTATCATCCTGGGAAAGCAAATGTTGTAGCTGATGCTCTTAGTAGGAAGAACCAGAAGAAGACTTTGGATTTGAATGCTTTGAGTTTACCATTGTGGTCTTCTATTGAGAGTTTTGATTTGGAAATCGTTCCGAGAATTCTGATTTTATTCTTTACGCCATGACGGCAAGATCTGGTCTTAGAGATAAGATTGTTGCTCTGCAGAGTTACGATCAAGAGTTTTTGACCAAAGTTGAGAAGATTTCTTCGAATCTGAGTCGGACCCCGACTTTGGTATATCCATGGATGGTGCTTTGTTGTTTAGAGGAAGGCGTGTGTGCACATGCAAGCGATGAAGTTAAGAATGAAATATTGAAGGAAGCACACCGGTCGGTCTTTCTTGTACACCGGGAAGCACCAAGATGTACAAGGACTTGAAGGAACATTTTTGGTGGATTGGTCTAAAGGCGGATGTTGCGATTTTGTTGCCAAGTGTGAGACTTGCCAACGTGTGAAAGCCGTTCGACAACCTCCATCTGGATTACTTCAACCCCTTCCTATTCCTAGTTGGAAGTGGGAAGATATTTCCATGGACTTTGTGACTAGCTTGCCTCGGACAAGTAAAGGCAATGACCTGTGTGGGTGATTGTTGATAGGTTGACCAAATCAGCCCATTTCATTCCTATGAAGATCACTCATACTCTGGATAAGCTAGCCAGGCTTTATGTGGATAATGTGGTTCGTCCGCATGGTGTGCCATTGAGTATTGTCTCGGATCGTGATCCTAGGTTCACCTCAAGGTTTTGGAATAGTTTGCGAAGGCCTTGGGAACCCAATTGAACTTGAGTACAGCTCATCATCCACGGTCGATGGACAATGCGAGCGGACAATTCGGACATTGGAAGACATGCTCGGATCTTGTGTGGTGGATATGGGTGGTAATTGGGATGAACACCTAGCTTTGGTTGAGTTTGCCTATAACAACGGTTATCAAGCAACAATAGGCATGGCTCCATTCAAGGCTTTGTATGGTAGTACTTGTAGGACACCTTTGTCTTGGATCGAGGCAGGTGAAAGAAAAGTCTTAGGTCTGAGATGATTGAAGCTACAAGTGCTATGGTAGATATGATAAGAGAAAGGATTAAGTCCGATCGAGACAGAAATCTTATGCTGATAAGAGAAGGACCGATTTGGAATTTCAAGTTGGAGAGAAAGTCTTTCTGAAGGTCTCACCAATGAAGGGTGTGATGAGATTCAATGTTAAGGAAAGCTTAGCCCTCGTTACATTGGACCTTTCGAGATTTTGGAAAAGGTTGGACCTGTTGCGTATCGATTAGCATTACCTCCGCCTCTTGCTGGTGTGCACAATGTGTTCCATATTTCGATGCTCCGAAAATACATAGAGAATCCGGAACACATTTTGCGGCAAGCACTGAAGGACTTAGTGCTGATTTGACCTATGATGAAGAACCGGCCGAAATCCTGGATGGGAAGGACAAGCAGCTGCGGAATCGCGCCATTCCTTTGGTGAAGATTCGGTGGAAGAACCATACCCCTGAAGAAGCTTCTTGGGAGAAGGAAGAAGACATGAAGGAGAAGTTTCCTTACCTCTTTGGAAGCACGAGTACGCTTTCAATTTCGGGGACGAAATTTCTTTAAGGGGGGAGAATGTGAAACCCAGCCCTAACCTTGACCCGGAAACCTTGTTATTTGTAGGTCCGATGACCCGAAGTAAAGTAAGAAGTCAGCTTTGGGCCATCCCAAGAGAGGACTTGGTGTCCGGCTTTGAATCCATGAAGGTTGATGATGAGGTGCTATTTATGGAAGCAGAATCCTGATGAAGATCTAATTAGTTGATGGACTTGGAGTGATCTCTATCTTGGTTTGAAGGCATTTCTACCTACTAGGTGAGTCACTTGACTTGTGTGCAAAACCCCTTTAGGTTTGGATTTGATCCGGGCCTTCAATTCCCTGTTTTGGCCTTGTTGCTCGCATTGGTCGCTGATTGGTCGTTGGGCCAGTCGACCAATCCACTCGACCAATGGGTCTGTCTTTGGCAATTAGGTTGATTCTTGCTCTATTTAAGCCTAACCTCGAGTCCACTTCGTATTTGCTGCCTCCAAACCCTCCGGAGCGAACCAAAGACCTCTCGCAAGTCATCTCTCTTGCATCCTTGGAGTTTTCTTGGCGGATCTTCGTCGGAACTCTTCTTTTTGCATCAAAAGGTATGTCTACTCTCTCTTCTTCTCCTACATCTTTGTTTTTCTTTCCTTTTTGAGTTGAGGCAGGAGAAGAGATGCTGCATCCTCTGTTGCAAACATCTCTGAACATGTTCTCATGATCATCCTAAGGATTAAAGGCTAGAACAATGATCTTAACCATGATCATTGCAAGCTTTTGAAGGATTCATGATCAAACCATGATTTAATCTCTGTTAATTTCCTAATCTGAATTCTGATCTCTTTGGATCTTCTTTCATTGATCATGTTAGTGGTTAATGGTTGTGTTTTCTTTCTATGATCCATAATCCATAGAATTCTAGTTGTTCTCTTCTACCTTGCTATGTGTTCTTCATGATGCATGATAGTACATATATGGTAGGTTTTATTTCCTTATTTAGATTTATGCTTCTAAGCCTTATACCATGAAGACCTATGCATGTTTTCATGTTTTCATTACCAAAGCAATGATCCATCTTCCTATTGTTCTTGTCCTTGTTTTCTATTTCAAACTTCATCAAGATCCATGTTTGATTTATTTATGGTAACTTTTTGTTTCCTAATTTGGGTCTTGATACCTTGATTTGATTAGTGTTTTGAGGTCCCCTATATGCTAGAATACTACTGATGTAGTCTACCCCTTGATTAGTACCCTCTTGAACCATCAAATTCGGATTTCATATCTCAAAACTCTGATTTTCTAAGCTATCGTCCGCATTGGTCGACTGATTGGTCGACTGGACCACTCGACCAATCCACTCGACCAATGAGTACAGCAACTCCGAATTGGTCTGCTTCGGATGCTTTGCTATATTTTCTGTTAGGGATCTTTCCTAATATGTGTATATACTTGTTTAGGACCTTCTTCTCAAGTTTGCCAAGATCTTACTTGATTTCTTAGGATTCTTTGCGAGTTATAAAAGGTAAGGATGGTTATTTCCTTAATTACATAGATAGCATGAATCTAGTTTCTATATTTGAATATCATAGATATGATTCCTAAATTAGATTCTTACAATGATATACTACTGTTGCATAACTTTGATTACAGTAGCATTACTTATTCATATTGAATTGATTCATGTATGATTTACTTACCAATGTTATACAAGTGTTTGTAAATATTGATTTCTTTCCATATATGGAGTTACCATATATGTGATGATATGAATTGATGCATGTGTATGCTTACGTATGGTTTGGGAAGGAGAGGTGTCCTTTTGACATTTCTGTCCTTGGACTACTACGGGAATATTATGGGATGTTTCCGGAGATGCCCTCTCGGACACCTTCCTAAACTGTTGGATGACATATCTAGGATTGTCTAGTAGTGTTTGGCTAGGATGTCCTGTTATGTCGACCCTAATCGGAGGGGTATTGAGACCGAACGACCCGTGGTAGCAATGGGGATTCATGGGCGCTCAAGACCGGTAACCAACCCGTGAGAGGACGGGAATCACATTGTGGGGGCCATTTATTGGTAGGGTTGCATATGGTTAGACTTGGGCTCACGGGCGCTTAAGACCGGTAACCAACCCGTGAAAGGACGTGAGAGCTTCCCGTTTGCCATATGTGGATGACCAATAGGGTTGGTGAGTCCGTAGTCGGGGACTATGAGGACTCTAGTGTGAAGGATACCGGAAAGGATCGTCGGGGACGAGGAATGGAAGTATCCGGATCCGACTTGATGTAACCAAGTAGAAGACTTGCATTTGGCTAGGTATTACCCCGACATGCGCCGACTTATACCAAATGGTTGTGAGAGAGTGTGTTGACTTAACCCCCGCCAAGGTTTGTCCCGAGGGATGCCGGACCCATTACCAACTGATGATGAGTGATTGAGACTTTCCTCGAAGTACGGTGCTATGACTTAAAGCATGTCGCGCAATAGAGACCAGCATACATAGAGTTAGAATCATTCATTCATTGTTTGTCTCATATCATATTGCATTTATGATTGTTTGGAATTCCGCCATATATGTTATTATGGATTTTAAGCGCTTTTCGAGTTTCTTCGAAACTCATTCCTTTATTGTACAATGTTGTTAGACTATCCTGCAGTCCGGAATACTATGACGGTCCCTACGAGGAAGCGCAAGGCGAAGAGGCATATCTCCGGGAAGGTGATTGCGGTTACCACAATTACTACGAAGATTCCGCGGGTGGTTATGCTCCGTACAATGCTTAGTCCGACCATTGAGTGGAAGCGTCCTTGTGCTATTTATGAGATCTACACCTACAAGGATGTCGTCTACAAAGTGGAGAATAATCTAGTTACCCAATGTACTTGCTACTGGGATTAGCTTTTATCTAGTTTATTCTTTCGAGCTACTTTTCCGCTGGATGTAAAGTGGGATTTTTGCTTCACTTTACTTATCTGTTGACACTCTGATTATATATTTATTATTCCGTTTCGTTTACGATTCATTCTTTCATTATTGGATCTATGATTTATCTTCCGCACTCTTGTTATGGTTGTTCATGATTATGTTATTGCTTATGTGGGAGGTTGATCACTCGATACCTGATCTTCGGGCTGTGGATCACACTCTCGGGTATGCCAGATAGGGTACCGGCTGGGAGGGCGTGACATTTCTAACCCGAGATCAGTATTTCAGGTCCGATAACCTGAAGGTCTAGTCGGGTGAACTTGTGGAGTGTCCGAATTGAAGCCCATGATCCATACCCTGGACCCATGGATCTGGATCCTTTATTTGAAGAGCCTGCCTTGGTTGAATCTTGGATTTCTGGAAGTCAAGTGTTGTTCGGAGATGTCCGGAATGAAGGTAAGATCTCCCCCATCTCTTCTTTAGGGCTAGGTTGGCCTTGGGTATCAACCCCCTAGCAAAAGCACCCTTGTATGGCAAATTACATGGGGGCGGTTGCTAGTGGCGGTCGATCAAACCAAGCGACCGCCTGGAGCGACCGCTCAGTCTGATTTCGGGAATTTAACCCTATTTTTCCCCCTGACTTCTATAAAAGGCAACCCTCGTCTAATTAACGAATACTTTATTCGTGGTTGCTTATTTGGGAGGTTAGACGGCTGCGGGGAAGATCCGAAAGAGACTCGGAGGTCTGGCAGTGACTTGGAAGATCAGTCCTTTCCTTCTCTGACTCTCTAGCGTGAGGTATTGAATTAATCCGTTGTTCTTTACTCTCTTTGTCCGTTAAATTAGTATTAACCCATCCCCTCGTCTTTGTGATTACCCCCTTGGATATTTTTAACTCTCTTTTTAATCTACTTGAGATGAATTAACCGTAAACGAAACCCTGTTTTCGTGAGAAGGTTAATCTAGTCAAGGGGAGAGTTATGGGAAATCTATTGATGGTAATGGTTAGTTTTCCCTCACCCTTTTGGCTTAGGGAGTGTTAGATTCGAGACTTAGGTCAAGATTACTCGAAATCCGGACTGAAAATGAGTAATCAGAGGCGTGAGTTTCGGATTGAAAATGAGTAATCAGAGGCGTGAGTTTCGGATTGAAACTCACTGTTTTTAGGGCGGTCGCTCAACCTAAGCGACCGGCTGGTAAATAGAGACCAAATGGTTTTTGGTTCTGATTCAAATTGATTCATTTAACTTATATGTTATTGTAACCCTGTATATAGGTAACCACATTTTGAAAGAAAAGTCATATAATTGTTATCGGATTTCATTTTACGGACAATCTTATTATATGTAGGTAAGGACAATTCATCCTATCTCTTAAATAGACTTATAATATGTTAATCTAGTGTATATTAGAAATCATATTTCTTTATATATGCTGCTATTTATATGTCTTATATAGAAATCATATTACTTTACTGCTGTTTGTCTTACTTATATACATATTGTGTTGATTATGGATGTTATGGATTGATGGTAGTTGGTCTATGGTTCTGATGGATGAGGTATCTATTTTGGGATATCTTAGCTAGGGATATTAGAAGGCTGTGGAATGTGACACAAGCCTGCTGATGTCTCCAGCACTGTCTTTACTATTTGATGGCATTGTTTAGGTAGAGTCTAGATTTGCATGGTTAGGTACCCCACATGCTACTACCCTTTCGGTAGGGGGATTGAAACCGAGTGACCCGTGATGACATTGTGGTCCACTGTTAGTCATATAAATGGTAGGGTTGCATATGTTAGGGTAGGGCTCATGGATTTCCAAGGATCGGACCGGGTGTCGTGAGGAATCATGAGAGCATCCGCCCCAATAATATGTGGATGACCATAGGGTTAAGGAGTGGAGCCCAACAGCAGTAGCCAGTCCGTGAGGATTCTTTCTCCTAGGTTGCGAAGGATACTGAACCGAGTTGGTTGGTGCCATAGGGGATGTATCTGGACTTCATGTAGACATGTAACCAGTAGGACCTTGCATTGGATTAGAAACCCCGACATGCGCCAGTACTTATTACCAATGGTCGTGGTAAGAGAGTGTTGACTTAACCCCCAGCCATGGAATTGAGAGCCAGGTGTGGACTTTCCCCTTTTTCCCAGGATCCCTACAGAGGTAGCCAGTCCTTGCCGGATCAGAGTGATGAGACTTACCCAGAGGAGGGCTGGCGTATAACTTAAAGCATGTCAACTATTAGAGACCTGCATAGTTAGAAATCATAGTATCATTCATGTTTTGCATTCATTCATATTATTTATGTATCTTGGCATTGTTGGATGATTGATGGGATTGTGATTGTTTCTTACTGAGTTCTCTAGAACTCAAGTCTTTATTTTGTATTGTTTATTAGCCTGCACAGAAGAAGGAACTTTACAGGAAGATGGGCTGGTTTCCTATGAAGGAACCATCCCGTATGAAGAAGATGTGGCACCGTCAGTGGGAGATGGAAATAGCATGTGTGGGAGCTCCTGTAGCTGCATGGAGTGCGCCTATCACACCTATTGATGATCAAAGGCGGAGGGTGGTCAGAAAGTTTGCTCGGCGAATAGAGTTGAATTGGAGAACACCTTACCTTGAGATCCATGAAAAACACTTTTTAGATTTAGAAAAGGAAACTGGGAAGAAATTAATATAACCTTTTTGTTTACTTCCGCTAAAACCTTTATCCATTTTATTCATTATTTCTTTCCTTTATTTATTGACATTGGAGTATTTTGGACTCCTGTAATTCATTTAATTCAGTTATTGAATAGTCTTTGCTCTTAATTATCTTTATTTGTCTTAAATATTGTTGATAGACTAAAACCTTGGATCTTGTGACGGATCGCACCCACGGGTTGTCGGGCGGGTAACCGAGACCGGCGGGTGGGGTGTGACAGAGTGGTATCAAAGCCTTGGTTTTACGAAGTCAATAATATTTAATACAAGTGTTAGATGAGCAATCTGAGTCATAGATCCAGAAGTGACTCAAAAGAATTAGAGTGAATAATAGAACATCTTTGTTCGAAACAAACTGAGAAAGTAAGTGAATCTTCTTTTGTATAACTTACAATAAGTCAAGTGAAATACATTCTCGCATTGTAATTATCAAGAAAGTGCATAAGAGACAATAATACAAGTGCAACAAACATAACTGTATTTCATTAATAAGAGAAAGCTTTACATAATTTGGAGCGTACTCTACGCTTTACAAAATGGTAGGAAATGAACATGTGCTGAAGAAAAAACTACAATAAACATATCTAAACCCTAAAGTCAGTACTAAATCAAAATGAATCAAAACCTAAGTCTATCTACTGCTGTGGTGGTGGAGCTAGTCTCATCTGATGGAGTATGTCAAGGCACTCTGCTATCTGGCCCCTCATCTCTACCTGGCCCTGCTCGAACTGGTCCATCCGAGTGAACAGACCTCTAGACTAAGGTGGTGCGACCTCCGAAGTATCCTGAGTCCCGGATGTGCCTCCTGTCTCGAACTGAGAAAGTGGTGGTGAGTCTGCATGATCCTCATCATCAGCCTCTACATCCATGTCCTCCGGCTCGGCTGGCATCTCTGGTGAGTTTGGTCCACCCAGTAAGTGCATCTGAGTGACCAACCTGTGACCTATCGTACAGCCATGCCCAACCAGGACAGCCTCCTCTCCCTCGAAGTCGACCCCGAAATGCTCGAAATCCGCTTCAGAAGTCGCCCGTATCCAAGGTTTGCTCCCCTCAGATGAGTCACTCGATAGATCATGGCCTTTTGGATTATGTAAGCCAAGTCTATCTGGTAGCGGGTGTACATTGAGAAGGTCATCATAGCCTACATGAGTGAAATCTCACTCTGATGACCTACCTTAGGCAGCAAGTTCCGTGCTATGATCCAGGAGATGATCCTGCATGAGGGATACAGCTCGGTCACTTACTCTACCTCGCTGCACTCCTGTGGGCAAATGCTCGAGAAGACGAGAGCTCTCTCCTCCCAGTGAATGACATCGTCTGACTTAGCCCCCAGCTCGAACCATCTCCTGTCGCCGTGGATGTATGGCACGTCTAGGATGTGAGCCAGCTCCTCTGTGGTGAAGCGTATGTCTGTAGTCTTCACCCGGCTCTCTATCACTAGCCTAGTGTCGTGCTCTCCATCCATCTCTCTGTGGAAGGTCAGGTTGCTGTAGAATAACCTAACTAGCTTGGGATAGGCATCCTCGTTCAAAAACAAGGTACCTCTCCAGCCCACAGCCGCAAATCTACTCTCGATCTGGAACTGTGCTACCTCTGAAGTCACTACTGGTCGACCATGCTCGATCGGACGATGACTGAAGTGGCCAAAGTACAGCTCCTGTGCCTCCAGTGATCTAAAGTAGTCTGGATGGACTGGGTGATGTGCATCACCTCTACCTCGACCACGACCTCGGCCGCGAATGGGTACTCTCCTACCTCCGCGGGCAGCCATCTAGTGAGAAAATCTGTTTTTAGGCGAAAAAGATGCAAAATGAGAAGCCATGAGAGGTCCAGTAATTACCTATTAGTGTAAAATGCATAGTGAACAGTAGATCTATGCCTAGACATGTTATGAGAAGTAAAAGAAACATTTTTGCACGAAAGAAAACCTAAAAATAGCTGCACATTGTAGTTCTATCATGCAAACCATAGAAATTAAGGGTTTTATGAGAAGATTACCTATGTAGTGTGTAAGCGTCGCGTGGGAAGTAGATCCGAAGCCAACGGAGTCTCCAAAATACTTTCCTAACCCTTAGCACGAAATCCCCAGAGCCCAAAGTGTGTTTTGAGAAGTGTAGAAGTGAAATGAGACCCAAAAACCGTATTTGAAACGTTGGTGTCGCGCGTATTTTGGGGCGGTCGCTACTGGCAGTCGATTGATTTGAGCGACCGGTCCAGTTACTATTGCACAGATTTTTGGATTTTGGCTCTGTTTTGTTGATTTTTGGAATTTGTGCTTGTTGCTGCTTGTGTTTGTGAATGTTGGCCATGTTGTGGAGTTATTTTGACTTGTGAAATTTTTCCAAACTTGATCATTGAGTGTTGCTACTCTCTGGAATTCTTTCGCATAATGGTTCAATTAAGGAATCGTGTTGTTAATGGTCAAGATGAAGAAGAAGGTGGTGAGAATCAGAACCGTGTTGAGATACCTACAGTAAACACTGGAACCGAGCCTCCCCGAGTTGAAATTCCTCCCACTGGTGGAAATCCTCCGTAGGCACCGCAAGTAGTCTCTGTTAAGGATGTGATGAACATTCTGGGAAACATGATGCGTCAACAGCAGAATCAGTTTACTACTATGATGCAAGGTTTTGCGACTACTCAGCAGAATGCCCAGTCAGCTCTTAATCCTAATGGAGCTAGTACTTCTGCAGCTGGTACTTTTGTGGACGGTTTTGTCCCTGGTCCACATGCAAGGTTGATGGAGCATTTCTTGAAGCTTCAGATCCCTGCTTTTACTGGTATTTCGTCGGATACATTGTTCCCTAACAAGTGGATCCGAGAGATGGAAAAAGCTTTTCACAACCTCCGTTGCAATGAAGCTCAGAAGATTCTATGTGCAGAACAGAGACTGCAGCATGAAGTTGATGCGTGGTGGAATGCTACCAGACCTATTTTGGAAGCTTCGCACCCAGTTCTTACTTGGGAAATTTTCAAGGAAGCATTTTGCAAGAATTACTTTCCTGAGTCTGTGAGAGATGCTAAGGAAGCTGAGTTCATGGCACTCATGCAAGGACCTAGTACTGTTCTAGAGTACCAGAAGAAGTTTGAAGAATTGTTCTACTTTGCCCCTGATGCTTTCTACTTTGCCCCTGATGCTTTCAAAGGTGACCGTGAGAAGGCAAAGAAGTTCTTCAAAGGTTTGAGGCCGTCACTGAAGACTTACCTGGCAATTCATCCGATCGTGGATTATGCGGAGATGGTATAGAATGCGAAGAAGGTAGAAGATAATGAGAGAGAGAATTATCTACTCCAGCGTTCTGTTTCGAACAGGAATCATTTGGGTGACCGTAACCGGAGATTCTCTAGGCCTGCTCCTTATACTGCCCCTTTGTTTCAGCCTAGAGGAGCTAGTTCCAGTTTTAGCTCTGCTTCGAGCTATGGTTCTAGTGGTGCACCGGTGCGTCCTGTTGCAGGTAGTCAGGGTACTGGACCAATCTATGCTAACCCTCGTCCAGTGGTTAATAACCAGAGACCTGCATATCCTTCTTCAGCAGCTCCTGTGAGTGGTAGGGATTTGATCTGCTTTAACTGTGGAAAGCTGGGTCATTATTCTCGTAACTGCACTCAGAAGCCGAATTCTCATGTGTCAGCTTTGAAGCCTGCTTCCAATGTTCCCACTGGTAAAGTGTTCAGTGTTGTTGGTTCAGAATTTGAGACAGATCACAATGTTGTGACAGGTATTATTTCAGTATCATCTACCTCTGCTTTCATATTATTTGATACTGGTGCATCGCATTCATTCATAGCATCTTCTTTTGTGAGTCGTATTTCTGTTACACTTGCAAAGTTGGAAAGAGGACTAGTTATTAGTACTCCTACCAGATCTATTGTTAGATTAGATGAAGTGGTTGAATCTTGTCCCGTCGTTATTACTGGTAGAACCCTTGAAGCCCGTTTGATTAAATTGGATATGTCTGATTTTGATGTGATACTTGGAACGGATTGGTTGTCTAAGTATGGCGCAGTTATCCTTTGCTCGGGAAGGAAGGTACTGTTTCATCCTAAGGATGATAGTCCATTTGAGTATCAAAGTAGTCAAGGGAAATTGAGCAAGAAGATAGTGGCTGCGTCTGTGAAAGTCAGGCAGTGGACTAAGAATGTTGGACTTCTTTCCTCTTCTGTGGATGTCTCCGAAGGTGTGAAACGGTTGTCTGATATTGAAGTTGTCAAGGACTTTCCTGATGTTTTCCCTGATGATTTGTCTAGTTTGCCTCCAGAGAGGGAGTTAGAGTTTTCAATTGATCTAATTCTTGGAGCAGCTCCTGTGTCGAAAGCTCCGTATCAGATGGCTCCGACTGAGTTGAAGGAACTTCAGACTCAGTTAAATGATTTGTCAAGCAAAGGGTTTATCCAACCCAGTGTTTCGCCTTAGGGAGCCCCGGTGTTGTTTGTGAAGAAGAAGGACGGTAGTATGTGAATGTGCATAGACTATCGGGAATTGAACAAGTTGATGATTAAAAATAAATATCCTCTCCCTAGGATCGACGACTTGTTTGATCAGTTGAAAGGTGCCTCTGTGTTCTCGAAGATCGATCTGAGATTTGGGTATCATCAGTTAAGAGTGAAGTCCAGTGATGTCTGCAGGACTGCATTTAGGACTAGATATGGGCATTATGAATTCCGAGTTATGCCTTTTGGTCTTACTAATGCTCCGGCAGCGTTCATGGATCTGATGAACCGAGTATTTCAGGATGTCTTAGATAAGTTTATCATTGTATTTATTGATGACATTCTGATTTATTCAAAGAGCGAAGAAGAACATGTTGGGCATTTGAGTTTTGCTTTGCAGCGTTTGAGAGAGAAGAAGTTGTTTGCCAAGTTTAGCAAATGTGACTTTTGGTTACCTAAAGTTATGTTCTTAGGTCACATTGTTTCTGTTGATGGTATTAAGGTTGACCCTGCAAAGGTTCAAGCTGTGGCTGATTGGGACCGACCTAAGTCAGTCACTAAGATTCGAAGTTTTCTTGGTATGGCGGGTTATTACAGGCGCTTCATTGAGAATTTCTCCAGAATTTCAGCACCTATGACAAAGCTTACCAGAAAAGGAGTCAAGTTTGAGTGGAAGGAAGCCTATGAAGAGAGTTTCCAAGAACTCAAGAAAAGGTTACTCTTCTGCTCCTGTTTAACTCGGAAGTTGTTTGCAGGAGTCTTACTGGTAACTTCCACAACCCAGTGGAAGCAGCCTCTAGGCTCAGTAGACTGAGGAATGAGGTTTCCAGGCTTCGGGAAGACTCCAAAGCCAAGGATGCTGAAATTGCTCGCCTTAGGAAGCTAGCTTGGGAGGTTGCAGGAGAAAAGAATTCGGTGATCAAGCGTCTTCGGTCAGACTTGGATGATGCAAGGGAGAAGATCCGGCAACTGGAGCGAGAAGTTGGAAAGTCAGGTGCCAAAGGATCTGACGCGTTACCTCAAAGGCAAGTTGTCATTCCTTTGCCCGAATCCCTTCCAGCTAACGTTCGCAGAGCCTGCATCTTCAAGTATTTACACAGTAAGCCCTTTGTTGATATGCTGAATGCTTATAACTTGCAGGTAGGGGTGTCAACGGTGCGGTTTGGAGCGGTTTCGGGCCGGGCCTAACTGTTTCGGGCTGAAAAACCCCCAGCCCAAACCAGCCCATTTAAAAGATAACGGTTTCGGTGCGATTTCGGTTTGGTGCGGTTTGGGTTCAGGTTGGCTAACGGTTTGGAAATGAAACGGTGAAAATGAAATTTTAAACCCTGATGCTTGATTTCACAAAAGGGAAAATATTAAAGACTGAAAGTCTGAAACTGAAACAACGTTAACGATTAAGATTAAGACTTAAGAGGTAAGAGTTATCAATTAAGACTTTTAAATTTTAAAATAATAAAACTAAATGAACTTTGAAAATTAAAAAGTTAACGATTAATATTAAGACTTAAGAGTTAAGAGTTATCAATTAAGACTTTTAAATTTTAAAATAATAAAACTAAATGAAATTTGAAAATTAAAAAGTTAACGATTAAGACTAAGACTTAAGAGTTAAGAGTTATCAATTAAGACTTTTAAATTTTAAAATAATAAAACTAAATGAAATTTGAAAATTAAAAAGTTAAAACTTAAAACTTAAGCAACTCTCAACTACTCAAACTCGAGTCTCAACGTCTCAAACACCGAAATTCATGGATCATTAATTACATTTAAACAATTCCAAACAAAATTTAATTACATTTAATATTTTAATTTTATTTATGTAAAGACTAACAGGCTGACGGGGCCGCACACGGGCTGGGCCAGGCCAGCCCGAAACCGTTCGGGCTGAGGACCCTCAGCCCAATTACGGCCCATTAAGGATCTGTTCGGGCCGGTTCGGGCTATAACAGGCTGGTTCGGTCCGGTTTTAATGGTTTGGGTTGAAAACTGACACCCCTACTTGCAGGCGTACCGGGATGGTGAGAACGAGGTATGGGAATCGATACTAAGGGAAGATCCTCATCTTGATACGACTCCCTACAGTGCTGTTTGCCATCTTGAAGTGTTTACCAACCTGGGTCTTCCTTCTCCTGATTGGACCAAAAATAAGACTGATCATCCGCCTTCTGATCCGGATATTATGCATTACCTGGAAGATTCTCCTATTTATTCTCCCCTAGAAGGATTCAATTATGAAGAGCTTGCCTTGAATGCAAGTTTGGTCGAGGACCATACTTCTTCTAAACAAGCTGGACAAAGAGTATGAAATTGCAGAGGATTTTGTACACACTGAAATGCTTTTGTAATCCCCGTTTCTCCTCTTCTTTTCATTGAATCCATGCTGCTGCTTGACTATTGTGTTTGTTCGGCAAAGCTGTTACTGATCTTGTATGATTTCTTAATGATCACCGGTGATTACTTTCTTTTTTTACCGAAGATTATATCCCAACTCTTGTAATCTCATATGTATGTTTGATATAAAGGTTGGCCTCTTTCGGTCTTTTGAAGAAATAAGAGATTAACTTCATCTTGAACCTTGCCAGTCACAATGCCTTTACTTAAAGATTTTCGGAGAAATACAATAAGTCTGAGAAGGAACTCACTCGGGTTCTAAACCGATGCCTTGTAGAAGGAACTCACTCGGGTTTTAAACCGATGCCTTTACTTGAGGATTTCCGAAGAAATACAATAAGTCTGAGAAGGAACTCACTCGGGTTTTAAACCGATGCCTTAACTTAAAGATATATTTCGAAAATTCAATAAGTCTTGAAGGAACTTACTCGGGTTTCGGACCGATGCCTTGACTTAAGAAATTCTAAAAAATTTCAACAAGTGTTGAAGGACCCACACGGATTTTCATCTGATGCCTTGTAGTTGGATCTTGTGGTGTATGATGCCCCCCAATCAAAAGATAATTTGTTGAAAACCAATAATTGCATTGTTGAGTTGAAAATGGTTACATCACGAACAAAATTGAAATCATCATCAAGGATAAAAAAATTTGAGATGCCTGGCATTCCACGAACGATCCAACTCTTTCTGGGTGTTGACGTTCTTCAACTTGTAAGCTCCTGAACCGACTGGTTTTACAACCATATAAAGTCCTTCCCAGGAAGGGTCCAGTTTTCTTTGGTGGTGTGGATCTGAAGCTAAGGTATTTCTCAATACCAAATCTCCCGCTAAGTACTGACAATTCTTTACTCGGGCATTATAATGTGACGCTATCCTTCTTTGATAATGTTGAGTTCGTGCTATTGTCCTTGCCCGAACTTCGTCCAACAAATCAAGACCATCAAGCAGTCCTTGGTCGTTCGCTTTTTCTTCGAACTCTCTATCCCGTAATGTTCCCGCCATTATCTCCACAGGTGCTAATGCTTTGGACACATATGCCAACCTGAGTGGAGTTTCTCCTGTGGGTGTTCGAACCATAGTTCGATAAGCCCACAGTACATTATGCAGTTTTTCGACCCATAAGGCCTTGTCAGCCTCAAGTCTTCTCTTTATCCCTTCAAGCAACTTCTACAATCAATAGCATGGCATTTCCATGATTTTTGTCATTCCAACTTGTCTTATTGAGCTAAACTGATGTATAGATGTTTGCTAGGTCTGATTTACTATTGTTTTATGATTGTAGTATAGTTCTTATCATTTCCTTAGCTGATTCCCCATCATTCCTTGCCATTGCAACAAACCCCATTTCAATTCTTGATGTTAGCATATAGAACATAGGGTTTCAATTTGGGTATTCCTAATTGGACCGTTGGATCTTGATAATTTTCATTGTGTAGTGTCCTTATCTTGCTATGATCATTCCCTCCAAATTTCATATCGATCCAAGACCCGGAAGATTAGTTTCGGGCCCAATTTCCCTAAGCTGCCCATTACTAATCCTCTTGGTCGACTGGTCAGTTGACCAATCAGTCGACCAAAGGAAAACAGCAACTCAAATCTTGCTTGTTTCGCTTCGTTTGATATCCGATTTGATTGTTTCCTTCTCTAATGTTACTTATATGTTATCTAGGGTTGAAGCACTAAGTTGGGGACTATCCTAAGTGGTATTTGCTATTATTCTCGATTCGATTAAGGTAAGGACAGTTATACACATATGACATGGACTATGTGCTTATTCAATGATGATTGGCAACTTGATATGCTTTTCTTATAAATTTTATTTAGACATATGACTATTGTAGTTGTCTTTTAACAGCAATAACATGTTTAAGTACTCTCGTATATATCATGTCTATTTAATTATTGTTATTTACATTACACTTGAATTACGTGATGTTATGATATGAATTCCAATATGATGATGTATCATGTATGTGTAATATAATGAATTGAGAATGTGATTGGATAAGTATAATTTGGGATTAAGGAATGTCCTACTGACATTTCTGTCCTTGGACATCGGAGGGAATAGTATGAGATGTTCTCCGAAGATGTCCATCGACGCTTTCCCGTATTATTGGATGAAATATATAGGACTTGTCTAGGTGTATGGCTAGGTGTCCTTGTCATATTAGACCCGAATCGGAAGGGTATTGAGACTGAACGACCCATGGTAGTAGTATGGTTTGATGGGCGCTCAAGACCGGTAACCAACCTGTGAGAGGACATAGATCATATTACGGATACCCGAAAGGGGCCATTGTTGGTAAGGTTGCAAATAGTCAGACTTGGGCTAACAAGCGCTCAAAGATCGGTGAGTCATATCCGTGAGGGGACGTGAGAGCTTTCCGTCTACTATTTGTGGATGACCAATGGGGTTGATGAGTCCGGTGAGTAATATCTGTAACTCTAGTGTGAAGGATACCGGAAAGGATCGCCCGGGGTGAGGAATGGACGTATCTGGATCTGACATGGTATGACTGAGTAAATGACTTGCATTGGGCTAGGCTTTATCGTGACATGCACCAATACTTATACCAATGGTGATGTGAGAGAGTGGTGACCTAAACCCCAGCCATGGAATTGTCTGAGATTGATGCAGGACCTAATTCACACCGGAGAACCCAAGATACCTACCTGGATGGTTAAGGTAAGAGTGATTTGAGACCTACCCAAGGAAGTATGGTGCTATGACTTAAAGCATGTCTACCATAGAGACTAGCATATGTAGAGTTAGAATCATAATTGCATCATCTTTCTCATATCATTTGCATCATGTTATGACTTGGATCATATGGTTTATGTACTATGGATTAACTGCCTTGCTGGGTTCCTTTGAACTCATTCCTTTCTGTGCATTTGCTTTGTTAGACTATCCTACAAGTTTTGAAGAGTCCGATGGTACGTCCTTCGAAGCACCTTATGATGAGCCACACTACCCTCAGGGTAGTGGCTACTATGAAGATTATTATGAGGGTACCAAAGAGGACTATGCTGCACACCAGGATTAGCCCCACACTAATGTTGGAGCAGCTATACTGGACTACGGATATTTACACCTATGAGGATGTGTTTTATGTGACTAAAGAAACATTTGTTTAATATTACATTTTGGATTCCCCTTTTAAAACCGGATCTGTAATTTAACTTTCTTGGATATACTCTTTCAATAGAATTTGTAAACTTAATTTGACTTTGCTACTTTCCGTTGCCGTGTGAGGAAGTGACTTTTGATCACTCTCTCTCTCTCTCTCCTTTGGATACTATATCTATATATATCTTGGTATCATCTTTATTCCGCACTCTGATTGTCTGTTTTATCTTATTCTTAATTCTTTATTATATGCTTAAACCATGATTATTATTGTTCGTGATTGTGTTATCGCGTATGTGGGAGGCATGGTTGCTCGATACTTGATTTTCGGGACGGTGATCACATACCCGGGTATGCCCGATGGGGTACAAGCTGGGTGGATGTGACAACAACTCATGACGACAACACCTCACAATGACAACTTACTCACCACAACAACTTTCAACTCAAGACTCAACTCAAAACTCAACACACATACACAATAACTTAAAACTAACAACTTAACTCTAACCATGACTACAACCCAAGTACAAGTCATAAACTTTAATTATTGTGTATTATTCAAGCTTGGTATATTATGCTTTGTTTGTTCAAGTTTCTAATCCAAGTTTTCTATTATTCACTTCTAAAAAAGTTTGAGTCACTTCTAGATCTATAACTCAAGGATGCTTTCATTACTATGTTCTATGGTTATGATTGTTCGAAAACTTAGGCTCTGATACCATCTGTCACATCCCGCCAAATCCACCCAGTCTCTACCCTATCTGGGTTACCCGGGGGAGTGATCCACAGCCCAAAGGATCAAGTTTAGGAATGATCATATCCATTTAGCACAATAACATAATCAAAAGCAAGAACAAATCATCGTATTCTAATAAGTAATAATAAAATTCAAGAAAGGATCTCAGAAGGATCACTAAGAATATCAGAGTGCGGAAAACATGATACCAAATAAAAAGGCAACTGTAGAGTATAGCGGAAATATACTCCATAGACATATGCGGAAGGTAGATCGAATTCTAAAGCAAAGCCCTAAGCTAATGCAAGTAAAATAAAAGTCTAGAAGAAATAAAAGAAATCTAATCCACATCTTCAGTCAGCTCTTCTTCTTCTTCAGTCTTCATCTTCTTCACCCTGTGCTTCCTCATATGTACCGTCATAGTAATCCGAACCTGTAGAGAAGTCTAACAAAAGATATGGTACAAAAGGAGTGAGCTTTGAAAGAAACCCAGTAAGGCAGTTAAATACACAATAACATAGATCACATGATTACAGAACATAACATGATGCAATATGATATGAGACAGACAATGTATGTATGAATCTAACTCTATGTATGCTGGTCTCTATTGGCAGACATGCTTTAAGTCATAGCACCATACTTCTTTGGGAAGGTCTCATCACACAACGCCATTTGGTAGTGGGTCCGGCATCCCTCGGGACATTCCATGGCTGGGGTTTAGATCACCTCTCTCTCACATCACCATTGGTCTAAGTATTGGTGCATGTCAAGGTAAAGCCTAGCCAAATGCAAGTCTTCTACTTAGATCCAGATACGTCCATTCCTTGCCCCTGACGATCCTTTCCGGTATCCTTCACACTAGAGTCCTCATAGTCCCTGACTACGGACTCATCAACCCTATTGGTCATCCACATATGGTAAACGGGAAGCTCTCACGTCCTCTCATGGGTTGGTTACCGGTCTTGAGTGCCCATGAGCCTAAGTCTATCCATATGCAACCCTACCAATGAATGGCCCCCCACAATGTGATTCCTGTCCTCTCACGGGTTGGTTACCGGTCTTGAGCGCCCATGAATCCTCATTGCTACCACGGGTCGTTCGGTCTCAATACCCTTCCGACTAAGGTCTGATACAACGGGGACATCCTAGCCAAACACTGCTAGACAGCCCTAGGTATGACAACCAACAGTTCACGAAGGTGTCAAAGGGCATCTCCAGAAACATCCCATAATATTCCCGTTGATGTCCAAGGATAGCAATGCCAAAAGGACACCTCTCCTTTCCAAACCATACCTAATCAGTCACATTCATCAATCAATCATATCACAAGTATAGCAACTCCCCATATGGAAAGTAATCAAGAACATGATCCAACTCATATATAATTGGCAAGTAAAGTCATACATAAACTAAATAATGTAAACAAGTAATGCTACTGTAATTAGAGTAGTTGCATCAGTAGTACATCAATATAAGAATCTATTTATGGAAATAAATTAGAAAGATTCAAATATGGAAACTAAATCATGCAACCTATGTAATTAAAGAAATAACTATCCTTACCTTAAATAATTCGCAAAGAATCCTGAGAATCAAGGAAGATCTTTCCTAATATTGGAAAGAGGATCCTAGACAATATATATACCTTATTAGGAAAGAACTCCAGAAGGTAGTAATCAAATCAACCAAAAATAAACCAAAACAGAGGCTACTGACTTGATTGGTCGATTGATTGGTTGATTGGTCCAATCGACCAATCAGTCGACCAACAGTAATAGTGACATACAGTAAGGGTGTCTCTTATCAGAAAAATGGATATTTGTGATCCAAAACACCACTAAACAAAAAGGGGATTACTAGGATAGTGTATTGGTCTAAAGAGAAATTTAAAACCCTAACAACATCAAGTCCTAAAGTCACAGAATAGGAAATAAAACTTACCATAAATAGGTCAGTCAAGGTTCTTGGAGAAATCATGGCAAATTCATGGAGGAGAAACTAAAAAATTATAGATTACTAATCTAATAGAGAAATCATGGAAAACATGTACAGAACTTCTAGAAAAACGGATCTAAGATTGAAGAACTTTGAATAAAAAATGAGAAAGAAGATAAAGACATGGTTTCCTTCAAAAGCAAGTGATGATCTTGATTAAGATCATCCATCAAGCCTTAAATCCTTAGGAAAAACAGAGAAATGAGTGGAGTGATGGTTGCAACAGAAATGCAACATCAACCCCACTGTTCTCAGTTAGAAAAGAAAAGAAAAACTAAAGAAAACTAAAGATGGAGAAGAGAGGAGGGTGATCACATACCTTGTGATGCAAGAGTAAGAGGAATGATGAAGATCCAATAAGAAAACCACCAAAGGTGTAAAGGAAATGACTTGGGGAGAGCTCTGGTTCATTCCAGAGGCTTAGGAGGCAGAGGAGGCAAAAAGAACTCGAGCATGCACTTAAATAGAGCAGCCAAGACCTAATTCAGCAAAACAGATCTCATTGGTCGATTGATTGGTCTACTGGCCCCAATCGACCAATCAGCATCGACCAATGGGGACAGCAAGGCCAAAATGCATTGTTTTGGTCATAACTTCTTCGTTTGAAATCCGATTGATCCGAAATTTGAAAGGGAACCTCACACAAACATACCAAGACTATCTAGCATGAATTGGACATCATCCATGGTAAGAAATCAGTACTTTATAATTTGGGAACATGAGTTTCTAAATTGGAAACAACATGGTTTTCCATAGCAAACTCACCATGGATTCAAGGGAAGAGTTACAAAGAACAAGGCTTCACTCTAATGGAATATCAAAAACATATCAGAGGTAAGAATAACTAAGTAGAAAATCAAAAGAATACTAATCCTAGAATGAGAGGAATCGAAAATAGAAACTTACTAGAATGCTTATATCAATGATCAACATAGAAAGCTATAATTGCTAGAAAGAAAAGGGGAATTGATTCAAAGAGATGAAATACATTAGAACAACAGTAAAGGCTAAGATCAAACATGTTAAACATTAATTAGAAAAGAAGCTACAGTAGAATGATCATGTTGTCCAAAACTCAATCAAAATAAATGAAGAATTAAGGAGATTCACAATGTGGTTTCAAGGAATGCATAGAGTGATTGGGGGTTCACTCTGAGACATAAGGAGATTAGAGAATAGGTAGTTACAGTAGTGTAACACCTTCTCCACAATCAAAACATTAAGATAGAACAGTAAGAAGAAGAAAAGAGAGAAGAAGGAGATAGAACACTGAAATCAAGGTCCAACTTCAAGGTGTAACATTAAACTAACCTTTCTTCACCCAAAACAGATAGGGTGTCCTAGCTAGGTTTGGGCTGGATTTCACAGCCAACCTAGAAAAGTTCTCAATAAACCTTCAATAGTATCCCACCAATCCAAGGAAACTTCTAATCTCAGTCACAGTCTTCGGTCTTTCCCATTCGGCAACTGCTTGCACCTTTTCAGGATCAACACGAATACCTTCGGCTGAAACAACATGGCCGAGAAATACTACCCTTAAGAGCCAAAAGTCACACTTGCTAAACTTAGCATAGAGCTTCTTTTCTCTCAACCTTTGCAGTGTGAAATTAAGGTGTTCCACATGCTCTTCTTCATTCTTCGAATAGATCAAGATATCATCAATGAAGACGATCACAAACTTATCAAGTACATCATGAAATACTCGGTTCATGAGATCCATGAACACAGCAGGAGCATTAGTTAAACCAAAAGGCATAACTCTAAACTCATAATGTCCATATCTTGTTCTAAACCTTGTCTTAAAGATATCACTTAACTTCACTTTCAACTAATGATATCTAGACCTCAAATCAATCTTTGAGAACACATCTGCACCTTTCAACTGATCAAAAAGATCATCAATCCGGGGCAACGGATATCTATTCTTGACGGTCAACTTGTTCAAGTCTAGGTAATCAATGCATAGGCGCATGCTACCGACCTTCTTCACAAACAAGATTGGGGCTTCCCAAGGGGATACACTAGGCTGTTCAAAACCACTTTCTAAGAGCTCATTCAATTGTGTTTGCAACTCTTCTAACTTGGTAGGTGCTATTCTATACGGAGCTTCAGATACCAGAGTGGCTCCAGGAGTTAAGTCAATGGAAAACTCAACTTCTTTATCAGGGGGTAGTCCTAACAGATTGTCTCGAAACACATCAGCAAAATCACACACAACTAGAACTTCTTCTAGCTTCTTCCCTTCTTTGACCTTGCTTCCAGGTGAACCACTTTCCACAAATGCACAGACTTGCATCAATGCGATCAAAGTCTTCTTACTAATCCTTCCTTTTTCTCCTTGGAACTCAAAAATTGAATTCTCACTCAACCAAAACTGAATTCTCCTTGAAGAACACAAAATCACGGTATTGTGGGATGTTAGTCAGTCAATTCCCAAGATTACATCAAAATCCTTCATATCAAACAACACTAAGTTCGCCTTCAAATTCTTTCCACAAATCAACACAGGACATCCTTTTAACACTTTATCTAGTTTAACAACAGGCCCAACAGGGGTACTAATCGACAAACAACTAGATAAACACTGGGGTGTTAGGTTAGTCTTCAAAGCAAAAGTAGATGAGATGAACGAATGAGATGCACCCGTATCAAACAAAACAAATGCTGGAAATGAAGCAACTAACAATGTACCTGTAACAACATCATCACAGGGATCTTGTTCAACACCAGATATGCTGAATACTCTGCCAGAGGGAGGGGCAGGGGCAGGAACATGAGCACTTCTCACAACAGGGGCAAGAGGTTGCGCAGGCTTCTTCAGACAAAAACCAGCATAATGACCAGGCTGCTTGCACAAGAAACAAGACGATTCCTTCTGTCCAACAGGAGTCGCTACAGTGGGAGGTCTCTGAAATGCAAGTCTAGGATTAGCAATCCCAAGCTGAGAAGGAATAACAGCTCCCGCAAATCTAACTCCAGTAGGATGACTGTAAAACCCAGCCCTAACATTGACCCGGAAACCTTGTTATTTGTAGGTCCGATGACCCGAAGTAAAGTAAGAAGTCAGCTTTGGGCCATCCCAGTAGAGGACTTGGTGTCTGGCTTTGAATCCATGAAAGTTGATGATGAGGTTCTATTTATGGAAACTGAATCCTGATGAAGATCTAATTAGTTGATGGACTTGGAGTGCTCTCTATCTTGGTTTGAAGGCATTTCTACCTATTAGGTAAGTCACGTGACTTGTGTGCAAAACCCCTTTAAGATTGGATTTGATCTGGAACTTCAATTCCCTGTTTTGGTCTTGCTGTCAAGCATTGGTCGATTGATTGGTCGATGGGCCGATCGACCAATCCACTCGACCAATGAGTGCTGTCTTTGGCAATTAGGTTGTTCTTGCTCTATTTAAGTCCAATCTCGAGTCCACTTCGTATTTGCTGCCTCCAAACCCTCTGGAACGAACCAAAGACCTCTGCAAGTCATCTCTCTTGCATCCTTGGTGTTTTCTTGACGGATCTTCGTCGAAACTCTTCTTTTTGCATCGAAAGGTATGTCTACTCTCTCTTCTTCTCCTCCATCTTTGTTTTTCTTTCCTTTTTGAGTTGAGACAGTAGAAGAGATGCTGCATTCTCTGTTGCAAACATCTCTGAACATGTTCTCATGATCATCCTAAGGATTTGAGGCTAGAACAATGATCTTAACCATGATCATTGCAAGCTTTTGAAGGAATCATGATCAAACCATGATCTAATCTCTGTTAAACTTCTAATCTGAATTCTGATCTCTTTGGATCTTCTATGTTGATCATGTTAGTAGTTAATTACTGTGTTTTCTTTCCATGATCCATAATCTATAGATTTCTAGTTGTTCTCTTCTACCATACTATGTGTTCTTCATGATGCATGGTAGTTACATATATGGTAGGTTTTATTTCCTTATTTAGATTTATACTTCTAAGCCTTATTCCATGAAGATCTATGTATGTTTTCATGATACCATTACCGAAAGCAATGATCCATCCTCCTATTGTTCTTGTCTTTGTTTTCTATTTCAAATTCATCAAGATCCATGGTTGATTTAATTATGGTAACTTTTTGTTTCCTAATTTGGATCTTGATACCTTGATTTGATTAGTGTTTTGAGGTCCCCTAATTGTTAGAATACTACTGATGTAGTCTACCCCTTGATTAGTACCCTTTTGAACCACCAAATTCGGATTTCATATCTTAAAACTCTGATTTTTTTGGCTACTGTCTGCATTGGTCGACTGATTGGTCGACTGGACCACTCGACCAATCCACTCGACCAATGAGTACAGCAACTCCAGATTTGGTCTGTTTCGGATGTTTTGATATCTTTGCTGTTAAGGATCTTTCCTAATATGTTGTATATACTTGTTTAGGACCTTCTTCTCAAGTTTGCCAAGATCTTACTTGATTTCTTAGGATTCCTTTGCGAGTTATAAAAGGTAAGGATGGTTATTTCCTTAATTACATAGATAGCATGAATCTAGTTTCTATATTTGAATATCATAGATATGATTCCTAAATTAGATTCTTACAATGATATACTACTGTTGCATAACTTTGATTACAGTAGCATTACTTATTCATATTAAATTGATTCATGTATGATTTACTTACCAATGTTATACTAGTGATTGTAATTACTGATTTCTTTCCATATATGAAGTTACCATATATGTGATGATATGAATTGATGCGTGTGTATGCTTAAGTATGGTTTGGAAAGGAGAGGTGTCCTTTCGACACTTCTGTCCTTGGACTACTACGGGAATATTATGGGATGTTTCCGGAGATGCCCTCTGGACACCTTCCTAAACTGTTGGATGACATATCTAGGATTGTCTAGTAGTGTTTGGCTAGGATGTCCTGTTATGTCGGACCCTAATCGGAGGGGTATTGAGACCGAACGACCCGTGGTAGCAATGGGGATTCATGGGCGCTCAAGACCGGTAACCAACCCGTGAGAGGACAGGAATCACATTGTGGGGGCCATTTATTGGTAGGGTTGCATATGATTAGACTTGGGCTCACGGGCGCTTAAGACCGGTAACCAACCCGTGAGAGGACGTGAGAGCTTCCCGTTTACCATATGTGGATGATCAATAGGGTTGATGAGTCCGTAGTCCGAGTTGGTCGGTGCCATAGGATACGCCGACTCTAGTGTGAAGGATACCGGAAAGGATCGTCGGGGACGAGGAATGGAAGTATCTCGGATCGACTTGATGTAACTAAGTAGAAGACTTGCATTTGGCTAGGTTTTACCTTGACATGCGCCGATACTTATACCAAATGGTTGTGAGAGAGTGTGTTGACTTAACCCCCTGCCAAGGTTTGTCCCGAGGGATGAAGGACCCATTACCAATCGGCTGCTCAAGACCGGTGAAATGATCCGTGAGAGAATCCAAGATATCTTAAATGGTTGAGGATGTGAGTGGACCTTCCTAAAGAAGTACGGTGCTATGACTTAAAGCATGTCTGCCAATAGAGACCAGCATACATAGAGTTAGATTCATTCATTCATTGCTTGTCTCATATCATATTGCATTTATGTTTGTTCTGGAATTCGCCATTTATGTTATTATGGATTTAATCGCCTTTACCGAGTTTCTTTGAAACTCATTCCTTTATTGTACAATGTTGTTAGACTATCCTGCAGTCTCGAGTATTATGACGGTCCCTATGAAGAAGCGCAAGGCGAAGAGGCATATCTCCGGGAAGGTGATTGCGGTTACCACAATTACTCTGAAGATCCCGCGAGTGGTTATGCTCCGTACGATGCTTAGTCCGACCATTGAGTGGAAGCGTCCTTGTGCCATTTATGAGATTTACACTTACAAGGATGTTGTCTATAAAGTGGAGAACAATTTAGTTACCCAATGTACTTGTTACTGGGATTAGGTTTTGTCTAGTTTATTCTTTTAGAGCTACTTTTCCGCTGGTTGTAAAGTGGGATTTTTGCCTCGCTTTACTTATCTGTTTGATACTCTGATTATATTTAGTATTCTGATTCATTTATGATTCATTCTTTCTTTATTGGATCTATGATTTATCTTCCGCACTCTTGTTATGATTGTTCATGATTATGTTATTGTTTATGTGGGAGGTTGATCACTCGATACCTGATCTTCGGGCTGTGGATCACACTCTCGGGTATGCCAGATAGGGTACCGGCTGGGAGGGCGTGACAATGACTATGCTGGCCCGCATGACTAACACCGGAACTCCGTCCAACACTCCTTGGCTGAAAGGTAGGAGTGGGATACGGAGTAGGTCTCACAAATCTACGATTAGAGCGGTCAACATAACCGGGGTTCTTTGGCTGCCAAGGCCTCTGAACCCGAACATTTTCTCTTTCTGCCTCTTCCAACTTCTTAGCACTCTGAACTACCTGGGCATAGCTCTCGAGAGGGAGAATGGTGAGATATGCCTTTATCGATGGCCGCAGTCCTTTGAAGAATTTCTTCGCCTTTGCATTGTCAGGTTTAATTGAATCAGGGGTGAAAAATAATAGCTCTTCAAACTTCTGCTGGTAGTCCAACACAGATAAGGAACCTTAAACCAATGCCATAAATTCAACCTCTTTGGCATCCTTCACTGCTTCGGGAAAGTAGTTCTTACAGAACGCCTCTTTAAATACTTCCCAAGATACAATGCCCATATGGAGATCTTCAAGGATAGGTCTTAGTCGAAATCCACCATGCGTCAGCCTCATGCTGAAGCTTCTATTCTGCAAAAAGAACTTTTTGTGCATCTGAGCACTGCAAATTCCAAAATGCTTTCTCTAATTCCCTCATCCATTTGTTAGGGAAAAGAGTATCCTTTGTTACACCGGTAAAAGATGGCACTTGCAGTTTCAGGAAACTTTCCATTAGCCTAGTATGCGGGGTTCCAACGAACCTCTCCACATACAGAGCTGCAACATTAGGGTTTCCTTGCCCTCCAGCATGATTCCCGCCCTGAACTACCATGAAGCTTGTCATCATCTAAGTAAACTGGGCTGCCTGTTGTTGCATCATGTTATTCATAACATTAGCAATATCCAGAAAACTTCCAATCTCAGGAGCACCTAGGAGGTCAGTAGTGGTGTGACTGTTCTCTTGTGTCTGTTGGTCTGAAGTACCAGCAGGCGTCTCACCATTACCGGCGCTACCGGATCCTACAAGTCGGTTTCTTAGGACAACCATTCTGCAAACAAAGATGACAACACCAACATCGAAGATTCATCAATGACTTCAAGACCAAGTGATTAGAATGCTTAAACATACTTAGAATCATCAACATAATGAGCAAACAATCGAACATTGGTCAAAATCCAAAAATTGAGCCGAAAATCCAAGAAAAAAAAAATAGGGCATTCTATCCTCCATTGGTCGACTGGCCTTGGTCAACTGGTTCATTCGACCAAGCAACATCAGCCACAAATTTTGGGGCTTTAAACCTCATTTCCCACTTCATTTCTCACTTCTAACTCAAAATCTTCAAGGAAGGGCTGTGGAGAACCATCTTGCCAAGGTTTCCAAAGAGATTCCAAGTGTCTAGAAGCTTCAACAACATCAACACAACACATTTATAAGGTCCAAACAAGGTAAACACTATTCATCATCTTCTCAAGTTGATTTCTTTGTTTAGATTCCATGAAAATCCATGTTTAACTTGTTGTTCTAGGTTAGAAAGATGTTCATGCATGCTTAGCAACATAATCCCATAGTTTTCATGCAAAAACAAGCCTTAAACATCACGCAAACACAAAAACACCAACTTGCTTACGCTAACGCAGCCGAAATCACCCACTTTGGGAAAAACTTGATTACTCTCAAACTGGTTGGAATTTTAACATGAAATCAGTTTTCACACGCTAGAAATGATATGCTAGAGGTACTCATGCATTTCGTTTCAACCAATTTCAATGTTTTCAAAAATCCCAAATTTTGACCTAAGAAGCCAAAATCCCATCTTCTACTTGCTGAATTTTCCGCTTTAGGCCACGATTTCGAGGGGTTTTCATCAATTAAACTTCGTAAGCATGAAATTCAAGGTAATATGCACATGCTAGTATGTTCAATTTTAATTTACCCCAAAATCAAAAATTTCCGAAAATGCCCTTCTTGTCTAAACTTCTTTTGTAATTCTCTAACATTGACTTGTTTAATCTTTTTCTATAGGTACAGTCATCATGGATAGACAGGGGCGAGGAGGAGACCATGGTATAGGTAGATTAGTAGGGGCCAGGAAAGGTCGAGGACAGGCTCGGCCTCAGCCGCGAGAGGAGGTCATAGACAGACATAGATTTACGACACCACAGGCCGAGTTTTTATATAAGACTTATTTCGGACATTGTCCCATTGAGCACGGTCGAGTACTTCAATTGTGAGAGCTGAGGACCTTTAGGATCAGACGACGGTTTGATACACTGAGATGGACACACCTTTTTACAGAGGATTTACCGGTGTATCCGGAGTTGGTTCGGTTGTTCTACAACAATTTGACATCGTTTGAGGACGGGTTGGGAGTAGATATGCTTCAGCTGGTAGTAGCTAGTCAGGTCCGGGGGACACAGATTCGCTTCACTACCCGCACACTCGCAAAGATTTTTGAGGTACCTTTCTACCCGCACGCTTGCACATGGATACCAGTCGGTGGTAGAGTGGACAGACAGGTCCTTCCATACGAGTTGCACAAGATATGTGCCACACTATGGGATGATGATTGATGTCACAGTCCACGGATCAATGGAGAGATGACTCCGGCATCGAGGGTGATTGGTAGGATTGTGGGCAGGAACATTATGCCCAAGGCAGGACATCACCATCGGGTCACAGTGATGGAGGCCTTAGTTATATATTCCATTTACATGGGTTTTGAGATAGATCGGCATATATTATACCAGAATGTCATGATCGATATTGTAGAGCGCCCGAGTATGAGGAATCTATGTTTTGGACGACTACTAACACTCGTCTTCAGGCATTTCGAGGTGGGACTCGAGGGTGAGGATATGACCAGAGGTTCAGGATATCTGATCGGCACTAGGACCATTGGACTCATGCAGTTAGATAATGCTGTGAGATCACCAGGTCCGAAGGATGAGTCAAAGTCCGAGTATGAGTATGAGGTGGCACCAGTGGTTGAGGGACAGGATGGGTCAGATTCAGATGATCAGGATGGAGAGGATCCAGAGATGCCTGATGCTGGTCAGGATGATCAGGGGGTTCCTGCATCACACTTCGAGGCAGGGGGGCCATCACATGCCGCTCCAGAGACACCTGACTTACATGCACAGATGCTTTCCATGACTTCCATGCTAGAGAGGATGGAGGTCAGACAGGAGCAGATGTATGAGAGTTAAGATGTAGAGTTAAGATATCATTTTGTTAGAGACATTATATCAAGGAAGAAAGTTGTACTTAAGCACATATCTACTAGTCAAATGGTAGTTGACCCTCTTACCAAACCTATAGCCAAGGATGTTTTTATTTCTTATTTAAAATCCTTGGGCTTGCGTATATTGTGACTTAATTTTTTGTACTGAAACTTTCTTATTATTGAGTAATATGAGTTCATTCCAACATTTATTTTTCACTTTCTGTGTGATTGTATTCTTCTAGCATAAAACGAGATATGTCAATAGGCAAGATAATGGCTCACTCACATGAGCATTCGCCTTTGGCGCCTTGGAGGCGAGCAGATATGAGACGGATTGTGAATGTTAGGTCAATTCATAATCATGATGTTGCCTTGATTTGGAATCAAGATGAGTTTCTCTATTGTGAAGAGAATCGACATAAATGTTCCCACTATTCATGTTGCCTATAAAATCCAAGTGCGAGTACTTTATGTGGCGCTAGGGTGGCGACAATAAAGAAACTCGGGTTAGGTGCAAGAGATTGCGTATAGACTAAGACATGTATGGTGTTGAGAGGGACATACGTTCTACTGTGTATAGAATGTTCCACCATAGCACGTATATCATATTATGTGTGCTTAGCGATCATTGGAAATGAGAGGATGGATCTCTGCTCCTTTCATTGTGTGAGTCCTGAACCTTATGGTCCATTAGTGTTCTTAATGACTTTTGACGACATCATGAAAGAAGGGTTGTTGTGGCTACTTTGGGGTGTTACTTATGGTCATGATTGATTTGACCTAAAGGGGCATTACCGAGAAAGGAGTCAATCCTAAGTGTAATGATAGTTTGGGGCGAAAGGAAATGTTTGATTCAAGTGCACCCTAAAATTATTTACTAGCTCCAACTGTATGTTTTACAGTAGTGAACATTTTAAGAACAAGAAGAGGATCTCTCAGAGGGATCAAGATACCTTTAGTCTGGTGAGTTTGAATAAACCTAGAACATTGTGGTATACTAATGTTTATTTGATGTATTTCTTTAAGTGATGTGCCATTCTGGCTTTCTGGGAAGGTTTCTAGTTTGGGGCTCACGCGTGCAAGTAGATCACCGGTCGCACAACCCATTTGCCAGTATGATTTGTGGATGTTAGTGTCTGGGACACAAGAGGTCTATGTATCTGGGATACATAGCAAAGAAATCAATATATGTATATCTGGGAAATACATGTGTGTCTGGGACACACTGTATCTAGGATACATAGCAAAGAGATCAATATATGTATATCTGGGATATACATCTATGTCTAGGACACACTGTGATAGAGAGATCGAATGTGTATATCTGGGATATACATGTGTATCTGGGGCACACTGTGACAGAGAGATTAACACTTGCCCTTGTGCAAGTGGGATGTTGGAATTTATTAATTATTAATATAATTATATGCCCAGGGGCAAAACTAGAAAATCACTTTTAGGGTGGTAATATAGGGTTATATATTTTGGTAACCACTACATCACTTGTGTGATTGATAATTCATACGTGAGATTTCCAAAAAGGTGGCTCCCTCTTTCTCTCTCTCCCTCTCTCCAAGAAACACAGGAAGGAGAAGTTATTCGAGAATTTTCTTCTCCTTGCTTTGGATCTCAATACCATCCTTCCACATGGCATTTGGGTTGTGGAATTCATTCCCTCTCCTCGTGATTGTGGAATCAAACTGGTGACAAGATTGTGGAGAAACAAGGACGTTGATCCAAATTACTTCCGCTGCAAATATTCTATATTTGGGAAAGCAAATCCAAGTAAGGATATTTCTCCCTTCTATTTTGAGTATAGAGATATAGAATATAACCTACATCTTCTTTTCCTATACCAACATGCTCAATTCGATACCACCGGGGGTGGTGGTCTAGTGGTCCCAAGCTTACTCCCAAGTGGTTTTGTAAAACTCATGTTGTAGGTTCGAATCCCCTTTGCTCCTCTATTTCTTGCATTGGACAGTTGTTTGCTCTTTGGCCTGGGCATGAATGCTATCGACTTCTATGGACTAGTTGTTTGCTCTTTGGCCTGGGCATGAGTGCTATCGACTTCTATGGACTATATTAGGCCTCTGGTGGGGCTCTGCTGACGGGGCCAATGTTTGCGCTGGTAGTGCATAGGGATAATGCTTGCATAGGTCACACTCGATAAAAAGTTTGAACATTGCGTAGCGGGGGGCGCTAGGTCACCGTTACTGCATCCCCCTCTTTTAGTTTCCAAAAAAAAATGCTCAATTCAATAATTGACTTTTGTACCGACATTGGGTGATGCCCTTTTATCGAAAATAAAAAGTAAAACAATCTTCTACCCTTTGTTATAGTAAGAGATGTATCAACTTTGTTAGGGCTTGTTTGGTTACATGAATCCAGAGATTTGAAATCTCTAGATTCACAAATGGGAGATTTATACCCATTTGGTTGTGTGAATCCCTGGATTCATGAAATCTCTGGATTCACCTTTTTACACTAAAGACGTGAATTTGTATATTTATAGGTATGAGGTGAAATCCAGAGATTTCTCCCCTACTAGAACAGCACTAAACATTTGAACCATAACTCCACAGATGTTTTTTCATGATGAATCTACAGATTTCATTCCAAAGATTCAGGCTAACCAAACAATTAATTTTATGAACCATGATTCATAAATTTGAAATCTCTAGATTTTTGAAATCTCCAGAATCAAGTAACCAAGCAAGCCCTTAAGGAATCTCCATTTAACTTTGGATGATTAAAATCTAACTGCTTGGACATCCTTGAGAAGATTATAAAGAGCTCAATTTCAACGCTGTCCATCGGAGCCAAAACCGAATGGAACTCAATGGACTCCCTCAACATATAAGAAATAAAAGAGATTTTTATGTGGCTGTCAATAAATGTATTCAAATTTTAAACCTTGAGGAACCAAAATACCCCTCAGATTATTTAATACAATATGTTATGACTAAAATGTCTTTGATCTATTGACAATATTACTTTTTTAAACTACATATTTAATTAATATTTTTTTGTGATATATTAATTAATTAACTTTTTTTTGTCATTAAACATTAATTAATATGTAGTTTAAAAAATATATATTATGAATAGTTAAAGAACATTTTAGTCACAATGCATTGTACTAAATAACTTAGGGGTATTTTGGTCCCTTTAGGTTTAAAATTTGATACACTTAACGGAATCTAACGGTATTAGTCTAGTTGAAACCCACACTGGTATTAGTCTAGTTGAAACCCACACATAATATATTGCACTAAAAAAACACAATATTAGTTTATGATCCACTAAAAAGACCCACATGTAAAAAACTTGAAATAAAATTGAAAATTAGGTAGACGTTGATGCAATGTGATTCTCACTTCTTTTGCCTTCTTGGCAGAAAAGAAGAGGGGTCCCAAATGAACTCAAGTGACTGGCTGTGATTCAGCAACGAATGGTTCTGAATTCATATCTATTCTGTTCATAAAAAATGGCTAGAATTGTTATTCCCAGCTGTAAAATTTGCATCAGGTGCTTTGGGGCTACATGGAAATTCAATCCCCTATTATATGCAGGAAAAAAAAAAAAGAATATCAGAGAAATGGGACATACAGATACATCCCGGGATTATTTTCTGCAACTTTTTTCACGACTATAGAAAAAAAGCAGGGGGCACGAGGAACCAAAATGCCAACAGAAGTCACGGTAGTTTTATGATGAAAACTGAAAGGCTTTGGGACTTCATTTGTCAAAACTTATAAACCATCTGCTCTGTGTAACCAAGCTGTTTTAATAGACCTGTGAGCTGCGCATATAGAAGATAAAACAACATAAGAAACTCTTTTTTTTCACCAAAAAAAGAAAGGTAAAGGTTTTCACCTACCTCCCCTTGCGTACGGTCTTTATTTTTGTCACCGGAGATGTGATTCATCAATCCAGGTGGGCCACATACCTGGAAGGGAAGAGGAGTAAAAAAATAATGGCAGGATTCAGATTGAATTATCAATGAAGTGATGCAACATAGGGTCAGATCATTGCCTTTGTTCCACTATGATTGAGGCATCAATATAACCAAGTATGGTTTTGGAGTTCCAATACCCGGATTTCAGCAATCAGTTCATGAAATCAAACCCTACTTTGGGTTAAAAAGAACATGTCTATGCATGCAAATGCTACAGAATAAGGATGGCTTATCAATGACAGCAATTCCATCAACATGTATATCATAGGAGTATCTCAAGAAGCTAATAAAAAAATATTGAATACTATTGATCTAATATGCCATTGTTCCTCAGTAACTATGTGGAATAGCAGTCAACCATTTAACTGACTAGTCATAGGTTTGAAACCTACTTGGGGAGAGATTTACACTCAAATGGTAATACTTTTTTATATCAACCATCAAATTTAGCATTCTTTTAGGGTGTTGAATTTAAATACTGAACAATGCAAAGGAAACGATCCACTGCTCAAACTGTATCATCCTGCCATTTTGTTTCTTCAAAAATTAAGAATGTAGCATTATCTTAATAAAACCTAAAGGCCAATCCAATATTTGATGCAGTGTAATTTCAGTACAATTGAGATGGAGTGTTGCCTTAAAATTTGTTTAATATAAAGATTGACAAACTGGTGAAAAGCTACCAAGCATTGATGCACAGTGAAGATTACTACTTACAAGAACCAATGAGTCTTCAGCAGGAGCAGGCAAGCCTTTCACAACCATGTCCTTTGAAACAAAACCTTTACCTCCCCTCCAATTCTGTGAAGGCTTATCTACCGTGTAAAATATCTGGTATTTACCAGAAAAAAAGAATGCTTAGCACTTTTTCGGGAAACAATGAAACTAACCGCAAGACTCAAAACCACCAAAAGCATGCCAGTCAATAACTGCAGATACCTTCAGATTAGGATGGCTTGTGGCCAGTGTGTCAAGTTTTTCTTTGAGTAGTATGTCATCTGGGGATACATTAGCATATATCAGAGACACCTGAAAGAATGAAAAGTCATCCCACTTAGTGCTACTACTTATGCACCAAAACACATACTTTAAGCGTGAAAAATGACTGATTAATTATCCAATTTACAAAACAGTTTTCAGGAAAAGTGCCAAACATATTCTGAAAGCCTGACAATGTAGCCATTTTAGATGGAAAAAGAACAATGATGAAAGAAAGCAGGCAAATCTAATCAAGCACCAGCTGCCATTTTAATAGTTTATGAAAAAAGGAAGCTTATACAGATCTATTCTTGCACTAACAAGAAAAAAATTTCCTTGCCAATCTGGCAATGGGAAGAGAGATATCTTGGTGATAATAGAGTTGAAAATTGCAGAACCGAAAAATGGCTTCTAAATTCTATCCAGGACCATTTCTTCTATTGGACTTGAAACCAAACAGTATATTTTTAAAAAGCAAAAGCGATATGTACAGGTTGGCCAAACAAATGCTGTTTAAACTGATTTTATAGCAGACGCAAGTGTTTACCTGTGTAGTGTCATCAGGATTCTTCACAATAGCATCAATTACCTGCAGCATTGGTGTAATACCAGAACCACCTGCAATCTGGAACAAAAGAATACCTCCAAGCGTTAGCTGGGCTTACCTATTAACTTAATGTTTTCCAGTTGGTGTGTGCATGTTACATATATAAGCTCAGATGGCAACAACGAAAGCTCCCACCTAATGTAACCTGCCTACTCAGCCAATAAGTTTCATCTCAAATGCAATTTGGTATACAGGAAAGGTTTTGACACTGGAAACGGAGAATTTCCATTACATGGTAGGCCACGGTGTGTGACAAATTTCAACATGTGGAAATATAAGGATAGGACCAAATTGAAAATAATTAGATAACTCATTGAACTGCGACTGATACACCCAAGGGAAAAAAACAGAAGAACATGATCAGGAGTCGCCCCATGATCCACAGAGCTGGAGCCGACGCCATCACCAGTAACCCAACATACCAAGGATTCCTCCCTATAGCCACATATAGAAATTGACCATAAGCAATACAAGGCCCAAAAATACTTGGCCATTGAAGACTTAAACTTGGTTCTGTTCACAACTTAACCAACTCTTGATTGCATGCGCTTCTTCCTTTTCTTCTGCTGAAATTCCGCATCAAACTACTGGTGGAATATGAAGGGATGGTATGGCCATTCCAGCTGTTAAATTGATATAGATCCCACTCGATGTTCTACATGCCATAATTTTATCCCACCAACAAATGTATGTTATGTTATTGATTTATCCCCTTGCAGTAACTGATTTAGATCACAAGTCCATATGTACCTACAGGAAAAGCCCTAAAGCCAGCTCAGCAAGGTCGTGGGATGTGACAGCTGCAAGAGGCAGTTTCATCTGATGATGTGGCAAATTTTGTTGGTGATAGAGCATACCTTAAGCAACCCCATAATGAAGAAGAAACGGGATCAAGATAATATATATATATATATATATATATATATATATATATATATATATATATATATATATATATATATATATATATATATTAGAGTTCAGATGAACAGTACCGGAGTTACTATTCACTGAGCAATGATTTGGGCTAAATATGCAGCCAGTTTGAAGATTAGATGCTGGATATTGATGATATTCTATAGAAATCTACCATTAGTTTAGTTCTAGAAAGTATATTTTATTTTATTCATTGGTGAGTAATATTCTATTTCATTTCAATAAGTCCTAGGTAGATTCTAATTTCAGATTCTTACTATTTAGGAGCTTCTATTTTGATGTTTATAGCAATTTTCTATTTCAGTTGCTTAGCTTCTGTTTTCTTAAGTTTCTATTTTCGAGACTATTTTGTAAAGCTGTGGCCAAGCTATACATAGGCACTTTACATTGCAATAAGAGATTAGACATTTAGAATGGACAAGCCAAATTTTGAGGCCATATTGCCATTGTTTATGGAGTAATGCATGTCCAACAGCTCACCCCAAAACAAAACCAACAAAAAAGAATAAGAAGAAAAAATCCATGTCCAACAGCTGAGATAGCTATGGGTGAGAGACCCAGGGTTGAGACGAGATAGCAAATCCCCCTGCCCCCTTCTTCTGTCTATGATCCTTATCCTTTTATGTTATTCTTTCATAACTTGATCTATAAAATTTTAATTACTTAATATGATCTGCATTATTGTAGTGATCCTAGCTGCAATCTGTCTCCCATTTGTTTCCTAGTTTGAGTTCGACTCTTGCATCAGTAACTGTCAGAAGGCTATTTGTCAAATAAGAAACAGTCTATGAAAAAACCAAGAGCTTTTGAAAAGGAGAGAAATTAGCAATGGACCACACTGAATTTACGCTACAACATGATTAGGTGCAAACTAAGCTACCACATGGAAGATTAGCAAAATGTACATTATATTTAGGCACTAGATTGTGGATGTAAAATGTTCACTTTTACTTATAAAGTAATAACCAAGGAAGCTACTATGTTATTGATGGATTAGATACATCAAGAATCATAGCCTAATGTAATGATTTTAATTGATAGTAACAATAGCTGCACTGACTCATTTTCTGACATCTTTCAGTTATTATCCTATTTTCCTTTTTCTTTTAATTCTGTTCTCATAATTCTTACTTTGTAAGCACGAAGAACCAAGTCAATAAAGATAGATCCAATCATCCGCAATTGTAGTGGCAATGAGCAGGGGTAGGATGATGAACCTTAGTTTCAAGCTAAAAATCATCAGAACAACTTCCCAAGCTGACCCAACACAGATAATCAACCCTATAATTAGCCAAAAAATTTCAACCTTCTCATATGGTCAGATTTTAGGAACCAGTTATCACTAGAATAATAAAAACCTTGAAAAGATGGAGAAGATCCGACAGTCAGATTTAAAGTAATTAGAAAATTAATAAAATTTGAAACTAGAACTCAGAAAGACAAAACCATTAGGAACAGCCAGAAATTTAAATCAAGTTTAACTATCCAATGCTAATCCCAAAAGTAAAGCAACCAGAGTTGGAATGGATATAATTTTTAAAAGATCAGTTCTGAAATAGAAATTTGCAGAAATAGATGAATTTAAAGTGGCAGCAAAATAAAAGTTCAGAAGATTCCAAAACTTGGGACAAAGTTCATCCCCTTGGCAGCCCTTGAAAACTCCTAAGGATGGGATTAAAAGGGTTAAAACTAATCAGACATATTACCTCTGTGAACAAGTATATCTGAGAGCCAGTGGATCAAATCTGTCGTTAAAACCTATGATGAGAATAATTAATTGACTTCAAGTGAACAGTACCTGTATTATGTTACAGGGTAACAAGGAAAGAACAAAAGAGAATCAAGGCTTCCTACATGGCTACACACAACCAGAATCCCTCTGCATTAAACACTGAGTCACACAGCTTGTTTGGAATAAAACCAATCTCGTAAACCTCCGTACCGTATTTGGCCAAAGAGCCTTGCAATGGTTTTATAGAAACTTAAAAACAGGATCCTACTCCAAATAAGAGTCTACCTTACTGAAGTAACTATTATAGTTAACTGAAATAAAAGCAAGTCTTAAATAGACTTTCCCAATTAAAAGAGGAATCACTTGAAATCAAACCACAAGCCCAAATAACCAATGTTGGTCTAATCCAAAGAACCTGGACCTAAGTGCACCTGGGCCCCTTTCTTAACAATGTTGTTGCTGCTTATGAGTCAGTTGGATCCTCCTTTAATACCACACAAAAGTTCGGTCATCAGTGAGATGCCTCAAGAAAGTTGCATGATCTTTATGCTAGCTGTAGCAATACTGGGTTGCAATCTTATTTCAATCAACCTTATTTCAAAGTAAACTGGAGTAGATGCTGAGACACATCAAGCCAATCAATCAGGTTTGGGGCATTTACGAAATTATTGCTAAGGTGTGGGGTACTAATTTAAGATGTACGCAATCATCTAATTTCTATTACACAAGATGCATATGCTACAAATCAACATCTTGCACATAAAACAATCATCAGGAAGAGGGAATTGTTACATGCATCACCTATAAAACATTCATGAGCCAGGACAGCTAAAAAAGAAGAAGAAGGTGCCCAGAGATCCAGAGATCCTGAAGCTGCCTTTGCTGAGTTCTAGGTCAAATTTTATTTGGGATAGAAACTAGGTGTAAGAAAGCTGGATATTTTATTTTGGCTCGCCAAAAGGAAGGAAAATCTTGTTACAATACCAATAGTGATATCTTAGTCTCTGCTGGAATAAAACAGAAAATTTCTACAATCGGGTAGAATGAGCCAATAGCATCGGAACAGCCTCTTAGCAAACATTACTAGGGTAAGGCTGCATAGGAAAATACCCCCAGACTCTGCTTGTGTGGAAGCCTCCAGGACCAGGTTTGCCTTTCTTGTCGTAGAACCAGCCAATAGGGAAGGCCATGAGGGCATTTGAGCCGATAGCATCGGAACAGCCTCTTAGCAAACATTACTAGGGTAAGGCTGCATAGGAAAATACCCCCGGACTCTGCTTGTCTGGAAGCCTCCAGGACCAGGTTTGCCTTTCTTGTCGTAGAACCAGCCAATAGGGAAGGCCATGAGGGCATTTGGGCTTACAATGAGTAAAATTAAAGAGGAAGCTGTGCAGCATACATGTAATAAATGCCAAAACATTTTGTGTGGTCCGGTCATATGTATCCACTATACAATCAGTAACACTTCCCCACATCAGTTTCCCCCCCCCCTCCGCTCCACCCAACCCCCTTGCCCCCACAAATTTATGGTTACCAGGTTACTGACAGGGTTTGTCTGCTAGAATATCTCTTGATAAATTAATCGTTGAGTATGGGATGGCTTTAAAGAAGGAACATACTCTAAAGGTTACTAATGGAAAGAACAAAAACTAGTTTTCTCAAGCCACTTAAAGTTCTTCAATTTTTATCACTACAAGATAATCACACTGCTGAAAATTTTTAAAAGCTTTTTGTATATTGTTATATGAATTGTGTTTCTCTTCTTTCCCTATAACCTTTGAATAATTAAACACTGAAAATAGTCTTGGGTCCACGGATGTCATTTCCTCACCATGCCAATGTTTTTCTTCATGTTGGGAGTGTATTTCAGTTTTTGAATTGGCCTGCGAATCAAAGTCCATCAATTAGTAAGAAGAAGCAACAAAATAGTTTTCCAGGTGATAACAGTGCATATGAAAAGTTACCCTTTGACTTCTAATACATCGCCTGGTTTTAAACTTGCAAAATACTGACTCATTTTGCCATCAGGGTACATCTGCACCATTTTGTTTTACAAAGCACTTCAGTATCCATAGTTTTAAGAGGATCTCTTCAAAGCAAGAATTAAGAACATTGATGGGTAATTGAAGTAGAATTAGAAAGTCTTGTTGCCAATTAATGGTGGAATACCTTAATCAATAAATCAAAATATCCCTTGGCGTCTGGATCTGATATAGGCGTATACCTAAATAGAAAAAAAATTAGCAAAAATAAAAATTTATAAGACAGTCTAAGCAACTTCTGTTCAATTAAGGGAAAAAATGGTAAGTTATATCCAAAAGTACAATAGCATTAGCACTGGGAATGCAATCCCAAGTTGGCAAACTCTAGGGCCTTAGATGCCTTCTTCTTCTACCAGTTAGACCTTTCCACCAAAATGGCAGAAGCTTTTGGTTTGGATACTTGAACAATGTATCTGAACTAAAGCCAGCTATTCGATCTTACATATGTAAATGGGAGTATGTTCGACCCAGTTCTCTACCCTCAGTCAAAGTCATGCAAGCGCTGGAGCCATGTTGTTGTGCCCATTTCCTAACAGCTTGAGCTTCTGAGATAAGCATAGTTGTCAAGGCATTTCCTGGACTGCCTAGTCAACCAAACACCTTGCCTCATTGGTTTCAACTTACTTTTTTCCCCTCCCAACACCTTGGTTTGCCTAAGTGCTGTGCGAATGGTTGTCACATGGTATTAGAGCCATTGGACCCACTGTTGAACATAGATCACCCAAAACAGGGGCTACACATGCCATGTGTAGTTTGTGTACTCACCTCAAAAGAGGGCAACAACAAGTGAGGAGTTTTTCCCCCATTGGAAAACTACGGGAGCTTGAATGACTTCATGCACTAGTTGGACATCTCTACCTCATAGCTTAATGTCTTGAGTTGGATACTTGAACAATTAGAACCAATAAAAATTCATAGACACACACACAAACATATGTCTATTTAACCAAAGGAGTTCTATGTAAAATTTCTACTCGAAAGATTTTAGACCGGAAGACCATAAAAATAATGACTTATATAATCATACATTCAAAGTAGCAGTGTAAGGCCACAAGACCTTTAAACAAGGTCTGGAAACTCGTCTCAACTTGCCATCTCAATTAAGTCAGGATTATTAAAATCTCTCTCTCTCTCTCTCTCTCTCTCTCTCTTCCTCTTTTTTTTGAGTTTCTTGTTGATGTTTCAATGATCAACTGGGCATGGCAGGTTATAAAACTTTAAGTGAAGCTTGTTCTAATATTAAGAAACATGTTCTCATCAACCACGTTATCAGTTAAATAGAAAGACTTACGGGCGAAGCGCATATTGCATTTTCCCTTCATCATCAAGTCCTTGTGGGGCCCTGCAGTAATGAAAAATTACTACAAAATGGGCAGATTATTTAAGAGATTTCAATTGTATAGGTCATCAAACCCTATAAGAACCACTGAATTCAGTAATTGCAAAAGCTCCTTAAGATAAGAAGGAAAAATGGCTGATATGCCTTGTGGATTACCTTGTATAAAAGCATGAAGCAACATTCAAGCCCAACTTTGCATTAGGATCAAATGAAAACCTGCCATAATGTGAAAGGTCATACAAAAGTTTGGAAACTTCATTGAGATTTATATAAAACATATCCCAAGAAAAGCTGATTAGGAATTAGATGCATTTCAAGAGGGGAAAAAGAAGAAGGTTAGAATGATTAGGATGAACTACATAAATCAGAAAAATGGAGTTAGAATACTTAATACACAATTTGCTAACCCATCCAAAAAGAAAATAATACAGAATATTCAATAGGACCCATGAACAATTAATAAAGGTGGCAAGTAAGAAAATACTGAACGGGTAATTGGATGAAACAGTAGCTAATCAATCAGACAAGCTGAATCAAGTGAAACTCTAAAATCACTTTTTTTCAGGCATTTCTTTCTTTCTTTCTCTTCCCCCCCCCCCCTTTAAATAACACACATAAATCTAATTACTGGATCACTCATCCTTCGATCTCAAGCTCATCTTATCTCAAAAGCTATTATACATGATCAACAAACTGGATTAGAACAGTTTTGACTGTATAAGACTGATGTCCATATTATGCTTCTATGGGATCCGCAATTTCTCATGCCTCCACAGTTGGCACAAACATAGTGCTAGACTTGATGAATAGTCAATTTAGGAGCCAGAACACGATATAATTTTGAAGGATGGGTTCAGTTTAATGTAAATCAAGAGACCAACGGGCAAGAAATCACACGAGAAATGGGCATTAGGGTAATGGGCTTGGGCTGGTAATAAATAATAAATTTCAAGAACTCAGGAAAGTATTAAGTCAAATATATTAGGTTAGGGATGGGATATGAAATCATAGATCATTATCAGAAAAGATTACCTCCAACCTCAACCATAGGGTCAAATACAAGTAGAACAATAATGGAGAACTTTAAAAGGGAACCAAAAATTTTCAGTGGAAAAGAACAGCAAAAAGATTTCCATTGCTATAAAATCCCCATTCAATGCCCCCCCCCCCCAAAAAAAAAAATCGTTCTCTTACAAATGAGTCAAGACAAGACTCTTAAACTAAAAAGGAAATATATCCCTAAACTATTAGTTAATCTAAACTAACTAGGAAATTGAAAGACTCAATCAGAGTTCTTACCCATCCTCACTAAAAATACTTAAAAGGAAAACTGCTAAAAAAATTAAAATAAATTAAATTGAAACATGGTGGAACCACTTCAATGACTTCAATCTAAGAATAAAAATACCAAAACGAAACTACACACAGAATTTAAACACCATATGCAACCTAGTAACTCATATTTTAGGCTGATAAAGTGGCCCACTACATATATTAATTCAAGGGATCAAAGGCCCAACATGTATATAACTCAACCCTACACTTATTCCTAACCAAAGATGCCCATTTTGGTGATACTGCATCAACCCTCCCCGGCATAAAAATTTTCAAGTTTGAATTTTGTAGTGATAAGGGGCAAACAACAAGTGAACGACAGAAATGAACATTCACAACCAAAAATTGGGTGATGCAGAAACATGAAGAATGAAGTCTTCAAGAAAAAAGTTTTCTCTTGAACTGGAATCAAATAAACTCTTCAATGGTGGAAATATAATCAGGGGGTGGTGACAGCTTTATATAAACCAATGGATGATCAGTAGGGAGAGGACAAAACCTGAGGAAACTCAGATTTGTAGGTGAGGGGAAGGAGAAGAGAGCATACAGGGATGGGGTAGACAAATGAACATGCATGCACCAGCCATGCAGGCTCTCAAAAACATAATCCATTCTATTCAATCTGTATATAACATTGTGGAATTAGATCATATATAAAGAGAGTTAAGGACTCCTAAATATGACCAACTCTCTAACAACAACAACAACAACAATAAGCCTAGTCCCAACTAAATGGATCGGCTATATGGATTCTTGCCTTCCAATCAGTTCTGTTTGAGGTCATGCTAGATACAAGGCCTAAGCCATGCATATCCTTTCTCACCACTTCTCTTAAGGTTATCTTAGGTCAACCCGTAGCTCTTCTAGTTCCTTCAATCTAGATTATATCACTTCATCGTACACAGGCATTTATGGGTCTCCGTTGAACATGGCCGTGCCATTTCGAACGACTTTCCCAAAGCTTATCACTTATGGGAGCAACTCCCATACTAACTCTAATATTATCATTCCTTATCTTATCCTTCCTAGTTTTGCCACTCATCCATCTTAGCATATCCTCATTTCTGCTACACTAAGTACAGCCCAACACTTTGCATCGTACATCATAGCTGGTCGAACGACGATGCTATAGAATTTTCCTTTAAGCTTTAATGGAATACGCCAATTACACAAGGACTCTAATTTGAATAAGGAAACTAAAAGAATAAAAAATGTTGTGTAGCAAATTCCTAAAACAAATAATGACACTATTTCCCCAAGATCATATTTCCTAAAATTATACTAGACCCACGACTCAAACTGATCTCTATCTAGAAACCTTAGTTGGGTTTCGGTTGGTCAAGGCAACATATCTACATCAAGTCCCCTGATGTTGAGAAAAGCTCACCTATGAGTTTCATAAAAGAAAAGAATCAATACACGATTGGCATCTACAAATGTTGATTTAGAAGGAGCGACGATCCAACACATCCTAAATGGTTGTTAGCAAATGACATCTCTTGAATGAGAATCTGCTCATAGGATTTAAAAATCGATATCGGACAGTTGAGGGGTTCATCAATCTAAACTTCCATTGGACTGTGTATATCAATTTGATTGTCCAAAGGCGGACCCAAATTTATCTTAGAATGGTAAGGAAAGACATAGACATCTTAGGCCTTGTATCAAACTACGCTCCTGAAAAGAGCTGATTGAAGGGCATGAATCCAAGTAAGCAACCCATTTAATTGGAATAAGGCTGATTTGTTTATGTAAGAAAGGAACTTGTGGAGAAATATTTAAAATGAAGGGCAAATAGATAAAAGCAAGCGTAAAAATAGGATGTTATAGGCCATTATATAAGATTAGGAGATCTTTTCAAATATTTAAATGGATATGAATTGGACCTTTCAATAGGATATCAAGTTTCTTAGTAAATAAACAGAACGAATATGGATATTGCTACATCCAACAAATATCCACTCCTTTACAACCCAATGACAAATCCCTGACCTAATAACTTATACTCAGTTGCACAAATCCCACTTAGACATCCGCTGCATTTAAAGATTTTGCCAACCACATATGAGCACTAAATATTTTCCTTGCACAACAATTTGAGTAACTCTTGGCTTTTCCTTCATCCTCTCCTCTCCTTACATGATCACCAATTATCCTATGTTGATAGCAGAAAAAGATTCAAAAAGTGCAGGAAGTATTACTTATGTACAGTGAAGAAATGACTCAAGCCAGTCAATTTTACCCAAGGCAATCACTATTGAATTATTCAGCCAAATGCATCCATCTTTTGTACTTCAAAGAGCACACAGACCTTTAGACTTGGTATAGCTTTGGAACTAAATCCATGAATCAAGTTGCAAAAGCCATGGGTTCCCAAGTTTATAAGACATAATATATCTCATTTTATACGAATTGAGAAGTAAGATCAAGAAATGAAGATTAACCTGAACAACTTTGTGTTGTGGCTGACCCTTGCACTTTCCTGTAGCTTAAATTCAACCCACTCATCTGGATTGAGTGCTGGAAAAGGAGCAGAAACCCAAAATGAGTGCATAGAGTAGTGTGTCAGGAACATATGCAGTAGGGTACCATACAAACTCCAAGTTTAGAATATTTGCAGAAAATTTTTAATTAGATTTTGAGGTTTGTCAACATGGAGGCATCATTTTAAAGGCTTCCACTTGGTCAGCAAATAACGAGTACCATGTTTGCTTATTGACTTCTAAAACTAAGAATGATATACTTTACAACAGTTCAACAATAAGTGATTGTTTCAATTTAGTTATACTATACACATGCTGTGGAATTTTCTGCAGATTTCACATTCAAAAAATAGATAAATAAATAGATAATACAGTATGAAAACTAACCAACTTTTTCACCCGCCGCTTCAGTACTGTGATCCAGCTGAACCTGCAACCAAAGAAATTTCAACTTCTCAACATTCAATCAAATAACTTACTTTCTACCGGAAAAAGATCAAACAAATTACTAAATGTGTATTAAGTAAACACTGAAAGATCAGAATCGTACAGTAATCAAGAAATAAAGCAAGACAGAAAAAGGCTCCTAAATCCTAACATCCATGACATAGAATATGAGAACGGTAAAAATATAAACAAAAAGTTAGGTCCAACGCTTAACAAAATTTGGTCAAACAAGCCAAAATCTAATTTAACTCAGATAAAAATCAAATAGACAATACATACGTCTTCTATTATAACCATTAAACCAAACTCAACAGATCCAAATACTCGGAGAAAACAGATTTCCTCCTAACCGAGATGAAGATACCGTGCTTGAAAACCGGACAACAATGAACCTCTGATATTCAAGACACATCACTGCATCTACAAGCAGTTCCCGCCGAAAAGACTAATCTACAGCAGGAATTACCATATTCGGCGAAGAGTAATAGTAGTATGAGATTCCACCAGAAAGAGCAGCGATTACTCCAAATGGAATTCTAAAACCACCAGAATTCAATTTGGGTCCATCTTTGAATGTATTGTTCAATACAACTGGAGCAGCATTCGATAATCTTCTAAGGAACAGAGCCATTTTCGATCTCCGAGACGAAGAAGAGATGAAATGAGACTCTCTTCTAACTTCAGAAAACGGTTCTTATAGAAGTTATGGAGCCATAGTCAACTTTTCAGTAGACGGTAGCTCCAAATCGATTGGTTTCCGACATGGAGGTTACTAAATTTAAAATGGCGCAATGATTCAGTAAGAACGTCGGAAATTAACAATCTATCCTCACAGCAGTTTGATTAGGATCACAAGGTTTAACTATCCCAACTCAATATCGAATGGGGTTAGCTGCATTCAAAATAAATTTCTTCTTTTTTTTCATTTAATTTGTGAACCGACCGGAGAGGATCCAATTCATAACCTCTTTACTCTTTACTAAAAGGTGGACCCAATCCTTGAGATCTTTACTGAAAGGTGTTACTGACTAAGCAAAACCCTTCAGTAATATCTTAGAAAAATGTCGAAGTTGATTCATTTTGCTAGAAAAATAATGAAGTAATTAAAAGTGTGGAACCAAAATGAAGTGAGATGAAGAAAAAATAAAATACAAATACGTGCGCTCCACAAGTTTAGTTTAAGTTTTAGGCAAAGTGAGTTTAATTTAAGAGCAAACTACATATAGACCATTTGTTGTAATCAATTATATTTATTACCTTGAAAATATCAATTATAGATGCCCCTATTGTTAAGAATTGAAGGCTATAAATGGACAACTCTGCTGAAGTCATGATGCAACATATTGTCAAAATTTGCTGAATTTTGGCTGGTTTGATGGTTGGCGAACCAAAACCCGCACTAAAACCAATGTTCGTGAAATATCGTCAAATTTTCAGCAACATCTCAAAATTCATTTTTTCACTATATTTTGTAGAAAGTGACAATATTTTTTGCGATACATACCGAAAATTTGCCGAATTATGGATGAATTATCCATTGATTTCTTGCATTCTTGCTATATTTTTGTTCAATATTTGACATATAGTAATAGGTATCGCTTCATTCTTGACAGATATAGCATTGTTTATGACGATAAAGCAGGATTTCACACGGATCTAAGAGTTTTGTAAAAAAATTTCATCTGAGAGGTAACCATTATTCTTAAAACTTTTTTTTTCTCTCAAAATGCATGCTATGTTGTTAAATTTATATGAAATTAATATATGTTGAACGTTGTAGGCCGATCTACAAACTCACGGTGTCAAAAAAAATTCGCTAAGTAATTTATTTATTTATTTTCAGGCGTAAAAAATTGTATTTTTCTATACTGAACACTTACTTTTTGCAGGATATGTGTTGTATCGTGATCGAAAAAGCATATGTGGATCTCCATGAGCCAATCTATAGACTTATGTAGTCGGAATATTTTTTTCACCCAATAAATAATTATTTTAATTTTTAAAATTTATTAAAATATTAATATAAATATAAATAATTATGAAAAAAAAAAGAGAAAAAGTTAGGAAAAATATAAGGGAAAAGATTTTGAAAGTTATAGAAAATTATGGAATAGCTATATAAGTATTTTTAAGTGCTTCTCGTGTAGTTTCATTACCTGTTTTAATATGGCAGTCTTTTCTTTTGTTGAAAAAAATTTAAATGTTCATTTTGTATTTTAAAAAATAGAAAAAGCTACAACCTAGGTACATGATAGTTTCTTTGTGTAGAGAAATTTATTTTCTTATTGTTTAATTACTTATGCAATCATTTTCAATGCAACAGTTATCATATCTAGCAATGGGAGAGAAGCAGGTTCATAGGGAAGATAGGAGGGCCAAGGACATGGACAGCCACAAGGAGATGTAGTGAGAAGGAGGGTTGATCCAACATGGCAGTATTGTGTTGCTATTGATGGCAACAAAAGTAGGTCAAGATGCAACTTCTATGGTAAGGAGTTGAACTCAGATGGCATTTGCAGGTTTAAGGCTCACATCACTGGCAGTTCGAAGGATGTGGCCATGTGCATTGAAGTGCATGTTGATATAGTGAAGGCAGTAAGAAAACTTGAGAAAGTAATGGGGAAGAAGAAACAGGAGAAGAGGAGGTTGAATACTGCATTCGATGAGGCACTGTAGGCACCGTCATCTTTTTGGAGTTGATTTGGATCCTGATCGGGATGTTGATCCCGTTGATATCAGAGAGAAGGAGGAGGGATATTAGTTAGGCAATGGCTAAGAGCAGGGAGATGCAATACCAGAAGCAAGAGAGGGTCAGAGCTAAATTTACAGGAGTTGGTCCCTCTAAGGCTGTAGGGGCTGGAGCATATGTTCATGGGGCTAGAGCATCTCAATCTAGGGACAAGGGTGGTATACGTGGTATGTTCAGCCAATCACAAAGTCAGAGGGCCACTCCTAGAGCAGATCCATCGGCACCACGAAACTATCCACGGAGGAAGGATCCTATCTTAGAGAAGGGTCCTGACATTTTCAAAAGGAAGGGGGCCAAGCAACTCAAGATTATAGGTGCATGGAAAGGGATGGCTAAGAAGATGAAGAAGGCAGTGGCAAAGTGGATGTATTAGAGTTCTATTCCAGCAAACACAACACAGAATCTGTATTACAAGAATATGATTGACACTATTACAGAGGCAGGTCTTGGATATGCTGGTCCCACCCCTATAAAGGTGATGACCTCCTTACTGATTGAGGAGAAGGAGGAGTTGTAGAAGTACATCAGTGGTTTAAGATCCATGTGGGGTTCATATGGATGCACCATTATGTGTGATGGATGGATCGGTTCAACAAGAAAGTCTATCATCAACTTTATGGTGTATTGTGATAAGATGACTATTTTTTTTAAATATGTGGATGCTACTAGTATTAAAATAAAAATAAATAAATAAAAAACCCACAGGTATATACTTGGACTCTTAGAGGATGTTATTGATGAGGTTGGGAAGAATAATGTATTGCCGATTGTCACTGACAATGGCTTTAACTTCAAGAAGAAAGGTGAGGTACTGATGAATATACTTGGGGTATAATCTCTATTGGACACCCTACGCAGCTCACTGTATCGACCTCATGTTAAAGGACATCAGTAAGATCAGTATTATCTAAACCACAGTGGAAAAGGCCAGACAGATAACTAATTTCATCTATAATCATAGTGTTGCTCTGGATATGATGAGGCGAGCATGTGGAGCGACCATGTCCGACGAGATCTGCCACGAATTTCGTCACCCTCAGTAGTATCCAAGAGAGGAAGGTGGGCCTCAGAGCTATGTTTTGCATCAGAGGAGTGATTTTCTTAGGTTGGATCCAAGTAAGTATTTTTTTCTTCTTTCTATTATTTCATCTAACAAGTTCTTATACATTTATATAATGAATATCTAGTATGTAATATCTATTACTAACTTAATCTATTTGTGATAATTCAATAAAAATAGTGTCACATCCACCCATTCAAATTCTTAAATGCAAAAATGGGCTGATCTGGAGCATGATGGGCTAGAGATGTGATTACGGGCCAACTCCGAAATATTTAAGAGATAAAGAAGGCAAATTTGATCTACGGCTGAGATTATAAATTATCAATCAAATCTACAGGGATATTATTGAGAGAATCCAAATGGTGAAAAGAGTCCTTGCATACATCAATATCTTATTTCCTATTTGTGATTTGATTAAAGAAAGAAAAAGAGGAAAAAAGAATTATATTCAAATGAGGAAGAAGGAAAAATCCTGTTTTTGAATGTCGCTGTTCAATTTCGATCAAGCCCTTCATTGAACGGTCATCTGGTGTCCGATTGAGCTGATTTTTGGAGGAGAGCTACGACTTCTTGATCCTCAAATCGAACGGTGGAATTGTGCATTTGATCTCTCTAAGTTAGTCCGATTAGTATGTAAGAACCCTAATTGGTTGAGTCAGATAAAAACCCTGAGTTTGATTCAAATTCTGTAAAAATTCATATCCCATGTAAACTCTATAAAAAGAAAGCATATTCCATCAAGGGAGAACATGTTTTAGAGCTTAGTAGAAGCACTCTTTCTTCTTTCTTCAGTTTATTTAGGCTTTCTCTAGTTTTCTTTGCTTGCATTTGTGAGATTTAAGTTTCTAGATTGAATGTTTAGGTTTAATTTTTCTATGTAATGCAATTCAAGTTCAAGTTTCAAGTTTTAAGATTCGTTTTTCTCTAGGTCTAGCAATTGCAGATCTAGATCATTCTAGATCTAGATCTGGTTGTTAGGGTTGGTTGAGATTCAAATCGTTTGTTCAATTCGCAACTAAGTAACCTTCTTCAATAATCTTCTCTCCTCCCTCCATTCCCGCTTCTATCTACCACTCCATATTCTTAATTTAGGATTTACTTTCAACATTTATTTATTGTTCTCCTTTCCCCTGGGTCCTTGATCAGAGATGCCTACAGTCGTGCCTCTCTTTGGTTAATGTTTCCCTTTCCTTTTATTACTTTGTTATTTTCTTTCTGCAATTTATTTTCAGCATTTATTTATTGTTCTCTCTTCCCCTGGATCCTTGATCAGAGATGCCTATAGTCGTGCCTCTTAAGGTTTTCCTTTCCTTTTATTACTTTGATTATTTATTTTCTGCAATTTATTTTTCTCTAATGTTCGCTCCCCCGATCGGTGGATTGTAAGCTACGGCAAAGGGTCTACAGTCAAAGTCATTATAATTATATTCCCTTTCCCTAGATCCAGAGTTGACACTCGGATCACTTCCCTTTTATTTTTATTTATTTATTATTCGCATTTTTTTCTGCCTTTATTAATTATGCGTTGATTATGTTTGCTTTAATTTTCGTTTCAATTCGATAGTATTAGATGTATGCATTAGGACCGTTCGTTTAGTTTAATTAAGTAATTAACAAATTTTAATCATTGCACTCTCGCATTATCATTAAGAAATTAATTCTAAAGTGGCATATCTCCTTGAGATCGACCCGTTAGCTACACGATACCGTGTGCTTGCGGCTACTTTTAATTTAACAAACATATGTCTAAAAGTAAAGACTTCAGTGTCCCATTGCCGACACACAAGCATTCGAGTCAGACTAATCTTGATAAGTTCCAACTTCACACTAGTAGTCTTCACATTCGTAGTCATAACTGCTAGCACTTTGGGAATAGTATGAGTCATCTGCTGGGGCTTCGTAGTATTGGTTCTCATAGTTATCAGTACCTATATAAAGATTTAACAACATTGTCCAAAAAGGAATGAGTTCAAAAGACCTCAGTCAAACAGTTTATTCCACAATAACACATATAACATGATAGCAAAACAAAAGGATGTAATATGATATGAAACAGTCATGCAAGTATGCTTCTAACTCTATGTATGTTGGTCTGTAGTGGCAGACATGCTTTAAGTCATAGCACCATACTCATCTGGGTAGGTATCAAATCACTCTCCCTCAACCATCTTAGTATCCTGGGTTCTGCGGTGGTAATTGGGTCTTGCATCCCTCTTGGACATTCCATGGCTGGGGTTTAGGTCAACACTATCAATCACCACCATTGGTCTGAGTATTGGCGCATGTCAGGGTTAATCTTAGCCCAATGCAAGTCATCTAACTTAGTTATATCAAGTCAAGGTTAGAAACTTCCATTCCTCGCCTCTCGCAATCCTTTCCGGTATCCTTCCCACTAGAGTCATCGTATCCTATGGCTATAATCAACTCGGACTACGGATTCATTAACCCTATTGCTCATCTCATGTCTGGTATCGACAAATAATAGACGGGAAGCTCTCATGTCCTCTCACGGGTTTGTTACCGGTCTTAAGTGCCCATGAGCTCAAGTCTACTACTGCAACCCTACCAATGAATGGCCCTTTACAATGTGATTCATGTCCTCTCACGGATTGGTTACCGGTCTTGAGCGCCCACAAATCCCCATTGTTGCCATAGGACACTCAGTCTCAATTCCCTTCCGAATCAAGTATGATATAACAGGGTAATCCTAGCCAAACACTGCTAGACAAGTCTTAAGTATGTCAACCAAAATCAGGGAAAGACTTAAGGGGCATCATAGGAAAGCGTCCCATACCACCTCCACTGGTGTTCAAAGATAGAAATGACAAAAGGACATTCCCCATTCTCCAATTACAACTTAGGCAAACACAACTCAATTCAGTCATTCATAACCACAACTGATGAATCATTCACATAAGTAATAACCAATCATTCATAGTCAATCTCATAAATGAATCATAAGAGAAAGTCCTACTGTAGTTATAGTAATTACAGCAGCAATGTAACTATAAGTAAGTCATGAAAACAATAGTATGATCATGCAATTCAATTCAAATATAACCAATTATGTATTTTAGGTTATTTGAGAACAAACGTCCTTACTTTAGTTAACTTCGTAAAACTCCGGAGAAAAGTATGAGGATAGGTTCAAAGCCACCAAAGGAACCCTAAACAAACATAGGTTAGGCATTATGAACAAACTCTCAAATATTAGAAGTGAAACGAATCAAAACGAGCAACCTTGCTGTCAGTGACTCTGTTGGTTGGTCAAGCATGGTTGCTCTGATCGACCAAGGTTGATCGACCAAGGCAGTCTTGCATGGACAGTACCTATAGTTTTTTATCTGAAAACTCTGAAATTTCAAGGAATATTCTAAAATAGTAAATTAAGATTATCTAGCATAGTCTAAGCATCAACAATGATCATTGGAGTAGAATTCTAATTTAATCATAAACTAGGCTTCTAGCGAAGTCAATCCGTGAATTCTACGGAAGACTAGAGAGGATGAGATTTCACTCTAGGAAAGAAAGAACAGTAGATCATAGACAAAAACAATCATAGGAATGAATCTAGCATGCATTAGAGATCAAAACTTAGAATGATCACACATTCATGAAGATCACACAAGATCTGTGAAATCCAGCCCTATCCTTGTCACATCCACCCAGCTGGTACCCTACCAGGTATACCCGGGTATGTGATCCATAGTCCCGAAGAGCAAATATCGAGCAACCATGCCTCCCACATACGCGATAACACTATCATGAACCATAATAATCAAGGTAAAAACATATAATAAAATAAATCATGAATAAGATAAGAATAGCTAATCAGAGTGCGAAATAAGATGATACCAAAATGCATATAGAAAATCCAAGAAGAGAGAGAGTGATCAGAAGTCACTTCCTCAATGGCAGAGGAAAGTAGATAATTCAAGTTAAGTTACAGCACCAACATTTAAAGAGTATATCAAAGAGAGTTTAAGTTACAGATCTGGTCTTAAAGAAGAATTCAAAAATGTAACACTAAACAAATGATTCCTCTGTCACATATAGTATGTCCTCATAACTATAAATATCATAAGTCCAGCATAGCTGCTCCCACACCCATATCGGGCTAATCCTGGTGCAAAGCATAATCCTCTTCGGTACTCTCACCATGATCTTCGTAGTAGGCACTACCTTGAGGGTGTTATGACTTGTCATAGGGTGCCTCAAAGGATGAACCATCAGTCTCCTCAAAACCTGCAGAAAAATCTAACAATACAATTGCATAGAAGGAATGAGTTCAAAGGAACTCAGCAAGGTAGTTATCCATAATACATAAGCCATATGATACAAGTCATAACATGATGCGAAATGATATCAGATAGATGATGCAAATATGATTCTAACTCTACATATGCTAGTCTCTAGGGTAGACATGCTTTAAGTCATAGCACCATACTTCCTTGGTTAGGTCTCAAATCACTCTTCCCTCAACCATCTTGGTATCTTGGGTTCTTCGGTGGGAATTGGGTCATGCATCCCTCGGGACAATCCATGGCTGGGGTTTAGCTCACCACTCTCTCACATCACCATTGGTATAAGTAATGGCGCATGTCATGGTAAAGCCTAGCCCAATGCAAGTCATCTATTCAGTCATATCATGTCAGATCCAGATACGTCCATTCCTCGCCCCGGGCGATCCTTTCCGGTATCCTTCACACTAGAGTCACGGATATTACTCACCGGACTCATCAACCCTATTGGTCATCCACAAATAGTAGACGGGAAGCTCTCACGTCCTCGCACAGATATGACTCACCGGTCTCGAGCGCTCGTGAGCCCAAGTGAAACCCAGCCCTAACCTTGACCCGGAAACCGAGAGGCCGAGACCCAAGAAAGAAGAAGCAGCGGGCCACCCGAGAGGACGGGCGGCGAACCAGAAGGGATGGAGGCAATGGAAACAGAACGAGAAGACAAAGGAGGACGGAGGACCACGGTGAAGGCACACCACAGGAAACACGACGGGCAAAACCCAGGGGAGACCGGGCCCAACCGGGCCGGGCAGGGACGAGGCGAGGGCCAGCGACCAACCACGACCAAGGGGGCGGCAAAGGGACGCCAAAGCCAACCGAGTCCACCGAGCGCCCCAAACCCGGAACGAACCAAAGACCCGCAAGCACCCGCATCCGGAGCGGGGACCGGGAACCGCATCAAAAGGAGCACCCCCCCCACACGCCCGAGGAGAAGAGAAGAGAGGCACCCGGCAAACACCGAACAGCCAGACACCAAGGAAAAGGCAGAAAAGACAACCAGACAGCAAGCGAAGGACAGACAAACAGAAACGAACAACGAACGACCGGACAGACAGAGGGAAGGGGCAGACCAAACCAAGAAAGGCCACCACAGGCCAGAGCAGAAGACAAAGGAGGAAAGAAGCAAGCAACCAGAAGACAGAGCAGCAACGAAAGCAAGACCACAGGCCGCACAAACCACAAGACCAGGAAAGGAACGCCAAGGGCGAACCGAGAAGGGAGGCCCAAGCAGAAACACGAGAGCACCCCGAAGACCGAACCACAAAGGAAACCAAACGACAAGCAGCGCAGGGAGAGGGAGGACACGACCAACCACGACCAAGAGACAGAACGAAGGGGGAGGAAGAGGGACCCAAAGGGAAACGAGGACAAGGCCAAGACCACGACAGGACGCGAGAAAAGGAAGGAGGACCAAACAAGAAGCAGAACAGAAGAAAAAAAGCCAAAAGAAAAGAAAAGGAAAGAACGAGCAACACAAGAAGAAGAGAACACCAAGAACAAAGGAAAAGACCAAAGGAGACCAAAGGAGAAGAAGAGCAGGAGACGAGGGGGAAGGAGAGGGGACAGCGGACACACGGGAAAAGGGAGGGAGAGCCGGACACCCCAAAGGGAGACAACAGGAGCAGAGGGGCAGGAGGAGGACCAAGGAGGGGAGAGACGAAGACCGGGAGCAAGGGGACAGGGCGCCAAGACCGGAACCAACGGAGAGGACGGGAAAAGGGGGGCCAAGGAGGGGCAAGGAGACGGGCCACGGGGCAAGACGGAACCAACCCGGAAAGGACGGAGAGCGACCAAGGGAGACAAAGGGGGGAGCCGAGCGGGACAGAGGACCAGGGAAGGAAGGAAAGGACGGGGACGAGGAAGGAAGACGGAGACGAGAACAAGAGAAGAGAGGAGGACCGACAGGAGAAACCAAAGGGGAGAGAGGGGACAACCGCAGGGCGAGGGAGAAGGAAAAAGGGCAAGACCGGGAAAGAGGAGAGAACCAAGAACAAAGGGAGGAGGAGGGACAAAGAAGAGGGAGACAAAGAGGAAGAGAAGAACAGAGGAAAAGGAAAAGCAAGAGGGAAGAAGAAGAGCGAAAAAGAAGGAGAAGAGGAGACAGAGGCCAGAGGAAGGCAAGGAAGAGAAACGGAAGGGAGGACCACAAACAAGGGGGGAGGAGAGCAGCCGACCAGAGGGAAGGGGAAGAGACACACCACAAGGAGGACAAAGGGAGAAAAAGACCAAGGCGGGAAGACAGAGAGCAGGAGAAAGGGGAGCAAAGAACGAAAAAAGGAGAAAGAAAGAACGACGAGGGCAGAAGAGAGGGGAGGTGACCGCGTTGGGGGGTACGGGCGGTAGGGTCCGGCGGGAGGGCGTGACACCAAGTCTAGCTATTTGCAACCCTACCAATAATGGCCCCTTTCAGGTATCCGTAATATGATTTATGTCCTCTCACGGGTTGGTTACTGGTCTTGAGCGTCCATCAAACCATACCCCTACCACGGGTCATTCGTCTCAATACTCTTCCGATTCGGGTCTGATACGACAGGGACATCCTAGCCATACATCTAGATAAGTCCTATGTATGTCATCCAATAATTCGGGAAAGCGTCGATGGACACCTTCGGAGAACATCCCATACTATTTCCTCCGATGTCCAATGACAGAAATGTCAGTAGGACATTCCTCAATCCCAAATCATACTTATCCAATCACATTCTCAGTTCATCATATCACACATACATGATACATCACCATATTGAAAGACATATCATAACATCACATGATCAAATGTATAAGTAAATAACAAGAATTAAATAGACATGATATACAAGAGTAAATAAACCTATTGCTACTGTTACAAGGTAACTACAATAGTCATATGATGTCTGAATACAACTAATAAGCTGAGCCTACTAAGTTGTCAACATTAGTGTATTAATCACATAGTCTATGTCATATGGGTATAACCGTCCTTACCTTAATCGAATCTAAAATAATAGCAAGTACCACTTAGAATAGTCCCCAACTTAGTGCTTGAACCCTAGACAACATATATGCAACATTAGAGAAGGAAACAATCAAATCGGAGATCAAACGGAGCAAATGAGCAAGTATAGAGTTGCTGTCCTCATCTGGTTGACTGACTTGTCCACTGACTCAGTCGACCAAGATGAATAGTAACTGACTGAATAGTGAATTTGGCCCGAAACTGATCTTCTGGGGCTCGGATCAATCCGAAACTTGGAGGGATTGATTATAGCAGTATAAGAACACTATACAAAAAGTATTATCATGATCCAATGGTCCAATTAGGAATACCCAAATTGAAACCCTATGTTCTATATGCTAAACATCAAGAATTGAAATGGAATTTGTTGCAATGGCAAGGAATGATGGGGAATCAGCTAAGGAAGTGATAATAACTAGATTAGAATCATAAACCAATAATAAATCAGACCTAGCATACATCTACACATCAGTTTAGATCAAAGAGCAAGTTGAAATGAAAGGAATCATGGAAATGCAATGCTAGTCATTGAAATGGAAGCATAGCATAGCAGAATGGAAGGAAAACAATGGAAATGAAAGGGGAAACACATGACCAAGTGTTTGCAAGGTTGCAGCACTTTAGCCATGGTCTCAATAGCAAGAAAGAGTAGAGGAATGAGTAGAATAGAGGATGAGATGGAGAAATCATACCTTGAGGAAGCAATGGAGATGGAATGCAATGATTGAGACCAAGAATCTTCACCAACTTCAAGAAATGGCCTAGGGAAGGTCACTCCTCGTTCTCTAGAGTCCCAATGATTAGGGTAGGGTTCTATTCATGAGGTCCCAGTAAGTAGCTTAAAATAATCAAGAATTTTGGAATTTTCGCATTTATTAATCTGCTGGTCGATTGACTATTCGACTCGGCCAGTCGACCAAGCCTGAACAACAACTTTAGACAGGGAATTGGAAGGCCAGACTGATCCAAATTGAGTTGCGTTTTCTTCTACAAGTCAATCAACAAGTCTAGATTAGAGAAATACCTTCGGAACGAGATCGGAAGCTCATCACGTACTTCAACTAAGCTTCCCCTTTCTAGGTGCAGTTTCTCACTGAACAGTGACAGTGTATCCAAGTAAGGGGCATCACTGTCAATATCCATAGGCTTTGAGTCATACACCGAATCTTCAACTATGAGGGCCCACAAGTCCCTTCTTCCACTACTCCAGGTCTTCGGACCTACAAACAACAAGGGATCCGGGTCAGGGTCAGGGTCAGGGTTAGGATAGGGTTGGATTTCACAATCCTAACCCTGACCTTGACTCAGAACCCTAGTTGTTTGTAGGTCCAAAGACCCGAAGTAAAGGAAGAAGCCAACTATGAGCCATCTCAGTGGAAGACATGGTGTTTGACCTAGAACCCATGGAAGTTGATGATGGAGTTCCACACTTGGAAGTATGTGCTGATCTGGAAAGAAAGCTGCAGTTTGTTGAAGATGAGTCAAGTTGATGGACTTAAACTATAGTTGGACATGATTCGAAGGCTAGGTAAGTCATATGTTGTGTTGGGAGAAGCTCATGAGGTTTGGACTTGAGTTGGGCCTCCAATTCCCTGTCTGGGCTTTGCTGACCAGCTTGGTCGACTATTTGGTCGATTGGGCCAATCGACCAAGCAATCGACCAACAGGTCCAGTAATCCGAGAAAATCCTATTTAGGGTTTTTCACTTTCTATTTAAGTAAACTTCATGTTTCTTAGTATCCTCTGCCTCCAAAAATCTCAGAGAATGTGGGAAGACTCTTTCAAAGCTTTCTTTGATGATTTCGAAGGATCTTTGCAAGATCTGAAGCTTCTCATCTCTGATCTGTTAATCCAAGGTTAGTAATCTCGTCTTTGTTGTGATTTATCCTTCCATGATGTTATTCTTGTTTGAGACTATGAAGAAGATGCTGCATCCTTGCAACCATCTCTTCCATAATCTTCTTCCATTCTTAAGGGTTTATGATCATCATAGTGACCTTAACCCTAACCCTAGTAAATTCTTCTTAAAACCCTAATTCTTCTTTTGGATCTAATTTCTTAGGCTGATTTTGATCTGTCTTTCATGATGGAATTGTGAATGACTTCTGATTATCTCCTACTAGGATGAGATCTGATCATTTCTAGTTTTCCCATGGATTCATAGTATATTTTTCATCAAAAACTAGGGTGGGTTTTCACCAAATTGGGGAATCATGATTTCAAATTGGAAGGTAGTGTTTTTAATCGTTGTTATTGCCTAATCTATACTCCTTTAGTGTTAGAATACTGTTATAAAGGTTTCCTCCAAGTTTCGTAGAGTTTTGAATCTTGTAGATTGAGTTTCGGATCAAAATCCATGTTTTTGCTTCGTACTGACTCAGTTGGTCGACTAGTTGGTCGAATGGGTCAGTAGACCAACCAATCGACCAAGCAAGTCAGTAGCTCTGTTTTTTGCTCGGTTTGATTCATTTGATCTCCAATCTTTTAGGCTTCTTTCCTAATGTTGTATCTATGATTGTCTAGGGTTTATTTGCTAGGTTTGGAACCTCTCTCTTTGATCTTTGGATAATCATCAACGCTATTTAAGGTATGGACAGTTATCTCCACAGTAATATGGATTGCGTGTATGTTAGTTTCTGATTTCGGAAATTCTTAGATTCGCTACTGATATTGTATTTTCTAATTATGATGTACTGCTGTAAGTACAGTAACACCTTACTTATGTTTTCTTTTTCATTATTCAACTATATATGCATGCTTACTCATGTATGTTGTTTAATTAATTGATCATGCTTTTATATATTCTTTTATATGTTGAGATGTTGGTTATGTATGATGTGACTGATCTGAGAATGTGATTGATTAAGTATGATTTGGGATTAGGAAGTGTCCTTTTGACATTTTTGTCATTGGACATCAGTGGAAATAGTATGGGATGTTTCCAATGATACCTTTTGACATTTTCCCGGATTATTGGTTGTCATACTGAGGGATGTCTAGCAATGTTTGTCTAGGATGTCCCCGTTATAGCAGACCTGATTCGGAAGGGTATTAAGACCGAATAACTTGTGGTAGCAATGGGGATTCATGGGCGCTCAAGACCGGTAACCAATCCGTGAGAGGGCATGAATCACGTTGTGGATACTTGTGAGAGGCCATATATTGGTAGGGTTGCAAATATTAGACTTGGGCTCATGGGAGCTCAAGACCGGTAACCAACCCGTGAGAGGACATGAGAGCTTCCCTTCTATTATTTGTGGATGACCAATAGGGTTGATGAGTCCGTAGTCAGGGACTATGTTGACCCTAGTGTGAAGGATACTGAAAAAGATCGCCAGGGGCGAGGAATGGACGTATTTGGATTTGAGTTGATATGACTGAGTAGATGACATGCATTGGGCTAGGCTTAACCTTGACATGCGCCGATACTTAGACCAATGGTGATGTGAGAGAGCGGTGACCTATACCCCCAGCCATGGAATTTCCCGAGGGATGAAGGACCCACTACCAACCTGCATTGTGAGATGAGACATTCCTAAAGAAGTATGGTGCTATGACTTAAAGCATGTCTACCTATAGAGACCTGCATACATAGAGTTAGATGCGTATACATATTGTTTGTTTCATATCACTTTGCATCATGTTATGTTCTGAAATCATGTTATTTATGTTGTTGTGATTTAACTTGCCTTACTGAGTTTATTCGAACTCACTCCTTTTGTGCAACCTCTTGTGCTAGATTACTCTACAGGTACTGATTACTATGAAGGCCAATATGAAGAAGCACCAGTTGAAGAAGCGTACTACACACAAGGTGTTGGCCACAATGAAGATCACATTGATGATCCCACGATTGATCACGTTGCGTACTACGATTAGACCTAATGTGGAGTGAGAACGTCTGAGTTGGATTGATGAAGTCCATTATTATGAAAACGTTATCTATAAACTAGAAGACTCTTAGTTTAACGGTAGGGGGGGCAATAGTAATTGTAGACAAAGTTAAAGGTTGGATTAGTAATTTTGAAAAGTACAGGGATACAGTAATAATAAAATCAAAGTACAGGGGGCCAATAGTAATTGTTCATATTTAATTTGGTTTAATTGTTTAAAATAATGTTAGAATTCTAATTTTACCCGTATATAGTTGAGTATGTGCCGATTGAGAACACCAATTTAGGTGAGGTTTTAAGCAAAACTAGCAATTCCAGTGTGTTTATTGGCATCAAATTAGGGTAGATATCAAATTTGGGTCCAAAATGACCTAAAATACCCTTCGAAATGGGGGTCGAAATATGGCTGAAACATGACTATATATTGCCAAAATTTTGCTTGTTCGCCGGTAGTAAGAGCATTTGTAATTGATGTTTTGTTGGGAGTAGTAGATGTAATTGATGCAAAACATTGGGGGTCTATATGTAATTTATCCTTAATTTAAAGAATCTTGTTGTTCATCCTCCCACCACTCTTGAACTCAACTTATAAACTTTATTGGAAATAATACAGTTTTCCTTTTCCTTTTGTCCATTCCATCTTATTCCATTACATGAACAATCTCTTATAGAAATAGAGAAAAAATTGAAAAAATATAGTTCAAATATTATATATAAAAGAAGAAAGGCAGAAAAAGGTAAAAGAAATTCAACCAATATCTCATTAATGTTTTTCTGGCCTACCAGAGATGGTAAGGCCCACTACGTGTTGGTCGAACCTTTTATCCTTCGGCCTCCAGTAGAATATAAATACTCTTTAAACAATTTAAACCATGAACTATTTTGGATTTTCCTCACAATTCCCATGGGTCCCTAATTTTGCTAATGTGAACACTTCATTCTCAAAGTTCCTCACCATTCATGCTGATTATCATTTTAGTTGAGAAAAGGAAAACTATAATTCATTTTATAAATAGAGTATGGCCGGCACCGTCAAGCTTTTTCTATTTTTTAATTTAATTTAATTTAATTTTACTTTTGAGGTTTTTTTTTCTTCTTTCTTTTTTGGGAGGAGGGAGACAGATAACTTTTATATATGAAATGTAAATATTATTTTTTTATACAGGGGATGTGAATATTACTTCGAGTACTTCACATACACCTCAACTTTGCACCTAATGAGGCCTCTCGATTTGGCAAGCCTGCAGAAAGGTTTCCAAAGTTTATACTGCTTGGTCATTACTGGTTGAAGGGAGATTATCATTTTACTTTTAATTAAAATATAAAATTCTAAAGGTAATGTAAAATTGCTTTTATATACTCAACTTAAAAGCTAAGCCTATTTTCAAAGTTAAATCATGTGAGTAGGAAATCCTTCACACATCTTCTTCATTCCTTTTTACCACAAACAACAATTCTATAAAATCTCAAAAAGCAAGCACCATCAGGACAATTCTTCTTCTTGTTTTTATATGTAGAACTTCCTTCCAGTATCATCAAACCATCACCCACTAACACAACACCAACATTATTTGATTTTAAATTTGGAACAATACCGATTGTATCCTCTTGAAATTCTACTAACTCACCTGTCATTATTTCATCGATGCCATGAATACTAGCAATGCTGTCACCTACCTGAAGTAGTGTACCGGTATTCACAATATTTACTTCTTTAATTACTAGGTTGCTCAATACTTTTGTATATAATATCACTAATTTTGTCGACTCGAACGGTTGCCATGAGTATTTCTTAATTTTTTTTCGGAAGCCCTAAAAGAAAATAACTGTCTAGTAGGACTGATCGGTTATTTCTCTGTTTTACTTCTCCGACTCAGGTTCATGGTTCAAATTTCAAAACCTCTTCCAATTTGGCCTCCAAGCCTTGAAGCCTTATTCTGGTCTCTAGCTACTGGGGCGGCGTATTTGATATAATGAAAACGCCCTGGCTTGTTAGGACCTCGGGGAATCGAATTTTGATGGTGGGTGGTCTAAAGTCATCTTTCTCGTTGAACGCTTTGCGTTTGACGTTTTCAAATTTGAGGTCAGATTTGGATATGTTGGAGTTGGATGAGGCATAACAATCATGCTAATTGATGTTCCCTTTGGTGTGTAGGGTTGCGGGAAGATTCCATGGAGGTGCATTGCCCAAAGGTTTTTGGGTGTTTTTGTAACAGTTTAAGAGTTGTTGCATGGTGGAAGAAGATAGGTGAAGGGATTTTCCATTCACCAACCTCTATAAGGTTTATTTTTATTTTTGTAAAGAAGGTTTAGGTTAAGGGGTATTGGGGTCATATTTAAAAAATATTTTAATTTCAATCATTATATGTAAATGGTCCTTCTTAGTGCCAAACTGGGGAATCTTTTTGTAAGGTTTGCAAGCTACTTCAAACCTCAATTAAAATCCATCAATATTTAGGGTATCCTCTAGAATTTCAGCAACTGCCATTGATAAGTAAAAATAATAACCAATCTCGGTTTGAACGACCGATTGGGGCTGGTTCCAGAAGTTAACCCATTGGTGCCTTGAGCATGAAGGAACTTGACGGATACAGAAAGGATCGTGATCCTGCCAAGTTTGGGACAGGCAATTATGCTTCATATGGAAACTATAACTAACCCAAATTTAGACGACTAAACCCTATGATTGAGTCACTACTGAGATAAGATTGGCGAATTGATCCAACGGTTAGCAATGGAAGGTAAACCCTATATAAACCAAAGCATAACTCAAAAGAAAGGTAACTAAATCATTTCCCTCCATTGACTCTTGAAATTGAGCTTTGCGGCTTAAGCGAGCTCTTGGTGGTGCTCTTATTTATTTAATCATCGGAGATGGCTTCTTGACTACTGAGTCAGCCCACGTTTGACGTTTGTTTTGCAGGCCTCCGATGGTTGGACAATGCTTAGACGTATCATTTGGCGCCATTTGTGGAAGATACATGATCGAGCACATGAAGTCTTCGGTTGCCTATCCCTGGAGTATTGGACAGGTTGAAGTAGCCAACCAAACCTTACTTTATGGAATCAAGAAGCGGTTGGAGGCAAACAAAGCACTATGGGTGGAGGAACTCCCGAATGTGTTATGGGCCTACAAAACGACAGTCCAAACCCCAACTGGGGAGACACCATTCAGATTGACTTACGGGTCAGAGGCTCACGCCTCAATGGAAGTAATGGTTGGGACCTTTAGAGAAAGAGAATTTGAAGAAAAGTTAAACGAAGAAGGTTTGCTGGATAACTTGGAGTTTCTTGTTGAGGTTCAAGCGAAGGCAATAATTTGAATCCAACAGTATCACAAGAGCATACGTCATACTACAATGCCCGAGTAAAGCACCATCAATATTGTCATGTGGATCTTGTGCTAAGAGACACTGTAGCTTCAGACACCCGACACCAAAAGAAATTGGATCCTTCATGGGAAGGGTTGTATATGATCGTGAAACAAGTAGGATCAGGTGCTTACCGACTGAAAAATTTAGCAACTGATAAAGAATTGGACCAATCGTGGAACTCAAAAAATTTGAGGAAGTATTAACCTTAGTCTTTTCATTTTTTTATGATTAAAACGGTAGAGATTTTGTAATGCTCGTCAAACCTAGTAGCCAATAAAATTGAAATTGTTGTTTTCCGGAACAAAACCTTATTTGAGTGGGGTGGGTGGGGGGGGGGGGGGGAGGGGCCTATGGGTGACTGATTAAAAGAAAGGATTCAAAAGGCTTCGATACGCCCGACTAAGACCTTCCAACTGTCACATCCCCCCAGCCAGTACCCTTACCGCAATACCTAGAGGTGTGATCCACAAGTCTCATGGTCAAGTTTAGGGAAACCATATACCACATTCCACAGTAACACAATCACGAGCACAAAATAATCAATGTTTAATTTTATTAAGAGAAGTCAATCAAAAGAAATAATCTTTAAGTATAATTAGAGTGCGGAATAATATGATACCAATCAAAGAATGTAAAAAATAACTCTATAAATCAAATGCGGAAGAGTAGATTAAAAAAAAAAAAAAAATCTAAAGTAGCTCTAAAATTATTACAACCATAATAAAAGTCTAGAAGAACAAAGAATAAAACTAAGGAGTCAAATCCAAACTATGTCTAACCATACAACTCTTTCAACTCAAATAAAGTATGGTCATATCGTAGACGCTCGTAACCAAAAACAGACGCTCCCACTCCAAGATAGGACTAATCTTGGTATGCTTCATAATCACACAAGGAATCTTCACCGTTATTTTCGTAATAGCCAACACCTTGCATAGAGTACCAATCACTCACCGTGGCTTCTAGTCCTGGTTCTCGAAGTCATCGATACTTGCAATAGAATCTAAAAACATATCCCTCGAAGGGTGAGCTCAACAAAATTCAGCAAGTAGTTCAACCACAATAAACAACTACAAGCAGTTCAAAGCAAACATGATGCAATGATTTGAGACAATGAATGCAAATATGCTTCTAACTCTAAGTATGTTGGTCTCTAGTGGCAAACACGCATTAAGATAAAAAACCATACTCCTCTGGGTAGATCTCAAATCACTCTCCCTCACAGCTCTGATGCACGCCTTTTGGGTTTTCCGGTGGTAGTTGGGTCCTGCATCCTTCTTGGACATTCCATGGCTGGGGTTTAGGTCAACACTATCGCTCACCACCATTGGTTTGAGTACTGGCGCATGTCAAGGTTATACCTAGCCCAATGCAAGCTCTTATTGGTTGTATTTGGACATCATGACTACTGAGTAGATGACTTGCTTTGGGCTAGGCTTTACCTAGACATGTGCCAATACTTAGACCAAATGGAGGTGTGAGAGAGCGGTGACCGAAACCCCAGCCATGGATTGTCCGAGATGAATGCAGGATCCATTACCAACCGATGCTGAGTGATTGAGACTTACCCAAAGAAGTATGGTGCTATGACTTAAAGCATGTCTACCATAGAGACTAGCATATGTAGAGTTAGGATCATATTTACATCATTTGTTTCATATCATTTTGTATCATGTTATGTTTTGAATCATATGACTTATGTATTATGGAATAACTGCCTTGCTGAGTTCTTTTGAACTCATTCCGCAATTGTTTTGTTAGATTTCTTTGCAGGTATTGAAGAAGCTAATGGCTCTTTCCTCGAGACGGACCAAGATCCCTCATACTACTCTAAAGGTCTTGGCCACTATGAAGGTTACGGTGAAGATCCCGAGGGTGGTTACCCTCCATACCAGGATTAGCCCAACCTTAGTGTGGGAAAGGCCGTGTTTGGTCTCCTATGTGTACACCTATGAGGATATCTTGTATAAAATTGAGGAGATCTTAGTTTAGACCTTTACACTGTTATTTCTTTGGAACATGGATCTATAACATTAACTTTCACTGATTTACTTTCCATTGTGTACTGAAGGAGTGATTTCCGCTCACTTTCTTCCTTTGGATTATATATTTGGTATCGTTTATTCCGCACTCTGATTATCTGTTTTTATCTTATTCATGATTCCTTTTATTATATGCTTTAACCTTGATTATTATTGTTCATGATTGTGTTATCGCATATGTGGGAGGCATGGTTGCTCGATACTTGATCCTTGGGACTATGGATCACATACCCAGGTATGCCAGGTAAGGTACCGGTTGGGTGGATGTGACAGGGGGTGGCACCAATTTCAGGTGGTAACTTAGGGTGGTGGCATTAATTTTAGGTGGTAACTTAGGCTGCTTTTGTTTGCAAAGGTGGGGTGGGAAATGTAGGCCCCATGTGTAGTGGGGTGAGGGAGAAGGAAAAGAAAGGAAGGGATTTTGTGGGAAAGTGTTAATTGTGGGTCTCACTTTTTACTTTTCCACACTTTTCCACAAAGTCTCACACATTTTGTGGGGTTTTGAAAAGGCTTGGTGTGGGAAAGTTGGTTTGCCACCTCACTAGACAAGTTTCCTTAAATTAAGGAAACTTGTCTCTAATTTTCCCACCCCAAGCAACCAAACAAATTACACTTTTAGAATTTAAAGGAAAAGTAGGAAAAGTTTGTTTTTTTAAAGAATTTTTCCACCCTTTTTTCCCACCCCACCTTTATTCCAACAAACAAACACGGACCTTAGGGGATGGCACTTGAAAATCTCTCTTTTTTTATAAGTTTTTTACATGGCACCCACTATAATTGGGGTGAAACTAGTGTCCACCTGTTATTATGGTCTAAATTACACGACACCCTTTTTAAAATTACAAGTTAGCCATAGTTAGGATTTTTGTTAAGTGGGGTGTAAAATGACCTAAATGCCCTTTGAGCAGTAAAGTGACTTAATTGCCCCCATTTAGTACTTTCCCATATCCAATCTTTGGCCCTTCACCCCATCTTTGTCCTATCCCTCGTCAGAAACTGTCCATCACCGCCGAAAACAACCACACCCCCTCCCCTGCCTACCACCACCCACCCCCATTTCTCTCCTAGAGAACAAGAACCCGGGGAGAGGAAATCGATTTGGATTGAAATCTAATTATGAACTAAAGTTAGTGGAGTGGTGCGAAAGACAACGTGGGGGTAGAATTCCCAACCGAAAGTAATCGCATTCCTGCGAAGTGTGGTAATAACTAGATATCTTGATCGTAAGCACTTTTTAGTCAGAAGATTGAAATTCCTTGAAAACTTGGGTAATGAAGACATCTTTTTTGCCATTACAAAAGATGAACCTACAGTGAAAATTGTCAAATTAGAAAAGCCTAGGGGATCAACTCATAAAGTCATAAGTCAACCAAATAAATTCAGTTTTTTCCACTCTAGCCAAAAGAGGATAGAAGGAACAATTTCCAAATTAGAGATTTGATAAGTTATTGCGGAATTATCGAAATGTGCCTAGCCTCTAAGAAGCCGAACTAATCCAGATTCCATGAAAAACAACTATGACTCATGGAATTTCATGAAGAGGAAAGGAAAGGGAGAAGGAAGCTAGGTTGGTTTACAAGAATTTTAGGTCTCCCCTTTTAGCTAGCATAAGCAGTTAGTTTCCTTGATCTCGCTACTTTCTTTACACTTCTCTCATTCTTTTGTTCCTCTGACCATCACAGGCGACGGTTCCTAAATCAGTAGTTCGCAGCCTCGCGAGAGAATGTCTCAGACCAGAGATGTTTTATGTTACCAAAAGGGATACAACTGCATACTGGACAAGATCTGTTTGTATTACCTCTACAATGAAGAATTAGTAATAGCGTTAGTAGGAGCTCGAACTTTAATGGGTGAACCTTAGAAGTTTATTTATAGTCTATATGAAAGAAAAACTTACAGCTTCAGAGCTTTTAGAATTGGATAATCATGGTATATTTCAATTTGAATCGATTCCCTCTACCCAGTTCTTGCTGAGAGACAGAGAAAGAGGCAGTGGTTGCAACAACCCCCGTATTTCTAACTCGAGATCCGTATTGCAGGTCCGAGAACCCGAAGGTCTAGTCGGGTAAATTTGTGGAGTGTTCGGATAGAAGTCCATGATCCATACCCTGAACCCATGGATCAGGATCCTTTGTCTGAAGAGCCTGCTTTGCTTGGTAGTTGGTCTTCTGGAAGTCAAGTGTTGTTCGGAGATGTCCGGAATGAAGGTAAGATCTCCCCCATCTCTTCTTTAGGGCTAGGTTGTACTTGGATATCAACCCCCTAGCAAAAGCACCCTTGTATGGCAAATTAAATGGGGGCGGTTGCTAGTGGCAGTCGATCAAACCAAGCAACCGCCCGGTCTGTTTTCGGGGTTTTGCCCTATTTTGCCCCCTGACTTCTATTAAAGGTAACCCTCGTCCAACTTATGAATATTTTATTCGTGGATACTATTTTTGGAGGTCAGACGGCTGCGGAGAAGTGCCGAAAGTGGATCTGAAGTGCTGGCAGTGATCTGGAGATCAGTCCTTCCTTTTTACTGGTGTTCTGAAGTGAGGTAATGGATTCACCCTTCGTTCTTTATCTCCTTTGTCTATAAATTTCGTGTTAACCCATCCCCTCATCATTGTGGTTACCCTTTTGATTCAATTGTGACTCTCTTTCCAATCTTCTTGAGGTGATTCATCCGAAAACGAAACCCTGCTTTCGTGAAAAGGATAATCCAGTCAAGGGGAGAGTTTTGGGTAATCCAGTGATGGTAATTGTTAGGATTCCTTCACCCTTTGGCTTTAGGAGTGTTAGATTCGAGGTTTAGGTCATGATCACTCGAAATCCGGATTGAGAACAGGTGATCAGAAGCCTGAGTTTCGTATTGAAACTCTCTGTTTTTGGGGCGGTCACTAGTGGCGGTCGCTCAACCTAAGCGACCGACCCAAGCAACCGGCTGGTAAACAGTGACCAAATGACTTTTGGTTTTGATCCACCTTGATTCAATTAACTTATATATTATTGTAACCCTGTGTTTAGGTATACTCTGTTTGAAAAGAAAGTCTTGTAATAGTTTACGAATCTCTTTTTACGGACAGTTTACTTATATGCAGGTAAGGACATTCAATCCTATCTTATGAATAGACTTGAACATGCTAGTCCAGTGTCTGTTAGCATTAGCCTTTCTTTATATATGCTGCTGTAGTCATGTCTTATATACTAATCTTGTTATATTACTGTTGTTTGTCTTGTTTACATATATACCTTGTTGGTTATGATTGTAATGTCCCGATGATACATAGAGTGAGGTTACGATGGATGAGCTATTCCTTTGGGATATATTAGCTTGGGATATTAGAAGGCTGTGGAATGGGACACATGCCTGTTGATGTCTCCAGCACTGTCATGACTATTTGATGATATTCTTAGGTAGAGTCTAGAATTGCATGATTACGTACCCCACATGCTACTACCCTTTCGGTAGGGGGATTGAAACCGAATGACCCGTGATGACAGTGATGTGACATTGGTCCACTGTTAGTCATATAAATGGTAGGATTGCATATGTTAGGGTTGGGCTCATGGACGTCCAAGGAACGGACCGGGAGTCATGAGGAGTCATGAGAGCTTCCACCCCAATAATATGTGGATGACCATAGGGTTAAGGAGTGGAGTCCAACAGCGGTAGTCAGTCTGTGAGGATTCTCATTCCTAGGTTGCGAAGGATACTGAACCAAGTTGGTTGGTGCCATAGGGGATGTATCTGGACTTCATGTAGACATGTTACCAGTATGACCTTGCATTGGATTAGAAACCCCGACATGTGCTAGTACTCATTACCAATGGTCGTGGTGAGAGAGTGTTGACTTAACCCCAGCCATGGTTTGAGAGCCAGGTGTGGACCTTCCATTTTGCCCAGGATCCCTACAGAGGTAACCAGTCCTTGTCGGATCAGAGTGACTAGACTTACCTAGAGGAGAGCTGGTGTATATCTTAAAGCATGTCAGCTGTTAGAGACCTGCATAGTTAGAAATCATAGTATCATTCATACCTTGCACTCATTCATATCATTTATGCTTTGTTGGATAATTGATGGGATTTGTAATTGTTCTTACTAAGTTCTCTAGAACTCACTCCTTTATTTTGTATATGTTTATTAGCTTGCACATAAGAAGGTGTGAAACCCAGCCCTAACCTTGACCCAGAAACCCTGTTGTTTGTAGGTCCGACAACCAAAGTAAAGCAAGAAGTCAGCTATGGGCCATCCCAGTGGAAGACTTGATGGCTAGCTTGGAATCCATGAGTGTTGATGTCAATGTTCCATTTATGGAAACTGCACCCTGATGAAGATGGAATTAGTTGTTAGACTTGGAGTGCTCTCCGTCATGGTTCGAAGGCATTTCTACCTACTAGGTAAGTCACATGATGTGTGTGCAAAACCCCTTTATGTTTGGATTTGATATGAGCCTTCATTTCCCTGTTTTGGACTTGCTGTTCTGATTGGTCGACTCATTGGTCGACTAGACCAGTCGACCAATCCAATCAACCAATGGGATCTGATTTTTGCTAATTAGGTCTTTGCTTGCTCTATTTAAGTCCAATCACGAGTCTACTTCGTATTTTCTGCCTCCAAACTCTTTGGAACGTACCAGAGCCCTCTGCAAGTCATCTCCCTTGCATCCTTGGTGATCATCTTGACGGATCTTTGTCAAAACTCGTGCTTTTACACAAAAAGGTATGTGATCATCCTCTTCTATGTATCATCTTTGATTCTTCATTATTTTTATTTCCTTTTCTGATTGAGGATAGTAGAGATGATGTTGTATCTCTGTTGCAACTATCTCTTTACTCTTTCCCTCTCTTTTCCTAAGGATCTAAAGCTTGGTGGATGATCTTCATCAAGATCATCACTTGCTTTTGAAGGAAAGCTTGTATTCATTATCTTTCCTTATTTAGATTGATGTTCTTCAGTCTTAGATCTAATTTTCTTGAAGATCTGTGCATGTTTCTCATGATTCCTTTATCACAAACAGTGATCCATCATCTTATTGTTCTTGTCCATGATTTTTACTATGAATTCTTTAAGAACCATGATTGATCTAATTATGGTAACTTTTTGTTTCCTAATTTGTAACTTGAAGACACTTGATTAGTGTTTTGGAGTCCTCTATATACTAGTATACTGCCATTGTAGTTTCCCCCTTGTTTAGTACCCTTTTGAGCCACCAAATTCGGTTTCATATTCTAAAAACTTTGATTTTTGAAGGCCACTGTCTCTGTTGGTCGACTCATTGGTCGATCGAGGCGATGAGACCAATCCAATCGACCAATGAGTACATCAACCTCATATTTGGTCTGTTTGGATGTTTTGATATCTTTCCTTTTTAGTATCTTTCCTAATATGTTATATACACTTGTTTAGGACTTTCTTCCCAAGTTTAGACAAGATCTTACTTGATTCCCCCAAGATCCTTTGCGAGTTATACAAGGTAAGGATGGTTATTTCCTTAACTACATAGATTGCATGTTCTAGTTTCTATATTTGAATATTTGGTTTATTTCCTTAATTAGATTCTTACAATGATATACTACTGATGCAATTACTTTGATTACAGTAGCATTACTTAATCATATCAATTGATTCATGTATGATTTATTTACCAAATATAAGCAAGTTAGATGTTATTATTGATTTCTTTCCATATAAGAAGTTGTCATATATGTGATATTATGGATTTATGTTTGTGAATGATTAAGTATGGTTTGGAAAGGAGAGGTGTCCTTTTGACACTTCTGTCCTTGGACAACTACGGGAATATTATGGGTTGTTTCCGGAGATGCCCTTTGGACACCTTCCTAAACTGTTGGATGACATATTTAGGGCTGTCTAGTAGTGTTTGGCTAGGATGTCTGTTATGTCGAGACCCTAATCGAGAGGGCTATTGAGACCCGAACGACCCGTGGTAGCAATGGGGATTCATGGGCGCTCAAGACCGGTAACCAATCCGCGAGAGGACAGGAATCACATTGTGCGGACCATTTATCGGTAGGGTTGCATATGGATAGATTTGGGCTCACGGGCGCTCAAGACCGGTAACCAACCCGTGAGGGGACGTGAGAGCTTCCCGTTTACCATATGTGGATAACCAATAGGGTTGATGAGTCCGTAGTTAGGGACTATGAGGACTCTAGTGTGAAGGATGCCAGAAAGGATCGCCAAGAGCGAGGAATGGACGTATCTGGATCCGACTTGTTGTAACTAAGTAGGAGACTTGCATTTGGCTAGGCTTTGACCACGACATGCGCCCGATCTTGAGACCAATTGTGATGTGAGAGAGTGGTGACTTAACCCCCAGCCATGGAATGTCCCGAGGGATGCCGGACCCGCTACCAAAAGGCGTTGTGTGATGAGACCTTCCTAAAGAAGTACGGTGCTATGACTTAAAACATGTACGCCAATAGAGACCAGCATACATAAAGTTAGAATCATATTGCATCATGTGTTTCATATCATATAGCATTTTACTTTGCTTTGAAATCCTGCCATTTATGTTGTTATGGATTAACTACCTTCTTTGGGTTTCTTTGAAACTCATTCCTTTTGTACAATGTATTGTTAGATTACTCTCCGAGGTTACGAGTATCATGATTGCTCGTATGAAGTAGCGCAAGGAGAAGAGGCATATCTTCGGGGAAGGTGATTGCGGTTACGACAATTACCATTGAAGATTCCATGGGTGGTTATGCTTAGTTCGACCATAGAGTGGAAGCGCCCTTGCGCCATTTTTGAGATTTATACTTATAGAGATGTTGTCTATAAGATTGAAAACAATTTAGTTACTTATTGTACTTGCTATTGGGATTAGTTTTCGTTCCTTTTCTTTTAGTACTACTTTTCCGCTAGTTGTATAGTGGGATTACGCCTCACTTTACTTTATTGATTTGACATTCTGATTGTCTTTCGTACTCTGATTATATATGATTTATTCTTTCCTTATTTGGATCTTTTGTTTATCTTTTGCACATTGATTATTTATGTTCATGATTATGTTATTGTCTATGTGGGAGGTTGATTACCTCGATACTTGGTGTGACATCCAGCCCAAACCTAGACTAGGACACCCTATTTGTTTTGGGTGAAGAAAGACTTGTTTGATATATTAGACCTTAAAGTTGGACCTTGATTTCAGTGTTATTATCTTTGAAAGCCTTAAGAAGTCATGCCAGACCTTTCCTTTAGGGTAGACCTGTAATATTTGGCCTTATCCTAACCTTGGCCCGGTCCGGAATCTGTTATGTTTATAGGTCCGAAGACCCAAAATGGGGGAAAAGAGACTTGTAGACCCTTTTGGTCGATAATTTGGTGTCGGAACCCAAGCCCATGGACATTGACGATGATGCCCCTCACTTGAGAGCATTGTCAGTGTTAGTTTTGAATCTGCGCACCGAAGAGGGGTGAATTAGTTGAAATACCAAATGAACTCCTGTGCTCAATCCAAATATATTTCCCGAAACTAGACTTCTTGATGGACTTGTAGGAGAAAACCCCACTCAATTTGACCAAATCCCTGTCCAGAAGTTGCTGAACTATGTGCGGCAAATCCTGCTTGCGCATCGAAGAAGGTGAGCTTAGTTGGTGGACATAATAAACTCCCATGCTTGATCCAAAGGTATTTCTGGAAACTAGACTTCTTTATTGACTTGTAGGAGAAAACCTCACTAAATTTGACCTTGTATAGCCCTCTGAATCCCTGTTCGAAGTTGCTGAACTATTTTTGGATTTTTCTTTGAAACTGTTACTGTTTTGGTCGATCCTTTTGGTCGATACCATCAACCAAGACCATCGACCAAAGTTACCCAGAATCGAGAAAAAGATGCTTTTTGGATATTCCTTCACCTATTTAGGTGAAACCTCGAACCTAGAACCATATTTCACTCATTTCAACATCTGAGAACGTGGGAAGGCTCCTCTTAGGCTCCTCTTTGGCTTGGGTGATGATCTTCTACAATAATCATTGTCTCTTTTCTCCAACTATCATCTTCCAAGGTATGATTCTCTCTCTTGCTCTCTATTCTACTCACTTCCCTTGTTCTTTTACTGATGAGACCATGGCTAAGGTGCTGCAACCTTGCAAACACCCCGTTTACTATTTGTGGATGACCAATAGGGTTGATGAGTCTGTAATCTTGGATTATGCTGACTCTAGGGTGAAGGATACCGGAAAGGATCGCCGGGGGCGAGGAATGGATGTATCTAGATCTGACTTGATACGACTGAGTAGATGACTTGCATTGGGCTAGGCTTTACTATGACATGTGCCAGTACTTATACCAACGGTGATGTGAGAGAGCGGTGACCAATTCCCCTACCATGGTTTTTGAGATGACTTTACCGAACTTCCCTGGCAGACCCAAGATATCTTGTATGATTGAGGGGGAGTGACTGACAACCCAAAGAAGTACGGTGCTATGACTTAAAGCATATCTACCATAGAGACTAGCATACATAAAGTTAGAATCATAATTGCATCATGTGTTTCATATCATATTGCATCATGCTATGTTTTGTATCATGTATCTATGTTATTGTGGAATAACTTTGCCTTCTTTGAGTTCTTTTGAACTCACTCCTTTTTGCAACATTTTTGTTAAACTCTACTGCAGGTACCACCACTGTTGACTATGATGGTCAACACTCTGAAGACCAAGTTGATGACCCGTACCCACTGGTCACGGTGTACAAGTTGATAAAGACTAGTAGTCCGAGATTGGGACTTATCTGGAGCAGTTCGGCCTTTGCACTTGTGTGCTAGTGTTGGGATATCGTCCCATTTTCTTTTTAACCTTTTAGTTAATTTGTTGAGACTGTAGTTTAGTTTGTTCCCTTGTCATGTTGGGAACCGGTTGTAACCTTTAATTTTAGTCGATCTACCTTCAGCTATTATTATAGGACGGGTTTTCCCCTCCTTTTCACACTTTGACTATTTGTCCTATTTGTATCGTTTCCGCACTCTGATATTATTTGTGAAATCTTCTAAGATCTTTTCTAGACTTATTATTTTTTTAATTATTTGAATACAAGGAATTATTCTTGCTTTTGATTATATTATTGTGCTAAGTGGCTATGATCGTTCCTTAACTTGATCGGCGGGACTGTGATTCACTCCTCGGGTAATCCAGATAGGGTACCCGCTTGGTGGATTTAGGGCGGGATGTGACACTTGGTCTTCGGGGCTGTGGATCACACACTCGGGTATGCCAGGTAGGGTACCGGTTGGGTGGATGTGACTGAAGGAATTGTACGGGGAAGATGGACTGGTTTCCTATGAAGGAACCATCCATATGAAGAGGATGTGGCACCGACAGTGGGAAATGGAGATAGCCTGTGCGGGAGCTCCTGCGGGTGCATGGAGTGCGCTTATCGCACCTATTGATGGTCAGGGACGAAAAGTGGTCAGAAAGTTCGCTCAGCGAATGGAGAAGAACTGGAAGACACCCTATCTTGAAATTCATGAAAAACATTATTTAGCCTTAGAAAAGGAAACTGGAAAGAAAATGATATAATTCTTTTGATTGCTTTCGCTGAACTCATATTCGTTTTATTCATTATTCTTTCATTTATTATTGTTATTAGAGTATTTGGACTCCTATAATTCTTTAATTCATTTATTGAAAATTTATTGCTCTTGATTGTCTATATTTGTATTTATTATTGTTGATAGACTAAAACCGTGGATCCTGTGATGGATCACTCCCACGGGTTGTCGGGACCCAACCGAGACTGGTGGGTGGGGTGTGACAGTGGTCACCAGCAAAGAGGGGGTGTGCTGGTTTCTGACAGTGGTGGGAGGTTTTTGACCAGGGATAGGAAGAAGATGGGTGAACCTAAGGGTTTGAATATGATAGAGTATTAAATGGAGGTAATTAAGTCATTTTATTGCCCAAAGAGCATTTAGGTCATTTTACATCCTATTCAGCAAAGAATTCTAATTGTCGGTAACTTGTGATTTTAAAAGTGGGTTCCATGTAATTTAGGCCATAATAGTGGGTGAATACTTGTCACATCCACCTAGCCGATACCCTACCTGGCATACCCGAGTGTGTGATCCACAGCCCCAAAGATCAAGCATCAAGGAAATCATCCTCCCACATTTACAATAAAATAATCATGAACAAGATAAAATCAATGTAACATTATATAAACAAAGAGATCAAGATAAGAAGAAGAGAATGACAATATAATCAAAGTGTGGAAAGAATGGTACCAATATAATAATCAAAATGTAGAGTGTGCGGAAAAGTCACTCCACAACTACAGCGGAATAGTAGATCAGAAGTCAAAAGTAAGCTTTTACATCAGGGAACAAAAGCTAAAAGAAAGAGGAAGATTGTTCTATCAACTAAACTAAGGTCTCTTCTGTCTTATGAAGAATGTCTTCATAAAGATAGACTTTAGGAATCAAACACAGCCACTTCCACTCCAAGACATGGCTAATCCTGGTGCGTAGCATGATCACATAAGGAATCTTCACCGTTATCTTCGTAACAGCTAGCACCTTGAGAGTAGTATGCATCACCGGTTTGCGCTTCATAGTACTGGCTGTCATACTAGTCAGTACCTACAGGATAGTCTAACAAAGATATTTGCAAAAAGGAATGAGTTCAAAAGAACTCAGCAAGACAAGTTATTCCATAGCAACTTAGTAAAACATGATAACACAACATTACATGATGCAAAATGAAATGAGACAGACAATTCATGTATGAATCTAACTTTATGTATGCTGGTCTCTATTGGCAGACATGCTTTAAGTCATAGCACCATACTCCTCTGGGTAAGGTCCAAATCACTCTCCCTCAACCATCTCGGTATCTTGGGTTCTCCGGTTGGTAATGGGTCCTGCATCCCTCTTGAAAATTCCATGGCTGGGGTTTAGGTCACCGCTCTCACGCCACCATTCATTGTCCTTTCTCCTGTATGCAGATGCAACTGTAGAAAAATGCTTTTGCGTTAAACAAAGAGAAAAAGGAGCTCCTTTTCGAAGCCCTAAAAGTGCTTCATTAGCCCATTCTGCCACTACAAAAAAGGACAGAAAATGAATGGGATGACAGTAAATCAGCATGAAGGATGCATGGTGTAACAATTGCCAAACCAGGAACCACAATTTTCACCGTCACCTAAAATCCAAAAAATTATGATAAAATCGAACATTAAAATGTCAAGGCATAAACTAAAACACTTATACATGGTGGTGGTGAGACATTCTGAACATCCCCCCACCCCCGTCTTCTTTCTTTCAATCAGTGTTCCACATCAGCCTTTCAACAGCAATTGGTATGAGTACTAGCGCATGTTAAGGTCAAGCCTAGCCCAATGCAAGTCATCTACTTAGTTATATCAACTTAGAGTCAGATACTTCAATTCCTCCCTTCTCGGGATCCTTTCCGGTATCCTTCTCACTAGAGTCAGTGTATCCTATGACTACAACCAACTCGGACTACGGACTCATCAACCCTATTGGTCATCAAAAAATAATAGACGGGAAGCTCTCATGTCCTCTCATGGATATAATTCATCGGTCTCGAGTGCCCATGAGCCCAAGTCTACTAATTGCGACCCTACCAATGAATGGCCCTCACAATGTGATCCATGTCTTCTCGCAGGTTGGTTACAAGTCTTGAGTGCCCACAAACCCACATTGCAGCCACGGGTTACTCGGTCTCAATACCCTTCTGAATCGGGTCTGATATAACAGGGACATCCTAGCTAAACACCGCTAGACAAGCCCTAGGTATGACAACCAATAATCCGGGAAAGCGTCAAAGGGCACCATAGGAAATGTCCCATGCCATTCCCATTGATGTCCAAGGACAGAAACATCAAAAGGACATTCCGCAATCCCAAATCATACATAATCAAATCAATCACAATCACAATCCCAATTCAGTCATAATATATGCAACTGATATTCCATCATATAGAAAGATACATAGAACATGATCAGATGAATAAGTAACATCGCATGATTAAGTATCCATACATGATCAAAGCAATATAAGAAATACATAATTAAGATCCTACTGTACTTAAGGTACTTACAGTAGTAGTATCATGATAAGAAACTATAAGAACAGTAGTGTTTTGATGAAATTCCCAAATTAGAAACTAAGATCATGCAATCTAGGTTATTATCGAAACAACCGTCCTTACCTTAATTAGCTTCTATGAAAATTCAGAGATCAAAGGGAATGGTTTCAAAGTTAGCAAATAAACCCAAAACAAGCATAAATATATCATTAGGAAAAAGACCTAGAAGATCATAAGTCAAACGGATCAAATCGGATGAGAACAAAGCTACTGTCAGCCTTGGTCGATTGGGTGGTAGCTTGGACTAATCGACCAAGCAATCGACCAAATGAACAGTACGCAACAGAATTCAGAATTATGATCCGAAACTCATCTTCCGGGATTCAAAACACTCTGAAATTTCAAAGGAACATTAGGAACAGTAATCTAAGACTAACTAGCATAGAATAAACACCAAACAATGATCAAAACCATGACTTTCTAATTTAAAAACATGATTTTCTAATTTGATCAAAACATGGTTTTCAATGAAAAACATACTATGAACTCAAGAGAGGAACTAGAGATGATAAGATCTCATTCTAATAGAACACTAACAATAAATCATACATGAATCTAACATGAAACCAGATCTAACATGCTAGAGAAAACAAATCAAAGGAATGATCATGGCTCTATGAAGAAATCATAAGAATCATGGTTAAAATCAAGTATGAAGATCATTGGAATGAATGTGTATTCATTCTCAACATGGAGATTGTAGAAGAGGTATTTGCAAGGATGCAGTACCTTCTTCATAATCATAGTAATAAGAATTAGATCATGCATGAGTAAATCAATAGGAGTATAAGAGATTACTAACCTTGATTGAAGAACAAGAGATGAAAGCTTGAGAATTTGCAAGTAGATCTTTTTCAACACCAAAAGAGGCTTTGAGAGGGGTTCTCCACGTTCTCTAGGGGTTTTAGAAATAAAAGTGGCTAAGAAACACGTAATTCTAATATGTAGAGCACCAAAAGACGTAAACAGAGGATCTTTTTAGATTCTCTCTCAGTTGGTCGATTGGCTAGTCAACTGGCCCAGTTGACCAGTTGACCAAGCATTACAACAAGGCCAAACTAGGGACATCAAGGTCCAAACCTCTTTTGAATCCAACGGGCTTCTCCCAACTCAACATATGACTTACCTAGTATAGAAGAATGCCTTCAAATCATGTCCAACTAGGCTTTAGGTCCATCAATTAAGCTCATCTTCATCAAGGTGCAGTTTCATTTCCAAATCTGCCAAAGCTTCCAAATATGGAACACCATCATCAACTTCCATGGGGTTTGGGTCAAACACCATGTCTTCCACTGAGATGGCCCATAGTTGACTTCTTCCTTCACTTCGGGTCTTTGGACCTACAAACAACAGGGTTTCCGAGTCAAGGTTAGGGCTGTATTTCACAATACTAGTCTCACCCTAATAATAGTGGGTGCTATGTGAAAAACTCCCTTTTTTTTTGGGTTGGATATGAGATTCATCCGGTTATGCACCCTCTCCAATGCTCTACTAAATCCTTAAAATAGCTTTTACAAATAATTTAAATGTTTGAGGCTTTGCAACTAAGTTTTTTTCTTGAAAATGACACCAAGGTGTAGCTTTGCTCAAGATTTTTAAATTTGTGATTTGGTTTTGGCTTCAGTGTGTGTGAATTTGCCATCTGCTATCATCATGTTGGGTTCCTATCATGATCAAGGTCAAAAAGACTTTCTAGTACAAGACTCCCACTCTTTGATGAAGTTATCCCTTCCATCTTTATAAAAAATTGAAAACAAAAGAGAGCATAAAAATAAGGCAAAATTACGTGATTAGTCACTTTTAGGTTTTCCCTTACAAAAGTAACCATTCAATGTTTCACTTAACAAAACTAACTAAAACTAAGTTTGGGTTTATATAACTAGTCAAAATAGTGATTTTTCATTCCTTTAACATTTTTAACCCCTAAAACTAACCACATTGAAAAGGGAAAATCACTATTTTGTTCAAAAGGAGAAAGTCACTAATTTTTCATTTCCTTTGGACATTTTTACCCTCATATTGGTATGATTAATTTTAGTGGTAAAAATGCTCAAATGGATGAAAAATAACTATTTTAGCTAGTTTTGTAAATCCAAACTCAGTTTTAGCTAGTTTTGTAAAGTGAAACATTGAGTGGTTGTTTTTGTAAATGAAAACTTAAAACTAGTTAATTAAGTAATTTTCCCTAAAAATAATCAATGATCCTATCAATTGACAAATTATTTAATTAATAATAAATTACATAAAATTGTTGATCCATCATATATTTTACTTTAATTAATTACAGAAGAAAAAGTATATCAGTATATCACTTGCACCTGACTTGTCTATTAGTCTTTTCTATCCATTAAATGATTATCTTACACCAACGAAGGGTTCCTCGATTGGTAAGATCAACGCCTCTTATTAAAAATTGACAAAAAATAAAATAATTATATATATATATATAAGACATTAAAATAATCAATGATTGATCAATTGACAATTGATTTAATTAATAAATTACATAAAATTGTTGATCCATCATATATTTTTTCTTTAATTAATTAGAGAAGAAAAGGAATATTGCTAGCACTTGACTTGTCTATTAGTCTTTTCTATCTATTAAATTGATTACCTTACATCAATGAAGGATTGCTTGATTGGTAAGACCAACACCTTTTATTAAAGAAGTAATGGATTTAACTCTTGTTAATGGCGTATGTAATATTCTTATCCTCCATATATAAAAAATGTCAGTTGTACTAAAAGAGAGAAAAAAAAAAAAAAAAAAAAAAAAAAAGACTACCTTACCTCTTAAAGAGAATTTTTTAGTATACCATATATTGCTAGCATACCTAGCCTTTTCCCTAAATTAATTTATTAACTTTTTGAGGTACAAAACTTGATGAATTTATCTATTTGTGGGCAAATAAATTCTCTCTCTAAAACTGAGCGGCTTACATTATATTAATTAAAGTATAGCTGTGCAAATAGGATATTACAACCGATAAAATATCCTCCTGTGAGCCTCTTCACATATAAAACCACGAAGAGGGTACCATAAATTAGCAGGATCCAATCTAACCACATCGTCCCCAATAACCAACCCAGCAAGGTAGTCGGCACAACAATTCGTTTCGTGCACTTGGTGAACAATGATAGACCAATGAAAACAGGCCATCGGATCCACAATCTCCTCAATAATCTTAAAGGGAAACCATGGAGCTCTCATAAAACATCCTCCGTCATCCCAATGACTGTCTGAGCGTCAATAGGAGGGTGACTTGTTGCAAGTCACTTGCTCAAGCTTCTAAAAGGCCGCATTTGATTCCCATGAATCATAGAAAAGGATATTGTTTGTTGACGTCCCACCTGCAACCGCAAAAGGACCTTTTCTTGCTCATTTCAACCAATAGACCTGTCACGCCCTCCCAGCCGGTACCCTATCTGGCATACCCGAGAGTGTGATCCACAGCCCGAAGATCAGGTATCGAGTGATCAACCTCCCACATAAACAATAACATAATCATGAACAACCATAACAAGAGTGCGGAAGATAAATCATAGATCCAATAATGAAAGAATGAATCATCAACGAAACGGAATAATAGATATAATCAGAGTGTCAAACAGATAAGTAAAGTGAAGCAAAAATCCCACTTTACATCCAGCGGAAAAGTAGCTCTAAAGAATAAACTAGATAAAAGCTAATCCCAGTAGCAAGTACATTGGGTAACTAAATTATTCTCCACTTTGTAGACGACATCCTTGTAGGCGTAGATCTCATAAATAGCACAAGGACGCTTCCACTCAATGGTCGGACTAAGCATCGTACGGAGCATAACCACCCGTGGGATCTTCAGAGTAATTGTGGTAACCGCAATCACCTTCCTGGAGATATGTCTCTTCGCCTTGCGCTTCCTCATAGGGACCGTCATAGTATTCCGTACACTGCAGGATAGTCTAACAACATTGTACAATAAAGGAATGAGTTTCAAAGAAACTCGTAAGAAGCGATTAAAATCCATAATAACATAAATGGCGGAATTCAGAACAATCATAAATGCAATATGATATGAGACAAACAATGAATGAATGAATCTAACTCTAAGTATGCTGGTCTCTATTGGCAGACATGCTTTAAGTCATAGCACCGTACTTCTTTAGGAAAGTCCACTCACATCCTCAACCATTTAAGATATCTTGGATTCTCTCACGGATCATTTCACCGGTCTTGAGCAGCCGATTGGTAATGGGTCCTTCATCCCTCGAGGACAAACCTTGGCGGGGGGTTAAGTCAACACACTCTCTCACAACCATTTGGTATAAATACTTTGGCGCATGTCGGGGTAATACCTAGCCAAATGCAAGTCTTCTACTTGGTTACATCAAGTCGGATCCAGATACTTCCATTCCTCGTCCCGACGATCCTTTCCGGTATCCTTCACACTAGAGTCGGCGTATCCTATGGCACCGACCAACTCGGACTACGGACTCATCAACCCTATTGGTTATCCACATATGGTAAACGGGAAGCTCTCACGTCCTCTCACGGGTTGGTTACCGGTCTTAAGCGCCCGTGAGCCCAAGTCTAACCATATGCAACCCTACCAACAAATGGCCCCCACAATGTGATTCCTGTCCTCTCACGGGTTGGTTACCGGTCTTGAGCGCCCATGAATCCCCATTGCTACCACGGGTCGTTCGGGTCTCAATACCCCTCCGATTAGGGTCGACATAACAGGACATCCTAGCCAAACACTACTAGACAATCCTATATATGTCATCCAACAGTTTAGGAAGGTGTCCAGAGGGCATCTCCGGAAACATCCCATAATATTCCCGTAGTAGTCCAAGGACAGAAGTGTCGAAAGGACACCTCTCCTTTCCAAACCATACGTAAGCATACACATGCATCAATTCATATCTTCACATATATGGTAACTCCATATATGGAAAGAAATCAGTAAATACAATCACTTGTATATAATCGGTAAGTAAATCATACATGAATCAATTCAACATGAATAAATAATGCTACTGTAATCCAAGTTATGCAACAGTAGAATATCATTGTAAGAATCTAATTTAGGAAACATATTAATGATATTCAAATATAGAAACTAGATTCATGCTATCTATGTAATTAAGGAAATAACCATCCTTACCTTTTATAACTCGCAAAGAATCCAAAGAAATCAAGTAAGATCTTGGCAAACTTGAGAAGAAGGTCCTAAACAAGTATATACAACATATTAGGAAAGATCCCTAACAGAAAAGATACCAAAACATCCGAAAGCAGACCAAGTCGGAGTTCGTTGTACTCATTGGTCGAGTGGATTGGTCGAGTGGTCCAGTCAACCAATCGGTCGACCAATGCGAGACGATAGCTTAGAAAATCAGAGTTTTGAGATATGAAATCCGAATTTGGTGGTTCAAAAGGGTACTAATCAAGGGGTAGACTACATCAGTAGTATTCTAACATATAGGGGACCTCAAAACACTAATCAAATCAAGGTATCAAGATCCAAATTAGGAAACAAAAAGTTACCTTAAATAAATCAAACATGGATCTTGATGAATTTTGAAATAGAAAACAAAGATAAGAACTATAGGAGGATGGATCATTGCTTTTGGTAATGAAAACATGAAAACATGCATAGGTCTTCATGGAATAAGGCTTAGAAGCATAAATCTAAATAAGGAAATAAAACCTACCATATATGTACTATCATGCATCATGAAGAACACATAGTAAGGTAGAAGAGAACAACTAGAATTCTATGGATTATGGATCATAGAAAGAAAACACAACCATTAACCACTAACATGATCAATGAAAGAAGATCCAAAGAGATCAGAATTCAGATTAGGAAATTAACAGAGATTAAATCATGGTTTGATCATGAATCCTTCAAAAGCTTGCAATGATCATGGTTAAGATCATTGTTCTAGCCTTAAATCCTTAGGATGATCATGAGAACATGTTCAGAGATGTTTGCAACAGAGGATGCAGCATCTCTTCTACTGTCTCAACTCAAAAAGGAAAGAAAAACAAAGATGTAGGAGAAGAAGAGAGAGTAGACATACCTTTTGATGCAAAAAGAAGAGTTCCGACGAAGATCCGCCAAGAAAACTCCAAGGATGCAAGAGAGATGACTTGCGAGAGGTCTTTGGTTCGTTCCGGAGGGTTTGGAGGCAGCAAATACGAAGTGGACTCGAGGTTAGACTTAAATAGAGCAAGAATCAACCTAATTGCCAAAGACGAGCACCCATTGGTCGAGTGGATTGGTCGACTGGTCGCCCGATCGACCAATCGGTCGACCAATGCAGACAGCAAGGCCAAAACAGGGAATTGAAGGCCCAGATCAAATCCAAACCTAAAGGGGTTTTGTACACAAGTCAAGTGACTTACCTAGTAGGTAGAAATGCCTTCAAACCAAGATAGAGAGCACTCCAAGTCCATCAACTAATTAGATCTTCATCAGGATTCTGTTTCCATAAATAGAACCTCATCATCAACCTTCATGGATTCAAAGCCGGACACCAAGTCCTCTCTTGGGATGGCCCAAAGCTGACTTCTTACTTTACTTCGGGTCATCGGACCTACAAATAACAAGGTTTCCGGGTCAAGGTTAGGGCTGGGTTTCACATTCTCCCCCCCCTTAAAGAAATTTCGTCCCCGAAATTGAAAGCGTACTGTGCTTCCAAAGAGGTAAGGAAACTTCTCCTTCATGTCTTCTTCCTTCTCCCAAGAAGCTTCTTCAGGGGTATGGTTCTTCCACCGAATCTTCACCAAAGGAATGGCGCGATTCCAGCTGCTTGTCCTTCCTATCCGAGGATTTCGGCCGGTTCTTCATCATAGGTCAAATCAGCACTAAGTCCTTCAGGTGCTTGCTGCAAAATGTGTTTCGGATTCTCTATGTATTTTCGGAGCATCGAAATGTGAAACACATTGTGCACACCAGCAAGAGACGGAGGTAATGCTAATCGATACGCAACAGGTCCAACCTTTTCCAAAATCTCGAAAGGTCCAATGTAACGAGGGCTAAGCTTACCCTTAACATTGAATCTCATCACACCCTTCATTGGTGAGACCTTGAGAAAGACTTTCTCTCCAACTTGAAATTCCAAATCGGTCCTTCTCTTATCAGCATAAGATTTCTGTCTCGATCAAGCGAGACTTAATCCTCTCTCTTATCATATCTACCATAGCACTTGTAGCTTCAATCATCTCGGGACCTAAGACTTTTCTTTCACCTGTCTCGATCCAGTACAAAGGTGTCCTACAAGTACTACCGTACAAAGCCTTGAATGGAGCCATGCCTATTGTTGCTTGATAAGCTGTTGTTATAGGCAAACTCAACCAAAGCTAGGTGTTCATCCCAATTTCCACCCATATCCACCACACAAGATCTGAGCATGTCTTCCAATGTCTGAATTGTCCGCTCGGATTGTCCATCGGCTTGTGGATGATGAGCTGTACTCAAGTTCAATTGGGTTCCCAAGGCCTTCGCAAACTGTTCCAAAACCTTGAGGTGAACCTAGGATCACGATCCGAGACAATACTCAAAGGCACACCATGCGGACGAACCACATTATCCACATAAAGCCTGGCTAGCTTATCCAGTATGAGTGATCTTCATAGGAATGAAATGGGCTGATTTGGTCAACCTATCAACAATCACCCACACGGTGTCATTGCCTTTACTTGTCCGAGGCAAGCTAGTCACAAAGTCCATGGAGATATCTTCCCACTTCCAACTAGGAATAGGAAGGGGTTGAAGTAATCCGGATGGAGGTTGTCGAACGGCTTTCACACGTTGGCAAGTCTCACACTTGGCAACAAAATCATCAACATCCGCCTTTAAACCAATCCACCAAAAATGTTCCTTCAAGTCCTTGTACATCTTGGTGCTTCCGGGTGTACTGAAAGACCGACTGGTGTGCTTCCTTCAATATTTCATTCTTAACTTCATCGTTTTGCAGGCACACACAGTCTTCCTCTAAACAACAAAGCACCATCCATGGATATACCAAAGTCGGGGTCCGACTCGGGATTCGAAGAAATCTTCTCAACTTTGGTCAAAAACTCCCGATCGAACTCTGCTGAGCAACAATCTTATCTCTAAGACCAGATCTTGCCGTCATGGCGGAAAGAATAAAATCAGAATTCTCGGGGACGATTTCCAAACCAAAACTCTCAATAGAAGACCACAATGGTAAACTCAAAGCATTTAAATCCAAAGTCTTCTTACGGTTCTTCCTACTAAGAGCATCAGCAACAACATTTGCTTTCCCAGGATGATCTTGAATATCACAATCATAATCGGAGACTAGTTCCAACCATCTCCTTTGTCTCATGTTCAACTCCTTTTGGGTAAAGAAATATTTCAAACTCTTATGATCCGTGAAAATGGCAATCTTCTCACCGTAAAGATAATGTCTCCAAATCTTCAAAGCAAAGACAACGGCGGCAAGTTCTAGATCGTGAGTGGGGTAATTCCGCTCATAATCCTTCGATTGCCGAGAAGCATAGGCTACGACCTTGCCATGTTGCATCAGTACACAACCCAAACCAATCTTTGACGCATCGGTATAAAGCTGTCATACCACCGGAACTATCGGGTATAGTCAAAACCGGGGCACTTGTCAATCTATCTTTCAACTCTTGGAAATTCTTCTCACAGGCGTCAGACCAAACAAACTTCTCTTCTTTCCTGGTCAACTTAGTCATAGGAGCAGCCAACCGAGAAAAATTCTCAATAAACCTTCGGTAGTAACCCGCCAATCCAAGAAAACTTCTTATTTCCGTTCTCGACTTCGGTCTCTCCCAATCAGCCACAGCTTGGACCTTTTCGGGATCGACACGAATACCTTCGGCTGAAACTACATGACCAAGGAAAACCACTCTCTTAAGCCGGAAATCACACTTGCTAAACTTAGCAAACAACTTCTTTTCCGCAACCTTTGCAAAGTGAAACTTAGATGACTCGCATGCTCTTCTTCGCTCTTCGAATAGATCAAGATGTCATCAATGAACACAATCACAAACTTATCAAGCACATCATGAAATACTCGGTTCATGAGGTCCATGAACACCGCAGGAGCATTGGTCAATCCGAAGGGCATGACTCTAAACTCGTAGTGACCATACCGCGTTCGGAAAAGCTGTCTTGAAGATATCACTAGACTTCACTTTCAATTGGTGATATCCGGACCTTAAGTCAATCTTCGAGAACACAACTGCACCCTTCAACTGATCGAAGAGATCATCGATTACGGGCAGCGGATATCTATTCTTGATAGTCAACTTATTCAACTCACGGTAGTCGATGCACAAGCGCATACTACCGTCTTTCTTCTTGACGAACAAGACCGGAGCTCCCCAAGGTGACACACTAGGCTGTACGAAACCTCTATCAATGAGCTCATTCAACTGATTTTGCAACTCTTTCAACTCGGTAGGAGCCATCCTATACGGAGCTTTAGATACCGGAGGCGGCACCGGGGACGAGATCAATAGAGAAGTCGACATCTCTGTCCGGAGGCACTCCGATAGATCATCGGGGAAGACATCAACAAAGTCCGGAGACAACTCGACTTCATCGACTCTTTTCTCCACTATACCCTTGCCTTGAGATGAAGCATCATCCACTAGGGCATAGACTTGCATCGGTGCGAGACAGCACCTTCTTACAAACCCTTCTCTTTTCACCTTGAAATTCAAAGACCGGACTTCCACAAATATGGAACTGAATCTTCTTTGAGGAACAAAGGAACACGGCTTTGTGGGCTGTCAACCAATCAATTCCCAAAATAACATCGAAGTCCTTCATGTCAAGAATCACAAAATTGGCTTCCAAGTTCTTCTCACCAATCAACACGGGACATTTAGATAACCCCTTATCTAGTTTCTATGAGGACCAGTGGGTGTACTAATCAATAAACAACTAGACAACTTCTCGGGGATTAGGTTAGTCTTCTTGATGAATGCGAGATGACATGAACGAATGAGATGCACCCGTATCAAATAAGACAAATGCGAAATAGAAGCGACTAACAATGTACCTATAATCACATCATGGCTTGGATCCTGCTCGATCTTGGAAATCCTGAAAACTCTGCCGAGAGGGAGGAGCGGGAGCACTCTTCACCACTTGGGGGGCGGAGGCTCTTTGGGCGGGCCGCTCGGACGAGGCACGAGCAAAATGACCAGCTTGCTTGCGGTAGAAGCAAACGGGATTCTTTGGATCCAACGGGGGTGGCTGCAACGAGAGGGCTTCGAACAAAAGGCCTTGCACTCGCACTTGCACTTGCACTTGCATTTGCTGGTGATCGGTTTCCGCCGTCTTTGTTTAAAGCGGCCGGGCTGCTGAAAACCCGTGTTCGACCTACACTCTTAGCCTGAAAGGTAGGAGTGGGGTAGGGTGTAGGTCTCACATAACGACGGTCATTGCGATCCACCAAACCAGAATTCCTTGATTGCCAAGGCTTTTGCACACGAGCACTTTCCTTCTCTGTTTCTTCCAACTTCTTCGAGTTCTGCACCACTTGAGCATAGCTCACTATAGGCTGGACTGTGAGATAAGCTTTAATGGCGGGCGCGAGTCCTTTGAAGAACTTCTTTGCTTTCGCGAGGTCTTCCTTCAAAGAATGCGGAGCAAAGAAATGAAGCTCCTCGAACTTCTGTTGGTACTCCAACACGGACAAAGTTCCTTGAGTCGAGAATCATAAACTCGGCTTCCTTTGCATCCTTCACCGCCTCGGGAAAGTAGTTCATACAAAAAGCCTCTTTGAATAACTCCCAAGTTACAACTCCTGCATGCAAACCTTCCAAAAACAGGACGAGTGGAAATCCACCATGCATCGGCTTCTTGTTGCAACACGCTCGGCAAACAAAATCTTACGAGCTTCCGAGCATTGCGGATGCCGGAAAGCCTTCTCCAACTCACGAAGCCACTTGTTAGGAAACAAGGGGTCCTTGGTAACTCCGGTAAAAGTGGGTACTTGCATCTTGAGAAAACTCTCCATCGGGCGAGTATGAGGAGTTCAGCTAAACCTCCCGCATTCGGGACTGCGGCATGAGGATTCACATTAGCACCAGCCCGGGTCTCATTATGCGAGTCATGAAACCCACCAACATCTGGTTGAGCCAGGCTGCTTGCTGCTGCATCATATTGCCCATGATATTGGCAATATCTCTGAAACTTCCAACATTCGGGGCACCAGGGATCTCATGAGTACCCTGATCAGCATTTGGTATCTCACCACCTCCATGAGGTACTTCACCACCTCCATGAGGTACTTCACCACCTCCATGACCACTTGGATTCACCACGCCCACTTCTCGGAGTAACCATTACGCAAAACCGAGAACATCAAAATACCGAATTTCGAAGATTCAACATAAACCACAAGTCCAAATGATTTGAAAACTTAAATCATGCTCAAATATATCCATATAGTCATCAAACAATATTCCATAAGGCAAAAATCACATTTTCCAAAAATTCAACAGCAAATGAGGTCACTTGTGACCATTGGTCGAGTGGTTGGTCGAGTGACCCGGTCGACCAATCGGTCGACCAATGAAGACGAGAATGCGAAAATTCGCATTATAAGCCTCATTTCCACATTCCAACCTCATTCTAACTTCTTCCAAAGGTGAGAGAGCTCTAGGGAAAATATCCAAGAGTTCCCACAAGTGTTCTTGAGGTGATTTAGTGCTTCAACAACAACACCACAACACACCATCTTCACAAACAAGGTAAATCTCTCATTCTTTCTTCCATTTTCATCTTCTCATGCTTGCATTTCAATAAAACCATGCTTTACTTGTATCCAATGCTAGAAATCATGCTTAGGAATGCTTAGAAACATATTCCCTAGGTTTTAAACACAATGACATGCATAGACAACAAGTTTTAACACATTTGGTGCTCATCTCGCAAAGTTTTATATCGAAATCGATATCTTTAGAAAAATTTCGTTTTCTCTCAAACCGCTTGAAATTTTCGCACGAGATCAAATGCTACATGCTCAAGATGACATTGTAGATAGGTCCATACAATTTGATTTAACCAATTTCAACTTTTCAAAAATCCAATTTTGACCTAAATTGCAAAATCCCCAAATTTCTTCTTGCTGAATTTTTCGCTTTAATCCAAGTTTTCGATCGATTTTCATCAAAACAACTTCATAGACATGAAATTCCAAGTATTGTGCACATGCTAGTATGTTCAAATCAAATTTCCCCCAAATTTGAAATTTTCCGAAAAATTACGAAAATACCCTTTTGGCTCAAATCTTGAAATAGCACTAATTGGAATTGTCTCTTGTCTCTTCCACGGATACATCATGCGAGAGGGGAGGACGAGGGAGGAGGTAGAGGTCGAGGTCGCATCGTAGGTGCTCTCTGGGGCGAGAGGTCGGGTTCCTTTCGAGCCCGGAGAGGAGGTTGGGAGGCCAGGACCTATTTGACACACCTCGGGCCGAGTTTCTATACGAGGCCTACTTCGGCTATTGTAACATCGAGATGGGGCGTCTACTTCACTTACGCCAGCTCGGAGCCTTCGGGATCCGGCGGAGGTTCGACACTTTACGGTGGACTCACCTCTTCACCGAGGATTTGCCGGTATGCCGGAGCTAGTGAGGTTGTTCTTCGGCAACCTTACTTACACGAGAGGAGGCTCGGGGCCGGGGACATCCACTCGGACTTGTCCTCGGGGAGCGGGGTCCTTCGGACTCGGATTCGCTTCTCCACCCGGACAACGGCCGAGATCTTGCGGGTCCCTTACTACCCACGGCGGTGTGTGTGGATACCTGCGGGAGCGGACTGGACAGCCATCGATGCCGTACGAGCTTCGCGAGATATGCTCTACGCTATGGGATAGCCGCCGATGCTTCACACCGTGGACTAGCGGACGGATGACGGGTTCTGCACGTATTATCGGTCGCATAGTCGGCCGAAACATCATCATGAAAGCCGGACATCACCATCGGGTCACGGTGATGGAGGCCTTGGTCATTTACCGCATCTACATGGGCTTCGAGATCGATCTTTCCTACATCATTCAGCGGGTCATGCTTGGACTTAGTTCTGCGGCCTAGCATGCGGAACCTTTGCTATGGGAGGCTTCGACTTTGATCTTCGGGCATTTCGGGGTGAGTTTCGAGGATACTCCGATGGACACTAGATCACGGGGATACCCCATTGGGACTCGGACCATTCGACGGATGAGACTACATCGGTTAGAGAGATCTCCTGGTCCGGAGGGTGAGGATGATGATGAATCGGAGGATGAGGATCGGGGATCGGAGGATGGAGGAGAGGATATCGGTCTGATAGTGATGATCGGGCCGGAGATGATATCTGAGATATGCGCGAGGCTGAGCCTGTGCATCATGAGTTTCCTTCATCACACTTCGAGGCGGGCGGCCCTTCACATGCGGTTCCGGAGACTTCGGATCTTGGTGCACGAGATGAGATCGATGACTTCCATGCTAGAGAGGATGGAGGTCGGACGGGAGCAGATGTACGAGAGGATGGAGTCTCGACGGGACGAGGATAGAGCGTCGGGTGACTCGGCTAGCGAGAGGAGTTCGAGCATATAGAGATCGAGTAGATCACCTAGATAGACTGTACTTTAGGATTTTCCATTTATGCTTTTCGGATGTAATCATTGTAAAAACTTTTGAAATTAATGAAGTTCATTTTGTTTCTCTTTAATTATTGTATATTATGCACTTTTATTTTCCTTGCATTAGTGACATTTGTTCAAGTATAATTATGGTATGTTATTCGGAAATGTTCTGTTATGCCTCAAAGTTCAAGTTTCTAATTCGGTGTTCTATTATTCACTTCTAAGAGTAGAAGAGTCATTTCGGATCAATGACTCGGGGAATGTTCAGTTGTTGTCTTTTGTGGTTAGGATCTCCTCGAACCTTGGGCTCCGATACCAATCATCACGCCCTCCCGGCCGGTACCCTATCCGGCATACCCAGAGAGTGTGATCCACGGCCCGAAGATCGGGTATCGAGTGATCAACCTCCCACATAAACAATAACATAATCATGAACAACCATAACAAGAGTGCGGAAGATAAATCATAGATCCAATAATGAAAGAATGAATCATAAACGAAACGGAATAATAGATATAATCAGAGTGTCAAACAGATAAGTAAAGTGAAGCAAAAATCCCACTTTACATCCGGCGGAAAAGTAGCTCTAAAGAATAAACTAGATAAAAGCTAATCCCAGTAGCAAGTACATTGGGTAACTAAATTATTCTCCACTTTGTAGACGACATCCTTGTAGGTGTAGATCTCATAAATAGCACAAGGACGCTTCCACTCAATGGTCGGACTAAGCATCGTACGGAGCATAACCACCCGTGGGATCTTCAGAGTAATTGTGGTAACCGCAATCACCTTCCTGGAGATATGTCTCTTCGCCTTGCGCTTCCTCATAGGGACCGTCATAGTATTCCGTACCTGCAGGATAGTCTAACAACATTGTACAATAAAGGAATGAGTTTCAAAGAAACTCGGTAAAGCGATTAAAATCCATAATAACATAAATGGCGGGATTCAGAACAATCATAAATGCAATATGATATGAGACAAACAATGAATGAATGAATCTAACTCTAAGTATGCTTGGTCTCTATTGGAGACATGCTTTAAGTCATAGCACCGTACTTCTTTAGGAAAGTCCACTCACATCCTCAACCATTTAAGATATCTTGGATTCTCTCACGGATCATTTCACCGGTCTTGAGCAGCCGATTGGTAATGGGTCCTTCATCCCTCGGGACAAACCTTGGCGGGGGGTTAAGTCAACACACTCTCTCACAACCATTTGGTATAAGTGCTTGGCGCATGTCGGGGGTAATACCTAGCCAAATGCAAGTCTTCTACTTGGTTACATCAAGTCGGATCCGAGATACTTCCATTCCTCGTCCACGACGATCCTTTCCGGTATCCTTCACACTAGAGTCGGCGTATCCTATGGCACCGACCAACTCGGACTACGGACTCATCAACCCTATTGGTTATCCACATATGGTAAACGGGAAGCTCTCACGTCCTCTCACGGGTTGGTTACCGGTCTTAAGCGCCCGTGAGCCCAAGTCTAACCATATGCAACCCTACCAACAAATGGCCCCCACAATGTGATTCCTGTCCTCTCACGGGTTGGTTACCGGTCTTGAGCGCCCATGAATCCCCATTGCTACCACGGGTCGTTCGGTCTCAATACCCCTCCGATTAGGGTCGACATAACAGGACATCCTAGCCAAACACTACTAGACAATCCTATATATGTCATCCAACGGTTTAGGAAGGTGTCCAGAGGGCATCTCCGGAAACATCCCATAATATTCCCGTAGTAGTCCAAGGACAGAAGTGTCGAAAGGACACCTCTCCTTTCCAAACCATACGTAAGCATACACATGCATCAATTCATATCTTCACATATATGGTAACTCCATATATGGAAAGAAATCGATAAATACAATCACTTGTATATCATTGGTAAGTAAATCATACATGAATCAATTCAACATGAATAAATAATGCTACTGTAATCCAAGTTATGCAACAGTAGAATATCATTGTAAGAATCTAATTTAGGAAACATATTAATGATATTCAAATATAGAAACTAGATTCATGCTATCTATGTAATTAAGGAAATAACCATCCTTACCTTTTATAACTCGCAAAGAATCCAAAGAAATCAAGTAAGATCTTGGCAAACTTGAGAAGAAGGTCCTAAACAAGTATATACAACATATTAGGAAAGATCCCTAACAGAAAAGATACCAAAACATCCGAAACAAACCAATTCTGGAGTTGCTGTACTCATTGGTCGAGTGGATTGGTCGAGTGGTCAGTCGACCAATCGGTCGACCAATGCGGACGATAGCTTAGAAAATCGAGTTTTGAGATATGAAATCCGAATTTGGTGGTTCAAAAGGGTACTAATCAAGGGGTAGACTACATCAGTAGTATTCTAACATATAGGGGACCTCAAAACACTAATCAAATCAAGGTATCAAGATCCAAATTAGGAAACAAAAAGTTACCTTAAATAAATCAAACATGGATCTTGATGAATTTTGAAATAGAAAACAAAGATAAGAACTATAGGAGGATGGATCATTGCTTTTGGTAATGAAAACATGAAAACATGCATAGGTCTTCATGGAATAAGGCTTAGAAGCATAAATCTAAATAAGGAAATAAAACCTACCATATATGTACTATCATGCATCATGAAGAACACATAGTAAGGTAGAAGAGAACAACTAGAATTCTATGGATTATGGATCATAGAAAGAAAACACAACCATTAACCACTAACATGATCAATGAAAGAAGATCCAGAGAGATCGGGAATTCAGATTAGGAAATTAACAGAGATTAAATCATGGTTTGATCATGAATCCTTCAAAAGCTTGCAATGATCATGGTTAAGATCATTGTTCTAGCCTTAAATCCTTAGGATGATCATGAGAACATGTTCGAGAGATGTTTGCAACGAGAGGATGCAGCATCTCTTCTACTGTCTCAACTCAAAAAGGAAAGAAAAACAAAGATGTAGGAGAAGAAGAGAGAGTAGACATACCTTTTGATGCAAAAAGAAGAGTTCCGACGAAGATCCGCCAAGAAAACTCCAAGGATGCAAGAGAGATGACTTGCGAGAGGTCTTTGGTTCGTTCCGGAGGGTTTGGAGGCAGCAAATACGAAGTGGACTCGAGGTTAGACTTAAATAGAGCAAGAATCAACCTAATTGCCAAAGACACGACACCCATTGGTCGAGTGGATTGGTCGGCTGGCCCGATCGACCAATCGGTCGACCAATGCGGCTGACAAGGCCAAAACAGGGAATTGAAGGCCCAGATCAAATCCAAACCTAAAGGGGTTTTGTACACAAGTCAAGTGACTTACCTAGTAGGTAGAAATGCCTTCAAACCAAGATAGAGAGCACTCCAAGTCCATCAACTAAATAGATCTTCATCAGGATTCTGTTTCCATAAATAGAACCTCATCATCAACCTTCATGGATTCAAAGCCAGACACCAAGTCCTCTACTGGGATGGCCCAAAGCTGACTTCTTACTTTACTGGGGGGGGGGGGGCCCAAAAAAAAGGGGGGGGGGGGGGGGGGGGGGGGGGGGGGCCCCGCCCCCCCCCCCCCCCCCCCCGCCCGCCGTCCTGTATTAGTAACAATCCACCTCTCCAGTAGAGGATGTGAAATCTCCTAGGATCCTAACTCGAAACCTTACTTGCAAGCCCGAGGACCTGTCTATCTAGTGCTAAGAAGTTGTGGACCATCTAGTTTGAAACCATTGGATTAATATTTGAAGCCATGGAATTGGATGGTGGAGATCTGTTACAGATACGATGCATACGTATAGACACACACATGTGTAGGGTCAGCTTTTATACTCGGATTTCCACTTGGTTATATGGTGGGGACATATTGTCACACCCCACCCGCCCGACAACTCGTGGGAGTGATCCGCCATAGGATCCACGGTTTTAGTCTATCAACAATACTAAATACAAATAAAGATAATCAAGAACAACAAATGTTCAATAAATGAATTAAATGAATTACAGGAGTCCAAATACTCCAATAACAATAATAAAGGAAAGAAATAATGAATAAAAATAAATAAGGGTTCAGCGGAAGTAAACAAAAGAGTTATATCAATTTCTTCCCAGTTTCCTTTTCTAAGTTTAAAAAGTGTTTTTCATGAATCTCAAGATAGGGTGTCCTCCAGTTCTTCTCTATTCGCTGAGCGAACTTTCTGACCACCTTCCGTCTATGACCATCAATAGGTGCGATAAGCGCACTCCATGTAGCTGCAGGAGCTCCCGCACATGCTATTTCCATTTCCCACTGAAGGTGCCACATCTTCTTCATACGGGATGGTTCCTTCATAGGAAACCAGTCCATCTTCCTGTACAATTCCTTCTTCTGTGCAGGGTAATAAACATATACAAAATAAAGGCATGAGTTCTAAAGAACTCAGTAAGAAACAATCACAAATCCCATCAATTATCCAACAATGCCAAAATGCACAAATAATATGAATGAATGCAAAGTATGAATGATACTATGATTTCTAACTATGCAGGTCTCTAATAGTTGACATGCTTTAAGATATACACCAGCCCTCCTCTGGGTAAGTCTCATAACTCTGATCCGGCAATGATTGGCTACCTCTCGTGGGGATCCTGGGAAAAAGGGAAAGTCTACACCTGGCTCTCATTTCCATGGCTGGGGTTAAGTCAACACTCTCTCACCACGACCATTGGTAATGAGTATTGGCGCATGTCGGGGTTTCTAATCCAATGCAAGGTCATACTGGTTACATGTCTACATGGAGTCCAGATACATCCTCTATGGCACCAACCAACTTGGTTCAGTATCCTTCGCAACTTAGGAGAGAGAATCCTCACGGATTGGCTACCGTTGTTGGACTCCACTCCTTATCCCTATGGTCACCCACATATTATTGGGGCGGATGCTCTCATGATTCCTCACGACACCCGGTCCGATCCTTGGACATCCTTGAGCCCAACCCTAACATATGCAACCCTACCATTTATATGACTTACAGTGGACCAATGTCACATCACTGTCATCACGGGTCACTCGGTTTCAATCCCCCTACCGAAAGGGTAGTAGCATGTGGGGTACCTAGCCATGCAATTCTAGACTCTACCTAATAATGTCATCAAATAGAAATGACAAGTCTTTGGAGACATCAGCAGGCATGTGTCCCATTCCACAGCCTTCTGATATCCCTAGCTAAGACATCCCAAAAATAGATACCTCATCCATCAAAACCATATACCAACTATCATCAATACATAACATTCATAATCAACACAGTATGTATGTAAGCAAGACAAACATCAATAAAATAACAAGATTTATATTTAAGACATGAGTACAACAGCATATATAAAGAAATACAATTTCTAATAGACACTAGATTAGCATATTTCAAGTCTATTCAAAAGATAGGATGAATTGTCCTTATCTGCATATAAGTAAAATTGTCCGTAAAAAGAGACCTGTTAACTATTACAAGTCTTTCTTTTCAAACAGTGTATACCTAAACACAGTGTTACAATATTGTATAAGTTAATTGAATCAAAGAGAATTAGAACCAAACGTCATTTGGTCTCTGTTTACCAGCTGGTCGCTCAGGCTGGTCGATTAAGTTGAGCGACCGCCACTAGTGATCGCCCCAAAAACAGTGAGTTTCAATTCGAAACTCAGGCTTCGATTACTCGTTTTCAATCTGAATTTCAAGTAATCATGACCTAAGTCTCAAATCTAATACTCCCAAAGCCAAAGGGTGAAGGAAATCCTAGTAATTACCACCATTGGGTTACCCAGAACTCTCCCCTTGACTGGATTATCCTTCTCACGAAAACAGGGTTTCGTTTACGGATAATTCATCTCAAGTAGATTGGAAAAAGAGTCACAATGATCAAAGGGGGTAACCACCATGACGAGGGGATGGGTTAACACTAAATTAACAGACAAAGAGAGTAAAGAACAAAGGATAAATTCATTGCCTCACGTCAGAAAGCCAGAAAAAGGGAAGGGACTAATCTCCAAGTCACTGCCAAGCCTCCAGATCCACTTTCGGAACTTCCCCGCAGCCGTCTAACCTCCAAATTTAGCAACCACGAATAAAATATTCGTTACTTAGACGAGTGTTACCTTTTATAGATGTCAGGGGGTAAAATAGGGCAAAATCCCCGAAAACAAACCGGGCGGTCGCTCCAGGCGGTCGCTTGGTTTGATCGACTGCCACTAGCAACCGCCCCCATGTAATTTGCCATACAAGGGTGCTTTTGCTAGGGGGTTGATATCCAAGGCCAACCTAGCCCGAAAGAAGAGATGGGGGAGATCTTACCTTCATTCCGGACATCTTCGAACAACACTTGACTTCGAGAATTCCAAATACCAAGCAAGGTAGGCTCTTCAAACAAAGGATCCAGATCCATGGGTTCAGGGTATGGATCATGGACTTCTATCTGGACACTCCACAAATTTACCCGACTAGACCTTCGGGTTCTCGGACTTGAAATTCGGATCTCGGGTTAGAAATACGGGGGTTGTTACACATACCCTAATCAAATGTAACCAATATGCAATGCTCCCATTCACGCTAAGACAAAGAAGGAAATCCCAACATAAATAGAAGGTTCTCCCCAAAAACAGTTGGGTGGGGTAGTACTTGGGACCCTGTTGGTTCTAAGAAAGGTAACCCATACATTATTTAACAAGGTCTCAACCCTTAGGTAAGGACATGAACATTTTCTAGATAATCTCTGAGCAGACTTTGCTTGGAATCCTAATCTGATCCCGACTGACTTAGCCATCGGAGACGGTTGCCCGACATCCTAGCCGGCTTTGTGTCTAACCTCTTTTGCAGGTTCCACCATCTTCTTGATCGGGACCTCGCTCAGGAGTCAATCCACCTTAGTCGGGACCAAGGTCAGATTTGACACGAACCAGTCATTGGTGCCGTTTGTGGGAAAGAAAATCAAGTCAGGACATGATGAACGAACAATACTGGACGAACTACCTGGAAAAATACTGCAACTGGGGACCAAAACCCAGACGATCAAAACCTCCGGGAAGGTGGAGGCCAACATTCCACTTGGAAGGGTGATCAGAATGAAACTCGGGTTGCACAAAACCCTCTTGGGGAAGGTACGTCGGCAGGACCCCAGGGACTTGCTACCGCTGTAGATCTGGACGAGATCCAAAGAGGAATGCTCGAGCTACAGAGAGTGTTATGTGTGTGAAATCCAGCCCTAACCTTGACCCAGAAACCCTGTTGTTTGTAGGTCTGACAACCCAAAGTAAGGCAAGAAGTCAGCTTTGGGCCATTTCAGTAGAAAACTTGGTGGCTGGATTGAAATCCATAAGAGTTGATGTCAGTGTTCCATTTATGGAAACTACATCCGATTGAAGATCGGATTAGTTGATGGACTTGGAGTGCTCTCTGTATTGGTTCGAAGGCATTTCTACCTACTAGGTAAGTCACTTTAGGTGTGTGCAAAACCCCGTTATGTTTGGACTTGATTTGAGCCTTCAAATCCTTTGTTTGAGCTTCTTTGTCTTGATTGGTCGATTGGACCGATCGACCAATCAATCGACCAATTGGTTCTGTTTTTGCTAATTAGGTCGTGGATACTCTATTTAAGTCTAATCTCGAGATTACTCCGCCTCATCTGCCTCCTAAGCCTCTGGAACGAGTTAGAACTCCATTCTAATCAATTTCCTTGCATCCTTGGTTGATATCTCACAAGAACTCAAGTAATTTCCTTCCTCCTGCAACAAAGGTATGTCTACGCTCTCTTTTCTTTTACATCTCTGAATTTCTTTTCTTTAATCTTATTCTTGATTGAGATCAGGAAGGAGATGCTGCATTCTTGCAACCATCTATTCCATGATCTCATTCTATTCTTTGAGATCTATGATCATCGTCACGATCTCAACCCTAGCCGAATTAATTCTTGAAACCCTAACCCTTGTATGACCTTTCTGGAAACCTTTGGTAACCTCCCATGCGAGGGAAACCTCATGGGTAATATTTATGTTAATCTAAATTTGATCTTTCTATGATTTTCTTGTTGTTTTTGACCAAACAAATTATTCCCTTTCATCCTGTGATCACAACCTTTTAATGAGAGCCATAAAGGTTGAAACCCTAGTTTCCATAAAGGTTGAAACCCTAGTTTCTTGGGTCAAATCAAGAACCCATATTTTGATCATGTTGATATCCAATCAATGTGTTTTCTTTACAAGATTTTTAACCTATCATCCTCTAGTTCTTTATCCTTGATCATACCATTACTTTCTTCATAATCCATGATTAACCTAATTAGGGTAGCTTTTTGGTTCCTTATTTGTAACTTGAAAACTTGATTCGATTAGTGTTTTGATGTTCTCTATATACTAGTATGCTGCCATTGTAGTTTTCCCATGATTTTGTACCCTTTTGAACCACCAAATTCGGTTCTATTTTCCCAAATTCTGATTCTTGAAGGCTACTGTCTCGGTTGGTCGACTGGGGCAGTAGACCAATCCAATCGACCAATGAGTACAACAACCTCATTTTTGGCATGTTTTGATTGTTTTGTTATCTTTCCTTCTAGGTATCCTTCCTAATATGTTGTATACACTTGTTTAAGACTTTCTTCTTAGGTTTAGTCAAGGTCTTACTTGATTCCCTAAGATTCATTTGCGAGTTATAAGGTAAGGACAATTATTCCTTAATTACATAGATCGCATACTCTCTGGTTTCTACCTTATGAAACTATGAGTTTGTTTACTGTTCTTATATTTTATACTTCTAATGTACTACTGTAACTACATTAGCACTTCACTTATGTTTTCTTTTTATTATTTAAGCTTATATGAATTGCTTATCACTATATTGTTTAACGATTAGCTTATGCTTTTACATTCTCTTTTATATGATGAATTGTTGGTTGTGTATGACATGATTGATCTAAGAATGTGTTTGACTAGGTATGGTTTGGGATTGAGAGGTGTCCTTTTGACACTTTTGTCCTTGGACATTATCTGAAATAGTATGGGATGTTTTCGGGGTTGCCCATCGACGCTTTCCCGAATCATTGGTTTTCATACCTAGGGCTGTCTAGTAGTGTTTGGCTAGGATGTCCCCATTATATAAGACCTAAATCGGAAGGGTATTGAAACCGAACGACCCGTGGTAGCAGTGTGATTCACGGGCGCTTAAGACCGGTAACCAACCCGTGAGAGGACGGGAATCATATTGTGGGCCATTTATTGGAGGGTTGCATATGAATAGACTTGGGCTCATGGGCTCTTAAGACCGGTAACCAACCCGTGAGAGGACATGAGAGCTTCCCGTTTACCATATGTGGATAACCAATAGGGTTGATGAGTCCGTAGTCTGGGACTATTAGGACTTTAGTGGAAAGGATACCGGAAAGGATCGCCCGGGGCGAAGAATGGAGGTATCTGGACCTGAGTTGATGTAACTAAGTAGATGACTTGCATTGGGCTAGGCTTTTACCCTGACATGCGCCAGTACTTAGACCAAACGGTGATGTGAGAGAGAGATGACTTAACCCCTAGCCATGGATTGTCCCGAGGGATGCCAAACCCACTACCAACAGGAGCCGTACGCGTGACCTACCCAAAGAAGTATGGTGCTATGACTTAAAGCATGTCTGCCAATAGAGACCAGCATATATAGAGTTTAGATGCATACATACATTATCTGTTTCATAATGCATTGCATCTTGTTATGTTCTGCCACATGTTATTTATGTTGTTATGGATTAACTACCTTACTGAGTTTCTTCGAAACTCATTCCTTTTTTGCACAATCTCTTGTTAGACTATTCTACAGGTACTGACTACTATGAAGAATAGTACAATGAAGCGCAAGTCGAAGAAGCGTATTACACGCAAGGTGTTGGCGACAATCAAGATTACTCTGATGATCCCTCAGGCGATCTTATTTCGTACTACGATTAGAGGCAACGTGGAATTGGAACATCTCTGTTGGATTGATGAAGTCCACTATTTTGAAGATGTCATCTATAGGATAGAAGACTCTTAAGTTTAGTTTATCTTCATATTTCCTTTGTTTTAGTTGTAATTCCTTTTAGACTTACATACTACATTCCGCTGTATTTGTGGAGTGAGTTTCCGCCTCTCTCTAGTTCTTTTGATATCTTCGGATATCTAGTATCTTTTTCCGCACTTTGATTATATTGTTTATTCATTTCTTGAATTGAATCTTTGTTTATAATATTTAAACCTTGATTATTCCCTGTTTATGATTATGTTATTGTATATGTGGGAGGATGATTTCCTCGATACTTGATCTTCGGGGCTGTGGATCACACTCCCGGGTATGCCGGTTAGGTACCGGCTGGGGGATGTAACGAGTGGTATCAAAGCCCAAAGCTCAAGGAAATCCTAACCACAGAAAACAATAATGGAAACATTCCGGAGTCATAGATCCAGAAGTGACTCACTCAACTACTCTTAGATGTGAATAATAGAACACTTGGATTAAAAACTTAACCAATGAAGCATAACTGAATATTTCTGAATAACATACCATAATTATACTTAAACAAATGTCACTTAATGCAATAAAAGAAAAGTGCATAATACACAATAATAAAGTGAAACAATGTGAACTTCATTAATTTCAAAAGTCTTTACAACGATTACATCAGATAATGCATAAATGGAAATCCTACGTACAGTCTATCTAGGTGATCTCCTCTGATCTCTGAAAGCTCTGAAGTCCTCTGCTAGCTGAGTCACCTGATACTCTATCCTATCCTGTCGTGACTCCATCCTCTCATACATCTGCTCTGTCCGACCTCCATCCTCTCCAGCATGGAAGTCATCGATCTCATCTGTACACCAAAATCTAAAGTCTCTAGAACTGCATGAGATGGACCCCCTGTCTCGAAGTGTGATGAAGGAGGAAACTCGTGATGCTCCGGCTCAGCCTCGTGCATCTCTGTATCATCTCCAGCTTGATCATCACTATCAGGACCGACATCCTCTCCTCCATCCTCTGACTCCTGCTCCTCATCCTCTGTCTCCTCATCATCCTCACCCTCTGGACCAGGAGATCTCTCTCGTGCCGTGTAAGCCTCATCTGACGAATGGTTCTAGTCCTGATCGTGTACCCCAGTGAACCAGTGTCCACTGGTGTATCCTCGAAACTCACCCCGAAGTGCCTGAAGATCAAAGTCAGAAGCCTCCCATACCAAAGGTTCCGCATGCTAGGCCGCAGAACCAGATCTAGCATGACCTGCTGAATGATGTAAGAAAGGTCTATCTCGAAGCCCATGTAGATGCAGTAGATGACTAAGGCCTCCATCACTGTGACCCGATGGTGATGTCCAGCCTTTGGCATAATGTTTCGGCTGACAATGCGACAGATAATCCGTGCTGAATCTGTCATCCGCCCGTTGTTCCACGGAGTGTGGCATCCACGATCATCCGACAGTGTAGTGCAAATCTCGTGTAGCTCATACGGCATCAAGTAATTGTCTATCCCTGCCCCCGCAGGTATCCACACGCACTGTCGTGGATAGGAAGGAACCCGCAAGATCTCAGCCAATGATCTCGTGGAGAAGCGGATCCGATTCTGGAAGACCCTGCTCCTGAGGACTAGCCGAAGAGGATGTCTTGGGCCTCTAGACTCCTCTGTAGATGTAAGGTTGCTAAAGAACAACCTCACTAGCTCCGGATATACCGGCAAATCCTCGGTGAAGAGATGTGTCCACTGCATAGTGTCGAATCTCTGCCGAATCCTGAAAACTCTGAGCTGACGAAGGTGAAGTAGACGTCCCAGCTCGATACTGCAGTAACTGAAGTAGGCCTCGTACAAGAACTCGGCCTGTGGAGTGTCAAATCTGTCTGGTCTCCGAACCTCCTGTCTAGGCTCTGAAGGAACCTGACCTCTACCCCTGAGTGCACCTATGATGCGACCTCGACCTCGTCCTCGTCCTCCCCTCAGCATAGTGTATGTCTGTGGAAGAAACAAAAGACATTGCTTGTTAGTGCTATTTCAAGATTTCAGCCAAAAGGGTACTTTCGTAATTTTTTGGAAAATTTCAAATTTGGGGAAATTTTGATTTGAAGATACTAGCATGTGCACAATACTTGGAATTGCATGGCTATGAAGTTTATTTGAAGGAAATCGACCGAAAACTTGGTTTAAAGTGGAAAATTCAGCAAGAAGAATTTGGGGATTTTTGCATTCTAGGTCAAAATTGGATTTTTGAAAAGTTGAAATTGGTTAAATCAAACTATATGGACATATCTACAAAATCATCTTGAGCATGTAGCATTTGATTTCGTGCGAAAACTCCAAGCGGTTTGTGAGAAAAAGAAATTTTTCTAAAGTTAACGATTTCATTACGAAACGTTGTGAGAAGTGTTGGAATGTGTTAGAACTTGTTGTCTATGCATGGAATTGTGTTTAAAACCTAGGGAATATGTTTCTAAGTATTCCTAAACATGATTTTTAACATTGGATACAAGTAAAACATGGATTTTGTTGAAATGCAAGCATGAGAAGATGAAAATGAAAGAAGGAATGATGGATTTACCTTGTATGAGATGAATGTTTGATGTGGTGTTGTTGTTGAAGCACTAAATCACTCCTAGAACACTTGGAAGAACCTTAGAAGTCTTTCCCCAGAGCTCTCTCACGTTTTGAAGAAGATTGAGTGAAGTTAGAATGAGGAAATGAGGCTTAAAATGCGAATTTTCGTATTCTGTGAGCATTGGTCGACTGGGCCAATCGACCAATCAATCGACCAATGGACCCAGTGACCTCATTTTCTGTTGAATTTTTGGAAAATGTGATTTTTGTCCTATGGATTATTGTTGGATGACTAAATGGATGTATTTAAGCATGATATAAATTTTCAAATCATTTGGACATGTGGAATGTGTTGAAACTTCAAAATTCGGTATTTTGATGTTTTCAATTTTTGCAGAATGGTTACTTTGAGAAGTGGATGTGGGGAATCTAGTGGTCATGGTCGTGATGAGATACCTGAAGATGGTCATGATCAACAGACCAATACTGGCGATTAGGGTACCCATGACATACCCAATGCCTCGAACATCGGTAATTTTCGTGATATTGCCAATATCATGGGCAATATAATGCAGCAGCAAGCAGCTCAGTTCAACCAGATATTGACAGGTTTCATGACTCTGCATAATGAGACTCGTGCTTTGGTGTCAATGGAAATCTCCATACTTGTTGTTCGGAATGCGGGAGGATTGGCTGGAACTCCTCATATTCGCTTGATGGAGAGTTTTCCGAAGATGCAAGTGCCCACTTTTCTGGAGTTACCAAGGACCTCTTGTTTCCTAACAAGTGGTTTCGTGAGTTGGAGAAGGCTTTTCGTCATTTGCAATGTCTGAAGCTCGGAAAGATTCTGTTTCTTTGAACGAAGTTGCAACATGAAGGCGACGCTTGGTGGACCTCCACTTGGCTTGTTTTGGAAGGTTTGCATGCGGGTGTTGTAACTTGGGAGTTGTTCAAGGAAGCTTTCTGCATGAACTACTTCCTTAAGGCGGTAAAGGATGCGAAGGAAGCTGAGTTTATGGTTCTCACACAAGGATCTTTGTCTGTATTGGAGTACCAACAGAAGTTCGAGGAGCTTCATTTCTTTGCTCTTGATTCTTTGAAGCTTGATCTCCCCAAAGCGAAGAAATTCTTTAAAGGACTGCACCCTGCCATTAAAGCTTACCTCACTGTCCAGCCTATAGTGAGCTATGCTCAAGTGGTGCAGAACTCGAAGAAGTTGGAAGAAACTGAGAAGGAGAATGCACATGTGCAAAGGCCCAGAAGCCTGCCCCTGTGGTGAAGAATGCTCCTGCTCCTCCCTCTAGTAGAGTGTTCAGTATCTCTAGTACTGAGCAAGATGCGAGCCATGATGTGATTACAGGTACATTGTTAGTCGCTTCTATTCCTGCATTTGTTTTATTTGATACGAGTGCATCTCATTCGTTCATATCATCTGCATTCATCAAGAAGACTGACCTAATCCCTGAGAAATTGTCTAGTTGTTTATTGATTAGTACACCTACTGGTCTTGTTGTGAAACTAGATAAAGGGTTAGTTAAATGTCCTGTGTTGATTGGTGAGAAGAACTTGGAAGCCAATTTGGTACTTCTTGATATGAAGGATTTTGATGTCATTTTGGGAATTGACTGCTTGACAGCCCACAAATCTGTGTTTCTTTGTTCCTCAAGGAAGATTCAGTTCCATGTATGTTGAAATCCGGTTTTTGAATTTCAAGGCGAGAAAAGAAGGGTTTGTAGGAAGATACTGTCTGCACTGATGCAAATCTATGCCCTAGTACATGATGCTCCATCTGAAGGCAAGAGTAAAGTGGAGAATAGAGTTGACGAAGTCAAGATTGTCTGTGACTTTGTTGATGTCTTCCCTGATGATCTATCGGGAGTGCCTCCGGATAGGGATGCTGAGTTTTCTATTGATCTCATCCCTGGTGCCGCTCTGGTATCTAAGGCTCCGTATAGGATGGCTCCTACTGAGTTGAAGGAGTTACAAAACCAGTTGAATGAGCTCATTGATAGAGGTTTCGTACAACCTAGTGTCACCTTGGGGAGCTCTGGTTTTGTTCGTCAAGAAGAAGGATGGTAGTATGCGTCTGTGCATCGACTATCCTGAGTTGAATAAGCTGACCATCAAGAATAGATACCCGCTGCCCAGAATTGATGATCTCTTCGATCAGATGAAGGGTGCAGCTGTGTTCTCAAAGATTGACTTGAGATCTGAATATCACCAGTTGAAAGTGAAGCCTAGTGATATCTTCAAGACAGCTTTTTGAACAAGTTACGGCCATTATGAGTTTAGAGTCATGCCTTTTGGATTGACTAATGTTTCTGCTGTGTTCATGGACCTCATGAACCGAGTCTTTCATGATGTGCTCGATAAGTTTGTGATCGTCTTCATTGACGATATCCTGATTTATTCGTAGAGTGAAGAAGAGTATGCAAGGCATCTAGATTACACTTTGCGAAGACTGCAAGAAAAGAAGTTGTACGCCAAGTTTAGCAAGTGTGATTTCTGCCTCAAGAGTGTAGTATTCCTTGGCCATGTGGTTTCAGCTGAACGTATTCGTGTTGATCCTGAAAAAGTCCAAGCAGTGGCTGATTGGGAAAGACCGAAGACGGTTACGGAAATAAGAAGTTTCCTTGGATTGGCGGGTTACTACAGAAGATTTATTGAGAATTTTTCTCGGTTGGCTGCTCCTATGACAAAGTTAACCAGGAAAGAAGAGAAGTTTGTTTGGTCTAACGCTTGTGAGAAGAATTTCCAAGAGTTGAAGGATAGATTGACAAGTGCCCCGGTTTTGACTATACCTGATAGTTCCGGTGGTCTAACAGTCTATGTTGATGCGTCAATGATTGGTTTGGGTTGTGTACTGATGCAACATGGTAAGGTCGTATCCTATGCTTCTCGGCAATTGAAAGATTATGAGCGGAACTACCCCACTCACGATCTAGAACTTGCCTCTGTTGTCTTCACTTTGAAGATTTGGAGACATTACCTCTACGGTGAGAAGATTGCCATTTTCACGGATCATAAGAGTTTGAAGTACTTCTTTAACCAAAAGGAGTTGAGCATGAGGCAAAGAAGGTGGTTGGAACTAGTCTATGATTATGATTGTGATATTCAGTATCACCCTGGGAAGGCAAACGTTGTTGCTGATGCTCTTAGTAAGAAGATTCAGAAGAAGACTTTGGATTTGAATACTTTGAGTCTACCCTTGTTGTCTTCTATTTAGAGTTTTGATTTGGAAGTTGTCCTTGAGAATTCTGATTTTGTTCTTTCTGCCATGACGGCAAGATCTAACCTCAGAGATAAGATTGTTGCCCTGCAGAGTTCTGATCAAGAACTTAAGGACAAAATTGAGAAGATTTCTTCGAATCCTGAGTCGGACCCCGACTTTGGTATATCCATGGATGGTGCTTTATTGTTTAGAGGTAGACTGTGTGTGCCAGGAAATGATGAAATTAAGAAGGAAATATTGAAGGAAGCACACCAGTCAATCTTTACAGTACACCCTTGAAGCACCAAGATGTACAAGGACTTGAAGGAACATTTTTGGTGGATTGGTTGAAGGCCACTGTTGATGATTTTGTTGCCAAGTGTGAGACTTGCCAGCGTGTGAAGGCCGTTCATCAACCTCCATCTGGATTACTTCAGCCCCTTCCTGTTCCTAGTTGGAAGTGGGAGGATATCTCTATGGACTTCGTGACTAGCTTACCTCGGACAAGTAAAGGCAATGACACTGTGTGGGTGATTGTTGATAGGTTGACCAAATCAGCCCATTTCATTCCTATGAAGATCACTCATACTCTGGATAAGCTAGCTAGGCTTTATATGGACAATGTGGTTCGTCTGCATGGAGTGCCAATGAGTATTGTTTCTGATTGTGATCCTCGGTTTACCTCAAGGTTTCGGAATAGTTTGCAGAAGGCCTTGGGAACCCAATTGAATTTGAGTACAGCTCATCACCCACAGTCGGATGGAAAATCTGAGCGAACAATTCAGACCTTGGAAGACATGCTCAGATCTTGTCTGGTGGATGTAAAACCCAGCCCTAACCTTGATCCGAAAACCTTGTTATTTGTAGGTCCGATGACCCGAAGTAAAGTAAGAAGTCAGCTTTGGGCCATCCCAGTAGAGGACTTGGTGTCTGGCTTTGAATCCATGAAAGTTGATGATGAGGTTCTATTTATGGAAACTGAATCCTGATGAAGATCTAATTAGTTGATGGACTTGGAGTGCTCTCTATCTTGGTTTGAAGGCATTTCTACCTATTAGGTAAGTCACTTGACTTGTGTGCAAAACCCCTTTAGGATTGGATTTGATCTGGACCTTCAATTCCCTGTTTTGGCCTTCTTTGTCAAGCATTGGTCGACTGATTGGTCGACTGGACCAGTCGACCAATCCACTCGACCAATGAGTGCTGTCTTTGGCAATTAGGTTGTTCTTGCTCTATTTAAGCCCAACCTCGAGTCCACTTCTTATTTGCTGCCTCCAAACCCTCTGGAACGAACCAAAGACCTCTGCAAGTCATCTCTCTTGCATCCTTGGTGTTTTCTTGACGGATCTTCGTCGGAACTCTTCTTTTTGCATCAAAAGGTATGTCTACTCTCTCTTCTTCTCCTCCATCTTCGTTTTTCTTTCCTTTTTGAGTTGAGACAGTAGAAGAGATGCTGCATTCTCTGTTGCAAGCATCTCTGAACATGTTCTCATGATCATCCTAAGGATTTAAGGCTAGAACAATGATCTTAACCATGATCATTGCAAGCTTTTGAAGGATTCATGATCAAACCATGATTTAATCTCTGTTAAACTTCTAATCTGAATTCTGATCTCTTTGGATCTTCTTTTGTTGATCATGTTAGTAGTAATTACTTGTGTTTTCTTTCCATGATCCATAATCTATAGATTTCTAGATGTTCTCTTCTACCATACTATGTGTTCTTCATGATGCATGATAGTTACATATATGGTAGGTTTTATTTCCTTATTTAGAGTTATGCTTCTAAGCCTTATTCCATGAAGACCTATGTATGTTTTCATGTTTTCATTACCGAAAGCAATGATCCATCCTCCTATTGTTCTTGTCTTTGTTTTCTATTTCAAATTCATCAAGATCCATGTTTGAGTTAATTATGGTAACTTTTTGTTTCCTAATTTGGATCTTGATATCTTGATTTGATTGGTGTTTTGAGGTCCCCTATTTGTTAGAATACTACTGATGTAGTCTACCCCTTGATTAGTACCCTTTTGAACCACCAAATTCGGATTTCATATCTTAAAACTCTGATTTTATAGGCTTATCGTCTGCATTGGTCGACTCGATTGGTCGTTGGACCACTCGACCAATCCACTCGACCAATGAGTACAGCAACTCCAGATTTGGTCCATTTCGGATGTTTTGATATCTTTTCTGTTAGGGATCTTTCCTAATATGTTGTATATACTTGTTTAGGACCTTCTTCTCAAGTTTGCCAAGATCTTACTTGATTTCTTAGGATCCCTTTGCGAGTTATAAAAGGTAAGGATGGTTATTTCCTTAATTACATAGATAGCATGAATCTAGTTTCTATATTTGAATATCATTAATATGTTTCCTAAATTAGATTCTTACAATGATATACTACTTGTTGCATAACTTTGATTACAGTAGCATTACTTATTCATATTAAATTGATTCATGTATGATTTACTTACCAATGTTATACAAGTGATTGTAATTATCGATTTCTTTCCATATATGAAGTTACCATATATGTGATGATATGAATTGATGCATGTGTATGCTTACGTATGGTTTGGAAAGGAGAGGTGTCCTTTCGACACTTCTGTCCTTGGACTACTACGGGAATATTATGGGATGTTTCCGGAGATGCCCTCTGGACACCTTCCTAAACTGTTGGATGACATATCTAGGATTGTCTAGTAGTGTTTGGCTAGGATGTCCTGTTATGTCGGACCCTAATCGGAGGGGTATTGAGACCGAACGACCCGTGGTAGCAATGGGGATTCATGGGCGCTCAAGACCGGTAACCAACCCGTGAGAGGACAGGGAATCACATTGTGGGGGCCATTTATTGGTAGGGTTGCATATGGTTAGACTTGGGCTCACGGGCGCTTAAGACCGGTAACCAACCCGTGAGAGGACGTGAGAGCTTCCCGTTTACCATATGTGGATGATCAATAGGGTTGATGAGTCCGTAGTCCGAGTTGGTCGGTGCCATAGGATACGTTGACTCTAGTGTGAAGGATACCGGAAAGGATCGTCAGGGACGAGGAATGGAAGTATCTGGATCTGACTTGATGTAACCAAGTAGAAGACTTGCATTTGGCTAGGTTTTACCCTGACATGCGCCAGTACTTATACCAAATGGTTGTGAGAGAGTGTGTTGACTTAACCCCCTGCCAAGGTTTGTCCTGAGGGATGAAGGACCCATTACCAATCGGCTGCTCAAGACCGGTGAAATGATCCGTGAGAGAATCCAAGATATCTTAAATGGTTGAGGATGTGAGTGGACTTTCCTAAAGAAGTACGGTGCTATGACTTAAAGCATGTCTCGCCAATAGAGACCAGCATACATAGAGTTAGATTCATTCATTCATTGTTTGTCTCATGTCATATTGCATTTATGTTTGTTCGGAATCCTGCCATTTATGTTATTATGGATTTTTAAGCGCCTTCTTGAGTTTCTTCGAAACTCATTCCTTTATTGTACAATGTTGTTAGACTATCCTGCAGTCTGCGAGTACTATGACGGTCCCTATGAAGAAGCGCAAGGCGAAGAGGCATATCTCCGGGAAGGTGATTGCGGTTACCACAATTACTCTGAAGATCCCGCGAGTGGTTATGCTCCGTACGATGCTTAGTCCGACCATTGAGTGGAAGCGTCCTTGTGCTATTTATGAGATTTACACTTACAAGGATGTTGTCTATAAAGTGGAGAATAACTTAGTTACCCAATGTACTTGTTACTGGGATTAGGTTTTGTCTAGTTTATTCTTTTAGAGCTACTTTTCCGCTGGATGTAAAGTGGGATTTTTGCTTCACTTTACTTATCTGTTTGATACTACGATTATATCTATTATTCGATTCAGTTATGATTCATTCTTTCTTTATTGGATCTATGATTTATCTTCCGCACCCATGTTATGATTGTTCATGATTATGTTATTGTTTATGTGGGAGGTTGATCACTCGATACCTGATCTTCGGGCTGTGGATCACACTCTCGGGTATGCCAGATAGGGTACCGGCTGGGAGGGCGTGACAGATTGGTATCAGAGCCTTTGGTTCGAGGAGATCCTAACCACAAAGGACAACAACTGAACATTCCTGAGTCATTGATCTGAAATGACTCCTCTACTCTTAGAAGTGAATAATAGAACACTGAATTAGAAACTTGACCTTTGAGGCATAACAGAACATTTCTGAATAACATACCATAATTATACTTGAACAAATGACATTAATGCAAGGAAAAGAAAGTTGCATAACATACAATAATTAAAGAGAAACAAAAATGAACTTCATTAATTTCAAAAGTTTTTACAATGATTACATCTGAAATGCATAAATGGAAAATCCTATGGTACGGTCTATCTAGGTGATCTACTCGATCTCTCGTATGCTCCGAACTCCTCTCGCTAGCTGAGTCACCCGATGCTCTATCCTATCTGTCGTGACTCCATCCTCTCGTACATCTGCTCTGTCGACCTCCATTCTCTCTAGCATGGAAGTCATCGATCTCATCTGTGCACCAAGATCTGAAGTCTCCGGAGCGCATGTGAAGGGCCACCTACCTCGAAGTGTGATGAAGGAAACTCGTGATGCACCGAGCTCAGCCTCGCGCATATTTGCATCATCTCCGGCCTGATCATCACTATCGGGACCGATATCCTCTCCTCCATCCTGCGATCCCTGATCCTCATCCCTCGATTCATCATCATCCTCACCCTCCGGACCAGGAAATCTCTCGGATCGATGTAGTTCTCATCGACGAATGGTCCGAGTCCCAATGGGGTATCCCGTGATCTAGTGTCCATCGGTGTATCCTCGAAACTCACCCCGAAATGCCCGAAGATCAAAGTCGAAGCCTCCCATAGCAAAGGTTCCGCATGCTAGGCCGCGAGAACTAAGTCCAAGCATGACCTGCTGAATGATGTAGGAGAGATCGATCTCGAAGCCCATGTAGATGCGGTAGATGACTAAGGCCTCCATCACCGTGACCCGATGGTGATGTCCGGCTTTCGGCATGATGTTTCGGCCGACTATGCGACCGATAATACGTGCGAGAACCCGTCATCCGTCCGCTAGTCCACGGTGTGTGAAGCATCGACGGCTATCCCATAGCGTGGAGCATATCTCGCGAAGCTCGTACGGCATCGGATGGCTGTCCCGGATCTGCTCCCGCAGGTATCCACACACACTGCTTGTGGATAGTAAGGAACCGCAAGATCTCAGCCGGTGTCCGGGTAGAGAAGCGAATCCGAGTCCGGAAGACCCTGCTCCTGAGGACAAGTCTAAGTGGATGTCCCTGGCCTCGAGCCTCCTCTGTGTAAGTAAGGTTGCTGAAGAACAACCTCACTAGCTCCGGGTATACCGGCAAATCCTCGGTGAAGAGATGAGTCCACTGTAATGTGCCGAACCTCTGCCGAATCCTAAAGGCTCTGAGCTGGCGTAAGTGAAGTAGACGTCCCATCTCGATGTTGCAAGAGCTGAAGTAGGCCTCGTACGGGGAACTCGGCCCGAGGTGTGTCAAACATGTCCGGTCTCCTAACCTCCTCTCTAGGCTCGAAAGGAACCCGACCTCTGCCCCCTAAGAGCACCTACGATGCGACCACGACCTCTACCTCCTCCTCGCCCTCCCCTCTCGCATAGTGTATCGTGGAAAGAGACAAGAGACAATTCCAATTAGTGCTATTTTAAGATTTGAGCCAAAAGGGTATTTTCGTAATTTTTCGGAAAATTTCAAATTTGGGGGAAATTTGATTTGAACATACTAGCATGTGCGCAATACTTGGAATTTCATGTCTATGAAGTTGTTTTGATGAAAATCGATCGAAAACTTGGATTAAAGCGGAAAATTCAGCAAGAAGGAAATTTGGGGATTTTGCAATTTAGGTCAAAATTGGATTTTTGAAAAGTTGAAATTGGTTAAATCAAATTGTATGGACCTACCTACAATGTCATCTTGAGCATGTAGCATTTGATCTCGTGCGAAAATTTCAAGCGGTTTGAGAGAAAACGAAATTTTTCTAAAGATATCGATTTCGGTATAAAACTTTGCGAGATGAGCACCAATGTGTTAAAACTTGTTGTCTATGCGTGGCATTGTGTTTAAAACCTAGGGAATATGTTTCTAAGCATTCCTAAGCATGATTTCTAGCATTGGATACAAGTAAAGCATGGTTTTTTTGAAATGCAAGCATGAGAAGATGAAAATGGAAGAAAGAATGAGAGATTTACCTTGTTTGTGAAGATGGTGTGTTGTGGTGTTGTTGTTGAAGCACTAAATCACCTCAAGAACACTTGTGGGAACTCTTGGAGATTTTCCCTAGAGCTCTCTCACCTTTGGAAGAAGTTAGAATGAGGTTGGAATGTGAAAATGAGGCTTATAATGCGAATTTTTCGCATTCGTCTTCATTGGTCGACTCATTGGTCGACTGGGTCACTCGACCAATCACTCGACCAATGGTCACAGTGACCTCATTTGCTGTTGAATTTTTGGAAAATGTGATTTTTGCCTTATGGAATATTGTTTGATGACTATATGGATATATTTGAGCATGATTTAAGTTTTCAAATCATTTGGACTTGTGGTTTATGTTGAATCTTTGAAATTCGGTATTTTGATGTTCTCGGTTTTGCGGGAATGGTTACTCGAGAAGTGGGCGTGGTGAATCCAGTGGTCATGGAGGTGGTGAAATACCTCGGGGAGGTGGTGAAGTACCTCATGGAGGTGGTGAGATACCAAATGCTGATCGGGGTACTCATGAGATCCCCGGTGCCCCGAATGTTGGAAGTTTCGGAGATATTGCCAATATTATGGGCAATATGATGCGGCGACAAGCAGCTCGGTTCAACCAGATGTTGGTGGGTTTCATGACTCGCATAATGAGACCCGGGCTGGTGCTAATGCGGATCCTCATGCCGCGATCTGAATGCGGGAGGTTTAGCTGGAACTCCTCATACTGCTTTGATGGAGAGTTTTCTCGAAGATGCAAGTACCCACTTTCTTGGAGTTACCAAGGACCCCTTGTTTCCTAACAAGTGGCTTCGTGAGTTGGAGAAGGCTTTCCGACATCTGCAATGCTCGGAAGCTCGGAAGATTTTGTTTGCTTTGAGACGAAGTTGCAACAAGAAGTCGATGCATGGTGGATTTCCACTCGTCCTGTTTTGGAAGGTTTGCATGCGGGAGTTGTAACTTGGGAGTTATTCAAAGAGGCTTTTTGTATGAACTACTTTCCCGAGGCGGTGAAGGATGCGAAGGAAGCTGAGTTTATGATTCCGACTCAAGGAACTCGTCTGTGTTGGAGTACCAACAGAAGTTCGAGGAGCTTCATTTCTTTGCTCAGATTCTTTGAAGGAAGACCTCGCCAAAGCAAAGAAGTTCTTCAAAGGACTGCGCGCCCGCCATTAAAGCTTACCTCACGAGTCCAGCCTATAGTGAGCTATGCTCAAGTGGTGCGGAACTCGAAGAAGTTGGAAGAAACAGAGAAGGAAAGTGCTCGTGTGCAAAAGCCTTGGCGATCAAGGAATTCTGGTTTGGTGGATCGCAATGACCGTCGTTTTGTGAGACCTACACCCTACCCCACTCCTACCTTTCAGGCTAAGAGTGTAGGTCCGAACACGGGTTTTCAGCAGCCCGGCCGGTTTAGACAAGTATGGCGGAAACCGACCACCAGCAAGTGCAAGTGCAAGTGCAAGGCCTTTTGTTCGAAGCCCTCTGTTGCAGCCACCCTCGTTGGATCCAAAGCAATCCTGTTTGTTTCTACGCAAGCAAGCTGGTCATTTTGCTCGTGCTCTGTCCGAAGCGGCCCGCCCAGCAGCCTGCCCTGATGGTGAAGAGTGCTCCTGCTCCTCCCTCTCGGTAGAGTTTTCGGTATTTCCGATCTTGAGCGGGATCCAAGCCAGGATGTGATTACAGGTACATTGTTAGTCGCTTCTATTTCTGCATTTGTCTTATTGGATACGGGTGCATCTCATTCGTTCATGTCATCTCGCATTCATCAAGAAGACTAACCTAATCCCCGAGAAGTTGTCTAGTTGTTTATTGATTAGTACACCTACTGGTCCTGTTGTGAAACTAGATAAGGGGTTATCTAAATGTCCTGTGTTGATTGGTGAGAAGAACTTGGAAGCCAATTTTGTGATTCTTGACATGAAGGACTTCGATGTTATTTTGGGAATCGATTGGTTGACAGCCCACAAAGCTGTGTTCCTTTGTTCCTCAAAGAAGATTCAGTTCCATATTTGTGGAAGTCCGGTCTTTGAATTTCGGGGTGAAAAGAGAAGGGTTTGTAAGAAGGTGTGTGTCTGCACCGATGCAAGTCTATGCCCTAGTGGATGATGCTTCATCTGAAGGCAAGGGTATAGTGGAGAAAAGAGTCGACGAAGTCGAGTAGTCTGCGACTTTGTTGATGTCTTCCCTGATGATCTATCAGGAGTGCCTCCGGACAGAGATGTCGAATTTTCTATTGATCTCGTCCCTGGTGTTGCTCCGGTATCTAAAGCTCCGTATAGGATGGCTCCTACTGAGTTGAAAGAGTTGCAAAATCAGTTGAATGAGCTCATTGATAGAGGTTTCGTACAGCCTAGTGTGTCACCTTGGGGAGCTCCGGTCTTGTTCGTCAAGAAGAAAGACGGTAGTATGCGCTTGTGCATCGACTACCGTGAGTTGAATAAGTTGACTATCAAGAATAGATATCCGCTGCCCAGAATCGATGATCTCTTCGATCAGTTGAAGGGTGCAGTTGTGTTCTCGAAGATTGACTTAAGGTCCGGATATCACCAATTGAAAGTGAAGTCTAGTGATATCTTCAAGACAGCTTTCCGAACGCGGTATGGTCACTACGAGTTTAGAGTCATGCCCTTCGGATTGACCAATGCTCCTGCGGTGTTCATGGACCTCATGAACCGAGTATTTCATGATGTGCTTGATAAGTTTGTGATTGTTTTCATTGATGACATCTTGATCTATTCGAAGAGCGAAGAAGAGCATGCGAGTCATCTAAGTTTCACTTTGCAAAGGTTGCGAGAGAAGAAGTTGTTCGCTAAGTTTAGCAAGTGTGATTTCTGGCTTAAGAGAGTGGTATTCCTTGGTCATGTAGTTTCAGCCGAAGGTATTCGTGTCGATCCTGAAAAAGTCCAAGCTGTGGCTGATTGGGAGAGACCGAAGTCAGTAACGGAAATAAGAAGTTTTCTTGGATTGGCGGGTTACTACCGAAGGTTTATTGAGAACTTTTCTCGGTTGGCTGCTCCTATGACTAAGTTGACCAGGAAAGAAGAGAAGTTTGTTTGGTCTGACGCCTGTGAGAAGAATTTCCAAGAGCTGAAAGATAGATTGACAAGTGCCCCGGTTTTGACTATACCTGATAGTTCCGGTGGTATGACAGTGTATACCGATGCGTCAAAGATTGGTTTGGGTTGTGTACTGATGCAACATGGCAAGGTCGTAGCCTATGCTTCTCGGCAAGTGAAGGATTATGAGCGGAATTACCCCACTCACGATCTAGAACTTGCCGCCGTTGTCTTTGCTTTGAAAATTTGGAGACATTATCTTTACGGTGAGAAGATTGCCATTTTCACGGATCATAAGAGTTTGAAATACTTCTTTACCCAAAAGGAGTTGAACATGAGACAAAGGAGATGGTTGGAACTAGTCTCCGATTATGATTGTGATATTCAGTATCATCCTGGGAAAGCAAATGTTGTTGCTGATGCTCTTAGTAGGAAGAACCAGAAGAAGACTTTGGAATTGAATGCTTTGAGTTTACCATTGTGGTCTTCTATTGAGAGTTTTGATTTGGAAATCGTTCCTGAGAATTCTGATTTTATTCTTTCTGCCATGACGGCAAGATCTGGTCTTAGAGATAAGATTGTTGCCCTGCAGAGTTCTGATCAAGAGTTTTTGATCAAAGTTGAGAAGATTTCTTCGAATCCTGAGTCGGACCCCGACTTTGGTATATCCATGGATGGTGCTTTGTTGTTTAGAGGAAGACTGTGCGTGCCTGCAAACGAAGAAGTTAAGAAAGAAATATTGAAGGAAGCACACCAGTCGGTCTTTCTTGTACACCCGGGAAGCACCAAGATGTACAAGGACTTGAAGGAACATTTTTGGTGGATTGGTCTAAAGGCGGATGTTTATGATTTTGTTGCCAAGTGTGAGACATGCCAACGTGTGAAAGCCGTTCGACAACCTCCATCTGGTTTACTTCAGCCTCTTCCTATTCCTAGTTGGAAGTGGGAGGATATCTCCATGGACTTTGTGACTAGCTTGCCTCGGACAAGTAAAGGCAATGACACTGTGTGGGTGATTGTTGATAGGTTGACCAAATCAGCCCATTTCATTCCTATGAAGATCACTCATACTCCGGATAAGCTAGCCGGGCTTTATGTGGATAATGTGGTTCGTCCCGCATGGTGTGCCATTGAGTATTGTTTCGGATCGTGATCCTAGGTTCACCTCAAGGTTTTGGAATAGTTTGCAGAAGGCCTTGGGAACCCAATTGAACTTGAGTACAGCTCATCATCCACGGTCGATGGACAATCCGAGCGGACAATTCGGACATTGGAAGACATGCTCGGATCTTGTGTGGTGGATATGGGTGGCAATTGGGATGAACACCTAGCTTTGGTTGAGTTTGCCTATAACAACAGGTTATCAAGCCACAATAGGCATGGCTCCATTCAAGGCTTTGTATGGTAGTACTTGTAGGACACCTTTGTACTTGGATCGAGACAGGTGAAAGAAAAGTCTTAGGTCCAGAGATGATTGAAGCTACAAGTGCTATGGTAGATATGATAAGAGAAAGGATTAAGTCCACTTGATCGAGACAGAAATCTTATGCTGATAAGAGAAGGACCGATTTGGAATTTCAAGTTGGAGAGAAAGTCTTTCTAAAGGTCTCACCAATGAAGGGTGTGATGAGATTCAATGTTAAGGGAAAGCTTAGCCCTCGTTACATTGGACCTTTCGAGATTTTGGAAAAGGTTGGACCTGTTGCGTATCGATTAGCATTACCTCCGTCTCTTGCTGGTGTGCACAATGTGTTTCATATTTCGATGCTCCGAAAATACATAGAGAATCCGGAACACATTTTGCAGCAAGCACCTGAAGGACTTAGTGCTGATTTGACCTATGATGAAGAACCGGCCGAAATCTTGGATAGGAAGGACAAGCAGCTGCGGAATCGCGCCATTCCTTTGGTGAAGATTCGGTGGAAGAACCATACCCCTGAAGAAGCTTCTTGGGAGAAGGAAGAAGATATGAAGGAGAAGTTTCCTTACCTCTTTGGAAGCACAGGTACGCTTTCAATTTCGGGGACGAAATTTCTTTAAGGGGGGGAGAATGTAAAACCCAGCCCTAACCTTGATCCGAAAACCTTGTTATTTGTAGGTCCGATGACCCGAAGTAAAGTAAGAAGTCAGCTTTGGGCCATCCCAGTAGAGGACTTGGTGTCTGGCTTTGAATCCATGAAAGTTGATGATGAGGTTCTATTTATGGAAACTGAATCCTGATGAAGATCTAATTAGTTGATGGACTTGGAGTGCTCTCTATCTTGGTTTGAAGGCATTTCTACCTATTAGGTAAGTCACTTGACTTGTGTGCAAAACCCCTTTAGGATTGGATTTGATCTGGACCTTCAATTCCCTGTTTTGGCCTTCTTTGTCAGCATTGGTCGACTGATTGGTCGACTGGACCAGTCGACCAATCCACTCGACCAATGAGTGCTGTCTTTGGCAATTAGGTTGTTCTTGCTCTATTTAAGCCCAACCTCGAGTCCACTTCGTATTTGCTGCCTCCAAACCCTCTGGAACGAACCAAAGACCTCTGCAAGTCATCTCTCTTGCATCCTTGGTGTTTTCTTGACGGATCTTCGTCGGAACTCTTCTTTTTGCATCAAAAGGTATGTCTACTCTCTCTTCTTCTCCTCCATCTTCGTTTTTCTTTCCTTTTTGAGTTGAGACAGTAGAAGAGATGCTGCATTCTCTGTTGCAAGCATCTCTGAACATGTTCTCATGATCATCCTAAGGATTTAAGGCTAGAACAATGATCTTAACCATGATCATTGCAAGCTTTTGAAGGATTCATGATCAAACCATGATTTAATCTCTGTTAAACTTCTAATCTGAATTCTGATCTCTTTGGATCTTCTTTTGTTGATCATGTTAGTAGTAATTACTGTGTTTTCTTTCCATGATCCATAATCTATAGATTTCTAGATGTTCTCTTCTACCATACTATGTGTTCTTCATGATGCATGATAGTTACATATATGGTAGGTTTTATTTCCTTATTTAGAGTTATGCTTCTAAGCCTTATTCCATGAAGACCTATGTATGTTTTCATGTTTTCATTACCGAAAGCAATGATCCATCCTCCTATTGTTCTTGTCTTTGTTTTCTATTTCAAATTCATCAAGATCCATGTTTGAGTTAATTATGGTAACTTTTTGTTTCCTAATTTGGATCTTGATATCTTGATTTGATTGGTGTTTTGAGGTCCCCTATTTGTTAGAATACTACTGATGTAGTCTACCCCTTGATTAGTACCCTTTTGAACCACCAAATTCGGATTTCATATCTTAAAACTCGATTTTATAGGCTATCGTTCGCATTGGTCGACTGATTGGTCGACTGGACCACTCGACCAATCCACTCGACCAATGAGTACAAGCAACTCCAGATTTGGTCTGTTTCGGATGTTTTGATATCTTTTTCTGTTAGGGATCTTTCCTAATATGTTGTATATACTTGTTTAGGACCTTCTTCTCAAGTTTGCCAAGATCTTACTTGATTTCTTAGGATCCCTTTGCGAGTTATAAAAGGTAAGGATGGTTATTTCCTTAATTACATAGATAGCATGAATCTAGTTTCTATATTTGAATATCATTAATATGTTTCCTAAATTAGATTCTTACAATGATATACTACTGTTGCATAACTTTGATTATAGTAGCATTACTTATTCATATTAAATTGATTCATGTATGATTTACTTACCAATGTTATACAAGTGATTGTAATTACTGATTTCTTTCCATATATGAAGTTACCATATATGTGATGATATGAATTGATGCATGTGTATGCTTACGTATGGTTTGGAAAGGAGAGGTGTCCTTTCGACACTTCTGTCCTTGGACTACTACGGGAATATTATGGGATGTTTCCGGAGATGCCCTCTGGACACCTTCCTAAACTGTTGGATGACATATCTAGGATTGTCTAGTAGTGTTTGGCTAGGATGTCCTGTTATGTCGGACCCTAATCGGAGGGGTATTGAGACCGAACGACCCGTGGTAGCAATGGGGATTCATGGGCGCTCAAGACCGGTAACCAACCCGTGAGAGGACAGGAATCACATTGTGGGGGCCATTTATTGGTAGGGTTGCATATGGTTAGACTTGGGCTCACGGGCGCTTAAGACCGGTAACCAACCCGTGAGAGGACGTGAGAGCTTCCCGTTTACCATATGTGGATGATCAATAGGGTTGATGAGTCCGTAGTCCGAGTTGGTCGGTGCCATAGGATACGTTGACTCTAGTGTGAAGGATACCGGAAAGGATCGTCGGGGACGAGGAATGGAAGTATCTCGGATCGACTTGATGTAACCAAGTAGAAGACTTGCATTTGGCTAGGTTTTACCCCGACATGCGCCAAGTACTTATACCAAATGGTTGTGAGAGAGTGTGTTGACTTAACCCCCGCCAAGGTTTGTCCCGAGGGATGAAGGACCCATTACCAATCGGCTGCTCAAGACCGGTGAAATGATCCGTGAGAGAATCCAAGATATCTTAAATGGTTGAGGATGTGAGTGGACTTTCCTAAAGAAGTACGGTGCTATGACTTAAAGCATGTCCGCCAATAGAGACCAGCATACATAGAGTTAGATTCATTCATTCATTGTTTGTCTCATGTCATATTGCATTTATGTTTGTTCGGAATCCTGCCATTTATGTTATTATGGATTTTTAATCGCTTTTACCGAGTTTCTTCGAAACTCATTCCTTTATTGTACAATGTTGTTAGACTATCCTGCAGTACCTTGAGTACTATGACGGTCCCTATGAAGAAGCGCAAGGCGAAGAGGCATATCTCCGGGAAGGTGATTGCGGTTACCACAATTACTCTGAAGATCCCGCGAGTGGTTATGCTCCGTACGATGCTTAGTCCGACCATTGAGTGGAAGCGTCCTTGTGCTATTTATGAGATTTACACTTACAAGGATGTTGTCTATAAAGTGGAGAATAACTTAGTTACCCAATGTACTTGTTACTGGGATTAGGTTTTGTCTAGTTTATTCTTTTAGAGCTACTTTTCCGCTGGATGTAAAGTGGGATTTTTGCTTCACTTTACTTATCTGTTTGATACTCTGATTATATCTATTATTCTGATTCAGTTATGATTCATTCTTTCTTTATTGGATCTATGATTTATCTTCCGCACCCATGTTATGATTGTTCATGATTATGTTATTGTTTATGTGGGAGGTTGATCACTCGATACCTGATCTTCGGGCTGTGGATCACACTCTCGGGTATGCCAGATAGGGTACCGGCTGGGAGGGCGTGACAGTGGATATGGGAGCAGATTGGGATGAACACTTAGCTTTGGTTGAGTTTGCCTATAACAACAGTTATCAAGCAACGATTGGCATGGCTCCATTTAAGGCTTTGTATGGAATACTTGTAGGACACCATTGTACTGGACTTAGACGGGTGAAAGAAAAGTCTTAGGTCCTGAGATGATTGATGCTACGAGTGCGATGGTTGATATGATCAGAGAAAGGATTAAGTCTGCTCAGCCAAGACAGAAATCTTATGCTGGTAAGAGAAGGACTGATCCAAAATTTCAAGTTGGAGAGAAAGCTTTCTTGAAGGTTTCAACAATGAAGGGTGTGATGAGATTCAATGTTAAAGGAAAGCTTAGCCCTCGTTTTATTGGACCTTTTGAGATTTTGGAGAAGGTTGGACCTATTGCGTATCGATTGGCATTACCTCCGTCTATTGCTGTTCTGCATAATGTGTTTCATGTTTCGATGCTCTGGAAATATATAGAGAATCCGAAACACATTTTACAGCAAGCACCTAAAGGACTTAGTGCTGATCTTACCTATGATGAAGAGCCAGCTGAAATTTTGGATAAGAAGGACAAGCAGCTACGGAATCGCACCATCCCTTTGGTAAAGATTCGGTGGAAGAACCATACCCCTGAAGAAGCTTCTTGGGAGAAGGAAGAAGATATGAAGGAGAAGTTTCCTCACCACTTTGGAAGCACAGGTATGCTTTCAATTTTGGGTACAAAATTTCTTTAAGGGGGGGAGAATGTGAAACCCAGCCCTAACCTTGACCCGAAAACCCTGTTGTTTGTAGGTCCAACAACCCAAAGTAAGGCAAGAAGTCAGCTTTGGGCCATTTCTGTAGAAGACTTGGTGGCTGGATTGAAATCCTTGAGTGTTGATGTCAGTGTTCCATTTATGGAATCTGCACCCTGTTGAAGATCGGATTAGTTGATGGACTTGAAGTGCTCTCTGTATTGGTTCGAAGGCATTTCTACCTACTAGGTATGTCACTTTAGGTGTGTGCAAAACCCCTTCATGTTTGGACTTGATCTGAGCCTTCAATTTCCTGTTTTGAAGTTGCTGTTCTAATTGGTCGACTCATTGGTCGACTGGACCAGTCGACCAATCAATCGACCAATTGATTCTATTTTTGTAAATTAGGTCATGGCTACTCTATTTAAGTCTAATCTCGGGAATACTCCGCCTCATCTGCCTCCTAAGCCTCTAGAACGAGTTAGAACACCATTGTAATCAATTCCCTTGCATCCTTGGTTGATATCTCGCAAGAACTCAAGTGATCTCCTTCCTCCTGCAACAAAGGTATGTTTATGTTCTATTTTTCTTCCCATCTCTGATTTTCTTTTCTTTGATCTGTTCTTGGTTGAGATCAGGAAGATGATGCTGCATATTTGCAGCCATTTATACCATGATCTCATTTGATTCTTTAAGATCTATGATCATCATCATGATCTTAACCCTAACCAGTTGAACTCTTGAAACCCTAGCCAATTAAATTCTTGTAACCCTAACCCTTGAATGATCTGTCTGGAAACCTTTTGGTAACCTCCCATGTGTCATGGGTAATATTTAGGTTAATCTAAATTTGATCTTCTATGTTTTTCTTATTATTATTGACCAACAATTTACTTCCCTTTCATCCTGTGATCTTAACCTTTCATGAGAGCCAAAAAGGTTGAAACCCTAACTTCTTGGATATATGTTATTGACCCTGTTAATAGCCAATTAATGTGTTTTCCTTACAAGAATTGTAACCTATCATCCTCTAATTCTTTATTCTTGATCATACTATGTTTTCTTCATGATCCATGATTTAACCTAATTAGGTTAACTTTTTGGTTCCTGAGTTGTGATTTGGAAACTTGATTTGGTTGGTGGTTTGATGTCCTCTATATACTAAGATGCTGCCATTGTAGTTTCCCCCTTATTTTGTACCCTTTTGAACCACCAAATTCGGTTTCTTATTCTAAAAATTCGGATTCTTGAAGGCCACTATCTCTGTTGGTCGACTCATTGGTCGAGTGGGGCAGTAGACCAATCAATCGACCAATGAGTACAACAACCTCATTATTGGTCTGTTTTGATTGATTTGATATCTTTCCTTCTATGTATCTTTCCTAACATGTTGTATACACTTGTTTAAGACTTTATTCTCAGGTTTAGTCAAAGTCTTATTTGATTCCCTAAGTTCCTTTACGAGTTAGAAGGTAAGGACAGTTATTCTTTAATTACATAGATCACATACTCTCTGGTTTCTACCTTATGAAACTATGAGTTTACCTACTGTTGTTATACTTTATATTTCTGATTTACTACTGTGAGAACAGTAGCACTTGCTTATGTTTTCTTTTTATTATTTAAGCTTATGTGAATTGCTTATTACTATATTGTTTAAAGATTAGATCATGACTGCATACTCTCTTGTATATGATGGACTGTTGATTGTGTATGTCATGTCTGATCTGAGATTGTGTCTGATTAGGTATGATTTGGGATTGAGAGGTGTCCTTTTGACATTTCTGTCCTTGGACATTATCAGAAATAGTATGGGATGTTTTCGGGGTTGCCCATCGACGCTTTCCCGAGTTATTGATTGTCATACCTAGGACTGTCTAGCAGTGTTTGGTTAGGATGTCCCTGTTAAATCCGACCCAAGTCGGAAGAGTATTGAGACTGAACGACCCGTGGCAGCAATGGGGATTCACGGGCGCTTAAGACCGGTAACAAACCCGTGAGAGGACGGGAATCACATTGTGGGGGCCATGTATTGGAGGGTTGTATAAGGCTAGACTTGGGCTCATGGGCGCTTAAGACCGGTAACCAACCCGTGAGAGGACATGAGAGCTTCCCGTTTAGCATATGTGGATAACCAATAGGGTTGATGAGTCCGTAGTCCGGGAGTATTAGGACTCTAGTGGAAAGGATACCGGAAAGGATCCCGAGAGGGGAGGAATGAAGGTATCTGGACCTGAGTTGATGTAATTGAGTAGATGACTTGCATTGGGCTAGGCTTTACCGTGACATGCGCCGGTACTTAGACCAAATGGTGATGTACGAGAGTGGTGACTTAACCCCCAGCCATTGATTTTCCTGAGGGATGGCGGACCCACTACCAACAGGAGCCATACGCGTGACTTACCCGAAGAAGTACGGTGCTATGACTTAAAGCATGTCTTCCAATAGAGACCAGCATACATAGAGTTTAGATGCATACATACATTATTTGTTTCATACTGCATTGCATCTTGCTATGTTCTGCCACATGTTATTTATTTTGTTATGGATTAACTACCTTACTGAGTTTCTTCGAAACTCATTCCTTTTTGTACAATCTCTTGTTAGACTATCCCACAGGTACTGATTACTATGACGGACAGTACGATGAAGTGCAAGCCAATGAAGCGTACTACCCGCAAGGTGTTGGCGACAATCAAGATTACTCTGATGATCCCTCAGTTGATCAAGTTTCATACTACGATTAGAGGCAACGTGGAATTGGAACATCTCAGTTGGATTGATGAAGTTCACTATTTTGAAGATGTCATCTATAGGATAAAAGACTCTTAAGTTTTGATATTTTTCTTATTTCCTTTGTTTTAGTTGTAATTCCATGTAGACTTATATACTACGTTCTGCTGTATTTGTGGTGTGAGTTTCTGCCTCACTTTACTTCTTTTGATATCTACAGATATCCGGTATCATTTTCCGCACTCTGACTATATTGTTTATTCATTTCTTGTTTTGAACCTTGTTTATAATATTAAACCTTGATTATTTCCTGTTTATGATTATGTTATTGAATATGTGGGAGGATGATTTCCTCGATACTTGATCTTCGGGGCTGTGGATCACACTCTCAGGTATGCCAGTTAGGGTACCGGCTAGGAGGATGTGACAAATTGGTATTAGAGCCCAAAGTTCAAGGAAATCCTAACCACAGAAAACAGTAACAGAACATTCCTGAGTCATAGATCAGAAGTGACTCATCTACTCTTAGATGTGAATAATAGAACACTTGGACTAGAAACTGTGTAATGAAGCATAACAAAATACTTCTGAATAATGCACAATAATTATACTTAAACAATTGTTGTAAAACCCAGCCCTAACCTTGACCCGGAAACCTTGTTATTTGTAAGTCCGATGACCCGGAGTAAAGTAAGAAGTCAGCTTTGGGCCATCCCAGTGGAGGACTTGGTGTCTGGCTTTGAATCCATGAAAGTTGATGATGAAGTTCTATTTATGGAAACTGAATCCTGATGAAGATCTGATTAGTTGATGGACTGGGAGTGCTCTCTATCTTGGTTTGAAGGCATTTCTACCTATTAGGTAAGTCATTTGACTTGTGTGCAAAACCCCTTTAGGATTGGATTTGATCTAGGCCTTCAATTCCCTGTTTTGGTCTTGCTGTCAGCATTGGTCGACTGATTGGTCGACTGGGCCATCGACCAATCCACTCGACCAATGAGTGCTGTCTTTGGCAATTAGGTTGTTCTTGCTCTATTTAAGTCCAATCTCGAGTCCACTTCGTATTTGCTGCCTCCAAACTCTCTGGAACGAACCAAAGACCTCTGCAAGTCATCTCCCTTGCATCCTTGGTGTTTTCTTGACGGATCTTCGTCGAAATTCTTCTTTTTGCATCAAAAGGTATGTCTACTCTCTCTTCTTCTCCTCCATCTTTGTTTTTTCTTTCCTTTTTGAGTTGAGACAGTAGAAGAGATGCTGCATTCTCTATTGCAAACATCTCTGAACATGTTCTCATGATCATCCTAAGGATTTGAGGCTAGAACAATGATCTTAACCATGATCATTGCAAGCTTTTGAAGGAATCATGATCAAACCATGATCCAATCTTGTTAAACATCTGATTTGAATTCTGATCTCTTTGGATCTTCTATGTTGATCATGTTAGTAGTTAGCTACTGTGTTTTCTTTCCATGATCCATGATCTATCAATCTCTAATTGTTCTCATCTACCATACTATGTGTTCTTCATGAAGCATGGTAGTTACATATATGGTAGGTTTTATTTCCTAATTTAGATTTATGCTTCTAAGCCTTGTTCCTTGAAGATCTAAGTATGTTTTCATGAAACCTTTACCTGAAGCAATGATCCATCCTCCTATTGTTCTTGTCTTTGATTTCTATTTCGAATTCATCAAGATCCATGGTTGATCTAATTATGGTAACTTTTTGTTTCCTAATTTGGATCTTGATGTCTTGTTTGGATTGGTGTTTTGAAGTCCCCTATATGTTAGAATACTACTGATGTAGTTTACCCCTTGATTAGTACCCTTTTGAACCACCAAATTCGGATTTCATATCTTAAAACTCTGATTTTATAGGTTATCGTTCGCATTGGTCGATTGATTGGTCGATCGAGCGAGTCGACCAATCCACTCGACCAATGAGTACAGCAACTCCAGATTTGGTCTGTTTTGGATGTTTTGGTATGTTTTCTGTTAGGGATCTTTCCTAATATGTTGTATACACTTGTTTAGGACCTTCTTCTCAAGTTTGCCAAGATCTTACTTGATTTCTTAGGATTCCTTTGCGGGTTATAAAAGGTAAGGATGGTTATTTCCTTAATTACATAGATAGCATGAATCTAGTTTCTATATTTGAATATCATTGACATGTTTCCTAAATTAGATTCTTACAATGATATACTACTGTTGCATAACTTTGATTACAGTAGCATTACTTATTCATATTAAATTGACTAATGTATGATTTACTTACCAATTATATACAAGTGATTGTAATTATTGATTTCTTTCCATATATGAAGTTACCATATATGTGATGATATGAATTGATGCATGTGTATGCTTAAGTATGGTTTGGAAAGGAGAGGTGTCCTTTTGACACTTCTGTCCTTGGACTACTACGGGAATATTATGGGATGTTTCCGGAGATGCCCTCTGGACACCTTCCTAAACTGTTGGATGACATATCTAGGATTGTCTAGTAGTGTTCGGCTAGGATGTCCTGTTATGTCAGACCCTAATCGGAGGGGTATTGAGACCGAACGACCCGTGGTAGCAATGGGGATTCATGGGCGCTCAAGACCGGTAACCAACCCGTGAGAGGACAGGAATCACATTGTGGGGGCCATTTATTGGTAGGGTTGCATATGGTTAGACTTGGGCTCACGGGCGCTTAAGACCGGTAACCAACCCGTGAGAGGACGTGAGAGCTTCCCGTTTACCATATGTGGATAACCAATAGGGTTGATGAGTCCGTAGTCAGGGACTATGAGGACTCTAGTGTGAAGGATACCGGAAAGGATCGTCAGGGACGAGGAATGGAAGTATCTGGATTTGACTTGATGTAACTAAGTAGAAGACTTGCATTTGGCTAGGTTTTACCCCCGACATGCGCCAAGACTTATACCAAATGGTTGTGAGAGAGTGTGTTGACTTAACCCCCTGCCATGGTTTGTCCTGAGGGATGAAGGACCCATTACCAATCGGCTGCTCAAGACCGGTGAAATGATCCGTGAGAGAATCCAAGATATCTTAAATGGTTGAGGATGTGAGTGGACTTCCCTAAAGAAGTACGGTGTTATGACTTAAAGCATGTTTGCCAATAGAGACCAGCATACATAGAGTTAGTTTCATTCATTCATTGCTTGTCTCATATCATATTGCATTTATGATTGTTCTGGAATCCCGCCATTTATGTTATTATGGATTTTAATCGCTTTACCGAGTTTCTTTGAAACTCATTCCTTTATTGTACAATGTTGTTAGACTATCCTGCAGTACCGAGTACTATGACGGTCCCTATGAAGAAGCGCAAGGCGAAGAGGCATATCTCCAGGAAGGTGATTGCAGTTACCACAATTACTCTGAAGATTCCGCGAGTGGTTATGCTCCGTACGATGCTTAGTCCGACCATTGAGTGGAAGCGTCCTTGTGCCATTTATGAGATTTACACTTATAAGGATGTTGTCTATAAAGTGGAGAACAATTTAGTTACCCATTGTACTTGCTATTGGGATTAGATTTTGTCTAGTTTATTCTTTTAGAGCTACTTTTCCGCTGGTTGTAGAGTGGGATATTTGCCTCACTTTACTTATCTGTTTGACACTCTGATTATATCTATTATTCTGATTCATTTATGATTCATTCTTCCTTATTGGATCTATGATTTATCTTCCGCACTTTTATTATGATTGTTCATGATTATGTTATTGTTTATGTGGGAGGTTGATCACTCGATACCTGATCTTCGGGCTGTGGATCACACTCTCGGGTATGCCAGATAGGGTACCGGCTGGGAGGGCGTGACAATTGTCACTTAATGCAATACAAGAAAAGTGCATAATACACAATAATAAAGTGAACTTCATTAATATTAAGAATTTTACTGCGATTACATCAGAAAAGCATAAAGGGAAATCCTAAGTACAATCTATCTAGGTGATCTCCTCTGATCTCTGAAAGCTCTGAAGTCCTCTGATAGCTAAGTCACCTGATGCTCTATCCTATCCTGTCGTGACTCCATCCTCTCATACATCGACTCCTGTCTGGCCTCCATCCTCTCCAGCATGGAAGTCATCGATCTCATCTGTGCACTGAGATCTGAAGTCTCTGGTACTGCATGAGAAGGGCCACCTGTCTCAAAGTGTGATAAAGGAAACTCGTGATGCACTGGCTCAGCCTCGTGCATCTCTGTATCATCTCCGGCCTGATCATCACTATCAGGACCGACATCCTCCTCTCCATCCTCTGACTCCTGCTCCTCATCCTCTGTCTCCTCATCATCCTCACCCTCTGGACCAGGAGATCTCACAGTCTGTTGCAGCCTCATCTGACAAATGGTCCGAGTCCCGATTGTGTATCCCCATGAACCAGTGTCCACTGATGTATCCTCGAAACTCACCCCGAAATGCCTGAAGATCAAGATCAGTAGCCTCCCATAGCAAAGGTTCCGCATACTAGGCCGCAGAACCAGATCCAGCATCACCTGTTGAATGATGTAAGAAAGGTCTATCTCAAAGCCCATGTAGATGCGGTAGATGACTAAGGCCTCCATCACTGTGACCCCATGGTGATGTCCGGCCTTCGGCATGATGTTTCGGCCGACGATGCAACCGATGATCCGTGTTGAATCCATCATCCGCCTGCTGTTCCATTGAGTGTAGCATCGGCGACTATCCCACAGTGTGGAGCATATCTCGCGCAGCTCATATGGCATCAAGTAGCTATCTATGTCTCTGCCCCGCAGGTATCCAGACGCACTACTCTAGATAGTAAGGAACCCGCAAGATCTCAGCCAATGATCTCATGGAGAATCGGATCTGTGTCTGAAAGACCCTGCTCCTGAGGACTAGCCGAAGAGGATGTCCTGGACCTCGAGACTCCTCTGTATAGGTAAGGTTGCTGAAGAACAACCTCACTAGCTCCAGATATATAGGCAAATCCTCTGTGAAGAGATGTGTCCACTGCAAAGTGTCGAATCTCTGCTGTATCCTGAAGACTCTGAGCTGACAAAGGTGAAGTATACGTCCCAGCTCGATACTGCAGTAACTGAAGTAGGCCTCGTACAAGAACTCGGCCTGTGGAGTGTCGAATCGCTCTGATCTCCGGACTACCTGTCTAGGCTCTGAAGGAACCTGACCTCTGCCTCTGAGTGCCCCTACCATGCGACCTCGACCTTGTCCTCGTACTCCCCTCGGCATAGTGAATGTCTGTAGAAGAAACAAAGACATTGTTGTTGTGCTATTTCAAATTTCAGCCAAGGGTATTTTCGTAATTTTTTGGAAAATTTCAAATTTGGGGAAAATTTGATTTGAAGATATTAGCATGTGCACAATACTTGGAATTGCATTGCTATGAAGTTTATTTGAAGAAAATCGACCGAAATCTTGGTTCAAAGTGGAAAATTCAGCAAGAAGAATTTGGTTGATTTTTGCATTCTAGGTCAAAATTGGATTTTTTGAAAAGTTGAAATTGGTTAAATCAAACTATATGGACATATCTACAATATCATCTTGAGCATGTAGCATTTGATTTCGTGTGAAAACTCCAAGCGGTTTGTGAGAAAACAAAATTTTTCTAAAGTTAACGATTTCGGTACGAAAACGTTGTGAGAAGTGTTGGAATGTGTTAGAACTTGTTGTCTATGCATGGTATTGTGTTTAAAACCTAGGGAATATGTTTCTATGTATTCCTAAACATGATTTCTAACATTGGATACAAGTAAAACATGGATTTTGTTGAAATACAAGCATGAGAAGAAAAAGAGAAAAGAGAAAATGAGAGATTTACCTTGTGTGTGATGAATGTAGGTTGTTGTGTTGTTGTTGAAGCACCAAATGACCTCAAGAATACTTGGAAGAACCTTTGGAGTCTTTCCCCTGAGCTCTATCACTTTTGGAAGAAGTTAGAATGAAGTTAGAATGTGAAAGGGAGGCTTATAATACGAATTTTCGTATTCTGTGAGCATTGGTCGACTGGTCCAGTCGACCAATCAATCGACCAATGGACCCAGTAACCTCATTTTCTGTTGGATTTTTGGAAAATGTGATTTTCGTCCTATGGATTGTTGTTGGATGACTAAATGGATGTATTTAAGCATGATTTAAATTTTCAAATCATTTGGACTTGTGGATTATGTTGAAACTTCGAGATTCGGTATTTTGATGTTCTCAGTTTTTGCAAAATGGTTACTCTGAGAAGTGGACGTGGGGAATCTAGTGGTCATGGTTGTGGTGAGATACCTAAAGATGGTAATGATCAGCGGACCAATACTGGTGATCAGGGTACCCATGACATACCCAATGCCCCGAATGTTGGAAGCTTTCGTGATATTGCCAATATTATGGGTAATATGATGCAGCAGCAAGCAGCCCGGTTTAACCAGATGTTGACCGGTTTCATGACTCTGCACAATGAGACTCGTGCAGGTGTTAATGGGAATCCTCATACTGTAGTCTCGAATGCGGGAGGTTTAGCTGGAACTCCTCATACTCGTTTGATGGAGAGTTTTCTGAAGATGCAAGTGCCCAGTTTCACTGGAGTTACCAAGGACCTCACAAGTGGCTTCATGAGTTGGAGAAGGCTTTTCATCATTCCCTAACAAGTGGCTTCATGAGTTGGAGAAGGCTTTTCGTCATTTGCAATGTACGGAAGCTCAGAAGATTCTATTTGCTGAACAGAAGTCACAACATGAAGCTGACGCTTGGTGGACCTCCACTCAGCCTGTTTTGGAAGGTTTACATGCGGGTGTTGTAACTTGGGAGTTGTTCAAATAAGCTTTCTGCATGAACTACTTCCCTGAGGCGGTGAAGGATGCGAAAGAAGCTGAGTTTATGGTTCTTGCGCAAGGATCTTTGTCTGTGTTGGAGTACCAACAGAAGTTCGAGGAGCTTCATTTCTTTGCTCTTGATTCTCTGAAGCTTGACCTCGCCAAAGCGAAGAAATTCTTTAAAGGACTGTGCCCTGCCATTAAAGCTTACCTCACTGTCCAGCCTATAGTGAGCTATGCCCAAGTGGTGCAGAACTCGAAGAAGTTGGAAGAAACTGAGAAGGAGAATGCACGTGTGCAAAGGCCCTGGCAGCCTAGGTACCCTGGTTTGGTGGATCGTAATGATTGGCGTTTTGTGAGACCTACACCCTATCCCACTCTTGCTTTTCAGCCTAGGAATGTAGGTCAGAGCCCTGGTTTTCAGCAGCTCGGCCAGTTTAGACAGTATGGCAGGAATTGACAACTAGTGAATGCAAATGCTAGGCCTGTGAATGCGAATCCTAGGCCATTGGTTCAAAAGCCCCCTGTTGCGGCTACTTCAGTAGGACTTAGCAATCCTGTTTGCTTCTACTGTAAGCAACCTGGTCATTTTGCTCATGAATGTCCGAAGAAGCCTGCCCAACATCCTACCCCAGTGGTGAAGAGTGCCCCTACTCCTCCCTCTGGTAGAGTGTTCAGTATCTCCAGTACTGAGCAAGATGCAAGCCATGATCTGATTATAGGTACATTGTCAATCGCTTCTATTCCTGCATTTGTTTTATTTGATACGGGTGCATCTCATTCGTTCATATCATTTGCATTTATCAAGAAGACTAACCTAATCCTTGAGAAATTGTCTAGTTGTTTGTTGATTAGTACACCTACTGGTTCTGTTGTGAAACTAGATAAAGGGTTAGTTAATTGTCGTGTGTTGATTGGTGAGAAGAACTTGGAAGCCAATTTGGTACTTCTTGAGATGAAGGACTTTGATGTCATTTTGGGAATTGACTGGCTGACAGCCCACAAAGCTGTGTTTCTTTGTTCCTCAAGGAAGATTCAGTTCCATGTTTGTGGAAGTCCGATTTTTGAATTTCAAGGTGAGAAAAGAAGGGTTTGTAAGAAGATACTATCTGCACTGATGCAAATCTATGCCCTAGTACATGATGCTTCATTTGAAGGCAAGAGTAAAGTGGAGAAAAGAGTTGACGAAGTCAAAATTGTCTGTGACTTTGTTGATGTCTTCCCTAATGATCTATCGGGAGTGCCACCAGATAGGGATGTTGAGTTTTCTATTGATCTTATCCCTGGTGCCACTTCGGTATCTAAGGCTCCATATAGGATGGCTCCTACTGAGCTGAAGGAGTTACAAAACCAGTTGAATGAGCTCATTGATAGAGGTTTCGTACAACCTAGTGTGTCACCTTGGGGAGCTCCGGTTTTGTTCGTCAAGAAGAAGGATGGTAGTATGCGTCTGTGCATCGACTATCGTGAGTTGAATAAGCTGACCATCAAGAATAGATACCCGCTACCCAGAATTGATGATCTCTTCGATCAATTGAAGGGTGCAGCTATATTCTCGAAGATTGACTTGAGATCTGGATATCACCAGTTGAAAGTGAAGCCTAGTGATATTTTCAAGACAGCTTTCCGAACTAGGTACGACCATTATGAGTTCAGAGTCATGCCTTTCGGATTGACTAATGCTCCTGCAGTATTCATGGACCTCATGAACCGAGTCTTTCACGATGTGCTTGATAAGTTTGTGATCGTCTTCATTGACGATATCCTGATTTATTCAAAGAGTGAAGAAGAGCATGCAAGGCATCTAGATTTCACTTTGTGAAGACTGCGAGAAAAGAAGCTGTACGCTAAGTTTAGCAAGTGTGATTTCTGGCTCAAGAATTTAGTATTCCTTGGCCATGTGGTTTCTGCTGAAGGTATTCGTGTTGATCCTGAAAAAGTCCAAGCAGTGGCTGATTGGGAAAGACCGAAGACGGTTTCGGAAATAAGAAGTTTCCTTGGATTGGCGGGTTACTACAGAAGATTTATTGAGAACTTTTCTCGGTTGGCTGGTCCTATGACAAAGTTAACCAGGAAAGAAGAGAAGTTTGTTTGGTCTGACGCTTGTGAGAAGAATTTCCAAGAGTTGAAGGATAGATTGACAAGTGCCCCGGTTTTGACTATACCTGATAGTTCCGGTGGTCTAACAGTCTATGTTGATGCGTCAATGATTGGTTTGGGTTGTGTACTGATGCAACATGGTAAGGTCGTATCCTATGCTTCTCGGCAATTGAAAGATTATGAGCGGAACTACCCCACTCACGATCTAGAACTTGCCTCTGTTGTCTTCACTTTGAAGATTTGGAGACATTACCTCTACGGTGAGAAGATTGCCATTTTCATGGATCATAAGGGTTTGAAGTACTTCCTTACCCAAAAGGAGTTGAACATGAGGCAAAGAAGATGCTTGGAACTAGTTTCTGATTATAATTGTGATATTCAGTATCACCCTGGAAAGGCAAATGTTGTTGCGGATGCTCTAAGTAAGAAGATCAAAAGAAGACTTTGGATTTGAATACTTTGAGTCTACCTTTGTTGTCTTCTATTGAAAGTTTTGATTTGGAAGTTGTCCCTGTGAATTCTGATGTTGTTCTTTCTGCCATGACAGCAAGATCTGGTCTCAGAGATAAGATTGTTGCCCTGCAGAGTTCTGATCAAGAACTTAAGGACAAAATTGAGAAGATTTCTTCGAATCCTGAGTCGGATCCCAACTTTGGTATATCCATGGATGGTGCTTTATTGTTTAGAGGTAGATTGTGTGTGCCAACAAATGAGGAAATTAAGAAGGAAATATTGAAGGAAGCACACCAGTCAATCTTTACTGTACAACCTGGAAGCACCAAGATGTACAAGGACTTGAAGGAACATTTTTGGTGGATTGGTTTGAAGGCCGATGTTGATGATTTTGTTGCCAAGTGTGAGACTTGCCAGCATGTGAAGGCCGTTCATCAACCTCCATCTGGATTACTTCAACCCCTTCCTGTTCCTAGTTTGAAGTGGGATATTATCTCTATGGACTTCGTGACTAGCTTGCCTCGGATAAGTAAAGGCAATGACATTGTGTGGGTGATTGTTGATTGGTTAACCAAATCAGCCCATTTCATTCCTATGAAGATCACTCATACTCTGGATAAGCTAGCTAGGCTTTATGTGGACAATGTGGTTCGACTGCATGAAGTGCCAATGAGTATTGTTTTTGATCGTGATCCTAGGTTTACCTCAAGGTCTTGGAATAGTCTGCAGAAGTCCTTGGGAACCCAATTGAATTTGAGTACAGCTCATCATCCACAGTCTGATGGACAATCTGAGCGGACAATCCAGACTTTGGAAGACATGCTCAGATCTATTGTGGTGGATATGGGTGGATATTGGGATGAACACTTAGCTTTGGTTGAGTTTGCCTATAACAATAGTTATCAAGCAACAATAGGCATGCCTCCGTTTAAGGCTTTGTATGGTAATACTTGTAGGACACCATTGTACTGGACTAAAATTGGTGAAAGAAAAGTCTTAGGTCCAGAGATGATCGAAGCTACGAATGCGATGGTCGATATGATCAGAGAAAGGATTAAGTCTGCTCAGTCAAGACAGAAATCTTATGCTGATAAGAGAAGGACTGATCCAAAATTTCAAGTTGGAGAGAAAGTTTTCTTGAAGGTTTCGCCAATGAAGGGTGTGATGAGATTCAATGTTAAAGGAAAGCTTAGCCCTCGTTTCATTGGACCTTTTGAGATTTTGGAGAAGGTCAGACCTATTGCGTATCGTTTGGCATTACCTCCGTCTATTGCTGTTGTGCATAATGTGTTTCATGTTTCGATGCTCCGAAAATATATAGAGAATCCATAACACATTTTACAGCAAGCACCTGAAGGACTTAGTGCTGATTTCACATTTGATGAAGAGCCAGCCGAAATTTTGGATAAGAAGGACAAGCAATTGCAGAATCGCACCATCCCTTTGGTAAAGATTCATTGGAAGAACCATACCCCTGAAGAAGCTTCTTGAGAGAAGGAAGAAGATATGAGGGAGAAGTTTCCTCACCTCTTTGGAAGCACAGGTACGCTTTCAATTTCGAGGACGAAATTTCTTTAAGGGGGGAAAATGTGAAACCCAGCCCTAACCTTGACCCGAAAACCCTGTTGTTTGTAGGTCCATCAACTCGAAGTAAGGCAAGAAGTCAGCTTTGGGCCATTTCTGTAGAAGACTTGGTGGCTGGATTGAAATCCTTGAGTGTTGATGTCAGTGTTCCATTTATGAATCTGCACCCTGTTGAAGATCGGATTAGTTGATGGACTTGGAGTGCTCTCTGTATTGGTTTGAAGGCATTTCTACCTACTAGGTATGTCACTTTAGGTGTGTGCAAAACCCCTTGATGTTTGGACTTGATCTGAGCCTTCAATTCCCTGTTTTGAAGTTGCTGTTCTGATTGTTCGACTGGACTAGTCGACCAATCAATCGACCAATTGAATCTGTTTTTGTAAATTAGGTCGTGGCTACTCTATTTAAGTCTAATATTGGGAATACTCCGCCTCATCTGCCTCCTAAGACTCTGGAACGAGTTAGAACTCCATTCTAATCAATTCCCTTGCATCCTTGGTTGATATCTCGCAAGAACTCAAGTGATCTCCTTCCTCCTGCAACAAAGGTATGTTTATGTTCTATTTTTCTTCTCTTCTCTGATTTTCTTTTCTTTGATCTGTTCTTGGTTGAGATCAGGAAGATGATGCTGCATTCTTGCAACCATCTATTCCATGATCTCATTCGATTCTTTAAGATCTATGATCATCATCATGATCTTAACCCTAACCAGTTGAACTCTTGAAACCCTAGCCAATTAAATTCTTATAACCCTAACCCTTGAATGATCTTTCTGGAAACCTTTTGGTAACCTCCCATGTGAAGGAAACCTCAAGGGTAATATTTAGGTTAATCTAAATTTGATCTTCTATGTTTTTCTTGTTATTATTGGCCAACAATTTACTTCCCTTTCAACCCGTGATCTTAACCTTTCATGAGAGCCAAAAAGGTTGAAACCCTAACTTCTTGGATATATGTTATTGACCCTGTTAATAGCCAATTAATGTGTTTTCCTTACAAGAATTGTAACCTATCATCCTCTAATTCTTTATCCTTGATCATACTATGTTTTCTTCATGATCCATGATTTAACCTAATTAGGTTAACTTTTTGGTTCCTGAGTTGTGATTTGGAAACTTGATTTGGTTGGCGGTTTGATGTCCTCTGTATACAAGATGCTGCCATTGTAGTTTCCCCCTTATTTTGTACCCTTTTGAACCACCAAATTCGATTTCTTATTCTAAAAATTCGGATTCTTGAAGGCCACTGTCTCTGTTGGTCGACTCATTGGTCGAGTGGGGCAGTAGACCAATCAATCGACCAATGAGTACAACAACCTCATTCTTGGTCTGTTTTGATTGATTTGATATCTTTCCTTCTATGTATCTTTCCTAACATGTTGTATACACTTGTTTAAGACTTTATTCTCAGGTTTAGTCAAGGTCTTATTTGATTCCCTAAGTTCCTTTACGAGTTAGAAGGTAAGGACAGTTATTCTTTAATTACATAGATCGCATACTCTCTGGTTTCTATCTTCTAAAACTATGAGTTTACCTACTGTTGTTATACTTTATATTTCTGATTTACTACTGTGAGAACAGTAGCACTTGCTTATGTTTTCTTTTTATTATTTAAGCTTATGTGAATTGCTTATTACTATATTGTTTAAAGATTAGATCATGACTGCATACTCTCTTGTATATGATGGACTATTGATTGTGTATGTCATGTCTGATCTGAGATTATGTCTGATTAGGTATGATTTGGGATTGAGAGGTGTCCTTTTGACACTTCTGTCCTTGGACATTATCGGAAATAGTATGGGATGTTTCCAAGGTTGCCCATCGACGCTTTGCTGAATTAATGATTGTCATATCTAGGACTGTCTAGGTGTGTTTGGCTAGGATGTCCCCGTTATATCAGACCCAAATCGGAAGGGTATTGAGACCGAACGACCCGTGGCAGCAATGGGGATTCACGGGTGCTTAAGACCGGTAAGCAACCCGTGAGAGGACGGGAATCACATTGTGGGGGCCATGTATTGGAGGGTTGTATATGGCTAGACTTGGGCTCATGGGTGCTTAAGACCGGTAACCAACCCATGAGAGGACATGAGAGCTTCCCGTTTAGCATATGTGGATAACCAATAGGGTTGATGAGTCCATAGTCCGGGAGTATTAGGACTCTAGTGGAAAGGATACCGGAAAGGATCCCGAGAGGTGAGGAATGGAAGTTTTGGACCTGAGTTGATGTAACTGAGTAGATGACTTGCATTGGGCTAGGCTTTACCCTGACATGCGCCGGTACTTAGACCAAATGGTGTTGTGAGAGAGCAGTGACTTCACCCCCAACCATGGATTGTCCCGAGGGATGCCGGACCCACTACCAACAAGAGCCGTACGTGTGACTTACCGAAAGAAGTATGGTGCTATGACTTAAAGCATGTCTGCCAATAGAGACCAGCATACATAGAGTTTAGATGCATACATACATTATTTGTTTCATACTGCATTGCATCTTGCTATGTTCTGCCACATGTTATTTATGTTGTTATGGATTAGCTACCTTACTGAGTTTCTTCGGAACTCATTCCTTTTTGTACAATCTCTTGTTAGACTATCCCATTGGTACTGATTACTATGACGGATAGTACGATGAAGTGGAAGCCGATGAAGCGTACTACCCACAAGGTGTTGGCGACAATCAATATTACTCTGATGATCCCTCAGTTGATCAAGTTTCGTACTACGATTAGAAGCAACGTGGAATTGGAACATCTCAGTTGGATTGATGAAGTCCACTATTTTGAAGATGTCATCTATAGGATAGAAGACTCTTAAGTTTTGATATCTTTCTTATTTCCTTTGTTTTAGTTGTAATTCCTTTTAGACTTACATACTACGTTCCGCTGTATTTGTGGAGTGAGTTTCCGCCTCACTTTACTTCTTTTGATATCTACAGATATCTGGTATCATTTTCGGCACTCTAACTATATTGTTTATTCATTTCTTGTTTTGAACCTTGTTTATAATATTAAACCTTGATTATTATTTCTTGTTTATGATTATGTTATTGAATATGTGGGAGGATCATTTCCTCGACACTTGATCTTCGGAGCTGTGGATCATACTCTCAGGTATGCCAGTTAGGGTACCGGCTGGGAGGATGTGACATCCCATGCGAGGGAAACCTCATGGGTAATATTTATGTTAATCTAAATTTGATCTTTCTATGATTTTCTTGTTGTTTTTGACCAATACAAATTATTTCCTTTCATCCTGTGATCACAACCTTTTCATGAGAGCCATAAAGGTTGAAACCCTAGTTTCTTGGGTCAAATCAAGAACCCATATTTTGATCATGTTAATATCCAATCAATGTGTTTTCTTTACAAGATTTGTAACCTATCATCCTCTAGTTCTTTATCCTTGATCATACCATTACTTTCTTCATAATCCATTATTAACCTAATTAGGGTAACTTTTTGGTTCCTTATTTGTAACTTGAAAACTTGATTCGATTAATGTTTTGATGTCCTCTATATACTAGTATGTTGCCATTGTAGTTTTCCCATGATTTTTTACCCTTTTGAACCACCAAATTCGGTTCTATTTTTCCAAAATTCTGATTCTTGAAGACTACTGTCTCGGTTGGTCGAGTGGGGCAGTAGACCAATCCAATCGACCAATGAGTACAACAACCTCATTTTTGGTCTGTTTTGATTGTTTTGATATCTTTCCTTCTAGGTATCCTTCCTAATATGTTGTATACACTTGTTTAAGACTTTCTTCTTAGGTTTAGTCAAGGTCTTACTTGATTCCCTAAGATTCCTTTGCGAGTTATAAGGTAAGGACAGTTATTCCTTAATTACATAGATCGCATACTCTCTGGTTTCTACCTTATGAAACTATGAGTTTGTTTACTATTCTTATATTTTATACTTCTGATGTACTACTGTAACTACAGTAGCACTTCACTTATGTTTTCTTTTTATTATTTAAGCTTATATGAATTGCATATCACTATATTGTTTAACAATTAGCTTATGCTTTTACATTCTCTTTTATATGATGAATTGTTGGTTGTGTATGACATGACTGATCTGAGAATGTGTCTGACTAGGTATGGTTTGGGATTGAGAGGTGTCCTTTTGACACTTCTGTCCTTGGACATTATCGGAAATAATATGGGATGTTTCCGGGGTTGCCCATCGACGCTTTCCCGAATCATTGGTTGTCATACCTAGGGCTGTCTAGCAGTCTTTGGCTAGGATGTCCCTGTTATATCAGACCCAAATCGGAAGGGTATTGAGACCAAACGACCCGTGGCAGCAATGGGGATTCACAGGCGCTTAAGACCGGTAAGCAACCCGTGAGAGGACGGGAATCACATTGTGGGGGCCATGTATTGGAGGGTTGTATATGGCTAGACTTGGGTTCATGGGCGCTTAAGACCGGTAACCAACCCATGAGAGGACATGAGAGCTTCCCGTTTAGCATATGTGGATAACCAATAGGGTTGATGAGTCCGTAGTCCGGGAGTATTAGGACTCTAGTGGAAAGGATACCGGAAAGGATCCCGAGAGGTGAGGAATGGAAGTTTTGGACCTGAGTTGATGTAACTGAGTAGATGACTTGCATTGGGCTAGGCTTTACCCTGACATGCGCCGGTACTTAGACCAAATGGTGTTGTGAGAGAGCAGTGACTTCACCCCCAACCATGGATTGTCCCGAGGGATGCCGGACCCACTACCAACAGGAGCCGTACGCGTGACCTACCCAAAGAAGTATGGGGCTATGACTTAAAGCATGTCTGCCAATAGAGACCAGCATATATAGAGTTTAGATGCATACATACATTATCTATTTCATATTGCATTGCATCTTGTTATGTTCTGCCACATGTTATTTATGTTGTTATGGATTAACTACCTTACTGAGTTTCTTCGAAACTCATTCCTTTTTTGTACAATCTCTTGTTAGACTATTCTCCAGGTACTGACTACTATGAAGAACAGTACAATGAAGCGCAAGCCAAAGAAGTGTATTACACGCAAGGTGTTGGCGACAATCAAGATTACTCTGATGATCCCTCAGGCGATCACATTTCGTACTACGATTAGAGGCAACGTGGAATTGGAACATCTCAGTTGGATTGATGAAGTCCACTATTTTGAAGATGTCATCTATAGGATAGATGACTCTTAAGTTTAGTTTATCTTTCATATTTCCTTTGTTTTAGTTGTAATTCCTTTTAGACTTACATACTACGTTCCGCTGTATTTGTGGAGTGAGTTTCCGCCTCTCTCTACTTCTTTTGATATCTTTGGATATCTGGTATCTTTTTCTGCACTCTGATTATATTGTTTATTCATTTCTTGAATTGAATCTTTGTTTATAATATTTAAACCTTGATTATTCCCTGTTTATGATTATGTTATTGTATATGTGGGAGGATGATTTCCTCGATACTTGATCTTCGGGGCTGTGGATCACACTCCCGGGTATGCCAGTTAGGGTACCGGCTGGGGGGATGTGACAATGTGGACTGGTGCACCAGGTAGGAATTCAACAGGGACCTCCACGTAACACTCAAGTGGGAAGATTACAGCAAACTTCCCGGACAATAAGGTGCACCCGGCCACCAAGCACATACCAGACTAATGACTGACGAGACACGTGGCTTAGGACCCAGACGGACAAATGACTTAGGGATGGTACCAGGGTCAGTGCCTCCAATTGATTCTCCGAACCTAGATGAACCTAGGATCTCCTCCAAAGAAGTCGATCGGGGTGAAAATGATCAAGAAGGATTAAGTCATCCTCAAGGATACCGATCAAGAATATCAATCTCCCGGTCACGATCAGTCCGGGCAAGCACCATGTCGTCTGGAAGGAATGGATCAGGATAAAATTGGTTGCGAAAGAGGGTGGAGGAAGTAGAAAGGAAATTAGAGGATTGGGATCATGATGAGGATTTTGAAGTGATTGATCGGGAACCTTTCTCATATGAAATAATGAACATGCCATTCTCGACTAATCTCATCAAGCCGACCTTCACTCCGTTTGAAGGGAAGACCAACCCGAAGGAACACATAAGTTACTTCAAATCTATAATGACTGTCTTGGGCTAGAAGGACGAGCTGCTCTGCCACACTTTTTCGGCATCTCTAAAGGGATCGACAATAAAATGGTTCAGCAGCCTGAAGCCAGTTTCCATCAACAACTTCAGAGAACTGGCTAGGAAGTTCATAGCTAGGTTCAGGAGTGCGATTGGGAGCAAAAAGACCTCTAACAGCCTATTCGCCATCAGGCAAGGCAGGAATGAGCGCATTCGGGACTACTTGAAGCGTTTTGATGAAGTGGCCATCGAGATCAAAGAGCTAGACAATCAGGTGGCATACAACGCTTTGTGAAGTGGCATCACCCACAAGAGGCTCTTGGAGTCCTATTTGTCAAATCCACCCAGCCGGTACCTATCTGGCATACCCGAGTGTGTGATCCACAGCCTCAAAGATCCAGTATTCGAGGAAATCATCCTCCCACATTTACAATATTATAATCGAGAACAAGATTTAAATCAAATTTAACTATATTAATCAAGAGATCAAGATAAGGTTCAAGAATACAATCAGAGTGCGGAAAATGATACCAATAGAATAAATCAAATGCAGAGTGTAGCAGAAAATTACTCTACAGTAGCAACGGAAAAGTAGATCAAAAGTAAAAGAAAGACTACAAACGGTTCCAAAATGAAAGGGAAAATAAAACTAAACTAGGAGTCTCATCGAATCTATAAAAATAAAAAAGAGGAAAAGACGATGTCCCATCGCTGGCACACAAGTGCTAGAGTCAAACTAATTCTGATAAGCTCTAGTCTCGTACTGGTAGTCTTCACGATCGTAGTCACCGTAGCCAGTACTTTGAGTACCGTAAGTGTCACATCCACCCATCCGGTACCCTATCTGGCATACCCGGGAATGTGATCCACAGTCCAAGGATCAAGCATCGAGGGACCATGCCTCCCACATATGCGATGACACAATCATGAACAATAATAATCAATGTAAAAGCAACAAATAATAGACATCATGAATAAGATAAGATCAACTAATCAGAGTGCGGAAATAGATAATACCAAATATATAGGTTTAATCATCAGAATGAGAAAATGCGTGGAAGTCACTCTCTCAAGGCAGCGGAAAAGTAGAAAATCAAGTTAAGTTACAATCCCATGTTTAAAGAGTAATTCAAAGAAAGTTAATTACATATCCAAAATGTTTAACAATAATCCAGAGAAATGGGGCACTAAGCAAGGGTTTCTTCTATCCTAATGATCGTCTCCTCATAAGTGTGGATGAAGAAAGCCCAGCACAGCCGCTCCCTCACCATAGTGGGGCTAACCCTGGAACGTAGAATAATCCTCTTCGGCACCATAACTCTGATCTTCACCGTAGATACCACCCGGAGGGTAGTATGAGGGATCAAAGTCCGTCTCATAGAATGAGCCATCAGAGTCTTCGATACCTGCAGGAAAATCTAACAACATTTGCACAAAAGGAATGAGTTCAAAAGAACTCAGCAAGGCAGTTATTCCATAATTTAAAATCATACAAATACAGATCATAACATAATGCAGTGTGATATGAGACATATGATGCAAATATGATTCTAACTCTATGAATGCTAGTCTCTATGGTAGACATGCTTTAAGCCATAGCACCATACTTCTTTAGGTAAGTCTCAATCACTCAATACCGGGGGGAATTGGGTCCTGCATCCCTCTCGGACAAATCCATGGTTGGGGTTTCAGTCACCACTCTCTCACATCACCATTTGGTTTAAGTATTGGCGCATGTCAAGGTAAAGCCTAGCCCAATGCAAGTCATCTACTCAGTCGTATCAAGTCAGATCCGGATACTTCCATTCCTCCCATCCCATGATCCTTTCTGGTATCCTTCACACTAGAGTCACGGATATTACCCACCGGACTCATCAACCCTTTTGGTCATCCACAAATAGTAGACGGGAAGCTCTCACGTCCTCTCACTGATATGACTCACCAATCTTCGAGCGCCCGTGAGCCCAAGTCCAGCTATTTGCAACCCTACCAATAAATGGCCCCTTTCGGGTATCCGTAGCATGGTATATGTCCTCTCCCAGGTTGGTTACTGGTCTTGAGCGCCCATCAAACCATACACTACCACGGGTTGTTTGGTCTCAATGCCCTTCCGATTCGGGTCTGACACAACAAGGACAATCCCAGCTACACAACTAGACAATCCTATGTATGTCATCCAATAACCCGGGAAAGTGTCGATAGGCACCTTCGGAGAACATCCCATACTATTCCCTCCAATGCCCAAGGATAGAAGCGTCAATAGGACACTCCCCAATCCCAAGTTATACCTAGGCAATGACATACCAAAGTCCATCATATCTCATACATTTGATACATCATCATGATAAAAGTTAAATTATAACATCGAATTGATCCATCATGAATGCAAGTAACAAGAATAATAAATCATTATGACAAGAGTATATGAATCGCAATACTACTGTTCTAAAACATGTATAGCAGTCCTATAATAATCAAAAGCAATTAAGAGATTATGTTCACTAAGTAAAATCACCAAGGCATAAGTTCATAACCTATGTGGTTATGGAAATAACCATCCTTACCTTAGGTTGAGTTGATGATGAATCAAGAATTACCAATGAATGATCCAAAAGTAGTGTTAAGACCCTAAACAATCATAAATAAGAAGTTAGAGAAGAAATCGGGAAGATCGGAGGTCGAACGGGTCAAAACTGGCTAAGGTTGCTGTCAGCAACAAGTTTGGTTGATGGTCCTTGGTCGATGCATCGACCAAAGAGGATCGACCAAAATGTCTTTGGGACAGCATAATGGGTTTTGGGGATTTTGGTCCGAAATTGGTCTTCCAGGGTTCGGATCGATCCGAAACTTGGAGGGATGCCTAAGAATAGTATGAGGACACTACAAATCAAGGAATTAACATAATCTAATGGTCTAAATAGAAAGCCCCAAATTGAGCTATTAAGTTCAAGAGGCAAGCATCATAGCATGAGTTGAAATTGATTGCATTTGTCACATCCACCCAGCCGGTACCCTACCTGGCATACCTGAGTGTGTGATCCACAGTCCCGAAGATCAAGTATCGAGGTAATCAACCTCCCACATAAACAATAACATAATCATGAACATAAATAATCAATGTGCCAAGTATAACTGAGAGATCCAAATAAGGAAGGAATAAATCACATATCATCAGAGTATGAAAGACAATCAAAATGTCTAAATCAATAAGTAAAGTGAGGCGGAATCTCACTCTACAAACAGCGAAAAGTAGTTCGAAAGTCAAAAGAATATTACAACTGGTTCTAAGATAAGAGAGAAAGATATAACAAACTAAGCTAGAGTCTATTCTACTTCATAGAGAATGTCTTCATGAACATAGACTACATCAATGACGCTCAGACGCTCCCACTCTACAGTAGGGCTAATCCTGGTAACAAGTAAGATGACTCGAGGAATCCTCAATGTAATCTTCATGGTTGCCAACACCTTGCGTGAAGTACGCCTCTTCAGTTTGCGCTTCCTCATATTGACCTTCATAGTCATCAATACCTGTAGAGTAATCTAACGAAAGATATTGTACAAAAGGAGTGAGTTTCGAAAGAAACCTAGTAAGGCAGTTAATCCATAACAACATAAATAGTAGGATTTCAAAGAAAAGTAAAATGCTATATGATACGAAACACATGATGCATTATGATTCTAACTCTATGTATGCTGGTCTCTAATGGCAAACATGCTTTAAGTTATAGCACCGTACTTCTTTAGGAAGGTCTCATCACACAACGCCTTTTGGTAGTGGTTCCGGCATCCCTCGGGACATTCCATGGCTGGGGGTTAAGTCACCACTCTCTCACATCACCATTGGTCTAAGTATTGACGCATGTCAGGGTCAAAGCCTAGCCAAATGCAAGTCTCCTACTTAGTTACATCAAGTCAGATCCAGATACGTCCATTCCTCGCCCCTGGCGATCCTTTTCGGTATCCTTCATGCTAGAGTCCTCATAGTCCCTGACTACAAACTCATCAACCCTATTGGTTATCCACATATGGTAAACGGGAAGCTCTAACGTCCCCTCATGGGTTGGTTACCGATCTTGAGCGCCCGTGAGCCCAAGTCTATCCATATGCAACCCTACCAACAAATGGCCCTCACAATGTGATTCTTGTCCTCTCACGGGTTGGTTACCGGTCTTGAGTGCCCATGAATCCCCATTGCTACCACGGGTCATTCGGTCTTAATACCCCTCCGATTAGAGTCTGACATAACAGGACATCCTAGCCAAACACTACTAGACATCCCTAAATATGTCATCCAACAGTTCAGGAAGGTGTCCAAAGGGCATCTCTGGTAACATCCCATAATATTCCCGTAGTTGTCCAAGGACAAAAGTTTCAAAAGGACACCTCCCCTTTCGAAACCATACTTAATCACTCACAAACATAAGTCCATAACATCACATATATGGTAACTTCTTATATGGAAAGAAATCAATAACAACATCCAACTTGTATATAATTGGTAAGTAAATCATACATGAACTAATTAGCATAAACAAGTAATGCTACTGTAATCAAGGTAGTTGCATCAGTAGTATATCAGTGTAAGAATCTAATTAAGGAAATAAACCAAAGATTCAAATATAGAAACTAGAACATGCAATCTATGTAATTAAGGAAATAACCATCCTTACCTTATATAACTCGCAAAGGATCTTGGGGAATCAAGTAAAAGCTTGTCTAAATTTGGAAAGAAAGTCCTAAACAAGTATATATAACATATTAGGAAAGATACCTGAAAGGAAGGAAATCAAATCATCCAAAATAGACCAAATATTATTTGAGGTTGCTGTCCTCATTGGTCGATTGATTGGTCTACTGCCTCAGTCGACCAACAGAGACAGTGGCCTTCAAAATCAAAGATTTTTGAATACAAAACCGAATTTGGTAGTTCAAAAGGGTACCAAACAAGGGGGAAACTACAATGATAGTATGCTAGTATATAGAGGATTTCAAAACTCTAGTCATATCAAGTTTTCAAGTTACAAATTAGGAAACAAAAAGTTACCATAATTAGATCAATCATGGTTCTTGAAGAATTCATATCAAAATTCATGGACGAGAAACTATAGGATGATGGATTACTAATGTGATAAAGGATTCATGAAAAGCATGCATAGATCTTCTAGAAATATAAATCTAAGACTGAAGAACATCAATCTATATAAGGAAAGAGAATAGATACATGTTTTCCTTCAAAAGCGAGTGATGATCTTGATGAAGATCATCCACCAAGCTTTAGATACTTAGGAAAAGAGAGGGAATGAGTAAGGTGTTAGTTGCAACAGGGATACAACATCATCTCTACTATCCTCAATCAGAAAAGGATAGAAAAGTAATGAAGAATCAACGACAAAACATAGAAGAGGATGATCACATACCTTTCTGTGTAAATGCAAAAGATTTGACGAAGATCCGTCAAGAGAATCACCAAGGATGCAAGGGAGATGACTTGCAGAGGGCTCTGGTTTGTTCCAAAGAGTTTGGAGGCAGAAAATACGAAGTAGACTCGAGAATGGACTTAAATAGAGCAAGCAAATACCTAATCAGCAAATTTGATCCCATTGGTCGATTGATTGGTCGACTGGCCCAGTCGACCAATGAGTCGACCAATCAGGACAGCAAATCCAAAATAGGGAATTGAAGGCTCAGATCAAATCCAAACATAAAGGGGTTTTGCACACACACCAAGTGACTTACCTAGTAGGTAGAAATGCCTTCGAACCAAGTCAGAGAGTACTCCAAGTCCATCAACTAATTCCTTCTTCATCAGGGTGCAGTTTCCATAAATGGAACACTGTCATCAACACTCATGGATTCTAAGCCAAACACCAAGTCTTACACTGGGATGGCCCATAGTTGACTTCTTGCTTTACTTCGGGTTGTCGGACCTACAAACAACAGGGTTTCAGGGTCAAGGTTAGGGCTGGGTTTCACATTCTCCCCCCCTTAAAGAAATTTCGTCCTAGAAATTGAAAGCATACCTGAGCTTCCAAAGAGGTGAGGAAACTTCTCCTTCATGTCTTCTTCCTTCTCCCAAGAAGCTTCTTCAGGGGTATGGTTCTTCCACCGAATCTTCACCAAAGGAATGGTGCGATCCGTAGTTGCTTGTCCTTCTTATCCAAGATTTCGGCTGGTTCTTCATCATAGGTAAGATCAGCACTAAGTCCTTCAAGTGCTTGCTATAAAATGTGTTCCGGGTTCTCTATATATTTCCGGAGCATCGAAACATGAAACACATTATGCACAACAACAATAAACGGAGGTAATGCCAATCGATACGCAACAGGTCCAACCTTCTCCAAAATCTCAAAAGGTCCAATGAAATGAGGGCTAAGCTTTCCTTTAACATTGAATCTCATCACACCCTTCATTGTTGAAACCTTCAAGAAAACTTTCTCTCCAACTTGAAAATTTAGATCAGTCCTTCTCTTATCAGCATAAGATTTCTGTCTTGACTGAGCAGACTTAATCCTTTCTCTGATCATATCAACCATCGCACTCGTAGCATCAATCATCTCAGGACCTAAGACTTTTCTTTCACCCGTCTAAGTCCAGTACAATGGTGTCCTACAAGTATTACCATACAAAGCTTTAAATGGAGCCATGCCTATCGTTGCTTGATAACTGTTGTTATAAGCAAACTCAACCAAAGCTAAGTGTTCATCCCAATTTCCACCCATATCCACCACACAAGATCTGAGCATGTCTTCCAAGGTCTGAATTGTCCGCTCAGATTGTCCATCCGACTGTGGGTGATGAGCTGTACTCAAATTCAATTGGGTTCCCAAGGCCTTCTGCAAACTGTTCCAAAACCTTGAGGTAAACCGAGGATCACGATCAGAAACAATACTCATTGGCACTCCATGCAGACGAACCACATTGTCCATATAAAGCCTAGCTAGCTTATCCAGAGTATGAGTGATCTTCATAGGAATGAAATGGGCTGATTTGGTCAACCTATCAATAATCACCCACACAGTGTCATTGCCTTTACTTGTCCGAGGTAAGCTAGTCACAAAGTCCATAGAGATATCCTCCCACTTCCAACTAGGAACAGGAAGGGGCTGAAGTAATCCAGATGGAGGTTGATGAACGGCCTTCACACGCTGGCAAGTCTCACACTTGGCAACAAAATCATCAACAGTGGCCTTCAACCAATCCACCAAAAATGTTCCTTCAAGTCCTTGTACATCTTGGTGCTTCAAGGGTGTACTGTAAAGATTGACTGGTGTGCTTCCTTCAATATTTCCTTCTTAATTTCATCATTTGCTGGCACACACAGTCTACCTCTAAACAATAAAGCACCATCCATGGATATACCAAAGTCGGGGTCCGACTCAGGATTCGAAGAAATCTTCTCAATTTTGTCCTTAAGTTCTTGATCAGAACTCTGCAGGGCAACAATCTTATCTCTGAGGTTAGATCTTGCCGTCATGGCAGAAAGAACAAAATCATAATTCTCAAGGACAACTTCCAAATCAAAACTCTAAATAGAAGACAACAAGGGTAGACTCAAAGTATTCAAATCCAAAGTCTTCTTCTGAATCTTCTTACTAAGAGCATCAGCAACAACGTTTTCCTTCCTAGGGTGATACTGAATATCACAATCATAATCAGAGACTAATTCCAACCATCTTCTTTGTCTCATGTTCAACTCCTTTTGGGTAAAGAAGTATTTCAAACTCTTATGATCCGTGAAAATGGCAATCTTCTCACCATAGAGGTAATGTCTCCAAATCTTCAGAGCGAAGACAACAGCGGCAAGTTCTAGATCGTGAGTGGGGTAATTCCGCTCATAATCTTTCAATTGCCGAGAAGCATAGGGTACACCTTACTATGTTGCATCAGCACACAACCCAAACCAATCTTTGATTCATTAGTATAGACTGTCATACCGCAAAAACTATCAGGTATAGTCAAAACCAGGGCACTTGTCAATCTATCCTTCAACTCTTGGAAATTCTTCTCACAAGCGTCAGACCAAACAAACTTCTCTTCTTTCCTGGTCAACATAGTCATAGGAGCAGCCAACCGAGAAAAGTTTTCAATAAACCTTCTGTAGTAACCCGCCAATCCAAGGAAACTTCTTATTTTCGTAACCGTGTTCGGTCATTCCCAATCAGCCACTGCTTGGACTTTTTTAGGATCGACGCGAATACCTTCAGCTGAAACCACATGGCTGAGGAATACTACTCTCTTGAGCCAGAAATCACACTTTCTAAACTTGGCGTACAGTTTCTTTTCTCGCAGTCTTTACAAAGCGAAACTTAGATGGCTTGCATGCTCTTCTTCATTCTTCGAATAGATCAAGATGTCGTTGATGAATACAATCACAAACTTATCAAGCACATCATGAAATACTCGGTTCATGAGGTCCATAAACACTGCAGGAGCATTAGTCAAACCGAAAGGCATGCCTCTGAACTCATAATGACCATACCTTGTTCTAAAAGCTGTCTTGAAGATATCACATGGCTTCACTTTCAACTGGTGATATCCAGATCTCAAGTCAATCTTCGAGAACACTGCTGCACCCTTCAACTAATCGAAGAGATCATCAATTCTGGGTAGCAGGTATCTATTCTTGATGGTTAGCTTGTTCAACTCACGGTAGTCGATGCACAGACGCATACTACCATCTTTCTTCTTGACAAACAAAACCGGAGCTCCCCAAGGTGATACACTAGGTTGTACAAAACCTCTATCAATGAGCTCATTCAACTGGTTTTGTAACTCCTTCAGTTCAGTAGGAGCCATCCTATACGGAGCCTTAGATACCGGAGCGGCACCAGGGATGAGATCAATAGAAAACTCAACATCCCTATCTGGAGGCACTCCCGATAGATCATCAGGGAAGACATCAACAAAGTCGCAGACAATCTTGACTTCGTCAACTCTTTTCCCCACTTTACACTTGCCTTCAGATGAAGCATCATCCACTAGGGCGTAGACTTGCATCAGTGCAGACAAGATCTTCTTACAAACCCTTCTTTTCTCACCTTGAAATTCAAAGACCGGACTTCCACGGATATGGAACTGAATTTTCCTTGAGGAACAAAGAAAAACAGCTTTGTGGGCTGCTAACCAATCAATTCCCAAAATGACATCAAAGTCCTTCATGTCGAGAAGTAACAAATTGGCTTCCAAGTTTTTCTCACCAATCAAAACAGGACATTTAACTAACCCTTTATCTAGTTTCACAACAGGACCAGTAGGTGTACTAATCAATAAACAACTAGATAATTTCTCCGGCATTAGGTCAGTCTTCTTGATGAATGCAGATGATATGAACGAATGAGATGCACCCGTATCAAATTAGACAAATGCAGGAATAGAAGCGACTAACAATGTACCTATAATCACATCATCGCTTGCATCCTGTTCAGTACTGGAAATACTGAACACTCTACCAGAGGGAGTTGCAGGAGCATTCTTCACTACAGAAGCAGGCTGTTGGGCAGGCCGCTTCGGAAAGGCACGAGCAAAATGACCATCTTGCTTACGAAAAAGCAAACCAGGATTGCTAGGTCCCACTAGAGTAGCTGCAATAGGGGGCTTCTGAACCAAAGGCCTAGTATTTGCATTCACAGGCCTAGCTTTTGCATTCATTGGTGGTCGATTCCCGCCATACTGTCTAAATTGGCCGGGCTGCTGAAAACCAGGGCTCTGACCTACACTCCTAGGCTAAAAAGTAGGAGTGGGGTAGGGTGTAGATCTCACAAAGCACTGATCATTACGATCCACCGAACCAGGGTTCCTGGGCTGCCAGGGCCTTTGCACACATGCACTCTCCTTCTCAGTTTCTTCCAACTTCTTCGAGTTCTGCACCACTTGGGCATAGCTCACTATAGGCTGGACAATGAGGTAAGCTTTAATGGCAGGCGCAATCCTTTAACGAACTTCTTTGCTTTGGCGAGGTCTAGCTTCAAAGAATCTGGAGCAAAGAAATGAAGCTCCTCAAACTTCTGTTGGTACTCCAACACAGACAAGGATCCCTGCATAAGAACCATAAATTCGGCTTCCTTCGCATCTTTCACCGCTTCAGGGAAGTAGTTCATGCAAAAAGCTTCTTTGAACAATTCCCAAGTTACAACACCCGCATGCAAACCTTCCAACACAGGCCGAGTGGAGATCCACCAAGCGTCAGCTTCATGTTGCAACTTCTGTTCAGCAAACAGAATCTTTTGGGCTTCAGAACATTGCAGATGTCGAAAAGCCTTCTCTAACTCATGAAGCCTCTTGTTAGGAAACAAGGGGTCCTTGGACACTCCAGTGAAGGTGGGCACTTGCAGTTTCAGGAAACTCTCCATCAGACGAGTATGAGGAGTTCCAGCTAATCCTCCAGCATTCAAAATTGCGGCATGAGGATTCGCATTAGCACCAGCACGAGTCTCATTATGCAAAGTCATGAAACCCGTCAGCATCTGATTAAACTAGGCTGCTTGCTGTTGGATCATATTGCCCATGATATTGGCAATATCACGAAAGCTTCCAACATTCAGGGCACCGGGTATGTCATGGGTACTCTGATCGTCATTGTTGGTCTGCTGATCATGACCACCATTGGGTATCTCACCATGACCATTGCTACTGGATCCACCACATCCACTTCTCAGAGTAACCATTCTACAAAAATCGAAAACATAAAAAACACCTAATTTCGAAGTTTCATCATAATCCACAAGTCCAAATGACTTGAAAATTTAAATCATGCTTAAATACATCCATATAGTCATCAAACAATAATCCATAGGACAAAAATCACATTTTCCGAAAATTCAACAGAAAATGAGGTCACTGTGTCCATTGGTCGATTGATTGGTCGACTGGCCTAGTCGACCAATGAGTCAACCAATGCTCACAGAATACGAAAATTCGTATTTTAGGCCTCATTTCCTCATTCTAACTTCATTCTAACCACTTCAAAACGTGAGAGAGCTCTGGGGAAAGTCTTCTAAAGTTCATCCAAGTGTTTTTGGGGTGATTTAGTGCTTCGACAACAACACCACATCACACATTCGTCTCACACAAGGTAAATCCATCTTTACTTCTTTCATATACAATCTCTTATGCTTGCATTCTCGTAAAAAAATCATGTTTTACTTGTATTCAATGCTAGAAATCATGCTTAGGAATACCTAGAAACATATTCCCTAGGTTTTAAACACAATGCCATGCATAGACAACAAGTTCTAACACATTCTTGCACTTTCACATCGCTTTCGTACCGAAATTGTTAACTTTAGAAAAATTTCGATTTCTCACAAACCGCTTGGAGTTTTCGCACGAAATCAAATGCTACATGCACAAGATGATATTGTAGATATATCCATATAGTTTGATTTGACCAATTTCAACTTTTCAAAAATACAATTTTGCCCTAATATGCAAAAATCCCCAAATTTCTTCTTGCTGAATTTCCAACTTTTAACCAAGTTTTCGATCGATTTTCTTCAAATAATCTTCATGATCATGCAATTCCAAGTATTGTGCACATGCTAGTATCTTCAAATTGAATTTTCCCCAAATTTGAAATTTTGATGAAAATTACGAAAATACCCTTTTTTGTTGAAATCTTGAAATAGCACTAACTAGCAATGTCTTTTGTCTCTTCCACAGACATACACTATGCAGAGAGGAGGGTGAGGATGAGGACGAGGTCGTATGGTAGGGGCACTCAGGGGTAGAGGCCAGGTGCCTTCACAGCCTAGAGAGGAGGTTCGGCGACCAGACAAATTCGATACTCCACAGGCCGAGTTCTTATACGAGGCCTACTTCGCCAGTTACTGCAGTATCGAGCTTGGACGTCTACTTCACCTACGACAGCTTAGGGTGTTCAGGATTCAGCAGAGATTTGACACTATGGAGTAGACACATCTCTTCACCGAGGATTTGCCGGTATATCCGTTGCTAGTGAGGTTGTTCTTTAGCAACCTTACATCTACAGAGGAGTCTAGAGGTCCAGGACATCCTCTTCGATTAGTCCTCAGGAGCAGGGTCCTTCAGACATGGATACGCTTCTCCACGAGGGCATTGGCTGAGATCTTACAGGTACCTTACTATCCACAGCAGTGTGTGTGGATACCTGCGGGGGCAAGGATAGACAGCTACTTGATGCCGTACGAGCTGCACGAGATATACACTACACTATGGGATGATCAACGATGCCACACTCCGTGGAACAGCGGGCGGATGATAGATTCGGCACAAATTATCAGTCAATTATCGGCCAAAACATCATGCTGAAGGCCGGACATCACCATCGGGTCACAGTGATGGAGGCATTGGTTATCTATCGCATCTACATGGGCTTCCAAATAGACCTATCTTACATCATTCAGCAGGTCATGCTAGATTTGGTACTGCGGCCTAGTATGCGGAACCTTTGCAATGGGAGGCTTCTGACTTTGATCTTTCAGCACTTCGGAGTGAGTCTCGAGGATACGCCGGTGGACACTGGCGCACTGGGGTATACGATCGGGTCTAGGACCATCCGACAGATGAAGCTGAAATAGACAGTGAGGTCTCTTGGTCCAGAGGATGAGGATGATGAGACAGAGGAGGAGGAGGAGTCTGATGATGGAGGAGAGGATGTCGGTCCTGATAGTGACGATCAGGCCGGAGATGACACAGAGATGCACGAGGTTGAGCCGGAGCATCACGAGATTCCACCTTCATCACACTTTGAGGTAGGTGACCCGTCTCATGCAGTTCCAGAGACTTCAAATCTCGGTGCACAGATGAGATCGATGACTTCCACGCTGGAGAGGATGGAGGTTAGATAGGAGCAAATGTATGAGAGGATGGAGTCACGGCAGGATAAGATAGAGTCACAGGTGACTCAGCTAGCAGAGGACTTCAAAGCTTTCAGAGATCAGAGGAGATCACCTAGATAGATTGTACTTTAGGATTTCCATTTATGCATTATTTGATGTAATCGTTGTAAAAACTTTGAAATTAATGAAGTTCACTTTATTATTGTGTATTATGCACTTTTCTTTTATTGTATTAAGTGACATTTATTTATGTATAATTATGGTATGTTATTCCAAAAGTCCAGTTATGCTTCATTGGTTAAGTTTCTAATCCAAGTGTTCTATTATTCACTTCTAAGAGTAGATGAGTCATCTCAGATCTATGACTCAGGAATGTTCCATTATTGTTTTCTGTGGTCAGGATTTCCTTGAACTTTGGGCTCTAATACCACTCTGTCACATCCACCCAGCAGGTACCCTACTTGGCATACCCGAGTGTGTGATCCACAACCCAAAGATCAAGTATCGAGGTAATCAACCTCCCACATAAACAATAACATAATCATGAACATAAATAATCAATGTGCAAAGTATAACTGAGAGATCCTAATAAGGAAGGAATAAATCACATATCATCAGAGTATGAAACACAATCAAAATGTCTAAATCAATAAGTAAAGTGAGGCGGAATCTCACTCTACATACACCGGAAAGTAGTTCGAAAGTCAAAAGAATATTACAACTGGTTTTAAGATAAGAGAGAAAGATATAACAAACTAAGCTAGAGTCTATTTACTTTATAGAGAGCGTCTTCATAAACATAGACTTCATCAATGACGCTCAGACGCTCCCACTCCACAGTAGGGCTAATCCTGGTAACAAGTAAGATGACTCGAGGAATCCTCAATGTAATCTTCATGGTTGCCAACACCTTGCGTGAAGTACGCCTCTTTAGTTTACGCTTCCTCATATTGACCTTCATAGTCATCAATACCTGTAGAGTAATCTAACAAAAGATATTGTACAAAAGGAGTGAGTTTCGAAAGAAACCCAGTAAGGCAGTTAATCCATAACAACATAAATAGCAGGATTTCAAAGCAAAGTAAAATGCTATATGATATGAAACACAAGATGCATTATGATTCTAACTCTATGTATGCTGGTCTCTAATGGCAGACATGCTTTAAGTCATAGCACCGTACTTCTTTAGGAAGGTCTCATCACACAACGCCTTTTGGTAGTGGGTCCGGCATCCCTCGGGATATTCCATGGTTGGGGGTTAAGTCACCACTCTCTCACATCACCATTGGTCTAAGTACTGGTGCATGTCAGGGTCAAAGCCTAGCCAAATGCAAGTCTCCTACTTAGTTACATCAAGTCAGATCCAGATACGTCCATTCCTCACCCCTGGCGATCCTTTCCGGTATCCTTCACGCTAGAGTCCTCATAGTCCCTGACTACGGACTCATCAACCCTATTGAGCACCCGTGAGCCCAAGTCTATCCATGTGCAACCCTACCAACAAATGGCCCCCACAATGTGATTCCTGTCCTCTCACAGGTTGGTTACCGGTCTTGAGCACCCATGAATCCCCATTGCTACCATGGGTCGTTCGGTCTCAATACCCCTTTGATTAGGGTCTGACATAACAGGACATCCTAGCCAAAAACTACTAGACAGCCCTAAATATGTAATCCAACAATTTAGGATGGTGTCCAAAGGGAATCTCTTGAAACATCCCATAATATTCCCATAGTTGTCCAAGGACAGAAGTTTCAAAAGGACACCTCCCCTTTCCAAACCATACCTAATCATTCACAAACATAAATCCATAACATCACATATATGGTAGCTTCTTATATGGAAAGAAATCAATAACAACATCCAACTTATATATAATTGGTAAGTAAATCATACATGAACTAATTAGCATAAACAAGTAATGCTACTGTAATCAAGGTAGTTGCATCAGTAGTATATCAGTGTAAGAATCTAATTAAGGAAATAAACCAAATATTCAAATATAGAAACTAGAACATGCAATCTATAATTAAGTAAATAACCATCCTTACCTTATATAACTCGCAAAGGATCTTGGGGAATCAAGTAAAAGCTTGTCTAAATTTGGAAAGAAAGTCCTAAACAAGTATATATAACATATTAGGAAAGATACCTGAAAGGAAGGAAATCAAATCATCCAAAACAGACCAAATATTATTTGAGGTTGCTGTCCTCATTGGTCGATTGATTGGTCTACTGCCTCCTTAGTCGACCAATAGAGACAGTGGCCTTCAAAATCAAAGATTTTTGAATACAAAACCGAATTTGGTGGTTCAAAAGGGTACCAAACAAGGGGGAAACTACAATGATAGTATGCTAGTATATAGAGGACTTCAAAACTCTAATCATATCAAGTCTTCAAGTTACAAATTAGGAAACAAAAAGTTACCATAATTAGATCAATCATGGTTCTTGAAGAATTCATATCAAATTCATGGACAAGAAACTATAGGATGATGGAGTCTTGTTTTGGGGAATACCTTCGGATTGTGCACGGGTGTCCATTAGGTACTTCAACTAAATCATTCTTCTTCGATGCGTAGATTTTCACTAAACACCGACAATGTACTCAAGTAAGGGGTATCATCGCCAATGTCCATGGGCTCGGTCTCCGACTCATAATTATCAATCAAAAGGGTCCACAAGTCTCTTCTACCGCCGCTTCGGGTCTTCGGACCTAAAAATAACAATGGATCTGGGTTAGGGTCAGGGTTAGGATAGGGCTAGATTTTACATTCTCCCCCCCCCCTTAAAAGAAATTTCATCCTCAAAATTGAAAGTGTCACACCCCACCCGTCGTCTCGGTTACCCGCCCGACAACCCGTGGGACTGATCCGTCACAAGATCCACTGTTTTAGTCTATCAACAATATTAAATACAAATAAAGATAATCAAGAACAATAAATGTTCAATAAATGAATTAAAGGAATTACAGGAGTCCAAATACTCCAACAACAATAATAAAGGAAAAAATAATGAATAAAACGAATACGAGTTCAGCGGAAGTAAACAAAATAGTTATATTATCTTCTTTCCGGTTTCTTTTTCTAAGGCTATAAACTTAGACACAAGTTTATCAAGGTGAGGAGTCCTCCAATTCTTCTCCATTCGCTAATCGAACTTCCTAACTACCTTCCGTCTCTGACCATCAATAGGTGCGATAAGCACACTCCATGCACCCGCAGGAGCTCCCACACAGGCTATCTCCATTTCCTATTGACGGTGCCACATCCTCTTCATACGGGATGGTTCCTTCATAGGAAACTAGTCCATCTTCTTGTACAATTCCTTCTTTTGTGCAGGCTAATAATGTGAAACCCGACCCTAACCTTAACACGGATACTCTTTTGTTTGTAGGTCCAAAGACCCGAAGTAGAAGTGAAAGTCAACTATGGGCCATATTGGTAGAAGACATAGTGTTCGACTCCGAACCTATGGAGATTGAAGATGATGCCCCATACTTGAAGACAGTGTTGGATATAGAGAAGAGACTATGCCTTGATGAAGAGAAGATTGGTTGATGACCTTAGAGCTTGGTGGGATATGATTTAAAGCCATTTTTCCATGCTAGGTAAGTTATAGTATGTGTGTTTAAAGTTTCGTTTGATTTCGAGTAGTGGAAGACCCTTAAATCCCTGTCTTTGGATTTGCTGTCTGCCTGGGTCGACTGCTTGGGTCGACTGGGCCAGTCTACCCGGCCAATCGACCTAGAGATGCTGAACTCAAGAAGAATCTTCTATTTAGGTTATGTTGCTGTATATACCCCATGACTTCGTGATTTTAGTATCCCTAGCCTCCAAAGCACTTAGAGAACAAAGGGAAACCATCTCCAGGCCTCCAAAAGTGTAGAAGAAGATCTAATCTTGCAAACTTGATAGTTCTCTCTCTTGTTCTTCAATCAAAGGTTAGTATTCAATCTTTTGTATTCTTGATTCATTCTTTCCATGATCACTCTCATCTCTGAACTGAGATTATGATGAAGATGCTACAACCTTGTAGTCATATATTTACAATCTCTTTTCATTCTCTTATGCCATGATCATCTCATTCATTCTTAACATGACTTTTATGATTTCTTCTTAAACTATGATCATATTCTTATTTTGATTTATTCTAGCATTGTAGATGCCTCTCCATGATTGTTCATACCTCTGATCTACTATGTTCTTGTACTAGAATGAGACCTTATCATCTCTAGTTCATCTCTTTCATTCATAGCATGTTTCCAATGAAAACCATGATTTTTACCAAAATAGAAACTATGATTTCAAATTAGTAATGGTTTTAATGGTTGTTTGATGTCTAAATTATGATTTTTAGTCTTAGGCTACTGTGTTAGACATTCTCTCCAAGTTTCGTCGCATTCCGGATTGTGTAGCATAGGTTTCGGATCAAGATTCTCTTTTTGGATTCGGATTTGCTCTTGGGCAGACTGCCTGGGTCGACTGACTCAGTCACCCAGCCAATCAACCCGCAAGAACAGAATTGGATTTCTTCATCCATTTTGATTCGATTGATGCTTATTCTTTTAGGACTACTTCCTAATGATTGTGTGATGCTATTCTAGGGTTTATTTGCTAACTTTGGATTCATCCTCTTGTCTGTCCGGAATATATTCGAATCTATTTAAGGTAAGAAAGGTTGTTACCATATTAACATAGATTGCATAGATTTAGTTTCTAATTTGGGAACTACTTAGATTTGCTACTGTTATGTTAGTTTCTATTGTGATATGAATGTTACAAGTACATTAGGATATTATTTCCTTATTTACTTTATGTGCTTGATCATGTATGAATACTTATTCATGTATGTTTCTTATTTATTTGATCTTGTCTTATTATACTCTTTCATATGATGAGATATCTGTCGTGGATGATATGACTGAATTATGAATGTGATTGTTTAGGTATGACTTGGGATTGGTGAATGTCCTTTTGACATTTCTGTCCTTGGACCTCATTGGGAGTAGTATGGGATATTTCCAATGTTGCCCTTTGACACTTTCCCGAATTATTGGTTATCATACCTAGGACTTGTCTAGCAGTGTTTGGCTAGGTTATACCCCTGTTATATCAGACCCGATTCGGAAGGGTATTGAGACCGAATGACCCGTGGTAGCAATGGGGATTCATGGGTGCTCAAGACCGGTGAGTTATATCCATGAGGGGACATGAATCACATTGTGGGGGCCATTTATGGGTAGAGTTGCATATGGATAGATTTGGGCTCATGGGCGTTCAAGACCGGTAACTAACCTGTGAGAGGACATGAGAGCTTCCCGTTTACTATATGTGGATGACCTATAGGGTTGATGAGTCCGTATTTGAGAGAGTCGGATACGCTGACTCTAGTGTGAAGGATACTGGAAAGGATCCCGAGAGGGGAGGAATGGACGTATCTGAATCTGAGTTGATGTAACTAAGTAGAAGACTTGCATTGGGCTAGGCTTTACCCTGACATGCGCCAGTACTTAGACCAAACGGTGATGTGAGAGAGAGGTGACTTAACCCCCAGCCATGGATTGTTCTAGAGGGATGAACCCTTTGCCAACCGAGGATGAGTGAATTGAGACATACCCAAAGAAGTATGGTGCTATGACTTAAAGCATGTCTGCCTATAGAGACCAGCATACATAGAGTTAGACTTATACATGCATTGTCTGTCTCATATCATATCATATTATGTTTTGCTTATGTTATCATGTTATTTATGCTATTATGGAATAACTTGCCTTGCTGAGTTTCTTTTGAAACTCACTCCTTTTTTACAACATCTTTTGTTAGATTATTCTGCAGGCCTTGATGACTATGAAGCACAAGATGATGAAGCGTACCATACGCAAGTTGTTGGCAACTATGAAGATTACATTGAGGATTCCTCGAGTGGTCTCTCTTGTTACCAAGATTAGCCCTACTATGGAGTGGGAGCGTCTGAGCGTGATTGATGAAGTCTATGTTTACGAAGACGTTCTTTACAAATTAGAATAGACCTTAGCTTAGTTAGATTATATCTTTCTTTCTTGTCTTTAGAATCAATTGTAATCTCCTTTGATTTTTGAACTACATTCCGCTGTACTCGTGGAGTGAGATTCCGCCTCACTCTATATTTAATTTTATATATCTATTGGTATCATTTCCGCACTCTGATAATTATCTCCTTACTTTACTTTGATTCATTTGAATAATATTGTTAACCTGGATTTAGTCTTGTTCTTGATTATATTGCTGTGAACGTGGGAGGTTGATTTTACTAAATACTGGAAATTGTGGACTGTGGATCACACACTCGGGTATGCCAGATAGGGTACCGGCTGGGTGGATGTGACAGAGTGGTATCAGAGCCCACAGTTCCAAGTAAAATCCTAACCACAGAAACAATGATGGAACATTCCCGAGTCATATATCCATAAGTGACTCAAGTATTCTTAGAATTGAATAATAGAACACTTGAATTACAAACTCAAAAAGTGAAGAATAATATACTCTGAATAATACACAATAAGTCTGATTTAACAAACATCACATAATGCAACAAAAGAAAATACATAATACACAATAAGACGGTGAAACAAAAGTGAACTTCATTAATTCTAGGAAAGTTATACAACAAGTTACATTTGAGAAACATAAAAGGAAATCTAAGTACAATCTATCTAGACTACTGTCTCTGCTCTCTCAGTACTCTAACATCCTCTACAACCTGAGTCAACTGTGACTCCATCCTCTCCTGTCTTGCCTCTATCCTCCTAAGATGGAAGTCATAGAGCGCATCTGTGCACACAGCTCCGCAGTCTCTGGAACTATTAGTGAAGGGCCTCCGGTCTCAAAATGTGATGATGTGGGGATCTCCTGATGACCCTGATCTGCCTCACGCATCTCAATGTCATCTCCTGCCTGGTCATCTGTATCTGGACCAGCATCGTGGTCACCGCCATCCGACTCATCATCATCCTCATCTGTCTCAAGACCATCCTCATCATCTGACCTCTCAGTCTGAGTAATGTGCATCTGATGAATAGTCCTGGTCCCGATGTCATAGCCCAGCAATCGTGTCTGCATCAATGTATCCTCCAACCTCACTTCAAAATGCTGGAAGATAAGTGTGAGTAGACGTCCGAAGCAAAGGTTCCGTACGCCTGGAGATGTCACAACCTCTAGCATGACGTTCTGAATGATGAAGGAAAGATCAATCTCGAAACCCCGGTATATGCGGTAAATCAGTAGAGCATCCATCACTGATACTCTCTCGTGATGCCCTGCCTTCGGGATGATGTTGCGACCCACAATGCGATCGATGATTCTAGCCGAATCTGTCATCTGTGCACTAGTCCGTAGTGTATAGCACCCATCATCTCTCCAAAGTGTGATGCAAACCTCATGCAGCTCATGTGGTATTAGAAAAGCATCTATCTCTGCCCCAGTCGGTATCCATACACACTCATGAGGATAGTGTGGTACTCGGAAAATCTTTGCTAGTGTACTAGTAGAAAATCAAATCTGTGTCTCTCGAACGCGACTCTCTAGGATCAACTCGAATGGACCTCGCCTCCGACCCTCCTCGACTGATGTAAGGTTGTTGAAGAACAACCTCACTAAGTTCGGATAGACTGGAAGATCCTCAGTAAAAAGATGCGTCCACTCCATCGTATCGAATCTCTAACGGATCCGAAAATTGCTAAGTTGTCGTAGCCTGAGTACTCGGCCATACTCAATGCGACACCACTCGAAGAAGGCCTCATATAAGTACTCCGCTCGGGGTGTACTAAATAGGTCTCTGCGAATAACTACATCTCGTGGCTCCAAAAGTGGAACCTGACCTCTACCTCTGCCTCTCCGACCACCCATATGTCGTCCATGAGGAGGCATGATGTCCATATAGCTGTAAAGAAGACAAAAAGAGACTTGACATTAGTAGGATTACAAATTTCAGCATGAAGAGCATTTTCGTAATTTTTTGAAATTTTTTTATTTTGGTGAAATTTTAGATTGAGCATACTAGCATGTGCATGGTACGTAGAATAGTGTGTTAGCATGTTTTATTGGAGAAAAACATTTCAATTTAGTGATTTAAAGGACAAAATTCAGCAAGCATAGAAAGGGGGAAAATTCTCAAATTAGGTCAAAATGTGATTTTTGAAGTTTGGAATTGGCTCAATCAATTTACATACACATGTTCATCATATCATTGCAAGTATGTAGGAATTGATTTGAAGATGAAACTCTTTGCGGTTTGAAAATGAGAGAAGATTTTCAAAAGAGGGTTTTCGGTTGAGAAATCGTTAACAAGAGACCATGAAATGGATAACAAGCGTTGTAAAGCCATGGCATTGTGTTAAGATTACCCAGAACACGTTCCTATATGTTCCTAGACATGTTTCCTAGCAATTATAACAAGTAAATTATGATTTTTAGAAGAATGCATATCAGTTTTTGAAGTTGTAAGCAAGGAAAAGAAGAAATTTACCTTAGATGATGTTACAAGAATGTTGGAGACTTGTTGTTGATGTTAGATAGCCTAGAATGACTCTTGAAGACCTTAGAGAACCTTGCCCTAGAGCTCTCCCACGAAGCTTGGTGTTTTGGAATGAGTATGAAATGAAAAATGTGATTTTTAAGGTGTTTTTCGCACACTGTTTGCGTGGGTCGACTGCTTGGGTCGACTGGATCACTCGACCCAGCCAATCGACCTAAGGAGTAAAATTTTGGAACTTTGGATAAATTTGGGGATTTTGATATATGATTCATGGATGACTTTTTGATGATTAAAGTGATGATTTTTAGCCTCATTTGGATATGCTAAGACTAAGGTTAAGTGTTTATTGATGGTATATTGGAAATTTTCGGTGTTTTTGACTTATTTCAGCTTTTGCAGAATGGTAGTAATGGTCAGCACACTAATGTGAATGGTGATAATACAACTGGTATACCTAATGCTCCAGAAGTGAATAGTTTTTGTGATATTGCCAATATCATGGGCAACATCATGCAGCAGCAGTCGAATCAGTTCAACCAGATGATGACGGGTTTCATTACATTGCATACTGAGACTCGTACTGGTGTGAATGGAACTCCTCATACCACAGTCCCTAATGCGGAAAGGCTAGCTGGAACTCCTCATACTCGCCTGATGGAAATTTTTCTGAAGATGCAAGTGCCTTCTTTCACTGGTGTTACTAAGGACACTTTGTTCCCTAACAAGTGGCTGAGGGAATTGGAGAAAGCATTCCGTCATCTGCAGTGCTCTGAGGCACAGAAGATCTTGTTTGCTGAACAGAAGCTTCAGCAAGAAGCAACTGCTTGGTGGACCTCCACTCGTCCTATCTTGGAAACCTTGCATGTTGGTGGATTAACTTGGGAAATTTTCAAGGATGTTTTTTGTAAGAACTATTTCCCTGAAGCAGTGACTGACGCTAAGGAAGCTGAGTTCATGGCCCTTACGCAAGGACCTTTTTCTGTGTCGGAATATCAACAGTTGAAGAATTATTTTACTTTGCCTTGGATTCTGTGAGACCTGATTGTGCCAAGGCAAGGAAATTTTTCAAGGGATTGTGTCCTGCAATCAAGGCTTATCTTACTGTGATTTCGATTGAGAGCTACGCTCAGGTAGTTCAGGTTTCGAAGAAGATTGAAGAAACTGAGAAGGAAAGTGCGCGTGTGCAAAGGACGTGTCAGCCAAGAAATATTGGTTTGGTTGACCGTACGGAGAGAAGGTTCAGTAGACCTACACCGTATCCTACTCCTAGTTTTCAGCCTAGAAGTGTAGGCCAAAATTCTAGTTTTGCACCGGCCGGACAGCAGCGTCAATTCAGTGGGAATAGACCAATTAGGAATGTTTCAAATGCTAGGCCAGTGAGTGTGAACCCCTAGACCTATGGGTCCGAAGCCTCCAGTGGTAGTACCTTCAGTTGGACTGTTGGTTTGTTTCTTTTGTAAGCAGCCCGGTCATTTTTGTGAAATCCAGCCCAAACCTAGCCCGGGATACCCTATTTGTTTTGGGATAAAGAAAGACTTGTTTAATGTTAGACCTTGAAGTTGGACCTTGATTTCAATGTTGTTATCCTTGAAAGCCTTAAGAGGCCATATCCGGCCTTATCCTAACCTTGACATGGCTCGAAAATTGTATTGTCTATAGATCCAATGACCCGAAGTGTGGACCCTTTTGGTTGATGATTTGGTGTCAGAGCCCAGGCCCATGGACATTGACAATGATGCCCCTCACTTGAGAGCATTGTCAGTGTTAGTTTTGAATCTGCGCATCGAAGAGGGGTGAATTAGTTGAAATACCTAATGAACTCCCGTGCTCAATCCGATTATATTTCCCGAAACTAGACTTCTTGATGGACTTGTAGGAGAAAACCCCACTCAATTTGACCCCGTATAGCCCTCCAAATCCTTGTCCGAAGTTGCTGAACTATGTCTGGCAATTCCTGCTTGCGCATCAAAGAAGGTGAGCTTATTTGGTGAACCTAATGAACTCACATGCTTGATCTAAAGATATTTCTAAAAACTAGACTTCTTTATTGACTTGTAGAAGAAAACCTCACTCAATTTGACTTTTTATAGCCTTCCGAATCCCTGTTCGAAGTTGCTGAACTATTCCTGAAAATTCTGTTGAGACTCTGTTGGTCGATACTATCAACCAAAGGTATCGACCAACAAGCCCAGATTCGAATAAAAAGGTGCTTTTTGGATATTCCTTTCTCCTTTTTAAGTGAAACCTCGAACCTAAATCATTATTTCACTCATTTCAACATCTGAGAACGTGGGAAAGCTCCTCTAAACCTCCTCCTTGGCTTGGGTGTTGATCTTCTTCAAGAATCATTGTCTCTCTTCTCTAATATCTTCTCTAAGGTATGTAATCTCTCACTCTCTCTCTAATCTACTTCGACCTCATCTTGTTCTTGCTACTGAGTTCGTGAAGAAGGTGTTGCAACCTTGCAACCACCTCTTCTACAAGCTCTCTTGGGTTGATTAAACCTCTCTTCATTCTTTCCATGCTATGTTTCTTATACTTGATGTTCTTGCTTTCTTATTTTGATTTTTCTCTTCTTTACAACATGAATTCATCTCTTAATCTGATTTTCTCTTTCAATTAGGTCTGATTATATGTTAGTATGTATCTCTAATCTACTGCCTATCATTCTCTTAATTGAATTCATAAGTTCTCTTGCAATTGCAATTGATTTCATTGAAGAACATGGTTCTTGCAAGTTTGAACCTAGGACCTCAATTTGGGGGTTTTCAATTTGACCATTGGATCATGTTAATTCTTGCTATGTAGTCTCCTACTACTGTTCCTAGCATTCCCTCCAAGTTTCGTATCAATCCGAGACCCAGAAGACCAGTTTTGGGCCAAAACCCAAAAAGCCAGCTTGCTGTCCGAGATTCTTTTGGTCGATGCTTGTTGGTTGATACTATCGACCCAATGTATCGACCAACGAGTTGCCTGTCAGCAACTTTGCCCATTTTTGATCCGTTTGATCTCCAATTGTTTTGATTCCTTTTTTAATCCTTCATATATGTTTGTTTAGGGTTTTAAGACTATAATTGGACCATTCTCTTGTGACTTCGGATCATCTTCTTCACAATTTGAGGTAAGGATGGTTATTCACACTATTGTTGGTAACTTAGTAGACTTAACTTATTAATTGATTTTAGACATCATATGACTATTGTAGTTACCTTATGACAGTAGCACCATGCTTAATTACTTGGTTTATCATGTTTACTTATTCTTGTCATATATTTATACACTGTATTATGAGATGTTATGACATGTTTTCAATATGATAATGTATTGTTGATATGTAATGGATGGAAATAAGCATGTGATTGCTTAGGTATGATTCGGGATTGGGGAGTGCCCTACTGGTACTTCTGTCCTTGGACATTGGAGGGAATAGTATGGGATGTTCTCCGAAGATGCCCATCGACGCTTTCCTAGATCATTGGATGACATACATAGGACTTGTCTAGATGTATGGCTAGGATGTCCCTGTCATATCAGACCCGAATCGGAAGGGCATTGAGACCAAATGACCCGTGGTAGTAGTGTGGATTTGTGGGCACTCAAGACCGGTAACCACTCCGTGTGTAAAACCCAGCCCTAACCTTGACCTAGAAACCTTGTATTTTTTGTAGGTCCAGTGACCCGAAGTAAAGTAAGAAGTCAGCTTTGGGCCATCCCAGTGGAGGACTTGGTGTCTGGCTTTGAATCCATGAGAGTTGATGATGAAGTTCTATTTATGGAAACTGAATCTTGATGAAGATCGGATTAGTTGATGGACGTGGAGTGCTCTCTATCATGGTTTGAAGGCATTTCTACCTATTAGGTAAGTCACTTGTTATGTGTGCAAAACCCCTTTAGGATTGGATTTGATCTAGGTCTTCAATTCCCTGTTTTGGAATTGCTGTCTGCATTGGTCGACTGATTGGTCGACTGGACCAGTCGACCAATCCACTCGACCAATGAGTGCTGTCTTTGGCAATTAGGTTTTGCTTGCTCTATTTAAGTCCAATCTCGAGTCTACTTCGTATTTGCTGCCTCCAAACTCTATGGAACGAACCAAAGACCTCTGCAAGTCATCTCCCTTGCATCCTTGGTGATTTTCTTGACGGATCTTCATCAAAACTCTTCCTTTTGCATCAAAGGTATGTCTACACTCTCTTCTTCTCCTCCATCTCTGTTTTTCTTTCCTTTTTGAGTTGAGACAATAGAGGAGATGCTGCATTCTCTGTTGCAAACATCTCTGGACTTGTCTCTCATGATCATCCTAAGGATTAATGGCTAAAACAATGATCTTAACCATGATCATTGGAAGCTTTTGAAGGAATCATGATCAAACCATGATCTAGTCTTTGTTTAACTTCTTATTTGAATTCTGATCTCCTTGGATCTACTATATTGATCATGTTAGTAGTCAATTGCTGTGTTTTCTTTTCATAATCCATGATCTATCAATCTCTAGTTGTTTCTCTTCTACCATACCATGTTTTCTTCATAAATCATGATAGTTACATATATGGTAGGTTTTGTTTCCTTATTTAGATTTATGCTTTTAAGCCTATTTCCTTGAAGATCTAAGTATGCTTTTCATGATACATTTACCTGAAGCAATGATCCATTCTCCTGTTGTTCTTGTCTTTGATTTCTATCTTGAATTCTTCAAGATCCATGGTTGATCTAATTATGGTAACTTTTTGTTTCCTAATTTGGATCTTGATGGCTTGATTGGATTAGTGTTTTGAGGTCCCCTTTATGTTAGGATACTACTGATGTAGTTTTCCCCTTGATTAGTACCCTTTTGAACCACCAAATTCGGATCTTATATCTTAAAACTCTGTTTTTTTAGGCTACTGTCTGCATTGGTCGACTGATTGGTCGACTGGACCAGTCGACCAATCCACTCTACCAATGAGTACAGCAACTCCAGAATTGGTCTGTGTTGGATGTTTTGGTATCTTTTCTGTTAGGGATCTTTCCTAATATGTTGTATACACTTGTTTAGGACCTTCTTCTCAAGTTTGCCAAGATCTTACTTGATTTCTTAGGATTCCTTTGCGAGTTATAAAAGGTAAGGATGGTTACTTCTTTAACAACATAAATTGCATAGCTTGGTTTCTATATTTAAATCTTGATTAAGTTATTTCTTTAATTAGATTCTTACAATGTTATACTACTGTGGTACTATCTTGATATCAGTAGAGTTACTTATTCATATTGAATTGACTCATGTATGATTTACTTACCAAGTATATACAAAGTGATTGTAATTATTGATTTCTGACCATATATGAAGTTACCATATATGTGATGATATGATTTGATGCATGTGTATGCTTAAGTATGGTTTGGAAAGGAGAGGTGTCCTTTTGACACTTCTGTCCTTGGACTACTACGGGAATATTATGGGATGTTTCCGGAGATGCCCTATGGACACCTTCCTAAACTGTTGGATGACATATCTAGGATTGTCTAGTAGTGTTTGGCTAGGATGTCTTGTTATGTTAGACCCTGATCGGAGGGGTATTGAGACCGAACGACCCGTGGTAGCAATGGGGATTCATGGGCGCTCAAGACCGGTAACCAACCCGTGAGAGGATAGGAATCACATTGTGGGGGCCATTTATTGGTAGGGTTGCATATGGTTAGACTTGGGATCACGGCGCTCAAGACCGGTAACCAACCCGTGAGAGGACGTGAGAGCTTCCCGTTTACCATATGTGGATGATCAATAGGGTTGATGAGTCCGTAGTCGGGGACTATGAGGACTCTAGTGTGAAGGATACCGGAAAGGATCGTCAGGGACGAGGAATGGACGTATCTGGATCTGACTTGATGTAACTAAGTAGAAGACTTGCATTTGGCTAGGCTTTACCCTGACATGCGCTGGTACTTAGACCAATGGTGATGTGAGAGAGTGGTGACTTAACCCCCAGCCATGGAATGTCCCGAGGGATGCCGGACCCATTACCAACTGATGATGAGTGATTGAGACCTTCCTAAAGAAGTACGGTGCTATGACTTAAAGCATGTCTGCCAATAGAGACCAGCATATATAGAGTTAGATTCATTCATTCATTGCTTGTCTCATATCATATTGCATTTATGTTTGTTCTGAAATCCTGCCATTTATGTTATTATGGATTTAACTGCCTTACTGAGTTTCTTTGAAACTCATTCCTTTATTGTACAATGTTTGTTAGACTATTCTGCAGGTACTGAATATTATGACGGTCCCTATGAAGAAGCGCAAGGCGAAGAGGCATATCTCCAGGAAGGTGATTGCAATTACAACAATTACATCGAAGATCCCGCGAGTGGTTATGCTCCGTACGATGCTTAGTCCGACCATTGAGTGGAAGCGCCCTTGTGCCGTTTATGAGATTTATACTTATAGGGATGTTGTCTATAAAGTGGAGAACAATTTAGTTACCCATTGTACTTGCTACTGGGATTAGATTTTGTCTTGCTTATTCTCTTTTAGAACTACTTTTCCGCTGGTTGTAGAGTGGGATTTTGCCTCACTTTACTTATCTGATGTAGACACTCTGATTTTATCTAGTACTCTGATTTATATATGATTCATTCTTTCCTTATTGGACCTATGGTTTATCTTCCGCACTTTTATTGTTCTTGTTCATGATTATGTTATTGTTTATGTGGGCGGTTGATTACTCGATACCTGATCTTTGGGCTGTGGATCACACTCTCGGGTATGCCAGATAGGGTACCGGCTGGGAGGATGTGACACCGTGAGAGGACATAAATTGCAATGCGGATACCCGAAAGGGGCCATTTATTGGTAGGGTTGCAAATGGCTAGACTTGGGCTCACAAGCACTCAAGATAGGTGAAATGATCCGTGTGGGGGACATGAGAGCTTCCCGTCTACTATTTGTGGATGACCAATAGGGTTGATGAGTTCGGTGAGTAATATCCGTGACTCTAGTGTGAAGGATACCGGAAAGGATCTCGAGAGGGGAGGAATGGACGTATCTGGAACTGACATGATATGACTAAGTAGATGACTTGCATTGGGCTAGGCTTTACCTTGACATGCGCCAATACTTAGACCAAATGGTGATGTGAGAGAGTGGTGATCGAAACCCCCAACCATGGATTTGTCCGAGAGGGATGCAGGACCCAATTCCCCCCGGTGATAAGTGACTGAGACTACCTAAAGAAGTATGGTGCTATGACTTAAGGCATGTCTACCATAGAGACCAGCATACTTAGAGTTAGATTCATGTTTACATCATATGTCTCATATCATATTGCATCATGCTATGCTGTGCATCATATGATTTATGTCATTATGGAATAACTTTCCTTGCTGAGTTCTTTTGAACTCACTCCTTTTTGCAATATATTTGTTAGACTTTTCTGCAGGTACTACTACTGTTGACTGTGACGGTCAACACTTTGAGGACTAAGTTGGTGACTCATACCACTTTGGCTATGGTGACTACATCGGTGAAGGCTATCAGTTCAAGACTCATATTTGTCAGGAGTAGATCCGACCTGGCTTTGTTTCTTATGATTATGTTATTGAGGAGACATTGTATAAGTTAGAAGAAACTATAACTTAGTTGCTTACCTTTTTATTTTCCTTCTTTGGAGATTTGGTTGTAACCTTTACCTTATTTCGATCTACCTTCCGCACACATTTGTAGAGTATGTTTCCCCTATACTATATAGTTGTCTTTGATTTGGTACTTGTTATTCCGCACTCTGATGTTCTTCGTTATCCTTCTATGATCATTTGTTAACTTTTATTATTAGATTACCTGAATACCATAAATTGTTCTTGCTTTTGATTATATTATTGTGCTAAGTGGATATGATCGTTCCTAAACTGAATCTGTTGGGCTGTGGATCACTCCCGAGTAACCCAGATAGGGTACCCCCTTGGTGGATTTGGGGCGGGATGTGACAATTTTGCTCTTACATGTCCCAAGAAGCCTAATCAGCCCTATGTTCCTGTAGCGAAGAGTGTACCTGCTCCTGTGCCTGGAAAAATGTTTAGTATATCTGGTACCGAACAAGATGCAAGTCATGAAGTTATGACAGGTACTTTGTTAATCACTTCTGTTGCATCTACAACTTCTTCGAGAGCCGGATATTGAGATGACCACCTTAAGAGCTCTCCAACCAAGTTGGAATAACTGGGATGCCTGCACACACAAAGAAAGCAAGAACGGTCCGGCCTAGTTTTGGCCGGGGAACTGCCTCCGACGCTCAAGTCAGCCTAGGCAACAATAATGGTTCTTGAGAGAGTTCTCAAGAACGTAATGAGTAAGTACTCAGATGAAAGTTCTCGTACCTTTATCCATGTAGGAGGTGGGTTTATATAGAGGTTACCTGGAGGCGGCGATTCCTTAAGTTCCGGATCGATAGTTGAGGAGTGAGTGGAGTAGTGGAATAACAGCTCCTTCTTTGTCGCACCTGATAAGGCCGTTATGCTGACTCACCTCCCCAATCTTCGGAATAGATATGCTGAGTGTTTATGCGTAACTAACTCTTCTTGACCTAGTCAAGAAAGTCTTCTGAGAAATGCTAGAGTTGGATATAGATATATATTTTTTCCCAAGTGTGGCACTTCTCCAACGAAGAAATGAACCTGCCCAAGAGGGAGGTATCTCTCCCGAATGAGGCCCTCAGGACCTTCTTCAAGGATGAGGTGAGTCATCCCATATGGGAGGTGTCTCTCCCGAATGAGGCCCTCGGGACCTTCTTCAAGGAAGAAAACAGACAACCCAAAGGGGTGCATCTGTCCCGAGTGAGGCACTCGGGACCCTTTATGAGGGAAGAGGTGCACCAGCCCGAGGGAGGTGTATTTCTCCCGAGGGGGGGGGACTCGGGACCTTAGTTCCCCACAACAGAGCCCCCCATTCCGTGCGATTGACTTCTCGAACGTATGGAATGTTACTCCCAGGCTTCTTAGAAAATTTACTTTCTTCTTGGAGAGGCTTTAAGACGTCGTCTTGAATGATAGCCATTATTTCTCCAAGGCCTTCGTAACTCCCAACCATCGTACTTATTCACATTTATTGCTGCTTTTGATATGCGAATGGTCACGTTTTCTCAGCCGTTGATTTACTCGATCATGGGCCATTTGATTGAGATCTTGAGTCCCTCAATCTCGACCGTTGTGTCTGTTCATTGTTGGTCGTTGGATCGCGACCTTTCATGTGCCAGATCTCAACCGTCGCTTTGCTTGATTCACAGCCGTTGGATGTGTCTCTTCATCTTCCTCCTCCTCACTATAAATAGAGGTTCAATCCTCATTTTCAATTTTTTGCTTGCAAACTCCCTTTGAAGTCCCCTGACTGTGTTGCTTGCTTTCTCCAACTCGCTATTCCAATCTTCAAACCAGTAAGTTTTCTCTAACTTTTCTTCATTTCTTTCCTTTGTCATTTCCGTATTATGGATAATTTAAGAAAAGGCAAGGAAATAGCCCGAGCCCCCTCCCGACTGGAGGTCCCGATTGCCGCGATCTCCAGTCCCGAGATGTCTTCCCGAACCCAATCCATGCATTATTCCAGTGAAGATGCTTTCTCAGGTTCTTCTGACTCTCGTATTGTGAGAGCAACTGCTGACTTAGCTAGGGACGACCCTCTTGACCAAGAACCTCTATGCTCCGATTTAGGAACGGACTTAGTCAACCTTGGTCTTTCTGTGGATTCTTCGGATGAGCGGGAGGTTGATAGTATTAATCAATCTCCTAGTAAATTCTGAGTGAGTCAGAGACATTATTCGCCTCGCCCACCCCTTTCTCGTCCTCAGGATTGCCACAATCGCTGGCCACCGTTTATTCTTTCTGAGTTGCTTTCCGAAGAGGCAGCTCTCGAAGAAAGGAACAAACCCAAGATGCCCTCTCACATTGACTATGATCTCAAGTCTTCGGGTCCCGAATTCTATCCCGGAGATCTCAACCCAAATCATCTCCAGTGTATAAGGGATTTCTGCGAAATTCCAAAGAATTATCTCTTCCAGCTCCCGTCTTCCTCTAGTCGGGTTGGAGAGACCCCGAACGTGGCCTTCTCCCTTTATTACGATGCTTTCTTAGGAGGTCTTCGCCTTCCAATTCAGAAAATTTTTTAAGACCTTCTCGTTCATTACGGAATTTCTCCCTCCAACCTTATTCCAAATAGTTGGAGAAGTGTTTCCTGCTTTGTTGGTTTCTGTCATAATGTTGGAGTCAAACCAACATTCCCCCTTCTTCAGCGTTTCTTTGAAGTTAAGAGTCAATCAAAAGGGGGTTGGCTCTCTCTTCTTCGTCAGGCAACCGACGTTGTGGACTGGTCAGGCAACATCATTTTGCCGGGTTCTATGCCTACCTCCACCAAAGGGTGGAGACATCACTTTTTCTTCTGCCAGCCCCCAGTCCCGCCGCCATTCCCAACTACTTTTGTGAAGAAATCTAAGTCTGATCTTAAAGAACTCAATAATCTCATTGAGTTATCCGCCGCCGAAGAAGCGGCTTTAGAAAAGATCATCCAAGTTGGCGGAGATTCAGCCGCAGTTCACGGATATTTATCTGAGTATCCGTCTGCTCTTCAGTTGTGGGACTTTTCTCCGGGTGAGCCCCTTCTTCATTGATATTCTTCAATTTTGTATATTTTTCTTATCTTCGCACTTTCTGACTTTCTTCGTTTGTTGTCGCAATGTCTAGCAAATTGGACATCGACGCTCTTCGGGCACTTACAACTGGGAATATCAAAGAGGCTTTCGCCCGAAAGCCAGTGAAGAAAGGTGGTGCCACAGACACTGGTCCCGTCGTCCAGGCTCTCGGCGCTCCTGGCTCGTCCAAGCCTTCGGGCAAGAAGACTGCAAGGAAGAGTATCTCTTTGGGAGGAGGGCCTCCTGAGATAAGTGTTCCCCAAGCGTCTCCTTCAAGCCGCTTGGGCAGGCCATTGAAGAGGCCTCGGGAGAGTGAGAAGGCCGCCGAGGAGGACTCCCGAAAGTCCCCTGTCTTCGTTCCCGGATGGGATCTGACCTCATCCGATACAGTGCTGGGGGACTCTAATGCTGCCAGGTCTTGGCTTCTTGAGGGGATGATCCCTTCGGACCTAAAGCATCTGAAGGATCTTCCAGATGACAAATTTTATGCCAACACCTACAGGTAATTCTCCGTCCTTAGTCCTTCATAGTTCTCCAAGTGATTTCTGTAACATGGTATTCCGTATTTTCTCCAGGTTCTTCTCTGGAGGGGCGCATTACATGGGCGAGTGTATGATTCTTTCCGAGCACTTGATTAATCAGCTTCGAGAGCTGAAGGAAGATCAGGAACGCACCGTCGCAGACCTCTCTGAGTCTATTAAGACTGTTAGGTCTCTGAAGAAATGTGACGAAGAAAGGAGCTTGAAACTGAAGGAGATATCCCGAAGCAAGGCAGCTCTTAAGGGGGAACTCTCTGAGGCCAAGGAAAATTTGGAAGAGGCCCTTCAAGAAATGGAGAAGTTGAAGCGTGAGAAAGCTGAGATGGAGACTATTGCCATGCAGCTTCGCGAAGAAGTCCGAGCTGGTAAACTTCCTGTCAGTGCCGATGAGGTGCCCGAGGCGATCCGGTAAAGAGATCATCACTTCTTACCTCGGCACTTCTCAGTTCAAGAATCTCCAGGTGGCTCTCTCTGCTTCTACCTACCGTCTCGGGCTTAATGATGCTTTCACTGCTGTTCTTCGACGGGTAGATATTCCTAACCCGAAGGAATTAGGCGGAATGCTAGACGGTAGAGTTTATGAGACTCTTGAAGGAGCCGTACCCGAAGGGGTTGAATGCCAAGAACCCTTCAGCCCTCCGGACCCTTTTCTCTATGTTGATGACGATCAAGCGGTGGGCTCTGGAGAGAGTCTTGAGAAAGAAACTCCTGGTGGCGACGGGCTTGGTGAAGAGAATCTTCCCGAACTTGGGAATCCTCCTGAGAACTGAAAGACTTCAACCTTTTCTTGCTTTCGTTTCTGAGAAACTTTTGGAATTTTTATAAACAATGTTGAATTTTGCGCAACTTTGCACATACTGTAATATTGGTCCTTGTGGCCAAATGTTTTGAATAGTAACTTAACTTGTAGTTGTTTTATTCAAACTGAGGCATTAAGCTTCTTTGTTGACTGGTCTCGTGTGTCTTCTCCCCTAGCGTAATGCCTTAGGGTTGATGATGTTTTGATTTCTCCCGAGCCTTTATTACAAATGGTCCCGAATATGGTCCCGAATGAAGGTCTTGGAGAGAAATGTATCTCATGGAAAAAATTTCATCTCATGAGAGTCTCGAGAGGTGGGGAAATACTACCGAATGGCTACCCAAGTGAGGTCCCGAGTGTAACGCTATTGAATAATTCCATCTTATGAGAGTCTCAAGAGGTGGGGAAATACTTCCGAATGGCTACCCGAGTGAGGTCCCGAGTGTAACGCCATTGAATAATTCCATCTCATGAGAGTCTCACTTGGACTTTCATAAGAGGTGGGGAAAACTCCCGAGTGGCTACCCGAGCGAGGTCCCGAGTGTAACGCCATTGAATAATGAGAGTCTCACTTGGACTTTCATGACTTTCATAAGAGGTGGGGAAAACTCCCGAGTGGCTACCCGAGCGAGGTCCCGAGTGTAACGCCATTGAATAATGAGAGTCTCACTTGGACTTTCATAAGAGGTGGGGAAAACTCCCGAGTGGCTACCCGAGCGAGGTTCCGAGTGTAACGCCATTGAATAATTTTAAGAGATGCTTGTATATTCTTCGCCATAACTTTCTTCTTGAGAAAAAGGATGTCAACAATGAAGACGTGGATTTATTGAAAATCAAATGGTCTTTCGACTTTACCTGCAAGTGTTACATATTTGGACTAATTCTATTGATAGAATTTCCGAAGGTTCATGGAATTCCAAGTTCGATCAATTGTCTCGCCCTTGGCCAAGCTTTTTAGCTTGTAGGTTCCTGGTTTCGTCTCTTGTTCGACAAGATAAGGCCCTTCCCATGTGGGTGAGAGCTTGCCTTGGTTTCCTGGGTCTGATGCCGCAACTTTGCGGAGCACTAAGTCACCCGCACGATGTCTTCTATTTTTTACCCGAGCATTGAAGTATCCAGCTACTCGGTTCTGATATCTTTGATTCCGGTATTCTGACATGCTCCGTACTTCGTCTATTAGATCAAGATTACTCTTCAAGCCTTCTTCGTTTGCTTCTTCATTGAAGTCGGTATATCTCTTTGATTCTGCCAATACCTCCACTGGGACAAGTGCTTCTGTGCCGTAGGCCAGCCGAAAAGGTGTTTCTCCCGTAGGAGTTCTGGCCGTGGTACGATATGACCAAAGGACGCTTGGTAATTCTTCCACCCATTTGGTTCGACTTGTCTCCAAGCACTTTTTTATTCCATCTAACAGCGTCCGATTGGTTATTTCAACTTGCCCATTGCTCTGCGGATACGCCACGGATGATGTTCTATGTTCGATGTGATATCTTTCACAAAAATTCTTGAAGCCAGCTCCGACAAATTGCTTTCCATTGTCGGTCACAAGGATCTTTGGGATTCCAAATCTGTAGATGATCCTTTCTTGAAAGAACTTCTCCATTTGTTTCTCAGTAATGGATGAGAGAGGTTCAGCTTCCACCCACTTAATGAAATAGTCGATTGCCACGACCAAATATTCTCTATTGTTGGCGGCCTTAGGGAGCTTTCCCACCAGATCCATTCCCCACATGGCGAAGGGAATCGGACTGGAGACAGATGTAAGAGGGACAGCCGGAGTCTTGGAACAGATGCATGAAGTTGACATTGCTTGCATTTTCTGACATAGTCCACGGCATCTTTTTGAATATTCAGCCAATAAAGGCCTTGGCGTATTATTTTATGTGCCAAAGCCCGACCTCCCATATGCGCTCCACATATTCCTTCGTGTACCTCAGCTAAGGCATATTGGGCTTGAGAAGGGCCAACACACTTTAGAAGAGGCTGTGTGACTAATCTTTTATAAAGCTGTTCTTCAATAATGGTGAACTTCGCTGCTTGATTTTTAACTGCCTTAGCTTCCTTGACGTCTTCTGGGAGGATATCATTCTTCAAATATGCTATAATTGGGCTCATCCAACTAAGCTCTTCTTCAATGTCCATTGCCTCGGCCTCCCGAATGCTAGGAATTTCTAACTGTTCAATATAAACGGCCGAGCCTAAGGTCGAATATTTGGATAAAGCCAACTTGGATAACTCATCTACTACTTCATTTTCCTTTCTCGGAATTTGCTTTATCTCAAGATGATCGAAATAATGGCGACAATCATCAATTTTGGCTAAGTAATTTGCCATTCTTGTTTCCTTTGCCTCGTACACGCCACGAATTTGATTCACGATCAACTGCGAGTCGCTTCGGACTTCCAACTCTCGGACTCTTAAGGCTCGGGCAAGTCTTAGTCCTGCCAGTAGGGCTTCATACTCGGCCTCATTATTAGAGGCTTTGAAGTTGAATCTTAAAGCATAATGAATAGTGAATCCATCCGGGCTGATTAGCATTAGCCCTGCTCCACTCCCCGAAGAGTTGCTCAAGCCGTCAACATGCAAAGTCCATAACTCCGGACTGGGTGAATTTTCTACTCCCGAACTAGGCATGCTATCCTCAAGAATAAAGTCAGCCAGAACTTGTCCCTTTATGGCTGGACGAGTTCTGTACTCAATTTGATATTCGCTTAACTCAATAGCCCATGTGACCATTCTTCCGGCTAAGTCTGGTTTCTGTAGTATCTTCTTCAACGGGAAGTTGGTCAAGACTACAATTGGATGAGCTTGGAAGTATGGTCTGAGTTTCCGAGATGCGATTACAAGTGCTAAGGCTTGTTTATCCACATCCGAATATCGTGTCTCGGCATCTATTAAAACATGGCTTATGAAATAGATAGGGTTTTGTGAAGTACCTTCTTCTTTTACTAAGACCGCGCTTACTGCCGCTGGAGAAATGGCTAAGTATGTGAATAATTGTTCTCCCGTTGAAGGTCGGGCTAAGAGAGGTGGAGTCCCGAGCTTCTCCTTCAACTTCTCGAACGCTTTCTGACATTCATCGGTCCATAAGGTATCCTTTGCCTTCCTGAGCTCTTTAAGAGCTTTGAAGAAAGGCAAACATTTCTCACCCGACCGTGAGATAAATCTGTTTAAGGCTGCTACTCTTCCAGTTAGGCATTGGATGTCTCTAACCGTCCTTGGTGACTCCATCTCGAGCAAGGCTTTGATTTTCTCCGGGTTTGCCTCAATTCCTCGTTGGGATACCATAAACCCAAGGAATTTTCCGGAAGAAACTCCGAAAGCACATTTCTCCGGATTCAGCCTCATCTGGTATGTTCTCAAAGTATCAAAGACTTCTTCAAGATCTTCCAGATGACTTCTTCGGACGATACTCTTTATGAGCATATCATCCACATATACTTCCATATTTCTTCCTATTTGGTCTTTGAAGACTTTGTTTACCATTCTCTGATAAGTGGCCCCAGCGTTCTTCAACCCGAAGGGCATTACTTTATAAAAGTAACTTTCTCAATCCGTCATGAAGGCCGTATCCCTTTCATCCTTGGGATTCATCCTAATTTGATTATGTCCCGAATAAGCGTCCATGAAGCTTAATACTTCATGTCCTGCTGTAGCGTCGATCAAAAGGTCGATCCGAGGAAGTGGATAGCAATCCTTTGGGCATGCTTTATTCAAGTCTGTGTAATCTGTACACATTCTCCATTTGCCGTTGGCTTTCTTCACCATGACTACATTCACCAACCAAGTTGGGCATTCTATGGGTTTTATAAAACCCGATTGCTCTAGTTTCTCCACTTCGGTTCTGATGGCAGCATGTTTCTCGAGCAGAAAATTCCTTCTTTTTTGGATCATTGGAATTGCATCGTCCCTGATCCATAAGCTATGTTCTGCAACTCTTCGATCTATTCCGGGCATGTCTTCGGCCGACCACGCGAATACATCTAGGTTGTTTTGGAGAAACTCGGTGAGTTCTTCCTTGAATTCTGTAGGTTGTTCCGACCCGATCATAGTCCCTCTCTCGGGAAGATCCGGATGAAGTTGAATTCGCTCAAGCTTTTCAACTGGTTCAGCTCTCTGCATAGCTTCTTCATCCCAGTCATCCCAAATTTCAATACTCATTGTATTGCCCGATCTCTCGGCTTTTTTGACTTTCTTAAGATAATTCACATAACATTGTCTGGAGAGTCGCTGATCAGAAGAGCACTCCCCGACTCCTGCTGTGGTCGGAAACTTCAACTTCATATGTGTTGGAGAAACCACCGCCCCTAAAGCGTTAAGAGTTGGCCTCCCGAGTAAAACGTTGTAAGTTGAAAGGTCCCGAACCACCATGAATGTTGCTTGGACGACTGCATCCCGAGGGGAGGTCCTGATCCTTAGATCCAATTGGATAGTCCCTTTGGATATGGCGGACGACCCGGCGAACCCATATAAGTGAGTCCCGCATGGAGTCATCATCTCGTCCTCAAACTTCAATTTCGTAAATGCTTCATAAGATAGTAAGTCGGCGGAAGATCCTGTGTCCACAAGAACTCGGTGAACTTCTCGATTTGCCAATTTCACTTTGATAACTATAGCATCGTCGTGAGGAGAAGTGACGCCCTTGAGATCTTCGTCGGTGAAGGTTATTGGATCTGGGCATAAGTCATTTCTTCGTTTTCTTGGCAACTGCATTGATCCAACGAACCGTGCCTTTTGCTTCGCCTTCTTAATGGATTCTTCTGTCGGATTTCCCAAAACAATGTAAATGGGGGAAAACTCCCGAGTGTCGGGTTTCTTCTCGGGATTCTTATCTGCCCTCTCGGGACTTTTGGATCTGAGTCTTTTAGTTGATCTAGGTGGGGACTTCTCTCGATCTTGTCGCTTCTTCTGAAGATATTTTTCAAGATGCCCTGCCTGGATGAGCTTCTCGATCTCGATCTTTAGATTTCTGCACTCATCCGTATGGTGGCCGTAGTCTTTGTGAAAGCGGCAATACTTTGTCATATTCCTATCTTCGAGTCGGGCTCTTATCTTGCCCGGCCACTTCAAGTTTTCGTTATCTCTGATCTGTAATGGAATTTCTGACCTCTTAGTATTAAGAGGTGTAAAGTCTCCATTGGCGAGTCTTTCTTTCCAAACTCCCTTTTTGTCATCTCTTGCCCGAGCATTTGAATTCTGACCTCTTTCTCCATAATTCTTCTTTTCCTTTACGCCTCTCGTAGACTCTTCTTGGGCTTCGATAACTTCTGCAACCGTTGCTTGTTTTTGGCATTTCTTGAGAAGTGCTTCATAAGTCCTCGGCTTATCTTGGAGCAATACCTTGAGCAAACGTCTTTGGGTTATTCCACTCCATAGCGCATTGTACGCTACTGTATCATCCAATTCTTCAACTTCAATAGCCACTTTATCGAATCTGAGAAGAAAGTCCCGAACGGACTCATTCAATTTCTGCCTTATGGCAAAAAGGCTATCTGATGTCTTCTTACTCCCGATGCAACTTCGGAATCGGGCAATAAATTTTCTCCCGAGTTCTCGAAAGTTTTGGATGGATCTTGGCGGTAGGCTAGAAAACCATTTTATCGCCGGGCCTTTGAGAGATGCCGGGAAGGTTCGGCACAATAGCTCATCTTCTCGGCCAATAATGGCCATGACTGATTTAAAATAACTAATATGTTCTCGAGGATTGGACTTACCTTCATAGGGAGTAAATGTCGGCATGATAAAGTTCGGTGGAAGAGGTGCTCTCATAACTTCTTCTGAGAAGGGTTCTCTGTCAACCACGTCATAGTCGTCATCGAGGTCCCGATCCTCAAGCCGTCTCTCCATGGCATCTAATCTTCTCTCGAGACCATGCGCCTCTTGACGTTCTTGCGGAGACCGAATACTTCCTAAATCAGAATATTGGGAAGTTGGTCTATGAGAAGATTCATATTGACTAACTGACCATCTCGGGTTATTAGATCTAGAATGGCCTCTTCCGTGGCTTTCTCCTTCTTGCTCCCGAACTCCTTCATTTCTGCGCCCTTTTCTGGGTAAATCTTGAGTTTGCCTAAGCCCAGCCAAACGATGGAACACACTTCCCCTCGACCGATCCTCTCGGGGATGTGGCTCTTCAATATGCACTCCTTGAGATCTTACTCCAACTCGTTCGGCTGGTCGTCTTGGTATTCTGGGATTTCTCCTTTCTTCATTCACCGGACGTTGCCTATCCCGAGTCTGACGGACGGCTTCACGCCTTCGTCCCTCTTGGGAATTTCTGGGGTTTCCGGATGGTACCCCGATTTGATGGACTAAGCCTCGAACAACTCCTTGGAGTTCCAACATTTGTTGTTGGACTTCTCTTTGCATATTCTGCAAATCGGCCACTGTCGCTGGGATTGGAGGTTGACTTGAACCGCCTTCTCCAAATGGAGTTGGAATAGTTAACGGGGGATTCTCCGGATTTACTTCTTGACCTTCCTCTGGAATAGGAATTTGTCGATCTAGAAAAGGGAGAGTTTGTTCTTCAACACGTCCATTTTCTGTCTCCCTTTCTCTCGCTCGAGTGAGAATTTGAGAACTTGTCACCTGAGGTGTGGTACGTCTCGTCATGACTTTCTGTGACGTTTCCCACAGACGGCGCCAATTTGTTGCGTCTAGAACTTCTTCGAGAGCCGGATATTGAGATGACCACCTTAAGAGCTCTCCAACCAAGTTGGAATAATTGGGATGCCTGCACACACAAAGAAAGCAAGAACGGTCCGGCCTAGCTTTGGCCGGGGAACCGCCTCCGATGCTCAAGTCAACCTAGGCAACAATAATGGTTCTTGAGAGAGTTCTCAAGAACGTAATGAGTAAGTACTCAGATGAAAGTTCTCGTACCTTTCTCCATGTAGGAGGTGGGTTTATATAGAGGTTACCTGGAAGCGGCGATTCCTTAAGTTCCGGATCGATAGTTGAGGAGTGAGTGGAGTAGTGGAATAACGGCTCCTTCTTTGTCGCACCTGATAACGCCGTTATGCTGACTCACCTCCCCAATCTTCGGAATAGATATGCTGAGTGTTTATGCGTAACTAACTCTTCTTGACCTAGTCAAGAAAGTCTTCTGAGAAATGCTAGAGTTGGATATAGATATTTTTTTTCCCAAGTGTGGCACTTCTCCAACGAAGAAATGAACCTGCCCAAGAGGGAGGTATCTCTCCCGAATGAGGCCCTCAGGACCTTCTTCAAGGATGAGGTGAGTCATCCCATATGGGAGGTGTCTCTCCCGAATGAGGCCCTCGGGACCTTCTTCAAGGAAGAAAACAGACAACCCAAAGGGGTGCATCTGTCCCGAGTGAAGCACTCAGGACCCTTTATGAGGGAAGAGGTGCACCAGCCCGAGGGAGGTGTATTTCTCCCGAGGGGGGGGACTCGGGACCTTAGTTCCTCACAACAACTTCTATTCTTGCATTTGTATTGTTTGATACAGGTGCATCTCATTCGTTCATTTCGTTTGCATTCATTAGGAAGACTAACTTGTTACCTAAGAAATTGTCTAGTTGTTTAATGATTAGTACTCCTACTAGATCAGTTGTGAAACTAGATAAGGTGATAGAAGATTGTCCCATTTTGATTTGTGAGAAGAAATTGAAAGCCGATTTAGTGATTCTTGACATGAAAGATTTTGATGTTATTCTTGGAATTGATTGGTTGACAGCCCATAAGGCTGTAATTGTTTGTTCTTCAAGGAAAATTCAATTTCAGATTAGTAGTAATTCAGCCTTTGAGTTTCAAGGTGATAAAGGAAGAGTTAGCAAGAAGACTTTGACCGCTTTGATGCAAGTTTGTGCACTAGTGGAAAGTGCTACAGCTGAAAGTGAAGTCAAGGAAGTGAAGAAGAAGCTTGAAGAAGTTGAAGTTGTTTGTGATTTCAAGGATGTCTTTCCGGATGATTTATCAGGATTACCTCCGGATAGAGAGTTGGAATTTTCGATTTAATTAATTCCAGGAGCCGCTCCGGTATCTAAAGCTCCATATAGAATGACGCCTACCGAGTTGAAAGAACTACAAGACCAGCTGAATGAACTCTCAGATAAAGGTTATATACAGCCTAGTGTATCGCCTTGGGGAACCCCGGTTTTGTTTGTTAAGAAGAAAGATGGTAGTATGCGTATGTGCATTGATTACCATGAGTTGAACAAATTGACCATCAAGAATAGGTATCCGCTGCCTCGGATTGATGATCTTTTCGATCAGTTAAGAGGTGCAGGAGTGTTCTCAAAGATTGATTTGAGATCCGGATATCATCAGTTGAAGGTGGAAAGCTTGTGACATTTATAAGACAACTTTTAGGACAAGATATGGTTATTTTGAGTTTAGAGTCATGCCCTTCGGTTTGACTAATGCTCCTGCTGTGTTTATGGACTTGATGAATCGAGTATTTTATGATGTGCTAGATAAGTTCGTTATTGTATTTATTGATGACATTTTGATTTACTCAAAGAGCGAAGAAGAGCATCAGAAGCATCTTGGTATTACTTTGCAAAGACTAAGAGAGAAGAAGTTGTATGCCAAGTTTAGTAAGTGTGATTTCTGGCTTCCAAGAGTGGTATTTCTTGGTCATGTTGTTTCAGCCGAAGGAATTAGTGTTGATCCTGACAAGGTTAAGACAGTTGCCGAGTGAGAAAGACCGAAGATTGTGTTAGAAATAAGAAGTTTCTTAGGTTTGGCTGGTTATTACAGGAGATTTATTGAGAACTTTTCTAAGTTGGCTGCTCTTATGACTAAGCTAACTAGGAAAGAGGAAAAGTTTGTTTGGTCTGACGCATGTGAGAAGAATTTTCAAGAATTGAAGGATAGATTGACAAGTGCCCCGGTTTTGACAATACCCGATAATTCCAGTGGTCTGACAGTCTATACTGATGCGTCTAAGATTGGTTTGGGTTGTGTTTTAATGCAACATGGGAAGGTGATAGCTTATGCTTCAAGGCAATTGAAAGAATATGAGCGGAATTATCCCACTCATGATTTAGAACTTGCAGCCGTTGTTTTTGCCCTAAAGATTTGGAGACATTATCTATATGGTGAGAAGATTGCTATTTTCACAGATCATAAGAGCTTAAAGTACTTCTTTACCCAAAAGGAGTTAAATATGAGACAAAGAAGATGGTTGAAATTAGTCTCTGATTATGACTGTGATATTCAGTATCATCCTAGTAAACTAAATGTTGTTGCGGATGCTCTTAGTAGAAAAAGTAACAAGAAGGAACTAGATTTGAATGCTTTGAGCAAGTTGTTGTTGAAGTCAATTTCAGTTTTGAACTAGAAGTTGTCCTGCAAAGTTCAGATGTTGTGCTTTCAGCCATGACATCAAGATCCACCCTTAGGGATTGAATTGTTGCCTTGCAAGATTCGGATCCGGAATTGAAAGAGAATATAGAGAAGATTCCTTTAAATTCTGATTTGGACCCTGATTTTAGTATATCTATGGATGGTGCTTTATTGTTTAGAGGAAGACTTTGTGTGCCTGCAGTTGAAGAAGTTAAAAAGGAAATTTTGAAGGAAGCACACCAGTCGATCTTTACCGTACATCCAAGAGGTACAAAGATGTATAAGGATTTGAAAGAACATTTTTGGTGGATTGGATTGAAGGCTGATGTAGAAGATTTTGTAGCTAAGTGCGAGACTTGTCAACATGTTAAAGCTGTTCGACAACCTCCATCTGGATTATTGCAGCCCCTACCCTTACCTGGTTGGAAATGGGAGAACATTACTATGGACTTCGTGACTAGTTTGCCTCGAACAAGTAGAGGTAATGACACTGTATGGGTAATTGTGGATAGATTGACCAAATCAGCCCACTTTAATTATTATAGAAATAATATAGATCCTGGTGGATCGGTGAATCCAACAATTGGCATCAGAGCCATTTTTATTTAATAATTTAAGATTATGAATTATTGATTCTATTGTGTGATTAGTTGGGTGTTCTGTTACTTTGATTTATTATTGGGATCCAATGGAATGATCCATAGTTTAATTGAAACCTAGCTCATCTATTGATTTAATTTATTATTGGGATCGAATGGCATGATGCAGAGTTTAATTACTCTAATTTGATTTATTATTAGAATCCAAAATAAAAGGATCATAATAATATAGTTTTTGTTGAGAAAATATGTGCTGCATTTTTTTATTTTTTTTTTAACTACAAGGAAGCAGATTAACTCCATAACTCCGTTCATAGGAGGTGAGGATTACCTCCAACGGCCCTGCTTATAAGTGGAAATTAGTTTAATCTGATTCCATATATCCGTTAAGTGAAAATTAGTTTAATCTGATTCCATAAAAAGTGGAAATTAGTTTAATCTGATTGTTACTTTCATTCAATTTTCTCTGTTCGGTGACGCACTACAGAAAATGAAAATTTCACATCCAGACAGGGATAACGTTCAATTTCTTTTAAATTTCAAAGTCTGGATTGAGTTTTGATCGATTGCCTTAAGGATTAAGGGTTTCTTGTGTCGAATCTGTGACTTGGTTTAAATCAATGAATAGATCCGATTATCTTGATGATCACGTCGGGTATAAATTGGTTGAAGAAATTGATTTAAAAGAAGCAATTAATCCATCACGAATAAATCTAACTTGGTTGGAGAAGTTGATTTAATAAAGATTACTTGCATGCAAATGGGTTATGTGTCATAAATTCTTTTTGTTTACTTTTATTAATTTATAAAATTGTGTTTTGTTCCTACAATTCTATGTAAAGAGAAATTGCACTCGAGATTTCGTTTTGGTAAATTCTCATGAGGAGTTCGTTTCTGGGCTGGTGTTTTTATAAAGCTAAAGCGCCTAAATGAACGGCTAAGATCGTTTCGATTTGGATAAATTTTGTGGGAGACTAGATTCTTGGGATTTTTTTTTTTCTTCTTGGTTTGAATCTCTGACCTTTTTATCATGGGCGATTGAATATCCGGAAGAGGCAAAGCCGCTGGTTCCGAGGGATTTGTCGCCGGCGCAGCCGAAGAATCTAGGCAGGGATGTTCATATATTTTCTATTGATATTTCTTTTCTATGCATGTATTTGATTTATATATTTTTATATCTCTAAGTTATTGGTAATGAGACAAAAAAGCTGTGGAGAAGAAAGAACTTCTGTGCGTCGTCATAAAGATGGGATTTAGTAATGACCTATTTATTCAAAACTCAATGATTAATCTGTATGCAACATGCGGGTTTTTGGATTGTGCACAGTGTTTGTTCAACGAAATGTCGATGAGCGATATTGCTTCTTGGAAATCAATTACCATTGGATGCTTGAGAAGCGGGGCCCTTGACTTTGGCATCGGGTTTGTTCAGAATGATGGAAAAAATCTCAATATGGATTTTGATGGGATTTGATTTGTTTTGGTTGGGTGTTAATATGATTTGGTAACCGTATCAGCTTTGTACGGTTTTGATTAGTTAAAAGTTGTGGGCCTGCTGAGCCTACGTAACACTGAAACCAAACCAGAAATTGATAAAAGGTAGTTTTTTTTTTTTACTTCCACCTTTCTGAGCTTGTTGGAGGTGCTGCTTAGTTTCTATAATTCAAACTGAAATTAATATACTTTTCGTCCCTTCTCGTTTTATTTGTCAACGATTTGTCTTCACTCCCTCTGTCTCCGAATTTAGTTCGCCATTAAGTTGCCTTTTTCCTTCACTGAGTTCTTCGGTTTACCCGAGCTCTTAAGCTTCTTCCCTGGCATTCATGAGCTGCGACCCTTTTTGAAATGGGATCCCTCTTGTGTTTCTTTTCTGTATTGTGAACACACACTCGTTTGTTGTTTGGATTTATGGGCACTTGTGTTTATGAGTTTATCCAAAGGTAATAAAAAAAATTTTAATAATAATAATAAATAAATAAAGGGAAAATATGGGACTGCCCCATGATACTATTTGGGGTTTGGGGGGATTATTGGAGGATTTTAGGGCCTCGCCAAGGTTCTGCTGAGGTTCAGTTATCTAATAGTCTCGTCTTGGATCTGGGGGGAGAATTGCTGGGGACCTCGTCAGGCTGTGCTGAGGTTGCCCAAGTCTTGCACAAATTCAGGCTCGAAGCAGGGTAGTTACTAGTTGAGAGGTGAGACTGGATGCATGATCAGTGAAAGCTTCTTGAATTCCAAATGTTGTCAAGGCGTGGAACACCCAAACTGCCTATGATGAATATGGTATATCAATGAACTTAGTCTTACTGAACCTGTTAGACAAGTCCATGCTCTTCTTGTTGGCAATGGGATGCCTTTTGCTGGGTTAACATGATGGTAATATATTGGCATGGAAATTAGATGCCCAAGTAATTGTTTTCAACCAGCCGTATCACTTCATGGCCATAGTATTGGGTTGTTTGAGTAATTTGGTGGTTTTTTGTGACTTTAAAGTGGAGATAAAATTAATTAGTGTTTTTGGATTGAATTTGATAATATCCTGCACTTTCTGAAAGTTTGGAATAAATCATGGGCTTAGACAGACTCAAAGTGCACTTGTTTGAACTGTGATTGCTCAAATTGATTTGGATTTCCTCTAATTATATATCCTCTTCTTTTGGATGATATTTGACAATTTGATTTATTTATGTAGTCTGAGCACATGGAATCCATTTCAATGTCTGATATGCATTGTTTTCTGTGTGTTTTCTCATTGACTTATTTTATCCAGTGTTAGCCATGCTCTTTGTACATAAGTTCGGAAAGATTGCAATTGAGGGGTTGATTTTCATCTTGAATTGATACAGTCTAGTCTGTTTTTCCGTTCCAGGCATCTCATTTGTTGAACTAGTTGCTTCCTTTTATGATCAGTTTTAGCATGGCATGATTTACAAATCTATTTGTTGAACATTTGTGGTTTTTGTTATGAGACTTAGTGTATGCCTGAACCATGTTGTCTGTGTATCCAATATCAGAATGACTAGATAAGTGGCTGAAAGTACAAGGAATAATATTTGGTATATGCTTGGGTCATGTATTAGATGGGCCATGGAATTTGCATGTGGCTTATCAAAAGCATTCCTAGAGGGGATGTGGGTCATGTGTGTATAACGGCAATGAGTTGTACGGGACACCCTAGGTGGGTGTGTGCGCCATGCTGGTTAAGTAATGGTGGTAGCAAAAGCATCCCTAGAGGGGATATGGGCCATGCAGTAAAGTGTGGTTGATACACAGAGACTGGTAATTGCAAAGAAACATCATCAACGGTTTTCTTCAAGGTGGTTTGTAGAATTCAAGCCAAGGTGGAGATTGTTGGGTTTGGGTGTCTTGTATTCTGTGGGTCCATATAATTATGGTTTTAGTTGTATTTGTAATTGAAACAGGATTTGGGTCAATTACTAATAATGTGGTAAAACTGTAATTACATTGGGATTAGGGTTTTAGATTTCCCTATAAATAGTCTTTGTGGGATAACCTGTAGGTATCTATCTCTGTAGGAGATTAGGGAATCAATCCCTCCTGTAGGGGATTGGGAAACACATCCTGAGGATAAGGATGGGGGGCAAGCAAAGGGTAGCACTTTGTGGGTGTGAGAGTGGTATAAGGTTTCCTGGAAATAGTGAAACTCATTTTCTCTATGGTGGACGTAGGCATGGTTTTGCCGAACCACGTTAAATCCCTTGTGTGCTTTGCTTGTGTTCTTTTCTGTTCGTGGTTGTGCATCCATTATCCCTAACAAGTGGTATCAAAGGGTAAAATGTGTCATGGCTACTTAATGGTTGGATTGGCTAAAAGAACCAAATTTCAACCCATGAAATATCACCACAGATTAAAATAGAATTTGGGTGAGCATGCACATTTTCTTTAAGGTACCATTACATTAGAACTTGAATCAGTTTGATTAATCCGATCAATTGCTTTATAATTTGAATTAAATATTTGTTTTAGTTTTCTATTTATAGTAATGGTGAAAAATTATAGTTTTATCAATAATTGATAACTGGGGTTGTATACGTGTTAATATATTGTGCTTATTTTTGTTTTTTTACTACAAATATTTGATGAAGATAATAAGAGGAGAAATGTAATCCACCAAAGTGGCATCACTCCACTTTCCTATTGTCTGTCGTAGTAGTCAAAATTTGGTGACATTTGCTTAAATGTGATATCATCTATGTAATGATAGTATATGCACACGAGTGACGAGTGGGAGTGAATAATAATTTAAGGAATTTTATTTACCCAAAGGTAATAGATTTTCAAGGATTTTTGTTGCACTCATTTTTAATGTGGGTTAATATATTTGTTTTGTGCCAAAGAAATATTTATGTAAAATATTTTTGCTTTTAAAAGTTTCTAGAATATGAAAACAATTTACATTGGATATGTATAGTTGTTTTCTCATTGAAAGAATCCCTTTATAAATTATCTGCAAATAGGATTACATATTATTATGATAGAATTCTATAAAACCCACCAAAGTGATAAAATATAATTTTATTATAGTATTTTGTGATCAAATGTATATATAATTACTGCAGAAAATTGATGGTGTTCACCCAAAGGTGTCATCATCAAAGTATGTTTATACACATGTTTTTAAAGGAATATGATGACTTAAAAGTACCATTAACCCAAAGGTGTTGGCACTTTCAAAGTCATATATCCCGCGGTAATTACAAATTGTAAGGGGACTAGTGCATTCTCAACCCAAATGTTGAAATGTAATAACAGTCAACAACTCTTACCAGCATGATGGTAATTTTTCCTTCTTTGGCAACATATATATATATATATATATATATATATATATATATATATATTTTTTTTTTTTGTCATTATTATTAAATGAATGCCTAAGATTGACTTTGACAAGTTATATATGTCATTTATACATTTTTTTTTTTTGTCATTATTATTAAATGAATGCCTAAGATTGACTTTGACAAGTTATATATGTCATTTAAAGTACCATCAAAATGTCTTCCGCTTACTAAGGCACTTTCAGTGGGAGTTGTTAAAAATCATGTTTCCAGTATGGGAGTTTTATAATATTTTGATACTTCCATTTAGTGGGAGTTGTTGTTGTTTGTTTTTATTCAACATTCTTTGATTTCATTATGAAGTTTATTCATTAATAAGATGATTATTTCGTTTTCATCTTGTGTTAATGATTAAAGTAAATAATGTAGATTTATATTTGCTACATTTGATATTCTAATGACAATGGCGGTATTTAGCCAAAGTTCTGATTTATGAAGGTATTTAGTCAAGGTTCAGATTTATAGCGGTATTTAGCCTAAATTCTGGATAGGTTTTGATTTATGGCGGTATTTAGTCAAGGTTATGATTTATGGCGGTATTTAGCCTAAATCCTGGATTAGCAATTTTGCCAATGGGCGGTTTTGCCACAGGCGGTTATGCCAATGGGCGGTTTTGCTAAAGTCAAATATTAATGTTAGATCGATCAATGGCAGTTTGCCAAATTATAATATCTGAGTATTCTACCTATGAGGTAATTCAAGGTAGGCTGATCATTGATCAGGAAATGACCCACAAGAGGGAATGCTTTTGTGATCACATAAGGTTTTGCATTCTTTACCTCTTGTATGCACCCCAATGATTCATATCAGCGAGTTGTTAATGATTGTAATGGCAGATAGTTGTGTTTCATATATTGAGGAGCATCTCCTACTGTTGTTCACATTAATTGTTTGTTGGTTGAATTAGGTTTTCTGAGTGATGAAGGACTATGGGCATTATGGCCAAATACTTAGGTAAAGGTACTTGTGTTAGTGTAGCCCAAGTGGGAGATTGTTGGGTTTTGTGGGCTTAACTAACACTAGTCCCTTTATCTAGGCCCATATTCATTTAGGGGTATTACTGACCTTTACTATTGTGGGAGTGGTTAAAGGTTAGGGTTTAATATTATAAATAACCTCCACTTCACCTACGTCTGTCACATCCACCCAGCCGGTATCCTATCTGGCATACCTGGGATGTGATCCACAGCCCGAAGATCCAGATCGAGCGGCCATGCCTCCCACATACACGATAACATAATCATGAACAATATAATCAATGTATAAAGTAAACAATAAATTGATCAAATGAATGAGAGAAGGGTATTTAATCAGAGTGCGGAAACATTAAGTAACAACTTCTAAGTAACAAAATCTCAAAGAGAAAGAGTGATCAGAAGTCACTCCTTCACAATCAGCGAACAGTGGTAAATCAAGTTAAGTTACAACCAGTGTTATGAACAAATCCATAGGAACTAGAGAGAGAATATCCAAATGATTACAGTCATCCAGGGAAATGGGGCCTACAAATAGGTTTCCTCTATCCTAATGATATCCTCTTCGAAAGTATGGATGAAGTAAACCCAATGTGGCCGCTCCCTCACTAATGTGGGGCTAACCCTGGTACGCACTATACTCCTCCTCGGTATAGCAATCCTGACTCTCCGCGTAGCCATCACCCGAAGGGTAGTATGCGGGATCATAGCTTAGGTCATAGGACGTGCCATCAAGGTCTTCTGTACATGCAGTATAATCTAACAAATCGCACAAAAGGAATGAGTTCAAAAGAACTAAGCAAGGCAAGTCGTTTCATAATCCACAGTTCATCCAACACAAGTCAAAATATGATGCAATATGATATGAGACAATGATGAAATATGATTCAAATCTTAAGTATGCTAGTCTCTAAGGTAGACATGCTTTAAGTCATGGCACCATACTTCTTTGGGTCGTCAGTCACTCCCCCACAATCATAAGATATCTTGGGTCTGCCCGAGGAAGTTTGGTAAAGTCATCTCAAAAACCATGGTTGGGGATTTAGTCACCACTCTCTCACATCACCGTTTGGTATAAGTACTGGCGCATGTCACAATAAAGCCTAGCCCAATGCAAGTCATCTACTCAGTCATATCATGTCAGATCCAGATACGTCTATTCCTCACCCCAGGCAATCCTTTCCGGTATCCTTCTCACTAGAGTCAGCGTAATCCCGGATTACGGACTCATCAACCCTATTTGGTCATCCACATATAGTAAACGGGAAGCTCTCACGTCCTCTCACGGGTTGGTTACCAGTCTTGAGCGCCCGTGAGCCCAAGTCTATCCATATGCAACCCTACCAATAAATGGCCCCTTTCGGGTATCCGCAATATAGCTTAAGTCCTCTCACGGAGTGGATACCGGTCTTGAGCGCCCTTCAACCATACTCTACCACGGGTCGTTCGGTCTCAATACCCTTCCAATTCAGGTCTGATACGACAAGGGAAATCCTAACCATACACCTAGACAATCCTATACATGTCATCCAATAACCCGGGAAAGCGTTGATGGACACCTTCGGGGAATATCCCATACTACTCCCTCCGATGTCCAAGCACAGAAGTGTCGAAGGGACACCTCCCAATCCCAAGTCATACGTAGTCAATCACAATCTCAATCTCATCATATTATACTAAATCAATGATTCATCATATAAACAAATACATATCATAACATGATTGATCATATATGAATCATAAAGTAAAACTGAACATGATATTCTAAATGGTATATACATTCTATTACTGATAAGAAAACACATAACAATCATGTATAGTAAAGGATTACTCATATGAACATAACCATTAAGTTCCCATAATGTAAGCATATTGGTATAATTAACATACTTGAGTTAACGACTGTCCTTACCTTAATCAAGTTGTAAATAGATTCAATGATTACCAAGTATGGTCCCAAAATCAGTGTTGATGCCCTAGATAATCATACAATTAATGTCAGAGAAGAAAGCAATTGAATTGGGGTTCAAATGGATCAAATTGGCTGAGTACAGGGCCTTAACAACTCTTGGTTGACTGGCTTGGTCGACTGTCAGTCGACCAAGTAGTCGACCAAGACTTGTTATCTTCAGGACAGCAATGGAAACTTGATCCGAAACTGCCCTTCCGATGCTCCGATCGTCATGAAATTTGGAGGGCATGTTTATAAAAGTAAGAGGATACTACACACAAATTTTAATGATGATCCAACGGTTAAATAAAAAATTTCTAATATCAGAAAGAGACATTCCATCAACAGGACAGAGCTTCCAGAATGAATAACCCCAAGTTAACTAATTTGGAGTGTTATTCAAGGGAGAGAAGTCAAGAAACCAGACGAAAAAGAATGAGAAAAGGGAAACTTACTTGTTCAAGTTCTATTCAGAATGTCACTGTAAGTCTTCAAATAGAAATGCAGAAGCAAAAATGGCTGAGAGAAAATATCTAGACGAAGAAACAACTGTTTGAGTAAAGGACGAAGGCAAGTTTGAAACACACCGAGGGATTTAAATAGGCCCCAGGGGGTGATGCGACTAGTAAGGGCTCATGTGAATTAAGGGTCAAGGAAGAGGGACGGTTGAAATACCAGAAACCAAATCCAAGCTCAACGGTCAGGAGACAGTGACATTTCAAATTTGGAACGTAAAGTTGTCCCAAGTCTCCACATGGAGCATTGCGCACTTGATTCAAAGGAGCACTGTGAAACCCAGCCCTAACCTAACCCTGACCTTGACCCGGTAACCCTGTTGTTTGTAGGTCCGAAGACCCGGAGTAAAGGAAGAAGCCAACTATGGGCCATCTCAGTAGAAGACATGGTGTTTGACTCTGAACCCATGGATGTTGATGGTGGAGTTCCACACTTGGAAGTCTGTGCAGATTTGGAAAGGAAGCTGCACCTGTCTGAAGATGAGTTTAGTTGAAGGACTTGGAGTATTTGAAGGACTTGGAGTATTATCTGACTTGGTTTGAAGGTATTTCTATACACTAGATATGTCACTTGATATGTGTGCCAAAGCCCATAGGTTTAGAGCCCATTTGATTCTTCAAATCCTTGATTATTCCTTACTGTCTGCCTTGGTCGACTGATTGGTCGACTGGACCACTCGACCAAGCACTCGACCAAAGGATTGTTAAATTCGAGAAAATATAATTTTAGGGTTTTTCACTTATATTTAAACCCTACTTCGTGTTTCTTTGTTACGGCTGCCTCCTAAACACTTTTTGAACGTGAGAACACCTCTCTGAAACTCTCTCTGGTGATTTCGAAGACTCCTTTGCAGATTTGAAGCCTCTCATCGCTGTTCTGCCAATTCCAGGTTAGTATCTCTTCTGAATTTCTAATTATTCTTTCTTCGATCTTGTTCTTGATTGAGATCAGGAAGAGGATGTTGCATCCTTGAAACCATCTATTCCATGATCTCATTCTATTCTTTGAGATCTATGATCATCGTCATGATCTCATCCCTAGCCAAATAAATTTCTTGAAACCCTGACCCTTGTTTGATTTCTAGAAAACCTTTGGTAACCTCCCATGCGAAGGGAACCTCATGGGTAGTATTTATGTTAATCTAAACTAGATTTTCATTGATTTTCTTATTATGTTCTTGATTGCAATCATTCCCTTTCATTCCGTGATCATACCTTTTTATGGGATCCATAAAGGTTGAAACCCTAATTTCTTGGGTCAAATCAAGAACCCATAGTTTGACCATGACTTGATGATTTTATCTTCTTATATGATTCTAATACATCCTAGGAAGTTCCCCTTCGAATTTTGGATCAATCCGACTTCAAACGAAGAAGTTATGACCAAAACAATTTTCACTTTTCCGTCTTGACTCGCTTGGTCGACTGCTTGGTCGTGGGCCATCTACCAAGCTTAACCAATGATGTCAGTAGCTTCATTTTTTGCCCGATTTGATTCGTTTGCTCTCTGATCTTTTAGGTATCTTTCCTAATGTTGTATCTATGATTGTTAGGAGTTTATTTGCTAAGTTTGGAGTTGCTCTCTGATCTTTGGATTATCTTAGGCGATAATCAAGGTAAGGACAGTTATTTCATAATAACATAGATCGTATACTCTTTGAGTTTATACTTTATGAAACTCTGAGTTTACTTACTGTTCTTGTACTTTATACTTCTGATGTACTACTTTAAGTACAGTAGCACTTGTCTATGTATTCTTTTCATTATTCAATTATATGAGATGTTATTACTGGTTGTTCGGATTATGCTTTTACATTCTCTTTTATATGATGAATTGTTGGTTGTGTATGTCATGATTGATCTGAGAATGTGATTGACTAGGTATGGTTTGGGATTGGGAAGTGTCCTTTTGACACTTCTGTCCTTGGACATCGGAGGGAATAGTATGGAATGTTCTCCGAAGATGCCCATCGACGCTTTCCCGAATCATTGGTTGTCATACCTAGGGCTGTCTAGCAGTGTTTGGCTAGGATGTCCCCGTTATATCAGACCCGAATCGGAAGGGTATTGAGACCGAACGACCTGTGGTAGCAATGTGATTCACGGGCGCTCAAGACCGGTAACCAACCCGTGAGAGGACGGGAATCATATTGTGGGGGCCATTTATTGGAGGGTTGCATATGGCTAGACTTGGGCTCATGGGTGCTCAAGATCGGAAACCAACCCGTGAGGGGACATGAGAGCTTCCCATTTACCATATGTGGATAACCAATAGGGTTGATGAGTCCGTAGTCAAGGACTATTAGGACTCTAGTGCGAAGGATACCGGAAAGGATCATCAGGGACGAGGAATGGACGTATTTGGAATTGAGTTGATGTAACTGAGTAGATGACTTGCATTGGGCTAGGCTTAACCCTGACATGCGCTAGTACTTAGACCAAACGGTGATGTGAGAGAGCGGTGACTTAACCCCAGCCATGGAATGTCCCGAGGGATGCCGGACCCACTACCAAAAGGCGTTGTGTGATTGACCTACCCAAAGAAGTACGGTGCTATGACTTAAAGCATGTCTACCATAGAGACCAACATACATAGAGTTTAGATGCATATATACATTGTTTGTTTCATACTGCATTGCATCTTGTTATGTTCTGATGCATGTTATTTATGTTGTTATGAGTTAACTTGCCTTACTGGGTTTCTTTTGAGACTCATTCCTTTTTGTACAATCTTTTGTTAGACTATTATGCATGTACTGACTACTATGACGGACAGTACGATGAAGCGCAAGCCAATGAAGCGTACTACATGCAAGGTATTGGCGACAATCAAGATTACTCTGATGATCCCTCAGGCGATCACATTCCGTACTACGATTAGAGACAACGTGGAGTTGGAGCATCTATGTTGGATTGACGAAGTCCACTATTTTGAAGATGTTATCTATAGGATAGAAAACTATTAGTTTAGTTGTCTTTCTTATTTTCTTTTGTTTCAGTTGTATTTCTTTTAGACTTATGCACTACTTTTCCGCTGTATCTGTGGAGTGAGTTTCCGCCTCACTCTACTTCTTTTGATGTGATTACATATGGTATCATTTTCCGCACTCTGATTATATTGTTTATTCATTTCTTGATTTTAAATCTTTCGTTTATAATATTTAAACCTTGATTATTTCCTGTTTATGATTATGTTATTGTATATGTGGGAGGATGATTTCCTCGATACTTGATCTTCGGGGCTATGGATCACATTCCCGGGTATTACCAGTTAGGGTACCGGCTGGGGGGATGTGACAAGCACAACTACAAATAAACCAAACCGTTGCACCAATATTAAATATTTCTTGGGAAGGATAACTCATAAACCAATGCGAGGAGACGTTTGGTTTTCGTCATAAAATGGGTACAAACTCGGAGATGCTCCAAATCACGGGGGCTTCGGACCAAACCAAACCCTCTTTAATGCAGGAGCGTATCCCAAGATTCCCGAACGTCAACCTCAACCAAAGTTCCCGAACCAATCTTCTAAGTACATTAATAGCAGAATTCCACTAGTTCATCACAACAACTATTGCAAGAGCTTGAGGATAAAGGAGGCAAAATTTCATTTCATTATCAAAAGGCCATGGGGGCCAACCCTTACAAAAAAAAAAAAAAAAGAGAGAGAAAATTTAGGGGTTGTTTCCTTTTTTCCTTGAACAGGTTCTGCAAAAGGATCCGCGGTAGGAGTAGGTTTTTTAGGCTCCTCGGGGAGAGGTGGCGAATCATTAAAAAATTCCTCGATGTCTGGATTCACCAAAACTGAATCCTCGTCTTCCTAAGCCCATTCGGGGAGAGGTTGCTTAAGCTTCCCAAAGAATTCTTTGTGGTAAACACCTTGAAAAGGAGTCGTGTCGAAAAAAGGGTCTACCGTGAGGATAGCCCATACATTGTTCTGCCCTGCTCGGTAGGCTTGAAGATTGTAAGGAACCATCAGATCGCTGAAGGGGACGCTATTCAGGTACTTGCGAATGCAGTCCCTCTGAAGATCTTGGGAGAGATATTCAGGTTTGCAAGGAACAATCGTCTTCTTAAGACGTTCATTTTCAAGGGCCAAAATCTCAACCCTATCGCTACACTCGGAGGCGAGCATTTTCTGCTTCTTCGCTTCATGTTCCAAAGCTCCAATACGGCTAGCGGACAAGTCAAGGTCCTTTTTCAAGGTGTCGACTTTCGCATTCTCCTCCTTCAGCACTGCAGCTTCTTTCTTCAATCGATCCACTTCAAAATTCACCAGCACCAACTGCTCCTCACAACTTTGGAGTCAGGAGCCACCACAACCAATTGGGTTCAAAGCCTCAATGTGCTGGTAGAAATTCTTCACAGCAGGCCTGAAAACACAAACAATTATTTAGAAGTCCAAGAAAGAATTATAAAGTAGACGACAAAGGACCAAGGAAACACAATACTTGGTAGAGAGACGAACGAGCGTATCGTCACTCAAAGACTCAAGAGCTTGACGGTCGGCTGGCATCAAGCAAAGAGAACTCCACTCGGAAACTTTTTCATGTTCTTGCGTGACCCGATCCGACACACTCAATGTCCATTGTGGAACGAAAATTTCCTCAGAGTTTTGACACTTCTTAGAATTTTTCGGGACAAAGGGTTCGGTCGAGTCATGCTTCCTTTTGGTTAGGGCTGGAGAGTGAACTTCTACCTCATCTCCAATTGGCTTCTTCCCTTTCCCTGAGGCTTCAACCACTGGTTTCAGATTCCTTATACCCTTCTAAGAAGGGTCTGGAGAAGGAATAGCAGCTATCTCCTCTAGCGATAGTACCCGAGGAGACCTTTTCTCTGTAGCCACAACTGCCTTGGCTGCCTTTGCCCGAAGGGCATCTGGGTTAACTCTGAGAGGCACTACAAAGAAGGCTAAAGTCAAAAAACTAAATAAGGCTGCAATACATTCAAAAAGACAAATGCAACAGTTTGAAAGTTCACAATGAGCCAACCCCCAATATTGAAGAATCGGGATGTATTCCATCTCATAACCATGTATCTCTTGGTACCATGGAATTGACTTGATCTTCCTGGCAGCTGCTTTTTCGGCTTTGGATAAGGGAAGGACATGGTTACCCTCGGAATATGAAGTAAGCAGCTTCTAGGTGATCGGGAAGTTAAGACTTGATTAAGGCACTTGGCAGAAAAAATACCGTTTGCGCCACCCTTTGTGATTGGAAGGACAGGTTCCCCTAGCAAGGATACTGCCCGACCATCCAAGCTCAACCTTATTACGCTTGGAAAGAAAAACCCAACCTGAAGGGTTGGAAAGAGACAAAACATGAAAATGTACAAAGAGAGGAAGAGAAGGTTCAATGCCAAGTTCAAAACACAAGCCTAAAAAGCCAACAATGAGACGCCAGCTATTGGGGAGAAGCATTCCGGGACAAATGTCCCAATGATTTAAAACAGCAGAAAACAAAGAATGGAAGAATGGAAAACGGACTCCACTCTCCAGAGTATCTAAGTACAAAGAAAACTCTTCGGGTAGGTTCGAATTGGCCCTTTCATCAGGATTAGGAGCTCGAATGAAGTATGAGGGAGGAAGGTCAAAATGTTTAACTGCCGAAGAAAGTTCAACTTCGGTAAAGGTGGAAGGAATGGATCCAGGTTCCTCCTTGGGTCTACTAGGTTGCTTAAATTGCCGAGAGGCCTCGGCAGCCATCTTAAGAGTTTTGGACGGTCCAGACTCAGGAGGCAAGAAAGGAACTTCAATATCTTTCTCTACATTTTTCTTTTGGCTCACTTCTTCGAACTCACCCCAAATGGCGGTCAAAGTTCGCTTGTCACTATCTGACTGTTCGACTGGGACAGAGACAGAAGCCTCACCGCCTGAGTCGCCCTTATTGGCGCTATGTTTAGAAGGACCTTCATCAGAAGTCCTACCACTTCTCATCACTAGAAAAATCTGATTCTGGTTTTCAATAGAAAAAAAACAGGAGACGAAAGCAAAAGGAAAGATCAAGGCAATTAAAGGATACAAAAGAGTCAATGAACTTACTTGTTCACCGAAGCAGAGAGCGTGAAAACGAAGACTGTTAGGGCACAAGGAAAATGACAAAGTTTTGAACTCCAGACAAAGAGAATGAAACATGCAAAGACAACAAATAGCTTTTAAGCACGCAGATCAACGAGGACATGTACGATCAAGATAAGTTCAGGATCGACGATCATGATCGGGAGACGTTTCGAAAAAGTTTGAACGAATCGAATCAGTACAAGACGTTTGAGGAACCGTCGTTTCGATTTCATAAGCAATGATGATTTCGGCTGCAGCAGACACGTGGCATCACCCTCATAAAAAATAAAAAAAAGACATTTGAGAAACTCGAGGAAAAAGTAATGCAGCAACATTAAATGTGATTTGACATTTAATAAGCGAGAGATCATTCAAAAGCCTCATTTGATAAGCGGGTCTAGTTCAAACCAAGCCCTCGGAGTTACCCGAACGCTTGGTCTGGGTGGCTCGTGATACGAGAAAAACCATTGTCGAACCGGGTCCGCCCTTGGTTCAACCTTCGACCCCGGTCAGGAAGAAACGAACCGACTCAAATCTGAGCGGGCCGAGTTTAAAGATAACTTGCTAAGGAAGAAACCTGACTCAGTCAAAAAGCACGCCCGAATCCGTAATCTTCGGAGTGGACGAATCGTCAAGGAGACTATTAACGGCGCTATGATCGTGCTAACAAAGGAAGTTATCCATTATCCCACCAACGAACGGACCTAATCGTTAAGATCGAACGGTCATCCGAAGAAGGCACGAATAAATCCAACGAAGGAGATTAGAAGGTAAACACTATATAAGACATGACCTACATACAAGAAAGGTAATTGAATCGTATTCGCAATATTCGTATTCATACTTTTGCTCTATACTCAAGCAGAGCCTTTGTGATCAGTTCATCAACTAACTTAGCCTTCGGAGGTGGACTCCCGACCCCCACGGTCGGGCCACATCTGACGATTGTTTTGCAGGTCATTCTTCAGTGATCTAAGGGCTGAGCAGATTTTGGACGCATCATTGTGTAATGCTTGTTTAGGGTTTGTGTGCTAACTTTGGATCCATTCCCTTGCTCACCTGGATTATCTTCGAAGCTAATTAAGGTAAGGACAGTTGTTTCCATATTAACTTAAATTGTGTGAATCTTAGTTTCCATATGACTGATGTAAGTACATGAGGACCTTATTCTTATATTTCTTTTATTTACTTGATCATGTATGGACACTTACTCATGTTTGATACTTATTCAATTGATCATGTCTTTATGTATTTTTCTATATGATGAGATATCAGTTGTGTATGTTATGACTGAATTGGAATGTAACTGATTAAGTATGATTTGGGATTGGGGAATGTCCTTTTGACATTTCTGTCCTTGGACATCAATGGGAATGGTATGGGATACTCCCCATGGTGCCCTTTGACACTTTCTCTGGATTATTGGTTGTCATACCTAAGGCTTGTCTAGCAGTTTTTGGCTATGATGTCCCTGTTATATCAGACCCGATTCGGAAGGGTATCGAGACCGAGTAACCCGTGGTAGCAATGGGGATTTATGGGTGCTCAAAACCGGTAACCAACCCGTGAGAGGACATAAATCACATTGTGAGAGCCATTCATTGGTAGGGTTGCATTTAGGAAACTTGGGCTCATGGGAGTTCAAGACTGGTAACCAACCCGTGAGAGGACATGAAAGCTTCCCGTTTACTATTCGTGGATGACCAATAAGGATAATGAGTCCGTAGTCCGAGTTGGTTCTAGCCATAGGATACACTGATTCTTGTGAGAAGGATACCGAAAATGATCGCCTAGGGCAAGGGATGAACGTATCTGGATCTAAGTTGATATAACTAAGTAGAAGACTTGCACTGGGCTAGGCTTGACCTTGACATGTACCAATGTTCATACCAAACGGTGATGTGAGAGAGTGTTGACCTAAACCCCAACCAAGGTTGTCCGAAAGGTTTTAGGACCCATTACCAACTGAAAGAGAGTGATTTGGACCAGACCCAAAGGAGTACGATTCTGTGACTTAAAGTATGTCTGCCTTTAGAGACCAGCATACATAGAGTTAGATTCATACATGCATTGTTTGTTTCATATCATATTGCATCTGCTATGTTGTGATTATATGCTTTACTAAGTTGTTAAGGAATAACTTGCCTTGCTGAGTTCTTTTGAACTCACTCCTTTTTGCAAATATCTTTGTTAGACTATTCTACAGGTATTGACGACTATGACGGCCAGTATGATGAAGCGCAAACTGATGAAGCATACTTCACTCAAGGTGCTAGCAGTTACGAAGATTACAGTGAAGATCCCTTGTGTGATCATGCTGCGTACCAAAATTAGCCTTGTTTTGGAGTGGAAGCGGCCGTGCTTAGTTTCTAAAGTTTATGTTTATGAAGACATTCTTTATAAAGTAGATGAAACTCTAGTTTAATTAGATTACTTCTTTTCTTTCTTTTGGAAACGGTTGTAATCTTCCTTTTAACATTTGATCTACATTTCTGTTGTATCTATGGAGTGATATTCTGCTCACTCTACATTTTGACTTATTATATTGGTATCATTTCCGCACTCTGATGTTAATTCATTATATTGTTCTGATCTCTCAATTAATATTGTTAACCTTGATATAGTCTTGTTCTTGATTATATTATTGTGAATGTGGGAGTTTGATTTTCTCGATACTGATCTTTGGAGCTGTAGATCACACACTCGGGTATGCCAGATAGGGTACCGGCTGGGTGGATGTAACACGCTGTGATAGAGAAATTAACACTTGCCCTTGTACAAGTGGGAGATGTTGGGATTTATTAATTATTAATATAATTATATGCCTAAGGGCAAAATGGAAATTTAATTACTTCTAGGCAGTTACAAAATATAGGGTTATATATTTTGGTAACCACCGCATCACTTAAGGGGAATCACATTATTCATATGTGAGATTTCCTAAAAGGCGGCTCCCTCTCTCTCTCTCCCTCTCTCCAAGAAACGCAAGAAGGAGAAATTGTTCGAGGATCTTTTTCTCTTTGCTTTGGATCTCAATCTTATACCATCTATCCACAAAGCTATTGGGTCCCCTTTCCTCGTGATTGTGGAATCAAACAAGTGACGAGTTCGTGGAGGAACAAGGATGTGGAATCCAAATTAACTTTCAATGCGGTAATTCTATATTAGGAAAGCGAATCCAAGTAAGGATTTTTCTCCCTTCAATTATCAAATTGAGATATATAGAGGTTTTACCGACACAAACCTTGCTACAAGGGCCCTAGTCAAATATTAGAAACTCCATCTACTATCCAGCTTCAAGCTGAAGATCCATGTAGTAGTTGAACCTTTGAGAGATGTGAGGAATGATCGGCACTTTAGAAAATCTAAGACGCCGGCAACCATCATCACAAAGTTGAAGTATCCCAAGTGCTCCACCGAATCAGTCTTCCCGTCGTACATGATGAATGTGAGCAATCTGAAACCTTGGGGAAGAGGTGCCTCCATTATTTCTTGGGGGAGAAAAGATGCCAACCAAGAGAAGTGTAAATATCATCCTCCTTTTTATGATTGATCCTCTCACTCCGATCACCCAGTATCTAGAATCTCTTGTTGATCTCTGAGTTTTGTCCTGTGTCCTAGACGCTAGCCGATGCAGCCACTCTCCTTCAACACCGATCACACCTGCTTCCAGGGGTGGTCTTTTGCACTGAGCCCCCACTCCATCTGCTAGAACTAGGCCGATCATCTCTCCTTGGTAACTCCTCTGGTCTGCGAGGCATCGACTCCTGGCCCTCAACTATTTTTTGTAGCAGGCCCACCATATCTTGCGTGTGACCTCATGTCTGGTCATCTTGTATTGCCCTTTGTGGTCAAGAGAGGTTGCCACCAATTGGTTGATGCTACCTCTGGGACTCTGCACCTCGTTAGCCACAGCCTAGGAAGGATGTCCTTCTGTATTTCGAATCAAGTCTTATGCAACCCCTATTTGTCTAGGCATTCCAACCTGGCAGATGTATGTCCTGAAAAGATCCTTCGCTTGCAATATTTGCTGCATTTCTACCATTTAGGCCCATTTCGTCCTTTCTTGGCTTTGGGGCAAGTGTCCCACTGTGCCTCTCCTTATCCCTTCGAATGGTTGTGAGGTATCCGTCTACTAGATGTTGTGAGTCATGGCTTCTACTTCCCACCAACGATGTCAAATGTTTACCAAATCCGACTGGGCCAACCACCTCAAATCATCCAAAAATATGTTTTGCTAAGAAATATATGGGGATTAAAGTGGGCTACTACCGTGAATTGGGGAACTACCTCCGATGCCGCCGAAGTCAAATCTAGCCACAATTACAAAACCCTAGTTGTAGGATTTTATCTTTAGAGAATTCAACGAACTAGGAAAGGAACTTAAGCTTAGAGAATATAGGGCATGAATTACATATAGGAGGGGGTATTTATACCCTTTTTAAGTGCAAGAGGCAGTCCCATGCATTTGTCTTAGTCAGCAAGGATAGCTCTAGAATTCGTGTCCACATTGGATCAATCTCAACGACACGGAAAGGCATGATGTTCACGGTTAGGCCTGCATGAACCAAAAGTACATCCCACGTCCAGACATGAATGTGTCAGGCAACAACAAGCAATGCCTCATGTGCATGACTCAAATCTCTGTTGATTGGCCCAAGGAAGGGTGCTCGGATATCGATTCCGACTGGTAGGTCGTCCGAATGATAGAAGAATTGGGACTAGTCAGAGTTGATCTGGGTCCGAAACAAATAGACCTTTTGCTTTAATAGTCCGAAACAAATAGACCCAACAGGCATTTTGATGGAGTTTCTCTAACTTTTCTTTTTCTCTTCCTATTTGGGATGCCTTTGAATTTTCCCCTTTCTCTATAATCATTTAATCACCTAATATTCCATATGAATTTTCATCTATTTCACAAGATTAAAAAAATGTACTTATTATCTCTAATCTCTATATTGTCAAAGTCTTCTCGAAGAGTCTTAAGAGTTAAGAATTTGGAGTTTGACAAACTTCAACCTACAAGTCTTGACCATGCCTTTGCTACTGATGCTTCCATGGTTCTTGGAAAGATTGAATTAGCTACTATCATTTCTAAGTATTTTCATCTTGTCTATTTACATTCTACTCCATTTACTAATCTCTGGTGATATTGCTAGCTGGTTCTGCATCTCAAATCCATTTTCAACCAAAATCAGAAGAACAAATGAAAGAAACATTGTCCTCAATTTCACAAGCCAAAATAGAATAAGAGCCAAAGGGAGCTAAGAAGTTGTATGGTCCACTTCAAACAGTTACAAACTGAATGCACGTAAATTTAATATACTCATGCACAATGCTCTTGCTATTGCAGGGCACAAAGAAGTCAAAATAAACACCTACAGGGGGAGACTGTTTCCTGACTCAAAACCTGTGACCCTAGTTCACTTTGAAGCGGCCTTATCGTTTGTATTGACGTTCATCCTCAATTTTTACATAAACTGTAGAATAAAAAAATTAAATAAAAACAAAAATCCTTGAGCCTGAGTGATTTGACTAAAATATCTCAAAGGATGCTCAGTCAAAAAATCTCAGAGGAAGTTCTTACTTTAAATTAAAGAGAGTCTTCAGTGAAAACTGGACCGAGGCCAGTGACATGCAGGGAATGAGCCACACTATATAATCTGTTAGACTAAACTTGACTTCCCTCAAGGTATTTTAGTATTACACTTTTATTGAATATAAATAAAAGTGTGTTCACTAAAATTGGTGAACTTTCAAGCATTATAAAACTTGGGAGTGGGAAGAAGGAAGTAAACTCTTATTTGATAGCAGTGAAGATATAAAGAGAATTCGGGCAACAAGTCAACTAAAAGTAATCATGTTTGGTTTGACAAAGACACCATGGAGGTAGAAGAGACTTGGAAGGGGCAAAATCTTTTGAGAATTGCACTCCAGGGTTCTCCCCGTGTGATCTATGAATGTGATCTTCCTTGCTTCTGATGATAATGATATGCAAGGTATTCTGCCCAATGATGATCCTATTATCATAAAAGGTGAAGGCCAGATTAAATTCATGCACATGGGTACATCGTTGCATGTACATGATCGAATAAGAAATTCTGACATTGAGCTACTTGTCCGTTTTGGATGCCTGTGATTCTGGTTCATACCGAACTGCTAGATTTAAATAGGGCATGGAGCTGAGTTCAATTCCCATCACATTCTAATTGAACGTAGGAAGAAGACGTTTCCTCTGTATGTAAGTGTCCGGTCTTCGTTGCCAACAAACCAGAGATGGCCTTGCAACTCTAAAACCTCTTTCATTCCAGCAGTTTCCCAGACAAACTTAAAGAGACCAAGAGCCCTATCCAACTGCTTGATACTGCTCCACACCACTTTCTCCTCATCTGACGTCAAAACTTTACCAATGCACAAGCAAAAACTACCTTTAACATCTCCCTTATAGACACCGCCACAAAAATCTAATTCAGAGTCTTGAATACGGCCATAGAGATAATATTGCAACAAAGTGAAAAGGCACTGCGAAGAATGACCCAAAGATTTTGTAAGCTTTTTTTGCACCAGGCTTTCCTGATGACATGCTTCCCTGTATCCAAGATCTCTATCCAACAATACATCCTTGATCTGAAACAATCCTTCTTTCATAGCCTCAAGCTTTGACACATGGTACAATATTTTTGTTTCACTTCTCAAGCACTTCGTGAGGTCATTGAACATCTCAAGTATATCTCTCCACCGGTGGGATGGTACACACTTGGCCTTCTCTTTGGGGGTAAGCCGAGCCCAAGAAACAAAGTTTGTGTCTGAGGATATGGAAGTGTCAGCCAAGAAGCATAAACAGTTAGAGACTATCTGCTCAGCCATGTGGGCTGCTTTTGGTGTGACACTGTTATTTAATGATTCCATCTCACACTTCAGACCCCTCAATATCTCTTCTAGTGCTCCTGTCCATATACGATGGTGTGTGACCTGTGGGCATATTGCAAGTCTCACTGATTTTCTTTGTTGTGCAGATATGTTGAGATAGTTGCACACCTTAGTAAGAGAGTTCAGTATCAAGGGCTTTCTTTCATCAGCCTTAATGAAGCAAGTTTTGGGTAGAGACCCTGTGGTTGCCAATGGGGCATGTACCTCATCGTTTGATGAGTGCTGCACACCAGGACATCCAAGGAAGGCCCTGGCAAGTGATTTGAAAGTATACATTTTGTGCATGACAAGGTCATCCCTAATGGTTGACTCATCGTCAACATGAAGTAGCCTTCCATCAACTTCATCTATGTTTCTCAAGGCATCACTCAATTTCCTCAGCTTTTGAAATGCCCTTGGATACCATTCAGAGGGGAGCTGTTCATTAGGTTCTTCAAAGCCATGGTAAAACAGCACCCTTAAATCCCAAGGTTTATTACAATTTGCACGAAGATGCTTTGGCCAGACTAAAGGCTTCACATGCATTTGTGGCTTATAGGGGAAAACTACTACATAAGGAATTATCTATTTGAATTCCTGACAGAACTGTATCAATGTTGAATGACCAACTACAGTCTTGAAGTTGGGAAAATCTGCTATGTTTTTCATCATCCTGGACCACCTGCACCACCACAACCCATTTTAGATAAATGCAATAGTGCATGTATCTCAATATTATAGGTATGATGAAAAAACTAAGAGACAACAGCAGAACCGTGTTTATATGAAATATGGGGAAAGAAATACTTAAGAGAGAAACCCACCACAACACAAACACTCTAGCAATACATAACTACCTGTGCCTCATTTCTCTATTAAAAAATTTTGGTTACTCAATTCCCATGTGCTTAATATCACCCAACGAAATAAATCTTCTTTCAGTGGGAACTAATAGTTGGTTCATTTAGGATAATTTGTACATTATTCATCTGATATAAATCAAGTACTACCAGATCACATTGAAACCGCCATTTTATGGCTACTACTATCATCCTTGTATGAGTCATATCACTTTAAGTAAGGTATGTCTTAATGCTTTAAATTGAATTTAGATTGGAGAGTTTTGGATGGCTAAGTAGATAGGACACACTTTCTCATGCTGAGTCATCTTCTGCAGCATTTGGGGAATTCGAAGAACAACTAATACTGGAAATACCCCATTTTTGTCCCAGACCATGGTATAGAAACACCAGAGGATTAGACACGGTACCAAGAAGAAATGCAACAGAAGAGGGCTTCGAAACAAAGCAAATAATTTGGGGGAAAGAAAAAAAAAGCAGCCTTACAGACCAAAGATGTTGTAACTTGTAATACATCAAAAATGTCTTGTGGAAGATAATTCACTTAATCTTCAATATCATCCTTGCAGCCCATGGTCTCAGATGCCTGAAATTATAAATTAAGTGGTGAATGATGACTGTTCCCCCTCCAGGTTTTGACTGATGTGGGCTTCTGACTATCAACTGCTTTGATCTGCTTTGTAAAATGGCTGCAAAATATTGATTTACCTTCAACTAGCAACCTCATCAATTTTTGTTGCAAGACAGATTTCATGTGGTTTTGTCTGCTCAGAGATTCTACATCCATAAATGCCCCAAATGTTGTGATAGCCACACCATCTTATGGATATTAGAGATTATTCATTTTCCTACTTATAGTTGTTCCATGACCATGTAACAGCAGTACAGCACTTTGGCTGTAACAAGACAAATTGAATAATTAGCACTCTTTTAGCACTTGCATTTCTCACATTTGGCTAGAGAAGAATCCCAATAGATTGACTACCAATCTAGATCCCCAGACCAAATTTGGAAAGCCATCTGCTCTAAGGCATTTTTTGATCCCTCATAGAACCCTTCTAGATTCCCCAACAGGCATATTGTTGTTACCCGGGGTTTAACTATAACACCCCATATTGAGACTCTACTACTTTAGCATCATTTGAATGTGGTATTGTTAGGATCTTGAGGAGAAGTGGACTGACTAGGCCAAAGCCATGGGACCAGGTAATATGGAATGAATGGAATAGTATTCTGTTTAACGGTATTGGTATATAGACCCATAGCTTGTGAACCAGCCTTAGATATTTTGACATGAATATAGCTAATTGTTAATAGTGAATATGGAAAATTGGACTGACGTAACCTATATGGTCAAAGAGGATTCCTCGAAGAGTGGAATTCATATTTTGGTTTAACGAGGTTCCAATGGGTTGGTTCGGGTCATGAATGAACCAAACTATATAGGCTGAACTTGTCTCTTAGATGAGCCTTAAAGCTCATTCTATTAGCAAAGAAGAAAAGAGAGAATAATTGAGGGCTAGAGGAAGAAAGAAGAGGAGCTGAAGTAAGGAATCATAGACTTGTAGGAGCAATTTCACACCTGAAAAATAGAGATTGTATTTAAGCATGCTAGTTGAACTAAAAGGATTTAGACTAGCACACTTGAAGGGATTTTCAGTTTGATTTGAGCTCAGATTATGGTAATACTTGAACCGTGTATGAGATAAGGAGTTTGAGCTCCTTATGAATGAATGTAGCTACTGAGTTAACTTCATGGATCTAAGATGGTCATGGCCAAATCTGAGTTTCAAACGAAATGAAAGGTAAGGTTGAAACTTCGTTTTGGAAGACTGAACCCCGTGTAGTTTTTGGACCAAAATTTTGTTATTGTAACTTCAAATTGTATGATCTTCGTATCATTTTTAAGAGGGCTAGAAAGGGCAACAAATGTTGTGAAATAGGAACTTTTCAAATTCGAAAAGGATCTAGGTAAAAAAACAGGACCAAAATGCAGTTTGGGGCCATCAGGACAGCAATGAGTGGCAAGCTTCTCTTTGATGCCACTCTACATCAGCCGCTTTTGATTACCTTGGGTCTAGATGGTCCCAAAATGCCCCGTTTAATCTAGTTTTTTATTTCCTATGAGCCCTAGAATGAATGTTGAAGTAAGTGGGACCCATTTGAGGTCTTATAATGAAATGAAAAAGCAGTTGGACACTAAGACTAGGGACCTTATTGTTACCTTACTCTTGTTGAAGTTATAGACCCTATGGAATGAAATGAAATGAAATGTCTTGTAGCAAGGGTGCTGACAAGAAAGAGAGTGGACTGAACTTGACCTTGGAAACAAGAAAAGGATAAAAAAGACGAGGTTGGGTAAGTAATATGTATCAACTCATATGGGTGCTTGGATGTGTTGTTTGTAATGTTTCTTTATGTTTAATGAGCATGTTGAAATGTGATTATATCTGATCATGTTCTAAGACTGGAATAGATGTCTTTTTTACATTGGATGGAATGTTAAGATGTCACAGTATAAATTAGGATCATTCATCCATATCCATGTGCTTCCCTAAGAACCATGCTAAGTGATCCATGTTGGCCATACCTTGCACTTAAAAGAGGAGAGTTCATAAGTGAAACTAAAATTGGAGATGTTAAAAGATAAAAATTGAAAATGAATAAAAGCTATTGTGTTGACAAGCACGGCTTCTGTAAGTCTTGATATCTAGTGTACCCAAATGAGAAGGCATGAAGTAAGACTGAAAAGTGGAAAGACAAGGTCTAGGTCGATGATAGCTACCTATGAGGATACCAGGCATTGTGCTAACAGACAAAAATTGGGAACCCTCAAAGACTAAGGTTGAGACTGAGACTATGACTGTGATAGATACCGCTTGCATGGATTAGACGGAGGTATCCTCTCAATAGGTGAAGCTTGGGTCTAAAACTTAAGAGGGAATGAAAGTAAATAAATTGAAAAGAAAAAACAGTTATGACAATAAAGTTGAATTGAAGATTTTACTATAAAGAAAATGGAAAGATTTGCCTGTTTAATATACGATATTGCTTGCACAGTTGTACATATTGCTTATTGAGCTTGTGAAACTCGTTACCTTTAATGTCAACAGATGCTCAGGTCTAGAATAAAGGCAACAACATTGACACAAAGATGATGGTTTCTTGTTTAGTTTAGTAGAGTATAAAGCTCATTTTGTGATCCATATATATATTTGGCTCTAAGGAAAGTACAAGGATAGTTGTATTTAAGCTAGCACTTTAGCACCCTGCATATTGTATAAAAGAGTGAGACAAGTGCCATGGTGTTCCAATTTCCTCCTTTCTACTATGTTTCCATGTTGTTATGGTAAAACTCTTGATGATAGGTTTAACAGGTAAGGTGAACTGCCCACGTGCCTTGGTAGGGTTTGGGTGATGTGGGGCCTTGGCCCTAGAAACTGAGGTCGTAACATTAACTTTGTCCCTTCACTCTTAGAGTTGATGTAGACCCCCCATCCCCCCCCCCACAAAAAAAAAAAAAAAAAAACCTCCACTCTCTCCTCTCCTTGTACATTCCCCCCCCCCCCTCCCTTTTTCCTCCTCTTTGGGTAATGTATTATTTATTCATCCCAAAAAAAAAAATTTATCACCCTCATTCAATGCTTCTCCTACTACAGATGACTAATGGATTTTCTTTATGCCATTGAAACAAAGATCCTGGTGAGGATATAAGATGCAGCATTTAAAACTAGGCAAACTTAGATTGTGTGGTGCATCGTTATAGCACACCAATCATGCCCAAAATGAACAGGATGTAGAGCTGGCAGAATGAAAGTAGGTGGTAACGGACATGGAGGTTATCAAATGGTGGTGAAATGGCAGACAGTGAAGCATGGAGGATGGTGTCTAACAGAGGAGAAGAAGATACATGGGGCAATATGAACTGAATTTTCTTCATGGCCTTGGATGTAATCAGAAGAGTAGGATGGCTTCATAAGGGACCTTGCATGGGGACTTTGAAAAGAATTGACTGTTCTCAATTAGAGAGAGTTTGCAGCAAATTGAGATTGAAGATGATTGAAAATATGAATCAGACAGCCAGCTCAACAACATGGCAGTAGAGCTTTGAAAAGAATTGACTGTTCTCAATTAGAGAGAGTTTGCAGCAAATTGAGATTGAAGATGATTGAAAATATGAATCAGACACAACCAGCTCAACAACATGGCAGTAGAGCTCTGACCCTGAGAATCACAGTGAGAGTAAAGGAAGAGAAAGGTGGAGATATTGGAGAAGGCACCAGATAATAGATATGGTAAAGCTTGATACCCTCCCTGAAAAGTCCCCCCAGGCAAATTCTCTCAGTTGAATGCTCCATGGGCTTTTGAAATTGGTGCCCCATCTGATGGTTTGAAAATGTAGTATCTTTCATAAATGATAACTGGAATATAAATTGATCATGGAAAGCTTATTCTTGGAGGGGATGAGGGGACCTATTTGGATTTCAATCAACCAAACTGCTTTTAAGCATCTGATAAATTAACCAACTTTAAGCAGCAGCAAACACACAACAGAAAAACTCAAAAATCATTTAGAACAAAGAAAAACAATCTGTATCATATTCTCACCAAACAAATCATCTTCCAATCAAGAACAAAAGCTGGTGATTGTCAAAATCCAGCAATATAAAATTACAACCTTTTTACGCTAATAAGCCAGTATTTTGTGACTCATTATGTAACACTCACCTCTTACATCCAGTCTTGCAGCAGTTTCTGGGTTCCCTTACTTCCCTCTTTGGCACATACAAATAATTCACATCAATGTGAAGAGATTAAACCAGCACAAGTCAGTGTTTGAACTAATGCATTGGACTTAGCAAGGAAGACAGGGGTTGAGGGTTCAGGCTTTGTCAGTGATCTTAGGTTTGGGAGAAAAAAAAGGATGTTTAGGGATGGAATGAGAACCTCCATTGTTTGAGAATTTGTTCTCAGGCCATGAAATCCGATTTCCCTCTCAAATGAACCAAAGTTTTAAGTTTCCATTCATCGTTTGAAAGATTTGTCGTTGCTGACCACAAACATATAGAGTGATGTAGCATTGGATTAAGGGTTCAACCAAGGGACAATGCTGCACAATCTTATTAACACCAAAACCAAAAAGGGAATTTCATTCTCCAAGCACAGGGCTATTTAGGTTTCTTAGAACTCAGATGGTGAAATGGACTTAACACGATGTTATGTGGGTCCTACAGAAGGATTCTCGAGGGTTTCAACAAATTCTGAGGTGTCCTAAATTTTAAAGGGTAATTGAGAGAAACTAGGATTCTAAGGTCAGAGGGGCTAGTGATGCAGATCCACCCCCAATCAGGGCTCTCAGATTTGAGGATCAGCAGTTAAAAGCCCAGGTTGCCTTGCTGCCCAGCAGCAATTCAAGACATTATTGTTTCTTTATACTTAGTTTACTTCAACGTCAATAATTTTGGTAAGGCAGTGGCAGTGATGTATATACTGCCAACTTTAAGAGCACAATTGTCCTTTTATGTCTTCATCAAGACTTTTTGGTTCATCATGCAATTGCTCTAGGTTTACGTACAAGTACATTGATCTTTGGTAAAAGGTGCTTTAGATGCAGGTGGTTCTAAGTTCATGCCAGATAAAAAGGATTTTGGTTATAGTTTTCCTTGTGACAATCCGGGACAAGGTGGTACTTGTGATATTTCAGCTTGGGACTCATTATATTTAGCAGTTTTCTGGATGCTAAATACCATTGGATGCGTTACTTTTTATTGGCATTGAAAACAGATCACATAACGGCAGGGTAATGTTTCACAATTTAACGAATCCTCCACTTATTTGATGGGATGGTTAAGAGATTATCTATGGTTAAACTCTTCACAATATATCAATGGATATATAACCCTTTTGGTACGAATAGTTTATGAATCTATGCGTGGATGTTCCTATTTTGACATCTAGTTCGGTGACGTGGATATTGGCAGGTTTGTTTAAAGTCCTTCATTACAGTTTTATTTTAGTCAAGTAACAGACTGAATATTTGGATAATTTCTCAGCTTCTTCTGCTGCTCTTATCAGCGGTTTGCTAATATAGGCACTGATTGGGGTAGCCTTGGTAAGAGCTTCTAAGGTGGAAATTACTTAGGATTCTTGGTGAAATCAAGCTTTGATTATTCTATAACAGAGGAGTCGAACTTTGAATCTCCACTCAAGTTCCTCCACAATCTCTTAAAGGCCCTGCCCATCAAGGTTAGCTTGAGGGCTACACCCCATCCCCCTCTCTTGTCACCTTTTTTTAATTTAAGTTCCTGGATTTTTTTGGGGACTTCCTAAGACCCAAAAAACAAAAAAAAATCCATATCTTCCAAGTTCCAATTCAGAAATCCAACCAAACTTGAAGGATTATATCCCAACATCATCACCCATATGACCTTCAAGTTTCAGCCCATTCTAACAACCCCAACCCTAGAATCCATCAGTTCGTAATTAGAAATCCCATTACCTTGATAACCAAACATCCAAATCCTCTCAAACTTCCAGAGCATCATCCCCTCCGTACAAACCACACTCAATCCATGTTTCATTGGATTCTGATAGCTCTAGGTCACCCAAACACACCAACCTCTTATTAACCGTTTCTGACCATCCATACCATCTTCACTACTAGCCACAAAAGTAATAGAGTGTAGGCCATTTGAACTCACATTGCATAAGCACCCCATTTAGTGTATTCAGCCTTCACTACAAGATCTCATTTGAGACGACACCAATAAAATTACTGCATACACCATAACAAAACCTACCTAAACTAAGCCTATTTTGTCTCATGAGTTTGCTCTCACCAAGATCTTGAAGGAACCGACTCCTAGTTAATCATTTATGAATCTAGGACCACCTTAGCTTTGTGTTTTATTTATTTGCTTATTTTATTTTGGTTAGGGTTAGGGCACTACAGATTTCTCACCACCATCAGCTTAACCTGATGATGGGAAGTAGGAGAAGATGGATCAAGGTCTTTAATGGAGGCTTATCGTCAACTGAAAAATGAATTCAAGAGGAAAAAAAGAAGAGGGAGGAGGGGGCAGAGGAAGAAAAAGGACCCTGACCTTGTGAAACCTCCTGCATCGGTTGAACACCAAGGTCACCACCTTTGCGAGCTTCTAGAGTACTTTCCAGCACACACTATCAAATGAGGTCCCTGACCTAGCACTAATCCCACTCCAAGGTAACCAAAGTCCCCCAGAGAGAAAATAAACAAACAGCATCCAAATCTTATAAACCAATCCCTGGACATGCATCCTGTATGAACCAATGGATTGTGACAATTTGACCCCCCCCCCCCAAAAAAAAAAAAAAAGGATTGTGACAATTCACTTCCACTAGAACTAACTTAAAAGTTAGATCTTAACTCTTAACTAACCCAAACTACACTCCAATTCTCTCATGTGTGGAGACCGAGAAAGGGTAATTACAGGGTCGTAATCCTCTGCAGCACTCAAAAGTAGCAGCCATCCTGTGGTCGCTATAGATGAGGGCCATGTGGCGAACATTAAATCCTAACCCTTGAGCATTCAAACACTCTATCCTTCTTCTAACCGGTCCAATTAAGCCAGTTCATCGATCAAACTGATGGATCCATCCAACCCTTAACTAGATCGACGCACAAATCCTTGTCTCTACCCTCTTCCCGCAATGCCGCTGTCGCCGCCGTCATCACACTCGGTCGTTGGCTGGAGTAAACCAAGACGATGGGAGAGAAAAACAGTGGAAGCTACCATTACAGACATGATCAAACAGGAGAGGTGTTCTTGCAGCAAGTGACAAGCCCGGGTATTCAATTAGAACTAACACAAATTTAGACTAATAATAAGGTTTGGTTGTCTATGGGATGGTTTGGGTATACTTTGAGGTGGCTGGATAATAATGGATAACCTATTGGATGAGTTTGGTGAAGGAAGATAGGTAATATATTGTTTAGGGATCTAACAAAATGAGGATGGGCTAGTGGTTTTAAGAGTATTAGGGTTGCAGCACCCAAAGACCTCCTGGATGAATTATGGTTGATGGGAAAAAGAATCAAATAATTTGGATTAATAAGGGTCGGGTTTGAGAACCTAAAAACCTGGGAAGGGGGAATGAAGCCTGCAGTTGGGAGGGAAGGAGTAGGGGAATCTTGCGGCAAATGAGGATGGAGTTATTGATTGGATCTTGAAGAATCCAAGTTTCTTTCTTCTTTTCTTTCTTTCTTTTGTTTTCTTCTCTTTTTCTTTCCGTTTCAATTCTGCTGCAGGGTTCAAGAAAGGGGAAAAAGAAACAGAGAAAAAGGGGTGGAGGGGCTGCAGCAAGAAGAGAAGACAAGGGGGAGGGTAGGGGGTACTGTCATAAGGCTGGGGGAAGGGTTTTCTCACTGCCACAAGATGGGAAAGGGGGCTGGGAAGGGAGGCCTGCGAGTGGGACGGGAAGGGTTCTTGATGGATCGCAGTGTTGATTTGTTCTTTTTTCTTCTCTTTCCTTCCTTTTTTTTTTTTTTTTGGGGGGGGGGGGGGGGGTGTACTTACTTGTAAAGGAAGGACTGCTGTTGTAAGTGAGTTGAAGGAGGAATTATGCTGGAAATCTAAAGAACACCCAGCCTAGGCCATGCCGTGTGGTTAACTCCATGAATAAGAGCTTCAATTCATAAATCTTCCACCAATTTCTTTTTTTTGGTAATGAATCTTCCACATGAAGTAAGGTGGCAATATATAGCCTTAAATAAAAACACTTGAACTTGGACTAGGACTTAACCTAAAAAGACTTTACCACACAAAAAAAAGAATATTTAGATTACTAGTAAAACTCAATTACTTCCCAATTAACTAGGACCACAAAGTTTAACAAAATAAATAAACATTATCTAGAAGGAATCTTTTAACTGATTCCAAATGACTCCCACAAAACTAGGACTCTCAAATAACTAGACTTGACTCAACTAATCAAAGAAAGAAGATAGATTTAGAGTCCTCGAAAGACAAGGAATCTAATTAGACCAAGGAACACCCCCCCCCAAAGGAGGTGTGATAGGAGGGGAGAGAGAGGGTTAAGGGTATGGGAGGGGATTATAAATAGAGGGGAAAGGGAGAGGAAAGGTATCGAATGTTATATAAGTGAGTTTTGGGCAGCTGTAGGCTGAGGGGCATCGTGAGGTGTTGGGGGTGACTGGCACCATTAAAACCAGCATTATCTTGTTATTTCTTCTGTTTTGTCATTGAATTCCATAGTGAATAGAAGGTTCTTATCAACTAGTATTAGAGCAGTGTCAATCCCAGGGAGGTGAGATGGCATTGTCACTATTTTCCAGCGAAGAACGAGTGTAGGGATGGTTGACTGAAGTCGAGCTCTTCTGTTGGCAACATCAAATTGAGCAAGAACATTGGCTACAATGGCTGTTGAACATTTGGAAGGATTCGCATTGGATTGGGTATACAAAAGATCTTGGCCGGAGTTTACCTGGACAAACTTCATGAAGGCGTTAGTTATCGATTTCGGTAACGAGAAGAATGCAAAGATTCCTCATATTGAATCCACATCGGTCTTTGGAGAGGAAGAATCGCAGCATCAAATCGATCAAGTGCAGGAAAGTGCGCAGGAAGTGGCCACTGGTTGTGACCGATTAGTTGCAAAAGTTGTTTCTCACCGAACCACGAGAAGAATGCCAAAGAGAGGCTTGATGGGTGAGGCTATTGATCCTAGCAGTGTATTGAAAAGCGATGGTCAGAAGGGGAGTGGAAGATGGTCGGAAGCACTTGGCGGAAACCAGTAGGTGGCAGCCAAGGTTTCTGTTTAAAGAAAATGGAGAAGACAATGCTAGAGTTTGAGGGTTTTTGGGGTTATGGCTAACCTCAAATCGGTTTATGGGTTTGGATCACACATTAAGGACCAAAGGGTCTTATAATTTGGGCCCAACTCGGGTATGCATAGTATCAAACTTAGGGCCCAAGAGAACCAAGTTCAAAAATTGGGCCGTTAGTTTCCCCAAGAAACCCACTTAGGCCCAGCTCATTCCATTAACCCCAAGCCCATCTTATTTCATTAACCCAATATCCAACCCATATTTCTTAAGCCACCTTATGCCTAACCCATTCAAAAGAATTATCTTGGGCATGGTGGGAGATCTTGCAAGATATCTCATTTTTTCAAGTAGGCAAGACAAGATGGAGGTCGAGAGCAGAGAGTTGGGATATCTAACTCGAAATCTCACCATATCTCGCCATATCTCGCCCTATCTCCCCCTGGATCTTGCTGGAACTCTTAATTTTTGCATTTTTTGGTGGATTTCGGCAGAATTTTCACTTGCAACTACTCCTAGCACATCTACAACATCGAGGGAGATCAATCATTCTCTGTTGGTCTTATGAACTTATGATTTAATGACTTATATAGAACTTCTAATGGTTGTATAATTTTATTATTCTATTCTTAAAAATTGCAATTGTGATACTCATATGGATGGAATTTTGATAACATTTAGGTTACTTGATGCATTTGATACACTTACTTCCATTTATATGCCTTAAAAGGTTCTATAACCTTGCATTCCCTAATCCTACAACATTTCTGTTTCACACTATGGGTAGACTTAGAAATCATACTTAGGGTTGTTTTCTAGACAAATTCAAGGCTAGCAGTGTGTTCAAAAGGCCTTAAAATAGGCTAAATTCCAAGTTTTAACCCAATTGGGACCCTACAAACCCACCAAGATGGGCCGTCAAGTAACACCAAAAAATTGTATATCTCGACGATGGTCAAGATCTTGCTCGAGAGCGAGATCTTCTACTATGATCTTGGGCCCATTCCATTTTTATGACCCAAAGCCCAATCCATTCCATTAAAACAATGCCCAACCCATTTCTCTTAACCCATGGTTTGTATTTGGACACCACCCATTTAAAAGACCCACCTCGGACCCATCCTATTTCATTAACCCAATTTTCTACCCCTTTTTTTAGCCCATGGTTTTAAGTGGTTAGACTTAATCGATTCAAAAGCAACAGTATGGGCCCAGCCCATTCTATTAATCAGCTCAGCCCAATCCTTTTACTGGAGATCCAGCCCATCCTTTTCTACCCTTGGGTTAACGTATTCGAGCCCAACCACTTCAAAAGATCCATAATGGACCTAACACATTTCATTACCCTAAAACCCACTTTTTCTCATTATTACTTTGGGCCCAAATTACTCAAACGAACCAAGACCCAAACCTAAGACTAGTTCGAATCAAGCACTTACCAAAGAAGCAGTCCAACTGACCCATCAAACTGGGGAGCCATCGTCTTCACCCTCTCAAAATCAAGACAGAAGGGAAAGGGCGACGTGGGGGCTGCAGAATTAGAGATGAAACAAGAGCAGCGTGTTGTCGAGGAAGAAGGGAAGATCGAAAGGATCAAGGAGGATGACCTTCAGTTATTGGGCAAACTCAAAGATTTTCAAACACCGTTGATGTTGGGTGACTAGGGAACTGAAGTCAACGCAGTTGAAGACCAAGGTTCAGTTCATCTTCAAGCGAGGAAGCTTCACCGAAACAGAGAAGGAAAGAGGTGGGCGGCATGAGCTCCAGAAAAACCACCTTGGGCGATGACAATAAATTGGGAAGAGGACTCGTCGACATCGTGGGAGTAGAAACGGCTTGATCTTCAGCGTCCCTTTGCCCTCGACCAAGAAAGGAGTGCCTTGCAATCAGTGGCGCAAGATGAAAACATTAGGGTTGTTGTCATGTGTCTTGTTGGAGAAGAAATGGTCCAACAATGGACCTGGAATGAACCAGCGGCTCAAATGTGGGTTCAGTTTATTAAACTCCTGGATCAGGTGTGGTATTTGGCCCAAGGTTTAATAAAGAAATGGGCCTCAAGGGGGCCACCTAAAGCCCACTCCTTAGGGAACCATAATTGGGTGTTAAAGGGTGAACCTAGGCCCAACCCAGAAGATGCTTTAGGGCCCAAACAAACAATGGTCCAAAAACCAAATGGCCCAATTGCTAAACAGGAAAAATGGGGGTATTTTAGGAAATCTCGTGTTCAGCCTTCTTCTACCTTCCCCATCATGTGGAGCAGGAACCAGAAAGGGCCAACAGTAGTGACGTAGAAGCTCACACCACTTCCAAGGGCAGCAAGGTGGTTTCTCATCATTGAAAGAGTCATCAAACTGAGGTTTTGCGATGATTTCTCCTAAGGTTCCGGTCACCAGGAAGCCATAAGATCTTTTTTTACTTTGTGGTCCTCATTGTCAACGGATCGAGATTGAGCTTTAAGCTGCTAATGGTGCTCGAGTAGCGACAATGTTATGACTTCTAATTGTTATTAGCAGGGAGGATGTCTACAACGCTCATAACAAAGACAGCACTCGACGCAAGAAGGTAGAAATTTTGAAGGTTCTCCCAAGTGCGATTGCTAATGCGATTGAGAATGGTGATGAATTGAGAATAAATGCTGCAAGGCAAACGATCCCGAGATGGAAAAAGGGAAAAGCTTGGCTAACCCAGAGAACAAATTAAAAAAAATATATTCTTGAATCTTAGTGGATTGGAGTGCGATGGTCTTGAGATAGTCTGTATAAAGGACCACGCATTGACACACGATAGAGTGGAGAAGGTTGTTGGTGGGATTTTGAGTCATCATCTACTATAGTATTTTGAAGCTCATAGGAGAGAGCCATCCAACACTTGCAGCTGTGAATATCTCTAATGTTTATAGGTCAGCCTTTGAGTTTGAGAGAGCCATCCAATACTTGCAATTTCCACCAATCAACAAAGATCTGGGTGTACAATGGATGTAAAGTTTTACTCAATGGGTTGCTATGGCAGTAGGACAAGCAAGGTAGTTTGCTTTGATCGACACTAAACTAACATGGTTGTGTGAGAAACATGTGAAGACCAAGCTTCAATTTGTCCTTCACCTTGAGGACAAGGTGAAATTTAAGGGTGCAGGAATGATAGGACCCTAGGGGTAGCCATATGAAGGGGAGAGACAGGGTTAAGGGTATATGAGGGGATTATAAATAGAGGGGAAAGGGAGAGGAAAGGTATCGAATGTTATATGAGTGAATTTTGGGCAGCCGTAGGCTGTGGGGCCCCATGAGGTGTTGGGGGTGACTAGCACCATTAAAACCAGCATTATCTTGTTATTTCTTCTGTTTTTGTCATTGAATTCCATAGTGAATAGAAGGTTCTTATCAAGGTGCATGGAAAATGACCAAAATACCCCCAAGGGACTGTTTGGGCTCAATTCATTGGCTTCCATGGGCCTTCTTCTGAGGGTCCTTTCGGAGGCTGAACCTGGTTTCATCTAGATTGCCGCAAGGGTGGGGCAGTCTTAATTACAAGAATCTTGGAAAGGAAGCTTATGGAAGGTCTATACTCAAAAGTAAACTTCAATAGTAGAGTTCTCATTTACCCCATCCATGACTTTGGCTATAGGAGTCTCATCTATCTGTGGCTACTACTGAGTCCTCTAGCTCTAGTTGTTGATGGCTTGTCTAGATCAGATACCAAATTGATGTAACCACGATTCTAGGTTTAGGGGTTTTGTGATTGTTTCCCTAGAAATTGGGTTAGCCCAAAATCTTGTCCTCAAGTAACCAAACAGAAAGGAACCAAACTTGAGAACTAGAGATTTTACCAAACCTAAATGGGATGGCCCGATGAAGATATTTGGAAAATAAGGATTTTGAGAAACATTGGGATTAACAAAAACCTAAAGGGTTGTAGGAATTGTGAAGAAATTGAGTTCAGGATTTATAGAGGATTTTAGGAAGAAGTTAGGATTCATATGGATTGGTTTAGGATGATTAAAGTTTTAACAAAATCACTATGGGTTGTAACATAGAAGCATGGGTGTGTTTAGTGACACCCAAACTTACCCTAGGATGATCAAGGAAGCTTGCGGTTGGCTCTTGGTTGGGTTAAGTTTAAGAAAAGCTATAAGGTTAGGTGTGGGAGGGGGGTTTGAGATAAATTTGTGGGGTGGTGGTTTGAGAGAGATAGGGCTATAAGCAATCCCTAATGGGTAGAAACTTTAGAGGTAAAACAATTCAACTCATGGGAGGGGAATAAGAGGGTAACAATTAGGGAAAGGGGAATAGGGAAACTAGCGGTTGGGTAGGGAATGGATTGTTGGAAATCTTCAAGAATCTTGATTGTTGATCTACCTTTTCTCTCTCACTTTTCTTTATTTCTTTCTTTTCTGTTTTCCTTCTTTTCTTGTTCTAAAATTTCAGAATCTGCCAAAAAGAGGGTAATATAAAGAAAGGGGAGCTAAAGGAAGTTGCCACAAGGTGGAGGGGTTGGGAGGTCGCCGTAGGAGGAGGCAGAAGGTTCTTGGAGGTCTACGATGGAAGATAAAGGGTTTAGGGCTGCTGCACTTGTTTGATTGGAAGAAGGTGCTGCGAATGCTAGACTGCTGCTGGAATTAAAGATCTCTTGCCAAATTAAAGAAAAGCTCTTTCTAAATCCGCCATGGCCCTCCCAAGAAGACCACAACCTTGCTTGCTTCCAAACAGAAACTTTATTCATCAATTCAACCTCCTTGCGATGAGGTAGGGTGGGCTATATATAGCCTTACAATTGGAGGGAAAAGGCTTGGACTAAAATAAGGAAAACTAACATGACTCAACTAGGGAATACTTTATTATGGACCAAATTTGATTCAGTGGGATCTTTCACTCACATGCTCGGTCAACTGAATCCTCCAAATCTGATCTGTGTGGAGCAGGAAAGAGGAGATTGGAGTCAAAGGGAAGGCCAAAGCAAAAGATCTACTTCAAGGAGAGTGTACTTGCGTCAACCAGCCAAGGACAGCCCAACGAAGGGCCGGAAGAGGGCCTAGGACCACTAGCAGTTTGAGACAAGCCCAGGGGGGCAGAACCAATACAAGGGTATTTTGGTCATAATCCACCCCTGGTTCAAGTCCTATTTAGTAGGAAATAGGTCCAGGTATTTTTGTGGAGTCCTTTTTCTACTTTTCTTTGGTTAGTTAAGAGTCCTAGTTTGTGAGTTATTTAACAGTTTTATTTTGATTGGGAGTTGTTTGTTCGTTAATTAGCATGTACTTATAAGTTAACTTAAAGTTCAATTAAGCATGTGTGTCTAGTAGATTCAAATCTAGGGTTGAGGTCTTTAAGTAACTCGATTCCATTTTTGAGTGTTTTGGTCAAGAGTTGAGATCCTTATCTACTAGGCAATCTAAACACAAGTCAAAGTCTCTTTTGAAGGTTATAAATAGCCCATTAGTCCAAGGTAATATTCAGTTTTGATGAACAAATTTTGAGTTAAAGAAAGACTTGAGAAGAAGCTTGACGTCCCAAGGTGGAAGGCTTGCTGCTGGAGCATGCCAGTGTTTTCTGCAATTGTGAAAGTTCAAGCTTCAGCAGCAACCTACTTCAAGCCTCCCAAGTACAGCCCCTCCGCTCCATCGCAACCCATCCCAGTCCCCTCCCCCTCTTGACCTAGAAACCACCCAACCCCATTGCACCTACCCCCTCTCCCCTCCCCTTCTAGTTAAGCAGACCCTTCCCCTTCCCCTAGCAACCGTAGCCCTGCCCTCCCTTCTTACTCTCTTGTTCCTGCGAGAGCAACAGCCCCTACTCCTTAGTAAACCAACTTCCCCAGCCCCTCTAGGTCCCTTTTCTCTTCCCCTAAGGTCGCACCAAGCCCTAGACTGCTTCCCTAAAGTTATTTTCCACAATCAGCCCAATTTCCTTAACCCAAAAAATTTCTGCACTTCATCTTCTACATTGGAACTTGGAAGACTTCTGCAGAATATCAAAACTTCTGAAAGCCTTAATTAGATATACCAGACCTTCTGAAACTTTCTAAACCTTTGAAAACCAGTTCTGAATTTACAGAACCAGCATAGACAGATCCAAACCCACCCTCCGAACCTACCCAAATCCTAATTTTGGCATTTAGTTCAAATTCCAGATCTGGAATTCAAATTACAGTAAAATTCAGAACTGATTTCCAGTTACCGCAGGGTTATATGAGGCTCTAGAAGATCCCAAGACCCCTGAAACACCCATCTCTTATGCTGGAATTCCTGGGCAACCCAAAAATCCAGGAAATTTCCCAAATTACCCCTAGCCCTTGATTCGGGTTTACATCAAGATCCCTTTTACAACTCAATTGAGTAACAACCACAAATAATAGAAAACAACTTGCAAAATAAAAGCTAACATCCAAAAGGAACCTTCATTTAACATAGATTCAAATTGGGACTTCCATACCGACTAGCTTCGAATCTTTTGACGATTCATAGAACAATCCTTGATCTCACAAAATACTAATCTAAATAAATAATTAAAGATAGATCCATCACCCTTGGATAGAGGAGATTCCAACCAGACTCCTTTTGGAACATTATCAAAATACCCCAGGGGTATTCAGCCAGCTTTGGATTGGGCCTTTTGGGTCTCAGTTTTGTGCCCAATTACAGGGGGACTCATCCCTGCTTACATCACCAACCCCCTGGCTGAACCAGCAAATTGGGCCCTTGGACTCAAACCCATTGGCACACCAAGTGGACTGATCGAACCCTACCATGGGTAGTTTGGTCATTTTCCCACTTCTTTTGGTTATTAATTTAGTATATTAATTTTTGTTTCATTTTTTTGAGTCCAAATCTAATTTTCTTTTTTAATTAAGCCATTATCAAGAGTCCTAGTTAGAGTTGAAGTCCCGATTAGAATCAATTTTAAAGTCAGATTCCCTTTGGACAATTAATGAATATTTTGCAAGTTGTTTTTCTTTAAGGTTCTTTTTTTATGGTTGTCATTTATTGAGTCTATAAAGGATTCCCTAGTTGAGTCAAGTTAGGTTTCCAAGTTTAAGTCTTAAGTCTTTTCCCTCCAAGTGTAAGGCTATACATAGCCCACCCTACCTCATTCTAAAAACAAGTTGAATTGAATAAACAAAGTCAAAAGCCTTGAGGGAAATCAAGTCTTGGTCTTATTGGGAGGGCCACGGCAGGTATTGAAGCTCATCTTCTTCAAGTTTCAGCAAGATTCTTCCATTTCCAACAACAATTCAACTCACAGCAGCATTCAAACCCTAATCCAGTGAGTACAGCCCTTCCCCTAACCCACAACTCCCTCCCCCACCCTTCCTCCTTGCACACCCCATCCCAGCCCTCCCTTACCTTGCGGCAGCCCTAGACCCCATCCCCCTCCACTCCCTAACCTTGCGGCACCCTCCCAAACACCTTCTTTCCCTCCCTCTTCTCTTTTCCCCCCTTTCTTGATTTTGCAGCAATTCTAAATTTGCAGAACAGAAAAGAAAAAGAGAAAGAAAGAAGAGAAAAAGATCAAGAAAGAGCCCAAGATCCTTTCAAGATATAAAGAAACCTAACCAAGATTAACCAACATCATCCCTAAACCCTCCCATACCCAACCACTAGGCTCCCAACTTCCTTTTAGGTTCCGCAACCATTACCGCATCATCCAACGTGGGTTTGCGAAAACCCAAACTCATCCAATACTTCTTTGTCAAACCCTATATTTATTTCCTTGTCTCTTCCCTTCAACCACCTAGTTTTTGTAAATCCAAACTTATCCCAAAACCCTAAGTCCCTAACCACCCAAAATTTCACCATCAAACCTATCTCATCTAGATTTGTTAAACCTTAGATTCCCAATTATTATCTCATTTTCGTTTAGGTAAGACCCAACATTGATTCTTTATTTGCTGGTTCACAAAGGAGAGATTCTGGAGAAACCCTCCCTTTAGGGAGATTATTGCACATCTCAGAATCCTAAAATCTAGGTTACATCAAAGAGTCTTTTAAATTAGACTTGGATTGGAAGCTAGAATCCAAGTTGGTTTCTAAAGTTGAGTTCTAGTGTGTTTTTATTTTAAGAAGCTATAAATAAGCCTTCATCCTCTGTAATCAGCAAGTTGAAATGATTAATAAAATTAAGATTGAGAGTCTGAGGCAAGAGAAGTCGAGGGTTTCCTTCAGGGAAGCCTGCAGCAGCTTAAGAATGTGATTTTTCTGCAATATTCTTCAAGTTCCAACATCTTTCAACTCCAGCAGCACTAGTCCATCTCCAAGTAAGTGTAGAACAGCCCCAGTCTCTTCCCAGCCCCCTTCTTCATCTTCTCTATCACCTGCAGCCCTCCCCATTTCCCCTCCATCTTCCCCACGGTAGCAATAGTATCATTAACCCTTTAATTTCCCTAACTCCCACCCAATTACCTCCCCTTTCCCAGCTAGTTGGATCACATCCTTCCCTACTCTTAGTTTCACCATTGAGCCATCCTACATTAGGTTTTGGAAATTCCTGCACTTCATCTTCAACCTCTAGAAATCCTAAACCCTAGTTTTACTAAAACTCCTATAACTCCCAAAACCCCTCAACCAAACTACAAACCTTTTAAGGATTAGCTTCCCCTACACCAACGATACCTTTCCCTTCAACTCTAAGCCTAGCCTACACCCCTAGAATCCTAATCCAAGTAGGAACCCTAATTTTAAAACCCTAACCCTTTAGGATTAAATCTGAAATTACAAATTAACAACAACAGCCTTACTCTTAACCTAGCCAAACCCTAGTGACCTTCCATTCAGCCCTAGATTCCTTTAAAACCTAACCCTAATTACAACTTCAGATCTAAAACCATAGTTACAGCAAGGTTTCAACTTCTAAACATAAAATGTAAAATCCCCAAGCCTGGCCAAAACCTATTCTAACCACAAGTCATCCCTAGCCTTTGCAGCCTTCAAAGACTGCTGATTCTGAGGGAAGAGGATCCTGGAGTGAGCTTGATTCTAGGGCAATATTCCAACAACTAAACCCTAGAATTTGGTTCACATCAAGGTATCATGGGGCCCACCTGGTCTTAGTAAATGGAAGTGTGACAGGAGTTGGCATCAAGCATTCTGCTCTAAGAGCTTATTGAGGAAGGGCTGTTGGGGTGAAGCTTCTGGAATTCCCTATTTCATATTCGTAGAGAAGTGAATCATATACACCAAACACTCATCATCCTTCATACCAAATGCATTATTGCACCCTTTGCATCTACATTTGATTGAACACCCAAAGGCTCCCTAAAAGAAGCCAAAACATCTGAGTCAATGACGTACTAAATTAAAAGCAAATAAAATGAGATATTTGCAACACCTGATGGCATTCACAATATTTCTAGAGGCAACCAGATTTCTTGCAATTTCCATCCTCGTTTATGCCCGGGCAAGCTGGAGTTTTGTTGGAATTGATTCCTACAAAGTTCAAAACACCTCAATTGTAAGGTCAACTCAAATTTGCCAAGTTAGAAACTTTTTCAGAAATAAAATGAAAAAGGTAAAAGATTTATTTTCAGATCCCAATTTCCAGAACAGGCACAGAGCTTCTAATAACTTTGGTACAAATGCAAGTGGATTGCAAGATTCAATCTGTTTGCAAGTTGCCAAAACAGTATGTTCATGGATAAGCTTGTTAACGCATTCTTGACAGGAACAAGGCTCTAGAAATGATTGAAGCATGACCTAAAATTTGTGAGAAAACATAATAGTTTCCGGGTCTGTCTGGATGTGGCTCTGTTCATGTAACTAAATCTCAGTTGAATTGGGAGTCTTCAATTTTGTAGCAAAACTCATGGACAGCATGATCAGCCAATAAGGCAGTCTTTGGCATGATTTTCATTTTTTATTTTTGCTCAAATAAATATTTTTGGTAGTGTTTGGTACAATTTATACAAACCTATTTCTATTTAAAAAGGGTTGAAAAATATTAAAAAAATAAAAACAGGTTGAGACCTGCTTTTTATTTTTTCTTTGAAAACCAGTTTTAGTTGTCTTTGTGGGTGGTGTTTAAAACGCATGTGCTTCTAATGTATGTTAATGAGGTTAAAACCATAAATCCATCATTTTTATAATATTCTCATTACATCCTCGGTATCTTCAATTTTTCGTTTTTCTGAGTGGACCTTGATCGATGACCACCTGTTTTACTTTTACTTCTATGTTCTGATTATTCTTCATTTTTCTCTGAATCTCATGGCTTTTCTTCCTGTAACCCCCTCTGCTTAGAGTTAACAATATAGCTTCAAACCGATTCTACGACAAATCCTTGATCAGCTTGGTTACCCCACTGGAAAAAGTTTCAATCTCTTCCTCATCCAAACGTTTTAAAAGCCAGCTCGAAATTCAGTCTCCATCATGATTTCAAGTGTTCATAGTCATCTTTTCCATCATTCCCTCTTCTCTAATGTGTCGATTTGAAATTCAAACCAATAAATTGATCTTGGAACCATTGCTATCTAGAGATGAAAATTACTCTGCCCTCCCTTTGCCTCTCCATATGGTAAAATAAAAGAAAATAATTTCTTATACCAGGCAGTGTAGACCATTCCTTTCAACTCATTAACTAAAGATTTGACCTGGTTTGGGCTCCAGACAAAATCAGAACGTAGTGGCTGCTTGTTTATGCTCAACGCTGGAAAGAAAATCAACACCAGAAATATTGTGGTTAATTAGTATTCTTTGGGGAAACTTGTGGTTAAGTACTTAAGTACTTCTGATATTCTTATGTCCTCTCTTACAATTTGCTTCCAACCTGCTCATTAAGAAAGAAAACATGATGTTTTGGTTCATTTCAATATCTCTTAAAGATAAAAGGTTCCTTCTCAAAGCCAAGAACATGTGTTTCCCCCATCCCAATGGAATGTTTCTGACCTCCGACCAAATCTTCTTCCCTCTCTATATATATCAGCATCAGCATAAATGATCATAAGCCAACTAATCTCGCTATTTTTTATTGGTTGTTGATGATCATTTTTTTTTTTGGTTGTTGATGATCAAAAGGCCTTTCATCAAATCTCCTAATATCTCTTGTATCATTCCTTGAAGAAGTGATATCTTGCCACCGTCTTCTTTTAAATTTCGAATTCATTGCATGTATCAGCTTCTATACACTGATGATCAGGATGTTGTCTTCAGAATCCATCATCATATCCAACAGAGTTCCAAGACGCGTCCAAATCAGGATGAGGACTGCTGCAGTATCTATTTCTTTTACCAGACCTTTCTATTTCTCTTCCAAGATATGGGTGTGTCTATCATACTTGTCTTTGGATGGATCCTTGCCATTACATCTCTCCCATATTTTTCCCAAAGTTCTTCTCTATGTCTAATCTTCTGACTCATACTCATCATCAGGAGTTCTCGTTCTAAATCGTAATTGGTCATCATTCTTTCTTCTTAGCCAGGAATTCCCTCTCCCTTAGGTATAAAGAGAGGAATGCTCTAAAAGTGACCAGGACTTTTAGTAGGACAAGGAACTTATGAGGATTGAAGAAAGACTCATATGAATGTGGACAAGTTTTCAAACGTATAGAAAAAAAATTACAGAAAGATATGCCAAACTTATATTTTAGTAAAACAAACTTTTTTACCTATTGGTTAGCAAATGCTTTTTGCATTTTGACCCAAAATGATTTTTACTACTGATTTTTAAAAAATTGGTAAACATAAAAATAAAAAAGCATGCCAAAGAGAGCCTAAGACTTCCCCACATAAAGTGCTCTAATTTTCTGTCACTTTTTATGACTAAGCTAATTTAGGACCAAGGATCAATCACAAATTTCTTTCTACGTGAAAATAACTTCAAATGTCTACATTCAAAGACATATAAATGAAACTCTCATGGAGGAGCATGACTAAAATGATACCCAAAACAGGCATAAGGAATTATGAAGAGTACCAAAGTGCTTTAGAGTTTAACTACATAACTCATAACCATTTAGTATACATCAGTTCTGGGCCATTATGATTTTATGTTCATGATTTACAATACCAATGCACACCAGATTATTTATGTGGAACATGGCAATATAGGACACAGAGAGAGAGAGAGAGATCCATAAGAACCCATACTAATTTGAAATAAAATCCATAAAGCAAACTAGAAAATAATGCAGGAAAAAACAAGTTAAAGATTTTCGACAAGTTTATCAGTGTTCAGAAAAGTTTTTCAGATTCTTCAGTCTTTCTTTTGTTCATTAAAGATGATATGTTTCACAATATACAGCTTGCCATCAATAAGCACTCCTAGGAACAGAAACAGTCACTAGGAGAGTAACTTAGTTGAAATACCGTAAAGACAGAAAATTCCTTTTCTAGTTGCAAGAGAATTAGCACAAGAAGCTCAGAAGTATTTTCCACCAAGCAATGGAATATTATCAATTCTCATGTTCCAAATGTAGAAGGTTTAATTGCAGCCTCACATGAGGTGGAGTTTGCCAAACAGTGGTGACTGTATGTTCGCCATTCTTTTATTGTCTAAGTAGAAGTATTTTCTGTTCTTCACGACACTAACAGTTTAAGGAAGCTCAGTTCTGAGAATGCAGACCTAAGGAGAGTACGATCTATGTTTAACATGCATGATTAAATGGTAATTGATAATGTTTTGATGGAAGGAAATACCATCCACTATCCACAAACTAACCCATTAAGATTCAATGGTTAATTTTCTGTCATAGTTTGATCTAACAAGTCGGTTATTAGAGAGACTAATTGGTTTTAGTTTTCTTGTAAAGAAGGTTAGTAGTAGATCACCCTTGTTGGAGAAAGCTGAATCTATGTTTTTCTCAGGGAAAGCCTTTTGAATTCACCCATCTAGATTGTAATCCTTTTAGTTCTATTAACTAAATATCAGAGGCAACCAGCCCCCAACTAAAAGGAATCTAAAGCAATCACATCATAATGCTTAGGTCACACAACTAGGAAATAATGTAGTTAATAGCCTCTGATGTTTTGAATAACAGATAGTAATTATAAAAAGGGTTTCCTGAAAGACAGATGTCAATTCAAACGGATATTCATCTGGTTTCACCTCGCCATACAAACAATAATTAAAATACTGAAACTTACAGAGCATGGAAACTCCAACTATAACGGAATTCCAAAATGCAGCAGCAATGGTGGCAATAGGAAAAAAGGGTGAATACAGAATAGAAGAAAACTGATGAACCCATGGATCAAATATGAAAATTAACAAGATTCTATTCCTGGAATAACAAGGACCAAACACAATAAAAGATGACACTGGTTTTAATGGTGCCAGTCACCCCCTACACACCATATGGTGCCCTCAGCCAAAGGCTGCGCCCAAAACCTTACACAAAATAACCGATATCCTTTCTACCCACCCTCTCCCTATTTATAACCCACCACCACAGTAACCCTCTCTCTTTCCTCCACGTGGCATGATCCTAGGGCCCTAACAAAAACAAAAAAAGAATCGTAATAGGGATACTTTACCCAAAAAAGTAAATCAGAGAATTTCATCAGTTGTTTCGAAAAAAGGGAGGGAAAATCAATAAAAGAAAAGGCACGAAATTGAATGGATCAAATACATTAATTCAATAGGATAAATCAAAATCTCACCTAAGCAAAATCCTTTTATAATTCGATTCAAATCTACATCCTTTTATGAAAAGCAAGGGAAAAGAAGTATGATGAGTTATACATTAAGTTGGGCACGAAGGAAGGGGGGAAATCTATTTATAAGATAGCTAAGATGAAGGATAGGAAGAGTAGAGATCTTGATCGTGTTAGATGTATTAAAAATGGAGATGGTCAAATATTAGTATGTGATGAGGACATTAAGAAAATATGGAAAATCTAATTCACTAATCTACTAAATGAGCATACTTCAAGCACTTATGATTTGGAAGATCACACCTTTCACCAAGGCACCAATTTTCAAACTTATATACATAGAATTTCAATGTTCAAAGTAAAAAAAGCATTGAGGATGAAACTCAGCAAGACACAAGGTCTTGATGAAATCCCAATAGAAGTATGGAAGAGCTTAAGAACCCATGGACTAGTTTGGTTGACTAAGTTGTTTAATAATATTATGAGCACAGGGAAAATGCCAAATGAATGGAGGAGAAGCGTCGTGGATTCAATTTACAAAAATAAAGGAGATATTCAAAGTTATAATAACTATAAGGGCATTAAATTGATGAGCCATACTATGAAATTATGGGAGAAAATAATTCAAACCCGTTTGAGACACTTAACTACAATTACGGAGAACCAGTTTGGGTTTATTGCCGGGAATATCTACAACGGAGGCTATTTACCTAATTAGGAAACTTATGGAAAGGTATAGAGAATGTAGGAAAGACCTTCATATGGTTTATATTGACCTAGAAAAAGCTTATGATAGAGTCCCTAAAGCGTTAATTTGTCAAGTACTACAGAAAAGAAGTGTTGCAAGTAAATATGTTGATATAGTTAATGATATGTATGATGGTTCGGTGATAAGTGTAAGAACAGTGGGGGGACAAAGTAATGAATTCCCACTTACAGTTGGGCTACATCAAGGATCAACTTTAAGCCCATATCTATTTGCACTTGTAATGGATGAATTAACCAAAGACATTCAAGATGAGGTCCCTTGGTGTATGCTTTTTGTTGATGATATTGTGTTAATTAATGAGACTCGAGTGGGGATTAATACCAAATTAGAATCATGGAGAGTAGCTTTGGAATCAAAATGCTTTAAACTAAGTAGAACGAAGACAGAATATTTAGTTTGTAACTTTAGTCATGATCGGGTAGACAATGAGGTGGTGATACTTGATGATAAGGAGATTCCTCAGAGTGATTGTTTTAGGTACCTAGGTTCAATCATAAGTAAAAGAGGTGATTTAGAGGAGGATATTTCCCAAAGAATTAAAATAGGGTGGATAAGTGGAGAGGTGCATCCGGGGTCTTGTGTGATCGGCGTATTCTATTAAAACTTAAAGGAAAATTTTATAGGACCATTGTTCGACCAGCTATGATGTACGATGTAGAGTGTTGGGCTGTTAAAAAGAATCATATAGATAAACTTAGTGTGGCAGAAATGAGGATGCTAAGATAGATGAGTGGCAAAACTAGGATGGATAAGATAAGGAATGATCATATTAGAGTTGGTTTAGGAGTTGCTTCCATAAGTGATAAGCTTCGAGAAAGTCTTTTGAGGTGGCACAGCCACGTTTAACAGAGACCTATAAATGCTCCTATACGAAGAAGTGATATAATCCGGATTGAAGGAACTAGAAGGAGCTAGGGGTAGACCTAAGATAACCTTAAGAGAAGTGGTGAGAAAGGATATGCATAGCTTAGGCCTAGTATCTAGCATGGCCTCGAACAGAACTAATGGGAAGGCAAGAATCCATGTAGCCGACCCCATTTAGTTGGGATAAGGCTTGTTGTTGTTGTTGTTGTACATCCCCTATCTCCAATAAATCTTCATCCAACTAATTGATTGCTCATGTCTTGTTACAGAATTTGTAGAATTTGCTTAAAACAGCTCTTCCATCCCATGTACTCAAGATCATGGGATAATGCAATCAAAATTATGAATGCTAAATAACCTTAAAATAGAGATTAGAGATTATCACAACTTAGTATCATTGATCTTTTTCTTATTCTTTTTTACTCTCTTATGATTGGAAAAGAGACATTATCTTTCTTAAATGAAATGTTACAATGTGTAAGCTAGGGGACAAGAAAACTAGGAAAGAAGAAAAGATAGACCAGACAAACAATGTTTCAATGGACCATGGATGGGAGAGAAGGCTTTGTTTTTGCTTGGGTTTTGCGTTGGCTGGTGTTAGTTGCAGATCTTGACATATCCTAAACCTAAAGTCAAGAAGCAGACATGTCAGTGTTTTTAATACACCATGGACAAGAGCAATTTCCTCCAGATGATGATTAAAAACTCAAGAAGACCAAGCACACTTTCAAACCAAGAAGCAGAACCCAATAAACTCTAAGCACCCATCAAGTCCTCAAAACCTAGAATTTAGATCTTAAAGACAACCCATTTGAGGTTGCAATACCCAAAAGCAGATCCCAAAGACAGGAACTTCTAAAAACCCTTATTGATTCTCTTCATTCCAGTGCCAACATAGCAAGCAAAGGAGAAAGAGGAGTTGAAGGCTTTTTTTTTCTTCTTATTTTTTCTTTTTTTCTCCCAGGCTTTAGAATTACCCAAACAGAGAAAAACACCATAATAGAGGAAGTTTTCTGCAGCTGTAAAGCTCTAAAACATGTGGCTTTAACTCAATCTATCCAACCAAAACACAGTCCTCCTTTTAAGAAGAAAAACATAGCAAAAGCAGCTAAGACCACGAAAAAAATTTATGGAAATAGCCCCGAAAAATGATAAGGGGAAAACATGTAATTTAATTAGTGATTCAAACTGAAACTAGATTCACAAGGAAAAGCCCCAAAAACAATTAATTTCAAAATGTATAGGGAAAAAAAACATAAAACACCTAAAGCACCTTACCTTCAGAGCAATTTAAAGCATCAAATGATCATAAATCCAACAATTCCACAAGAAAATGAACTACTTTGCAACGATCTCTATACGTTTAAGAAGATCAAAGAAGCTTGCAAGTGTAAATGGATAACCGAAATCCGCTTTCGAATTCACATTCACATCCGTTTAGGGTATCTGAATCCGTCCGATTACTAATAGAATGCAGATATGGTAATACCCCTTTTTTACCAGTTATTATCAGTCCATAAAATTATTTGATTAAGTTACTTATTAGATTTATTTTCTTATTTTTATGGACCTTTTACTTGATATACTTGATATACTTGATATATGTGATTATTTTTCTAGATTCTCTACTAAAATAAATACCAAAGTTACTAAATTCTTAGAAATTCTAACCCTCACAAATAAAATGCTAAAGATGTCAACAAGGTAGTCGAAAACTTGTATTCAATTTGTATTCATGTATATTCGTATGTCCGAATCCCATCCGTTTACACCCATACTTGCAAGGCACCTTCATCAATCTATAGTGGACCTAAAACAAGCAAGTGACAAAGAAACTTCAAGCTTCTACTGGAAGTAGAAACGATTGTATCCCAGTTTGTTTTCTTCAGCTTTGAGACGTCGAAGAAAAAAGAGGAGTCACCGGCAGATTTTGAGAAGCTTCAAGAGGAGAGAAAAGAGAAAACATTTAGAGATCGGAGAGAAATACCTGAAGAAACTTGCAGAGATCCTCGAACTGAGATATAACCCCAGTAAATTTTGAGAAGCTTCAAGCCTCGAACAGTGTTGTGCGAACAGATCCCGAGGGTTTTGGAGCAAAACAAAAGGGAAAAAGAAGCGGGGTATCCCTGGTAAAGTTGTGCAGGGAACCTTTAAGGTGTTGGAGCCATGGCGAGAAGAGAAGAATTGGAGCTTCAATGCGGTGGAGTTCTGGGTCCAGATGCATGAAATCCCAAATGACCTCCTTCTTTGGAATTCGCTTGTCAGTTAAGTGAAAAGGTGGGTATCCATGGGAAAGTGATGCTGATACAGGACAACAATTTGAGGAGAAGGTTCAATGCCTAATACGTAGTTGAATCAAGGTAAACATCCTGATGCCTCTCAAGGCGTTGCTCCCTTTGAAGAGAAGATCACGTCTGGGCTGACTATTGAACTTTTAAAGTATTACAGGCTCTCATCATACTGCAGTATTTATGGCATTATCGGCCACGAAGAATCGGATTTTTATTTGCCTGCTGACGGCCTAGATTTAGCACGTCTTCAATATTTGAATTAATGGTTGGGATTCAAACATAGAGGATTTATGTGTAAATATTAGTTTTTTTTTAACATTTTAAAGAATTAAATTTTATTAATTTACAAAAATAAATCTGTCATTCACCCGATTCCCAAAAACCCTCTTTTTCTTCTCATTTTCTTATGATTGACGGCCCGTGAGTTCGAACCTCCTAGCTCCACCTACCAGACAGATAGCGATTTTCGATCGGTTCAACTCCTCTTTCCTCCTCTTTTTCCTTTGCTCCGCAGATTCTCTACGTTGAATCGGAGACAAAACTCCCAGATCAGGGGACGAAATTAGAGATGATTCTCTTGGATTAAGGGATGAAATTGGAGACGATTCTCTCAGACTGGGGGATGTAGTTGGAGAAGACTGTAGAGGATTGACGGAAGAGGAGAGATTGAAGGGATCGGTAACGGAGGAAGAAAGAGAAATCAATATGAGGAGCAAAAGAGGGGTGAGGATCAAACAAAGGAGACGTCGGTCCAGATCGGAAGCCCATCTCTTCAGAAAAAAAACATGATTTTCTTAAGGATTTGGTCGCAAAGAACCCTTCGACTTCTATTTCGCCTTCTCCCATTAAAAACCTAGTAGACCTGTTGTGACTAAAATATCCACTTCCGGTTTATACCGGTCTAATCAAGTTTAATCGGATTAAGCTGATAAGATGAAGGAACCTGTGGGTCGCCCGAGATTATAAAGAAAAGATGATCAACACCATCCAATCAGAAACAATAATCGACGAACATGATTGAAAGCATTATGAGTGGGAAAATCTATATAAAAGGGGAAGATGGGTTCGTAGAAGGTAAGTCTCTCTAAGATGAGTTCAACACTGGACAATTCCTGATTACTCCATTAAAATAGCTCAGAAGCTCCTGTGAGCTCTAAGGAATTATCTTCTCATACCTGACTAAACCGTCGGAGACGCGACTCCGATCAAGACGATCGGTTCCGTTTCTAACCGGTGTGTATTCATTTTTTCCAGTGAACGAGAGATTGCTAGTGGAATCAAATCAACCAGATCAATCCAGATCTGAGGAGTTCAGTGCAAAGGTGGCGGTTCAAGGCTATCGGCAATTTTAGCACCAACAAGACCAAAACTTGATCTAATAAAGAAAGGTAGGTGTTTCTGTTACTGCCCTTTTTTTTCTTTCCCTGTTTCAACTAATAAGAAAAAGAGTGACTGAAAGAATGCAAAGAAAAACTCTAATTTTGATAAGCAAGTTGCTTACCTTGATGGGTGTTGCAACTAAAATATCCCAGTCCCGGTTCAAGACGGTTCGCTCCTATCCAATGACGGTGTAAATGGGTTCATTTGTTTGAACAAAGTAATCTTTGGGTCCGCCCAAGATTACAAAGAAAGGTTGATCATCGCCATCCAATCAGAAGCTACGATCCAGCGGTCATGGTTAAAAACACTATAGGCGGGAAAATCTATATAAAAAGGAAGCAAAGGACTCGTCGAGGGTAAGTCTCTTAGAACAATTCATACACTGAATTAATTCCTGATTTTACTCCATTAGAACATCTCAGAAGCTCCTTCGAGCTCTGAAGAATTGTCTTCACATACCTAACTAGACCGTCAGAGACGCGACGCCGATCAAGAGGATCGGCTCCGTTTCTAGCTGGTGTGTTTTATTTTCCAGTGAACGAGAGACTAACAGAGGAATAAACCAACTCAGATCGATCTAGATCTGAAGAGCTTGGTGCGAAGATTGCGGTTCAAAGCTATTGGCAAAATTAGCACCAACATTTTGGCGCCATCTGTGGGAAGATCAGCTTAAACAAGTTCAAAACAAAGGTCATGGCTCAATCACCTGACCGGGAGGAGATATTACCAGTTGAAATGGCAGAAGTAAGCCAGAGGGAGCCGAGAAGAGTAAATCCAAAGAGAAGAACAAAAGAAACGGTTCCAACACTATAAGTTCCAACAATGCAGACTTGGCAAAAACAAAGAATGACGGAAGATCGCTCACTCATCCTGCAGAGATTTTTGAAAGACAGGAGAAACAACTTGCCGATATGCTGGTTGCTTCTTATTTGGAACTGGATCCGAATCAAATCACTGAACATTTTGAAAGTATGCAACATCAAATACTAGAAACACAAAATTTGATGAGGTCGTTCATCAAGCAAGTCGACATTCAACCAGAAGGAAGAGTTCTGATCTCACCAGCTATAAGATCTAGAACTCTTTCTAAAGCTGAGGCGATCTCTGTTCCAACTCCTCAGATCCAAAGGTTAAGAGAAAGCCAAAGGAGATCAATTCTCAGGGAGGGATCAGGAGAAAGTGCAGATCCAAATTACATTCCTCTGGAATCTGAAGATGAAGGATCATCCAAGGACGATCGATTAAGCCACATTAAAAGTAAAAAGAGTAAAAGTCTTGGAGATCGGAGAGATAAGAGAGAAACAAGGAGATCAGAAGGTAGCAGATCTGAAGTTCATGGTTTTGAAATCAATAAAAGATTTCGTATCCTGGATGACCAAATTCAACGATTGACAAACAAAGACAATGGAGAAAAAGTGGAAGAAGCGATGAATCAAAATCCATTTTCTAAAGATATCATGTCAGCACCATTGCCGCATAATTTTAAGCTTCCGGTGTTCACCATGTATGATGGAAGCACATATCCGATGGAACACCTGGCTCAATTCAATTATGTTATGATGTTGGCAGGTAATTCTGATGTTTTAAAGTGTCGATCCTTCCCATCATCATTGAAAGGTTCTGCAACAACTTGGTTCTTTAGTTTATTACCGGATTCCATTAGAGATTTCATAGATTTGACAAAAATATTCTTGTCAAGATTCCAAAGTAGTATGAAGAGTAGCAAAATAGTGGATAATCTGGCTGCAATTTGCTAGAAGTCAGGAGAGTCAGTTCGAAGTTATATGAAAAGATTCAATCAATTCAGATAAAGAATTTGAATAAAGCAGTAGCGTATGATGCTATGTTCAGAGGTTTGACAGACGATCATTTGTTAGAATTCCTGATCATGAACAAACCAACAAACATTGCAGAATTGACAACCCGGTGTAATCAATATGCTAACATGAAAGATATCCTTTAGGCAAGGAACGAGACTGATGGTGATGGAAGCAAAAAGAAGGAAGATGGAGTCATGAGGTCTGATCAGAGAGATCGAAGAAACAACAGAAATTATCCGAGGAATGGTCCTGATCATCAAATTAGGAGGGATATTCCGAGACCATTCCTGGAAAATTATACTCCTCTTAATACTAGAAGATCGGAAATTCTGATGCGGATTCAACATCAAGGATTTGTAAAGTGGCCGGCTCCGATGATAGCAAAGGCGGATGAATGGAATCCAAACAGATTTTGCAGGTATCATAGAGATCATGGTCATGATAGTGATGATTGCAGAATCCTGAAAAATGAAATCGAGCGATTGATCAGCCAAGGGAGGTTGGATCATTATGTTCAAAGGAGAAATGGAGGTCATCGGAGGAATGTTGCTGATCAGTCGAGGAGATGGGATAACCAGATACCAGCGAAGGAGGACCAGGCGAAGAGAGATTTTCAATCTAGTTCTCCAGATGAAAATGCTAAACATCAAGAAAGCTAGCAGGTTCAGCAGAAGCAATCTCCCGTCATGACCATCTTGGGAAGTTTAGATTTGAACTCAATTTCAAAGTCTAAGGCTCATGCCAGCTATGTCTGTCACATCCCGCCCTAAATCCACCTAGGGGGTACCCTATCTGGGTTACTCGGGAGTGATCCACAGCCCAACAGATCCAGTTTAGGAACGATCATATCCACTTATCACAATAATATAATCAAAAGCAAGAACAATTTATAGTATTCAAGTAATCTAATAATAAAAGTTAAGAAATGATCACAGAAGGATCACAACGAACATCAGAGTGCGGAATAATAAGTACCAAATCAAAAGACAACTGTGCGAAAGGTAGATAGAAATAAGGTAAAGGTTACAACCAAATCTCCAAGGAAGGAAAATAAAAAGGTAAGCAACTAAGTTACAGTTTCTTCTAACTATACAATGTCTCCTCAATAACATAATCACAAGAAACTAAGCCAGGCCGGATCTACTCCCGACAAATATGAGTCTTAAACCGATAGCCTTCACCGATGTAGTCACCGTAGCCAAAGTGGTATGAGTCACCAACTTAGTCCTCAAAGTGTTGACCGTCACGCAACGGTAGGAGTACCGCAGAAAGTCTAACAAAATATGTTGCAAAAAGGAGTGAGTTCAAAAGAACTCAGCAAGGAAAGTTATTCCATAATACATAAGCCATATGATATCAATCATGAACTGATGCAGATGATATGAGACATAAGATGCAAATATGATTCTAACTCTAAGTATGCTGGTCTCTATGGTAGACATGCTTTAAGTCATAGCACCATACTCTTTAGGTAGTCTCGGCCACTCATCACCGGGGGAAGTTGGGTCCCGCATCCCTCTCGGACAAATCCATGGTTGGGGGTTTCGGTCACCACTCTCTCACATCACCATTTGGTCTAAGTATTGGCGCATGTCAAAGTAAAGCCTAGCCCAATGCAAGTCATCTACTTAGTCATATCATGTCGGTCCAGGATACGTCCATTCCTCCCCTCTCGGGATCCTTTCCGGTATCCTTCACACTAGAGTCACGGATATTACTCACCGGACTCATCAACCCTATTGGTCATCCACAAATGGTAAACGGGAAGCTCTCACGCCCCTCACGGATCATTTCACCGGCTTGAGTGCCCGTGAGCCCAAGTCTAGCCATTTGCAACCCTACCAATAAATGGCCCCTTCCGGGTATTCGCAATGCAATTTATGTCCTCTCACGGAGTGGTTACCGGCTTGAGCGCCCACAAATCCACACTACACCACGGGTCGTCGGCTCAATGCCCTTCCGACGGGTCCGATATGACAGGGGCATCCTAGCCATACATCTAGACAAGTCCTATGTATGTCATCCAATGATCCAGAAAGCGCCGATGGGCATCTTCGGAGAACATCCCATACTATTCCCTCCGATGTCCAAGGACAGAAGTACCAGAGAGGGCACTCCCCAATCCCAAATCATACCTAAGCAATCACATGCTTATTTCCATCCATTACATATCAACAATACATTATCATATTGAAAACATGTCATAACATCTCATAATACAGATATAAATAAATGACAAGAATAAGTAAACATGATAAATCAAGTAATTAAGCATGGTGTTACTGTCATAAGGTAACTACAGTAGTCATATGATGTCTAAAATCAATTAATAAGTTAAGTCTACTAAGTTACCAACAGCGGTGTAAAAGTCATACGGTCTATGTTATATGGCAATAACCATCCTTACCTCAAATTGTGAAGAAGATGATCCAAGTCACAAGAGAATGGTCCAATTATAGTCTTAAAACCCTAAACAAACAATATGAAGGATTAGAGAAGAAATCAAAACAATCGGAGATCGAACGGATCAAAAACGGGCAAAAGTTTCGACAAGCAACCTTGTTGGTTGATACATTGGGTTGATGGTATCGACCAATAGTATTGACCAACAGAGTCTTGGACAGCAAAATGGGATTTTTGGGTTTTGGCTCAAAATGGGTCTTTCGGGTCTCGGATCGATATGAAACTTGGAGGGATGCTTAAGAACAGTAGCAGGAGACTACGTAGAAAGAATTAACATGATCCAATGGTCGGATTGAAAACCCCCAATTTGAGGTCCTAGGTTCAATCTTGCAAGAATCATGTTCTTCAATGAAATCAATTGCAATTGCAAGAGAACTTAGGAATTAAGCAATAGGATGATGAACAACAGAATATAAACAATTACTAACATATAATCAGACCTATTTGCTAAAGAAAATCAGATTAAGAAGATGAACTCATGTTTCCATGAAGAGGAAATCAAAATAAGAAAGCAAGAACATCAAATATGAGAATCATAGCATGGAAAGGATGAAGAGAGGTTTAATCAACCCAAGAGAGCTTGTAGAAGAGGTGGTTGCAAGGTAGCAGCACCTTCTCCACGAACTCAGTAGCAAGAACAAGATGAGGTAGAAGTAGATTAGAGAGAGAGTGAGAGATTACATACCTTGGAGAAGAGATTAGAGAAGAGAAACAATGATTCTTGTAGAAGATCATCACCCAAGCCAAGGAGGAGGCTTAGAGGAGCTTTCCCACGTCTCGATGTTGAAATGAGTGAAATAATGATTTAGGTTTGAGGTTTCACTTAAAAGGACAAAGGAATATCCAAACAGCATCTTCACGATTCGGGCTTGTTTGGTCGATACCTTTGGTTGATAGTATCGACCAATAGTATCGACCAACAACAGTCAACAGAATTCTCGAGAATAGTTCAGCAACCGAACAGGGATTCGGAAGGCTATACAAGGTCAAATTGAGTGAGGTTTTCTCCTACAAGTCAATAAAGAAGTCTAGTTTCCAGAAATACCTTTGGATCAAGCATGGGAGTTCATTAGGTCTACCAACTAAGCTCACCCTCGATGCGCAAGCAGGATTTGCCGGACATAGTTCAGCAACCGGACAGGGATTTGGAGGGCATATGGGGTCAAATTGGGTGGGGTTTTCTCCTACAAGTCCATCAAGAAGTCTAGTTTCGGGAAATACTTTTGGATTGTGCACAGGTGTTCATTAGGTCTACCAACTAATTCACCCCTCTCGGTGCGCAGATTCAAAACTAACACCGACAACGCCTCAAGTGAGGGGCACATCGTCAATGTCCATGGGCTTGGGCTCCGACACCAAATCATCAACCAAAAGGGTATACAAGGACTTTTCCCACCACTGGGTCATTGGATCAACAGACAATACAAATTCCGGGCCGGGCGGGGTAAGGATAAGGCCGGATATGGCCTCCTAAGGCTTTCAAGGATAACAACATTGAAATCAAGGTCCAACCAAGGTCTAACATTAAACAAGTCTTTCTTTATCCCAAAACAAATAGGGTACCCGGGCTAGGTTTGGGTTGGATGTCACATCTCACCCCCTTAAAATAATTCGCCCGAAATTGGGAGAGTACTAGGATTCTAAGGAGATGGAGGACATTGCTTTTATCTTGACTTTTCTTCTCCCAAAATCTTCGGAAAACAATTAACAATAAAACTTTGTAAGAAAACAAGGGATAAATCTAGCATGCCTTGAAATCAAATCAAAAGTATGATAATGGCTTCATGAAGACTTCACAAGGATCATGGCAAAGACCAATATGAAGATCATAAAACCCTAAGAATGAAAGGAGATTGTCGAAGAGATGGTTGCAAGGATGCAGATCTCTTCATAGTCTCAATCACAAAGAATAAAACACAGAAGAGTAAAGTAAGATCATGGCTTTATGAAGATTTCATAAGGATCATGGTAAAGATCAATATGAAGATCATAAAACCCAAAAAAATGAAAAGAGATTGTAAAGAGATGGTTGCAAGGATGCAGCATCTTCTTCTAAATTTCAATCACAAAGGGTAAAACATAGTAAAAGTAGATCAATACAATACAAGAGAGATTACTAACCTTTGATTGAGGAACAGGGGATGAAAAGCTTGAAGTCTTGAAATAATTAGAAGGAATAACAAATCATGAAGATCACACTTGATTTCCCTTCGAAATCATCATGTGGGGAAAACACAAGGTTATAGGGTGTATGGAGGTCCACTCTAGAACAGCAGGGATAGGAGGATCAGTCATGGGAATTACTTAAGATCACCCTCCTATCAAAGGTAAATAAAAGGCACAAGAAGAAATTGAGAGGAGAAAAGATCAGCTTCGGGGTGAACTTCTACCAAACAAAACTAGGCAACTCATACGACAGTCGACAGAGAATAAATCGAATAATGCATATGGTAGGTGTGGATTTGGCACAGTAGCAAGGTTAGGATTAGGCGGGATTTCACAATGTCAATGCTGTCAAATCTCATGTTATTCCTAAAAGAATAAAAAAAGATGAAGGAAATAGTTTTCATAGAGGAGGAGATGGATGGAATCCAAGAGCCACATGATGATGCCATTGTTGTAGTCATTGAGGTGGCAAACAAGGATATTCACAGGGTTTTAATTGATACGGGGTCTTTTGTAGACATTATGTCTTACGAAGCCTTTCAACAGTTGAAGATGGATACGGTCAAAATAAATTACATTAGGGAACGAGACTAGTTGGATTTTCTGGAGAATCCACTTCGGTGGAGGGAACTATGGAGTTAACAATTACATTGGGAACACATCCACAAACAGTAACTATGGTTACTAAATTTTTGTTGATAAAGAATCTATCAGCTTACAATATAATTATGGGAAGGCCAACTATGAATGCTATTGGAGCTATGGTTTCAACGAGGCATTTAAAAGTAAAATTCCCAATTGAAGGAGGTATTGGAGAATGCAAGTCTGATCAGAGAACCTCGAGACAAAGCTATACAACTTTCTTGAAAGATTCTAAGTCACAAGGTAAAGCTCTTGCCCTTACTATTGAAGTTATGGATAATAGGGATGAAGAAAAAATTCAGAGAGGATAACCAGTGGAGAAGCTAGAAAAAGTTTCTTTTGACGTCGAAAATCCAGACAGGGGAACCATGATTGGGGCTGATCAGACCAATCAAAACAAGGACCTTTTGAAAGAATTTCTTCGACTAAATGCAGATGTCTTTGCTTGGTCAGCACAAGACATGCCAGGTTTGAGCAGGGAGGTAGCAGAACACTGTCTCTAGATAGACAATACTGCCAAACCAGTAAAACAAAGACGAAGGAATTTCTCATCAGAAAAGCATGATGCGATCAAAATCGAAGTGGAAAAGCTCAGAAAGTCTAAATTTATTGAGCATATTGAATGTCCTAAATGGCTGGCAAATGTCGTAATGGTGAAGAAGCACAATGGCAAGTGGAGAATGTGTGTGGATTATACTGATTTGAACAAGGCTTGTCCTAAAGATTGTTATCCTCTGCCACGAATTGATCAGTTGATTGATGCCACAGAAGGTCAGCAAATGTTAAGTTTTATGGATGCTTATTCTAGCTATAATCAAATTCTTATGAAAAGGAGGACCAACCTCACACGACATTTATGACGAATCGAGAAAGCTATTGTTACAAGGTTATGCCTTTCGGATTAAAAAATGCTGGAGCAACATATCAGAGGGCAATGAATAAATTGTTTGCTGATCAAATCGGAATAAATATGGAGGTTTATATTGATGATCTTCTCGTAAAAAGCCAATTCATATCTGATCATCTCACTGATCTAAGGGAATGCTTTGATGTACTCAGAAGGAATGGAATGAGACTTAACCTTGAAAAGTGTGCATTTGGAGTTTCATCTGGTAAATTCCTTGGTTATATGGTAACATAGAGGGGTATTGAAGTGAATCCAGAAAAAATTAAGGCCATTTTGGATATGTCAGCACCCAGCAATATGAAAGAAATCCAGAGTTTAACAGGAAGAGTTGCGGCATTGAGCAGATTCATATCCAAATCAGGGGATAAATGTGCACCATTCTTCAAAGCGTTGAAAATTTTAAATGCACTTAATGAATTTAGATGGTCTGAGGATTGTCAAAGTTCGTTTGAAGAATTAAAAAGGAGGCTGACCAGTCTGCCAATTCTATCTTGACCAAAGCCAGAAGAGGTCTTGTAGATATATTTATCTTCTTCAAAAGCGGGGGTGAGTGCAGTATTAATCCGGGAAGAAGGTATTGTTCAGAATCCTATCTACTTTGTAAGTCATACATTGTTAGATGTAGAGTCTAGATATCTGGAATTTGAAAAACAAGCCTTAGCTTTGATAATAGCGGCCAAAAGCTAACTCTTAAGTTGTTGCAGGAGTCTCACTGGTAACTTCCACAACCAAGTGGAAGTAGCCTTTAGACTCAGGAGACTGAGTGATGAAGTTTCCAGTCTTAGCAAAGAATCCAAAGCCAAAGATGCTGAGATTGCTCGTCTTGGAAACCAAGCTTGGGAGATAGCCCGAGAGAAGAATTCTGAGAATGAGCGTCTTCGTTTGGATTTGGATGATCCCAGGGAGAAGATCCAGTAGCTGGAGCGGGAAGTTGGAAAGCTTTCAGCACGGGCGAAAGGGTCTAGAGCTATGTCATCATCCCAAAGGCGTCCCTTCCAACTGATGTTCGCAGGGCTTGCATCTTCAAATATTTGCACAATAAGCCTTTTGTTGACATGCTGAACGCTTATAACTTGCAGGCATACCGGGATGGTGAGAACGAGGTATGGGAATCGATACTAAGGAGAAATCCTTATTTCAACTCGACTCCCCACCGCGCCAATTGTCATCCTGAAGTGTTTGCAAAGCTGGGACTTCCTCTTCCTGCCTGGGCTAAGGATGTGATGGATCTTCCACCTCCCGATCCGGATATAATGCATTATCTTGACGACTCTCCTCCTTTTTCTCCTCTTAGAGGATTCAGTTATGAAGAGCTTGCCTTGAATTTAGGTTTGATCAAAGATCAGTCTTCTTCTGGAAAAGCTGGATAAAGAGTATGGAATTGCCGAGGATTTTGTATTTTCAGAATGCTTCGCAATCCCCAAGGGAGATAAACAAATGATAACATATGTTTTCCCGACTCTTTTCTTCTTCTTGAATCTGTGTTGCTTCTTGACTCTGTGTTGCTTCTGACAAAGCTGCTTCGATCTTGTTTTAAACTCTTGACGATCATCGACGATGACTTTCCTTTTTGACCGAACGAAGATTGTACCTCAACACTTGTTATCTCATATGTATATTTGATGTAAAGGTTGGCCCCTTTTGGTCGTCTAAAGGAATAAAATTAACTTCATCTTTGAACTTTGTCAGTCACTTGAGTCTTTGTTGCAGTAGGTCTTAGTTGTTCCAAAACAATGCCTTCATTTAGAGATTTCCGTAGAAATTCAATAAGTTTGAGAAGGAACTCACTCGGGTTTTAAGCCAATGCCTTGTAGAAGGTCCCACACGGGTTTTAAACCGATGCCTTTACTTAAGAATTTCCGGAGAAATTCAATAAGTTTGAGAAGGAACTCACTCAGGTTTTAAGCCGATGCCTTGTAGAAGGTCCCACACGGGTTTTAAACCGATGCCTTTACTTAAGAATTTCAAGAGAAATTCAATAAGTTTGAGAAGGAACTCACTCGGGTTTTAAGCCGATGCCTTGTAGAAGGTCCCACATGGGTTTTAAATTGATGCCTTGTGATTTTGTCACTGGATCTGATCTTGAGTGTTGTGTGATGCCCCCAATCAAAAGACAGTATGTTGAAAACTGAGAATTGTATTGATTGAGTTGAATTTTGTTGCATCATGAATGAAAATGATAATCTCCTTAAGGATAATATTTCTTCAAGTGCCTGGCATTCCACGAACGATCCAACTCTTTATGGGTTGTCATGTTCTTTAGCTTATAAGCTCCCGAATCGACCGGTTTAATAACCATATATGGACCTTCCCATGAAGGGTCCAATTTCCTCTGATGGTGTGGATCTAAAGCTAAGGTATTTCTCAATACCAAGTCTCCTGCTATGTATCGACGATTCTTCACTCGGGAATTATAATGTGAGGCTATCCTTCATTGATAATGTTGAGTTCGTGCTATTGCTTTTGCACGAACTTCATCTAACAAATCAAGGCTATCTAGCAATCCTTGTTCGTTCGCTTTTTCCTCAAACTCTCTTTCCGTAGTATTCCAGCCATTACTTCGACAGGTGCCAACGCTTTAGATCCATAAGCCAGTTTAAAAGGAGTTTCTCCTATGGGTGTTCGAACCGTAGTTCGATAGGCCCACAGTACATTGTGCAATTCTTCGACCCATAAGGCTTTATCAGCTTCGAGTCTTTTCTTTATCCCCTCAAGTAATGTTCGGTTTGTAACCTCTACTTGGCCATTGCTTTGGGGGTATGCCACTGACGACATATGATGCTCGATCAAATAAGTTTCGCAAAATTTTTCAAATTGTGGGTTATCGAATTGAGTGCCATGATAGTCACGATTACTTTTGGCATCCCAAACCAATATATGATTGACTCGAGCATGAACTTCTCCACCTTTCGCTCAATGAGATATTCTCTTCCGCCTGACGCCTAGGTGAATTTTCCCATGATATCAATTCCCCACATCGCAAAAGGGATGGGGTCTAGAATCAAAGTCAAGGTTTCAGCTGGGCGTTCAGGGCGTTTAGATACCGTAGCATGGATTTGGCAATTGCTACATCGACCAACATATTCCATAGCAGCTTGCTGAAGCTTAGGCCAATATAGACCAAGCCTCAAAATTTTGTGTGCCAGGGCTTGACTGCCCATGTGAGCACCACAAATTCCTTCATGTACTTCGGCTAGAGCTAATTCCGATCCTTCGGGACCCAAGCATCTCAAAAGGGGTCCGGAGTAAGATCTTCTGTATAGCCTTCCATTCTGTATAATGAATCGTGCTGATCGCACCTTGATTAATCTTGCTTCCTTTGGATCCTCTGGTAATTTATCATCTCTCAGATATTCTATGATCGGATCCATCTAGCATCGCTCTGCTTCAATATAGGATATCTCCTTTTCCTGATAACTTGGGAATGTTATTTCTTCTATGTAGACTGAAGGGTCTAAATCCTTTTCTTTGGCATTGGCTAATCTTGATAGCTCATCTACCATTGTATTTTCCTTTCTTGGGATCTGACATACTTTTAGATTCCTGAATTCTTTCTGCAATGCTTGCACAATCTCTTGATATTTCTGTAATTGGGGTTCTTTAATGCCATACTCCCCTTGTACTTGATTGACAATAAGCTGTGAGTCGCTAAAAATAGTCACTTCTGCTATCGTCAATGCTTTTGACAATCGAAGTCCAGCTATTAGGGCTTCGTACTCTTCCTCATTGTTACTTGCTTCAAACGCGAATCTTAATGCATAACGGATAACAAAACCTGCTGGACTCTTCAGAAGAATTCCAGCCCCTGCTCCTTGCTTATTACTGGAACCATCCACGTATACCTCCCAAATGGTTGGAATAGTGGGTTCAGCAATTTCCTCCACTAGTGCAGTAGTCTCTACTACGAATCGGCCAATGCTTGGGCTTTAATTGTCGTTCGAGGCTTAAAGCTTACTTGGAACTCGCTGAGTTCGACTAACCAAGCTACCATTCTTCCAGACAAATCAGGTTTATGAAGAACTTTAAAGGGGAAAAGTGGTAAATACCTCAATTGGATGAGCCTGAAAGTATGGCCTTAGTTTCTAGCTGCTATCATAAGAGCCAGAGCCTACTTTTGGATCTGAGAGTACCAAGTCTCCGCGTCAAGTAGTACGTGGCTGACATAATAGATTGGCCATTGCTTCTTGTCTTTTTCCCGAACGAGTACTGTGCTTACTGCCAAAGGGGATGCTGCTAAATATAACTGTAAAATTTCTCCCTTCTCGGGTCGGGACAATAGAGGTGGTCTTCCCAGTGTTTCCTTCAGATTTTCGAAAGCTTTTTGGCACTCCTCAGTCCATTTTGCCTCCTTACTGCCCCTCAAGTCTTTAAGCGCTTTGAAAAAAGGTAGGCACTTTTCTCCCGACTGTGAAATGAAACGATTCAACGTGGCTACTCTCCCCGTTAAGCATTGCACATCCCGAACAATCTTGGGGACTTCCATATCAATCAAAGCTTGTATTTTGGCTGGGTTAGCCTCAATACCTCTTTGTGATACCATAAAGCCCAAAAACTTTCCCGACGAAACTTCGAAGGCACACTTCTCTGGATTCAGCTTCATTTGGTATTTCCGCAGGACTGAAAATACCTCTGTTAAATCTTCAATGTGCTTTGTTCTCGAAGTGCTTTTTACCAGCATATCGTCAACATATGCTTCCACATTCTTCCTGATCAAGTCTTTAAAGATTTTGTTGACGGCCCTCCGATAAGTAGCCCTGCATTTTTCAGGCCAAATGGCATGACTTTATAATAAAAGCTCTCACGATCAGTCATGAAAGCCGTAAACTTCTCGTCCTCCTTGTTCATGAGAATCTGGTTGTATCCTGAGTATGCATCCATGAAACTCAATGTTTCATATCCTGCTGTTGCATCTATCAACAGATCAATCCTGGGCAATGGGTAACAGTCTTTAGAAGCCTTGTTGAGATCTGTGTAATTTGTACACATCCTCCACTTTCCATTTGCTTTTTTTGACCTTTTTTACCACATTGGCCAACTAGATTGGACATTCAATGGGTTCAATGAAACCAGAGTTCTTCAACTTTTCAACCTCGCCCCGAACGGCCTCGAACTTTTCTATGGAGAAATTTCTCCTCTTCCGAATAACTGGTTTCACCTTCGGATCTATCCAAAGTTTGTGCTCTACAACTTGCCGATCAATTCCTGGCATGTCATCCGTAGACCATGCGAACACATCGTTGTTTTGTCGAAGAAAAGACTTCAACTCCTTTTTGAATTCTTCTAGTTGCTCAAATCCGATATAAGTAATTCTTTTTTTATCATCGAGATATAGATGGACTTGTTCCAACTTTTCTACCGGCTCGGGCCTTTGCATTTCTGCCTAGTCCCGATCATGCCGTACTTCTATTGGTAACGCCGTTACCTTTCTTGGACGCCTCTTTCATCTTCCTTGCCGAAGGTGATCGAACCCTCACCATTCGGCCTTTTACGCTTTTGCGTTTCTCTAGTCCCAACAAAGTTGGATTTGGTTTTCAGCTTCCGGAGTGACTCAGGTTCGGGAACTCCAAATATTGTTAATATGGGTGACCGAGTGGCATCGACCACTTCCTTACCCTTCTTAGATTTTGGAGCCTCCGTCGGTTCTTCTGGGCTAACCGAACGGTCCCTTTTGTTACCTGCGTCTTGCGGTTCCGCTCGTCTTCCTTTGACGAAATTGGACAAGTGTCCTTGAGATATCAATCTTTCGATATCTGCTTTTAGATGTCTGCAATCATTGGTATAATGACCGTAATCCTTGTGGAAATGGCAATACCTTTCTCGATCCTGCTCCCCAGGCTTGGTGGGAAGCTTTGGAGGCCACTTCAAGGTATTCTGTTTCTTGATAATATTTAAAATATCAGCCCAAGGAGTATTTAATGGAGTATACTCACTTTTACCGGGAGATCTTTGCCGCCACGCCTAATGAGGCTTTCTGACTCGATCACGAACATTTTGCTTCGGCTTCTGTTTATTCTCATGAGCCTTTTGCTCTTTTGTAGAGGCTTTATTATCTCCTTGGCGTGCATCTAGGATCTCCGTGACCTTTGCTTGCTTTTGGCATCTTTGCACCAGTTCAGCAAGTAGTAGGCATATCTTGAAGTAATAACTCCAAGAGTCGTCGGTTAGTGAGTCCAGTGAACAAAGCATTTTTAGCCACTTGCTCATCTAGATTCTCTATCTCCATTGTGACCCTGTTGAATCTTTTCAGGAATTCCCGAATCGATTCACTTTTCCCTTGTCTGATAGTGAACAAGGTCTCCTTGGTCTTTTTTATTTGAATTCCGCTTTGGAATCGCCCTATGAATTTGCGCGCCAGTTCTTCAAAATCCACGATCTTCCCTGACGGGAGATTGGAAAACCATTTCTGTGCTGCTCCCATCAAGGATGAACCGAAAACCCTGCAAAGGATTTCATCGGAATTACCCGTAACAGCCATAGTCTGCTGATAATAACTGATGTGAGCAGTAGGATCTGCCGAACCATCGAACGTGGAAAAAGTTGGCAAACGGAAATTGTGAGGAAACTGATATCCGGCTATGGGCCTGGCAAACGGAGTTTTTTGAATAACCGAATAAATATCATCGGTTATCCTCCCTCTCACCAATTGTCCGAGTTTCTGATTGATATTGGCCAATTCTTGACCAATATGTGCTGATCGATCTCCGACGACACGATCATTCTCTCGAGCAACACGTCTGATGGTTGGTGAGTGAGTTCGTACTCTTGCACCCAACCTTGTATTTGAATAAGTCGTACTTCCCTGCGATCCGTCGAACCGATCGTCTCGCCTAGGAAGTTCTCCAGTTCTCCTAGGTTCTCTTTCTCGCCAATGATCGCCTTCCGAAAGTTCTGACCGACATTCTGTTCATTGATCAGTCGTTGCTCCAGGTGTAATGCGTGCCTTTCCACATCACGATGAGCGGGTGCTTGCGGTGCCACCACTTGTCTAGTTAGCACACGAAGCGCCTGACTTACCTCCAACAACTGGAGTTTCAGTTGATCCAGTTGATACTAGAGTGGATTCGGAGTATTGTTACCTCCTTGACCACCATCTTCCCGCACTTCATGTGGTCGACTTCCCTCTGGAATATCTGGATTGTTTACTCCGAGAATTTGGACGCCAGCATCTCGCTGGGCCGCAACAGCACGCGATCCAACGACATTGCCTCTGCCGCTGTTGCTGATGATCTAGTCACCATGGCCTTCTGAAACGTTTCTCACAGATGGCACCAAATGATGCATCCAAAATCTACTCAACCCTTAGATCTTGAACATGACCTGCAAAAACGAACGTCAGATGTGGCCCGGAATCTACTCAACCCTTAGATCTTGAAAATGACCTGCAAAAACGAACGTCAGATGTGGCCCGACCGCTGGGATTGGGAGTCCACCTCCGAAGGCTAAGTCAGTTGATGAACTTAATCACAAACGGGTCTACTAGAGCACAGAGCTAAGGAATGAATAACGAGAATACGATTCAGATTGTATGTGTGTATATCCTCCCTACCTTGTGAGTAGGTGATGTCTTATATAGAGTGTACCTTCAAATCTCCTTCGTTGGATGTATTTGAGCCTTCTTCAGATAGTCGTTGGATCTTAACAGATAGATCCGTTGAGTGGTAGACCTCTACTAGTTTGGACTAGTAGATGACTCCTTTGATAATACAATCGTTATATGGTGGTTATCCATATAATAGCGATGAGTGACAACCGCCAATTACTGCTAGCCGTCTTTAGGTTGATTAACATATTCCGATCGTATCGGATTAGGGTGTGCTTGTGACTAAGTTAGTTTTCTTCCTCAGCAAGCTATCTCCCGGACCCGGCTCACTCGAAAGCAAGTCAATTCCTTTCGTCCCGACCGGAGTCTAGGATCGAACCAAGTTTGAACCAGGTTCGGTTATATTTTCTCCATATCAGGGTTCAATCCTGTTGTGACTAAAATATCCACTTCTGGTTTATACCAGTCTAACCAGATTCAACCGGATTCAGTTGATGAGATGAATGAATTTAAGGGTCCGCCCAAAGGTTAAACAAAGGCTTAATCATAGCCATCCGATCTATACTTTCCATCCGATGGTCATTAGTGATAAGAGACAACGTATTAAAGTCTATAAATAAGGCCAAGATGCTCATGAGAGGTAAGTCATTCTAATATTCATACTTTTCTTGCTTATTTTCCATTAAAGCTCTCTGAGAGCTCTGAAAACACTACTTCTGATCAACTACTGACTAGATCGTCGGAGACTGGCCGATCAAGACGATCGGCTCTGTTTCTCACTGGTGTTCTATTTTTCAGGAACGAGAGATTGATTCACTGTGGAGCAAACCAGATCGATCCAGATCTGAGTGGTTTGGTGCAAAGATTACAGTTCAAAGCCTCCGGCAATTTTAGCACCAACATTTGGCGCCGTCTGTGGGAACCTGAGCAATAAGCTATGGCTCAACTACCGGAAGAGCATGATGATTCACCGATCATTCTTCTGCAATCTTTTTGTTTGGAGATCTTTGGCTCAGCGTTCAAGTTTTTCTTATAAGATCTGTTTCATTTTCTGGATTCTTCAACGGTTATTGTGAGGTTTTGTTGAAATCTACAATTTCTTGCGGTGATTCGCTAAAGAAAAAGAAGAGAAGAGACATTGTTCCTTGTCGGAAGTGGTTTCCCAAAGTGTCTTAAGTCTTCGTTAGATCTTTGTATTTGTTGTTTTCTAATAAAAATCTTTTAGTTTTGTCAGGTCTTGGAGAAGCATCAGAACCTCTACGCACTTTTCCCGACGAAGTTTCATGTACTGCAAGCTAGATCTGATTCGGTTATGTGAATTTGAAGAAGAAATCGAGAGCTTCTCATCAAACAAATCCGTCATCTTCTTCCATTCTTCTAGATCTAAGTGTCTCCGTCTTTTCAGATCTTCGGATATCTATCGCTGTTCTCTCAAATCTAAGTATCTCTGTTTTCTAAGATCTTTATCACTCTTTTCTGAGAAGCATGATCAAGTTAAACCTGTTGTAAAACAACAATAGAAAAGCTTTCTTGTTGTAGCGATTACACTACATCAGCTTCGGACAGTGGTTTCTCTTGAAAGGATTCTTCAAGCAAATGGCCGATTTGAACGGTTTGAACAATCTGTGCATTCTGTTACGATTAAATCCATTAAAAGGAGCATTCTTCTTTATCTTAGTTATTGTTTGATCTATCTTGAGATCTCTAGATCTTTGATCGGCAACTTTGTGCTTCTCCTGCCAGCAGAAAATTCTTATTATTCTGATCGATATCTTGATCAAGGTGGAAGAATAATTCTGTTGTTCGGTTGTGGATCTCCATCTCAGCTTGTTTGATTGTTGCTCTGGATCAGATTCGCTTGTTCCAGATCTCTCAGGATTAGTTTCTGGATTTAAGATCAGAGGTGAAGGCATAGAATCTTCAGCGAGCTTCTTCATCTACAACAAGTTTGCGAGATTTCTAGGTTCATTCATGTTTCAATTTAGTTCAATTATTTTTCCATTAAAAATAACAATTGACTATAGTATTTGCGGATAATTATGGTCTGATTACTCCTTAATTGATCTGCAGTAACTGATAACCATATAATCCATGGTATAAACTGTTTTCTGGATTATGGCACCCAGTATTGTCTGGTCTGCAGTAGCCATATTTCTTACATATCTTTGTAGTTCTTATTTATATATTTATCTGAAACATCTGTTTGGGCTTGATCTTTGCTTTTGTTTGAGCAAAATACTTGTTGCTACATGCCTTCCTTGGATGACTTTTGATGCTGCAATTTTATATTTATTTTTCCATTTCTCTGATTTGTGATTTTATCGTTTCTTTCCACTGGAGTCAATTCTAGATGACTAAAAAATGAGAATTCAAATGAGAAAGCAAGTGAGAGGAAATTGTGAGCTTGACTCTTGTGACCAAGTTGGACAAAAATAGGACAAGTGTTGGCAATGACTCAAGCTCTGCCTTCTCTATCTACTAGTAAAAGACAAATTCTGAATATAGAAATTGTGAGACTGGATTCTCCTCCACTTCGAAGAGAAGAGTCGTGGATCGATATGAACAAGGGAATATTCTAATAATATGTTATTCTCCCGGCTTTTGACCTATTCAATCTGTTGATTTGGTTCTTCAGTTCTTTAGCTCGTCATCAATCTTTCTTGTTCTTTCATGTGCTGATCTCCATTCTAAGTGTCTTTATTCTCTTGGATATTAGATCTCTATGGCTGTTCTCTCAGATCTAAGTATCACTTTTCACTGTTTTTTGCAAGTTGTATTCATTGAATTATTTTTGAACCTGTTATTCTTCACGAATTGGATCAACATCTGTTGAATTGACAAATATCAACATAGGAAAATAGCTGAAGTCAGCAGCAGCAGTGAGCATTTGAATCCAGAGGTAATGCTGTTGGTTTGATCCAAAGGAAGAAATTCTAAAAGAGGCAGGTGCTTTACAGTTGACAGAAAAGAAAACTCACGTTCTCTAGAGGCTAAGAGGCAAAGTGGTACGAAAACCTAATTTCCCCAAAATAGACAATTTTGTTCCTAAGCTTGCTTTGGTCGTTAGCCTTGGTCAATTGGAATGACCAAAGAAATCAACCAAGGCAGTGCCATAGGTCAAACTGCTGAATTTTGGTTCCCAGAAGCCAAAATCACCACTTGGGTCCTCAACCAACTTAAGGAAGGGTCATACCTAACTTCATAGGATCTTCCGAAGGTGTCAACATAGCACTCAAAATCCATTTCCCAACTATATCATCATTCAAGTTACATCTTCTCTCAAAGTCATTCAAGGTTTCCATAATCAAATCTTAACTATCAATCTCCATTGTTCAAGGTCAGAGCCAATGGGTTCAACAGAGAGGATCCATAGCTGTCTCCTACCTTGACTTCGGATCTTCAGACCTACAACATAGATTTCTGGGTTAGGGTTTGTGAGGGATTCCACAGATTCGAGATTCATGTCCCGTCTTGGGAGGAGAGGGCCCATCTCCCTCCCGATGGCTTTTTCACCTTTTATTTTGATGCTTTTTTTTGGGGGGGGGGGTGCGTCTTCCTTTGCACCCCCTTTTCATTGAAGTCCTACAACATTTTTCTCTCTGCCTGACCAACCTGAGCCCGAACAGCTGGTGCAACATAATCGGGTTAGTCAGTTTCTGACACCCTCCCGTCCACCACCAAGAAGTGGAGGGAGTTCTTTCTGTTTTGTCATCCCCCTTATCCCATCCCTTTCTAATATGCTTTTCAAGAGATGACAAGGCAGGGACTCGATGAGAAGAACACATAGTTCAATCTTACTTCAGAGGAGAGGGAGTTGATTCAGGGAATCAATCGGGTTGAGGGGGACACCTTAGCTATCCACAAGTACTCCATGGAGTACTCATCTGTTCTACAGCTGTGGGGTTTCACCCCGGGGAGCCCCTTGCTTAATCTCCTTTTTTGCTTACTCATACACATTTTTGTTGATGCTAAACCGTTCTTCTTGTTTTGCAGTGTTTGGCAATAATCCCCTAGATGCCTTGACTGTCACATCCCGCCAAATCCACCTAGCCTCTACCCTATCTGGGTTACCCAGGGGAGTGATCCACAGCCCAAAGGATCAAGTTTAGGAACGATCATATCCATTTAACACAATAACATAATCAAAAGCAAAAACAAATCATTGTATTCTAATAAGTTAATAATGAAATTCAAGAAAAGATCACAGAAGGATCACTAAGAAGATCAGAGTGCGAATTAACAAGATACCAAATCAAAAGACAACTGTAGAGTATAGCAGAAATATACTCCACAGACATATGCGGAAGGTAGATCGACATCTAAGGTTAAGCTCTAAGCTAATACAAGTAAAGTAAAAGTCTAAAAGAATGTAGAGAAAACTAATCCACATCTTCAGTGGCTCTTCTTCTTCTTCAGTCCTCATCTTCTTTGCCTTGCGCTTCCTTATATGGACCGTCATAGTATTCCAAACCTGCAGAGAAGTCTAACAACAGATATTGTATAAAGGAGTGAGTTTCGAAAGAAACCCAGTAAGGCAGTTAAATCCATAATAACATAAATGGCAAGATTTCAAAGCAAAGCATAATGCAATATGATATGAAACAAACAATGTATGTATGAATCTAACTCTATGTATGCTGGTCTCTATTGGCAAACATGCTTTAAGTCGTAGCGCCATATTTCTTTAGGAAGGTCTCATCACATAACGCCGTTTGGTAGTGGGTTCGGCATCCCTCGGGACATTTTATGGCTGTAGTTTAGGTCACCTCTCTCTCACATCACCATTGGTTTAAGTATTGGCGCATGTCAAGGTAAAGCCTAGCCAAATGCAAGTCATCTACTTAGTCATATCAACTTAGTTCCAGATATGTCCATTCCTCGCCCCTGGCGATCCTTTCCGGTATCCTTCACACTAGAGTCCTCATAGTCCCTGACTACAGACTCATCAACCCTTTTGGTTATCCACATATGGTAAACTGGAAGTTCTCATGTCCCCTCACAGGTTGGTTACCGATCTTGAGCGCCCATGAGTCCAAGTCTATCCATATGCAACCCTACCAATGAATGGCCCCAACAATGTGATTCACATCCTCTCATGGGTTGGTTACCGGTCTTGAGCGCCCGTGAATCTCCATTGCTGCCACGAGTCGTTCGGTCTCAATACCCTTCCGAATAAAAAAGGTGACATAACAGGGACATCCTAGCCAGACACTACTAGACAGCCTTAAGTATGACAACCAACAATTCAGGAAGGTGTCAATGGGCATCTTCGGAGAACATCCCATACTATTTCCTCCGATGTCTAAGGATAGAAGTGTCAAAAGGACACCTCTCCTTCCCGAACCATACTTAATCAATCACAATCACAAATCAATCATATCATACACATTTACAGTATATAGAAAATATACCATAATAAGATCCATCTCATCTACAGTTGACAAATAAAGACATTCATAAACTAAATAATACAAGTAAATAAAGCTACTATAATTAAAGTAAGTGCAACAGTATTATATCCATAAAAGAATCTATTTATGGTAACAAATCCGAAAGAATTTAATATAGAAACTAAAATCACACAATCTATGCTATAGAAGTAACCATCCTTACCTTATATAACTTGAAGGGAATCTCCAAGGATCAAGGAGAATCTTCCCAAACTTGGCAAGAAGGTCCTAAACAATTATATATATCATATTAGGAAAGAAACCTAGAAGGTAAGAGATCAAATCATCCAAAACAAACCAAATATGAGGTTGCTGTCCTCATTGGTTGATTGATTGGTCTACTGACCCAGTCAACCAATCAGTCGGTCGACCAACAAGGTCGTGGAAAGACAAAGACAGGGGATTTCGATCCGAAATTCGAATTTTGTGATTTGAATCGACACCAAACAAGAAAGGAATTATCATGATAGTATTCTAGTGATAAGGAACAAACCTAACACTATCATTGATCAAAAATCTAAAACACAAATAAGGAAACAAAACTTACCATAAATGTATCAGTCATGGTTTTCGAAGAAAGCATGGTATGATCAAGAAGAAAGAACTAGAGATTGACAGGTTACAACTCTTGTAAAGAAAAGCAGCGATTGACTACTAATATGATCAATAAAACATATCTAAGAAGATCAGAATTTGAATCAAAAGATGAACGAAGACAAGAACATGATTTAGATCATGATTCCTTCAAAAGCTTGCAATGATCATGATTAAGATCATTGCAGTAGCCATTAATCCTTAGGAAATCATGAGAGACGAGTAGAGGGATGCTTGCAATAGAGAATGCAGCATCTTCTCTACTGTCTTAGCCCAAAAAGGAAAGAAAATCAGAGATGGAGAAGAAGAAGAGGGCATAACATACCTTTTGATGCAAGAAGAGAAGAAACGCAAGAGTCCTTGCAAGAATCCAACCTTGGATGCAAAAGAAATAGTTGAAATGGAGCTTTGGCTCGTTCCAGAGGCTTAGGAGGCAAAAAATATGAAGTAGACTCAAGATTAGACTTAAATAGAGCAAGCAAAGACCTAAATCTGCAAAACAGATCTCATTGGTCGATTGATTGGTCTACTGGCCCCAATCGACCAATCAGTCGACCAATGGAGACAGCAAGGTACAGAAATGCACTGTTTTGGTCATAACTTCTTCGTTTGAAGTCCGATTAATTCGAAATTTGAAAGGGAACTTCACACAAACATACTAAGACTATCTAGCATGAATTGGACATCATCCATGGTCCAAAAATCAGTACTTATAAATTGAAAACATGAGTTTCTAAATTGGAAACAACATGGTTCTCATGGAAAACTCACCATGGATTCAAGGGAAGAATTAGAGAGAACAAGGCTTCACTCTAAAGGAATATCAAGAACATATCAGAGGCGAGAATAACTAAATAGAAAATCAAAAGAATACTAATCCTAGAATGAGAGGAATCAAAAATAGAAACTTACTATAATGCTTATATCAATGGTCAACATAGAAGGCTATAATGGCTAGAAAGAAAGGGGAATTGATTCGAATAGATGAAATACATTAGAACAGCGGTAAAGGCTAAGATCAAACATGTTACACATTAATTAGAAAAGAAGCTACAGTAGAATGATCATGCTGTCCAAAACTCGATCAAAATCAATGAAGAATTGAGGAGATTCACCATGTGGTTTCAAGGAATGCATAGAGTGATTGGGGGTTCACTCTAAGACATAAGGAGATTGGAGAATAGGTAGTTACAGTAGTGTAACACCTTCTCCACAATCAAAACATCAAGATAGAAGAGTAAGAAGAAGAAAAGAGAGAAGAAGGAGATAGAACACTGAAATCAAGGTCCAACTTCAAGGTGTAACATTAAACTAACCTTTCTTTACCCAAAACAGATAGGGTATCCTAGCTAGGTTTGGGTTGGATTTCACATTGACGGCTCCTTCAAATGGGGAGATGAGGATCGCTTGGGCTCGAAAGCCTCCGCCTAAGCCTAAGGTGGTTGTTCATACTGCTACTGCATTTAGGGCTGCCTTGAGTGCTTCTCCCACCAAGGTCCAGAAAAGGCGAGGTTGTTCTAGAGGTTCAGCTAGAATCTTGTCCCTCAACCCTCTTAAGCCCCTCCGGCCCCTATGCCAAAATGCCCAAGGGTATCTGGTCCTCCCGTGGGGGCCTCCTTCGGGTCTTTGGAGGCTTTCGTCCCCTTTGATTGAAAATTCCTAAAGAATTCCTCATACAGGGAGCTACTGCCTGACGCTTACCAGTATGCCCTAACCACCTTCCTTCTCTTCATTTCTTGAAATTGGTTACTTATGTTAATGTCTCAAGGTACTTGGCCGGGGCGATTCACTATTTTGCTAAAGTAGCAGATCAGGCGCGACATCGGTCCGATGAATTGAAACTCTCCCAGGAGTTAGGCTAACCATGACTCTCATCAAGCTAAGAGAGAGTTAGAAGGTCTGAAAGGTGAAGTTGAGAGCCGCCTTCGGTTTGAGAAGGGCACTTTGGAGAAGATGAAGTCCAGTCGGGACAAGTATAGGGAGAAAGTCAAGTCCCTCGAGAGGAAGCTGGGGAAGACGAAGTCAGAGCTGGACAAAGCTTCGATGATTCTTTTAGAGGTAGAGGAGAAGAACAAAGCATTGGAGGGCGCACTGAAGACCGTTTCTGGTGGTCCCAGGGATCACTTCGGGGAGGTCAGGAGAAAAGTTCTTGAGGATTACTTCTAGTCGCCTCAATTCAAGAGTCTCAGGGTTGCTCTCTCTTTGACTACTTTCTGGAAGGGTCAGGATCAAGCTTTCAGAATGATGCTGGAGCAGACGTCCTTCTCGGACATAGGGAAGTTAAGTTCCGTTTTGGACCCAAAGATATATGATGAGCTTCAACTCCCACGTCTTGAGGGCCTAGCTGAGGTGTCTCCTTTTGAAGCTCCCAATCTGTTGGACTTTATTGACTCCCCCAAGTCTCCAGAAGAAGTCCCTTCTGCTGCCAATGGTTTTGTTTCGGAGCTTAAGCAGAGGGGGAGGAGATCCTAGAAGTTGCTCCCGATGAAGCCTCGACTGCAAGCCCTACTTGTCAATCATCTCTAGCTCATTAGCCAATCCCCAACTACTAGTTATGGAATTGTGTAAACAAATCCGCCTCCTATTTTCATCCTTGTAATCTTTTTATCTTACTTGGGACCTAGTTTTTGTGTCCAAAACTTTTGTAACTCGGGTAACCCTGACCCCTTTTTATCGTATGAAGCTCCTTTCCATCAATCACACCTGTATCTTTGAACTGACTTGGTCGGGAATGTTTGGGGAAGGGTTCAGTTGTGGATTTTTTGTTTTGACCAGTCTCCCATGCACCATTTGTCTATCGTGAAGATGCTCTAGTCCATCTATTGATCCATGTATAACCTAATATATTTAAGACATCACCTCATGTAGTAAATGATCTCGGGTGACTATTGTGAAGATGCCCCAATAAACTTACTGAACCACATATGTCACATCCACCCAGCCGGTACCCTATCTAGCATACCCGACTGTGTGATCCACAGTCCTGAAAATCCAGTATTCGAGAAAATCATCATTCCACATTTACAATAATATAATCGAGAACAAGATTAAATCAAAGTAACTTTATTAATCAAAAGATCAAGATAAGGTTCAAGAATACAACCAAAGTGTGGAAAAGGATACCAATAGAATAAATAAAAATGTAGAGTGAGGCGGAAAATCACTCCATAGTAACAGCGGAAAAGTAGATTAAAAAAATGAAAGATTACAGCCGTTTCCCAAAATAAAAGGGGAACAAACAACTACAGTTTCAATGAATCTAATAAAGATAAAAAGAGAATGAGATGATGACCCACTGTTGGCACTCAAGTGCAAGAGTCAAATTAATCCTGATAAGTATCAGTCTCATACTGGTAGTCTTCACCAATGTAGTCACCATAGCCAATACCTTGAGTACCGTATGAATCATCAGCTTTGTGAAACCCGGCCCTAACCTTAACCTGGATACTCTATTGTCTGTAGGTCCAAAGACCCGAAGTAGAAGAGAAAGTCAACTATGGGCCATATTAGTAGAAGATATAGTGTTCGTCTCCGAACCTATGGACATTGACGATGATGCCCCATACTTGAAGACAATGTTGGATTTAGAAAAGGGACTACACCTTGATGAAGAGAAGATTGGCTGATGACCATAGAGCTTGGTGAAATATGATTTGAAACCATTTTTCCATGCTAGGTAAGTTATAGTTTATGTGTTTAAAGTTTCATTTGATTCCGAGTAGTGAAAGGCCCTCAAATCCCTGACTTAGGCTTTGCTGTCAGCCTGGGTCGACTGGGCCAGTATACCCAGCCAATCGACCCAAGGATGCTGAACTCGAGCATAATCTGCTGTTTAGGTAATATTGCTATATATACCTCATGACTTCGTGATTTTAGTATCCCTAGCCTCCAAAACATTTAGAGAATGAAGGGAACTCATCTCCAAGCCTCCAAAAGTGTTGAAGAAGATCAAACCTTGCAAACTTGCGAGTTCTCTCTCTTGTTCTTCAATCAAAGGTTAGTAATCTTACTTCTATGATATTGATTCATTCTTTCCATGATCTTTCTCTTCTCTAATATGAGATTATGAAGAAGATGTTGCATCTCTGCAATTGTATCTTCTACAATCTCCATTCATTCTCATACCTATGATCATCATAATCAATTCTTACCATGATTCTTATGTTTTCTACATGCATCTATGATCATATTCTTATTTTGATTTCTTCTAGCACTATAGATGCCTCTCCATGATTATTCATACCTCTGATTAATGTATTCTTGTACGAGAATGAGATTTCATCATCTCTAGTTCATCTCTTTCATTCATAGCATGTTTTCAATGAAAACCATGAATTTTACCAAAATAGAAAGTATGATTTCAAATTAATAAGTAATGGTTTTAATCATTGTTTGATGTCTAAAATATGATTTTTAGTCTTAGACTACTGTGTTAGACATTCTCTCCAAGTTTCGTAGCATTCCGGATTGTATAGCATAGGTTTCGGATCAAAATACTGTTTTTGGATTCGGATTTCTCTTTGGGCAGACCTGCTGGGTCGACTGAATCAGTCAACCCAACCAATCAACCCGCAGTGAAAGAATTGAATTTCTTTGTCCATTTCGATTCGATTGATCCTCATTCTTTTAGGACTACTTCCTAATGATTGTATGATGTTATTCTAGGGTTTGTTTGCTAACTTTGGATTCATCCTCTTGTCTGTCTGGAATAAATTCGAATCTATTTAAGGTAAGGATAGTTGTTACCATATTAAATAGATTGCATAGATTTAGTTTCGAATTTGGGAACTACTTAGATTTACTGTTATGTTAGTTTCCATTATGATATGAATGCTGTAAGTACAGTAGGATCTTATTTTCCTTATTTACTTTATGTACTTGATCATGAATGAATACTTATTCATGTATGTTTCTTATTCATTTATCTTGTCTTATTATACTCTTCTATTTGATGAGATATCTATCGTGGATGATATGACTGAATTATGATTGTGATTGTTTAGGTATGATTTGGGATTGGGGAATGTCCTTTTGACATTTCTGTCCTTGGACATCATTGGGGATAGTATGGGATATTTCCAATGTTGCACTTTGACACTTTCCCGGATTATTGGTTGTCATACCTAGGACTTGTCTAGCAGTGTTTGGCTAGGATATTCCCTGTTATATTAGACCCGATTCGGAAGGGTATTGAGACCAAATGACCCGTGGTAGCAATGGGGATTCATGGGTGCTCAAGACCAGTAACCAACTCGTGAGGGGACATTAATCACATTGTGGGGGCCATTTATGGGTAGAGTTACATATGGATAGACTTGGGCTCATGGGGGCTCAAGACCGGTAACCAACCCGTGAGAGGACATGAGAGCTTCCCGTTACTATATGTGGATGACCTACAGGGTTGATGAGTCTGTTCTCTGGGACTATGCTGACTCTAGTGGAAAGGATACCTGAAAGGATCGCCCAGGGTGAGGAATGGACGTATCTGGACCTGAGTTGATATGACTAAGTAGAAGACTTGCATTGGGCTAGGCTTTACCCTGACATGCGCCAATACCTAAACCCCCAACCAAGGAATGTCCAAGAGGGATGCAAGACCCAACTACCACCGGCAGACTCAAGATGCGAAGATGGCTGAGGGGGAGTGATTGACCTTCCTAAAGAAGTATGGTGCTATGACTTAAAGCATGTCTACCTATAGAGACTAGCATACATAGAGTTAGACTCATACATGCATTGTTTGTCTCATATCATATCACATTATGCTTTGTTTATGCTATCATATTATTTATGCTATTATGGAATAACTTGCCTTACTGGGTTTCTTTTGAAACTCACTCCTTTTGTACAATATCTTTTGTTAGATTACTGTACAGGTATTGATGACTATGAAGGCCAATATGAGGAAGCACAAGCTGAAGAAGCGTACTACACGCAAGGTGTTGGCAACTATGAAGATTACGTTGATGATCCCTCGAGTGATCATACTTCGTACCATGATTAGCCCTACCGTGGAGTGGGAGCGTCTAAGCGTGATTGATGAAGTCTATGTTTATGAAGACATTCTTTATAAAGTAGAATAGACTTTAGCTTAGTTTGATTATATCTTTCTTTCTTGTCTTTAGAACCAATTGTAATCTTCATTTGACTTTCGATCTACATTCCGCTGTACTCGTGGAGTGAGATTCTACCTCACTCTACATTTGGTTTTATATATCTATTGGTATCATTTCCGCACTCTGATGATTATTTCGTTACTTTACCTTGATTCATTTAAATAATATTGCTGACTCGGAGGAAATATGATCGAACCTGGTTCGTACTCGGTTTGACCCTCAACCCCGGTCGAGACGGAGGGAATCGACTCGCTTCCGAGCGAGCCGGATCCAGAAGATAGCTTGCTGAGGAAGAAAACTAAACCGGCAACAAGCACGCCCTAATCCGGCTAATGGATTAGGTTAATTACACTAATGATGGTAGACTCAACTTGGCGGCTGTCACTTATCGCTATTGAAGGGATAATCATCGGATAACCGTGAGGTTATCTCAGGAGTCCTCTACTAGTTCAAACTAGTAGAAGTCTATCGCTCAACGGATCTAACTGCTAGAATCCAATGACTATCCGAAGAAGGCTCAAATGCATCCAACGAAGAAGATTTGAAGGTACACTATATAAACCTTAGTTACCTACGAGGTAAGGAGGACCCAGATCCATACACACACTGGTGGACGTAAACTCTCATATGCTTACGATCTAGATCACATTCCCAGTTTTTCATTCCTTAGCTCTGTGCGTCTAGCAAAGCCGTTTGTGATTAAGTTCATCAACTGACTTAGCCTTCGGAGGTGGACTCTCGACCCCAGCGGTCAGGCCACATCTGACACTTTCGTTTTGCAGGTCATTACAAGGAGATCTAAGGGCTGAGAAGATTTTGGACGCATCATTTGTCACCGTTTGTGGGAAAGACTTATAAAGCTATGGTGACTAGATCGGTAGCAATCGTGGCAGCAGCCGCTGCACAACGTGATACTGGTGTTCAAATTCCTGGAGAGAATAATCCAGATATTCCCCAGGGAAGTTTACCACCTCTTGAAGTGGATGGTGGTCAAGGAGGACATGATCCTTCTGAGACATTCCAAGATCAATTGAATCAGGTAAAGATTCAACTTTTGGAGGTGAGTCAAGCACTCCGCATGCTAACCAGACGAGTGGTATTACCACAAGAACCTAATCATCGCGATTCAGGGAGGCGTGTATTACCACGGGATCAAAGATTGATTGAAGATCGGAATATCGGTCAAAACTTTCGCGAAGGTGACCAAGGGCCTAGGAGAGTTGACGATCTCCCTAGGCGGGACGATCGGTTTGACAGACCACAAGAAAGTACAACCGATTTAAATACAAGGTTGGATACAGGAGTGAAGATTCACTCACCAACTGTTAGACGAACCGTTTGTGATGATCGAGCAGTTCGCGATGAACGGAATGTTCGTGACGAACGGGCCGCTCGTGATGATCGTGTTGTTCGAGGTCGTGATCGTATTGCAGAGGATCATTCGACTCATATTGGTCAGGAATTGGCCAATATCAACCAGAAACTAGGACAATTGGCAAGAGGAAGGATAACTGATGATATTTATTCAGTTATTCAAGAAAACCCCTTTGCCGAGCCAATTGCGGGATATCAGTTTCCTCACAACTTCCGTTTGCCTACTTTTTCTACATTCGATGGCTTCGGAGATCCTACGGCCCACATCGGCTATTATTAGCAGACTATGGCAGTTGCAGGTAATTCTGATGAAATTCTCTGCAGGGTTTTTGGTTCATCTTTAACCGGAGCAGCACAAAAGTGGTTTTCGAACCTCCCGTCCGGAAGGATCGTAAATTTTGATGAGTTGGCATGCAAATTCATAGGGCGATTCCAAAGTGGAATCCAACTCAAGAAGACAGAAGAAACCTTGTTTACCATCAGACAAGGAAAGAGCGAATCGATCAGAGAGTATCTGAAAAGATTCAATAGAGTAACAAGGGAGATAGAGAATCTAGATGAGCAAGTAGCTAAAACTGCTCTATTCACTGGACTCACTAACCAAAGACTCCTGGAGTTATTCCTACAGGATATGCCTACAACTTATGCTGAGTTGGTACAAAGGTGCCAAAAGCAGGCTGAGGTCATGGAGATCTTAGATGCACGCCAAGGAGACAATAAAGCCTCCACCAAAGAACAAAAGGCTCCTGAGCCAAAGCAGAAGCCAAAGCAGAATGTTCGAGATCGGGTTGGAAAGCCTCAGGCTTGGCGGCAGAGATCTCCCTGTAAAAGTGAGTATACTCCATTAAATGCTCCTCGGGCTGACATTCTGAATATCATTAAGAAGCGAAATATTTTGAAATGGCCACCCAAAATTCCTTTGAAGCCTTGAGAGGAGCAGGATCGAGAAAAATATTGTCGTTTCCACAAGGATTATGGTCATTATACTAATGACTGTCGTCATTTAAAAGCAGATATTGAAAGATTAATATTTCAGGGACATTTGTCCAATTTTGTTAGTAGAAGAAGAGAAGAGCCACGTGAAGCTAGCCCCAAAAGGGATTGTTCAGTTAGTTCAGAACGACCGAAGGAAGCTCCGAAGTCTAAAAAAGGTAAGGAGGTGATTGATGCTACTCGGTCACCGATCCTTACAATTTTCGGAGGCCCAGAACCCGAATCACTCTGAAGGTTAAAGACAAAATCTAAATTTGTTGGGACCTCAGAGACGCAGAAGCGTAAGAGGCCAAATGGTGAAGATTTCACCACCTTTGGTGAGAAGGATGAAAGAGGCGTTTGTCTACCTCATGATGATGCCATAGTCATCAAGGTAGAGATTGCGTGCCGGGAGGTACATAGAGTTTTAGTTGATACAGGGTCTGCAGTTGACCTAATTTCTTATGAAGTTTATCAAAAGCTGAAGGTGGATGAGGACTTGATGGAGCCATCATCCACGCATTTATATGGCTTTGCAGGATCGTCTGCAATAGCGGAAGGATCTGTCCAATTGGATTTATCTATTGGGAGTTTTCCCAAGGAGACTACCGTCCGAATCAATTTTTTGGTGGTTCGGGAACTTCCAGCTTATAATGTTATCCTCGGACGGCCATCTTTGTCCAAATTAGGTGCTATTGTATCAACGAAGCACCTGAAGATAAAATTCCCGACTGACATGGGAATTGGCCAAGTTTCCTCTGATCAGAGGATCTCTCGGCAATGATATGTTGCTTATTTGAAGGACAAGGAGGGCCCAAAGAAAGTGACTGCCCTACCAATAGAAGTTCGAGATGATCGGGAAGAGGCAGAAATGCAAAGGCCCGAGCCTGTAGAAAGGCTGGAGCAAATCTAGCTGTGTACCGATGATGAGAAAAATATTACCTATATCGGGTCTGAGCAGCTGGAGGAGTTCAAGGAAGAGTTGAAGTTTTTTCTTCAACAAAATAGTGATGTATTCGCATGGTCTGCCGAAGACATGCCAGGAATCGATCGGACTGATGCAGAGCATAAACTCTGGATAGATCCAAAAGTGAAACTAGTTATCCAGAAAAGGAGAAATTTCTCCATAGAGAAGTATGAAGCCGTTCGGGGCGAAGTCTAAAAACTGAAGAATTCAGGTTTCATAGAACCAATTGAATGCCCAATCTGGTTGGCCAACGTTGTCACATCCCGCCCAAATACACCCAGCCTATACCTTATCTGGGTTACCCGGGGAAGTGATCCACAGCCCAAAAGATCAAGTTTAGAAATGATCATATTCATTTAGCACAATAACATAATCAAAAGCAAGAACAAATCATTGTATTCTAATAAATTAATAATATAAGTCAAGAAAGGATCACAGAAGGATCACTAAAGAATATCAGAGTGCGGAATAACAAGATACCAAATCAAAAGACAACTGTAGAGTATAGCGGAAATATACCCCACAACATATGCGAAAGGTAGATCGAAATCTAAAGCAAGCTCTAAGCTAATACAAGTAAAATAAAAGTCTAGAAGAAACAAGAGAATCTAATCCACATCTTCAGTCGGCTCTTCTTCTTCTTCAGTCTTCATCCTCTTCACTTTAGGGTCATGCTCTTGAAGCTTCAGATCAGCATCTAGCGCACGATCCCATCGGCAAATAAGACGATGCCAGCTGCCATCAATGGGAGTCGTCAGTGCAGCCCAAATCCGAGTGTTGGCTGCCTCGCTGTTCATTACCTTGTCCAAGGACATCTGGAGCTGTACCATGTACGGAAAGGTCCTCCGTATTAGGGCACGGGTTCTCTTTCGTACCTACAATGTCATCTAAAAACAAGTCCCCCGAAGGGTAAGCTCAAAAGAACTTAGCAAGTAAACCAAACACAATAAGCATCTTCACATGCATTCACAAACAAACATATATGCAATGATATGAAACAATAAATACAATATGCTTCTAACTCTATATATGTATGCTGGTCTCTATTAGCAGACATGCTTTAAGTCATAGCACCATACTTCTTTGGGAAGGTCTCAATCACACATCATCGATTGGTAATGGGTCGGTACACCTTACGGACAACCTTGGCTGGGGTTTAAGTCACCGCTCTCTCACATAACCGTTTGGTCTAAGTATTGGCGCATGTCAAGGTAAAGCCTAGCCCAATGCAAGTCTTCTAATTAGTCATATCAACTCAAATCCAGATACGTCCATTCCTTGCCCCTGGCGATCCTTTCCGGTATCCTTCACACTAGAGTCAGCGTATCGTATGGCTACAACCAACTCGGACTACGGACTCATCAACCCTATAGGTCATCCACATATAGTAAACGGGAAGCTCTCATGTCTTCTCACGGGTTGGTTACCGGTCTTGAACGCCCATGAGCCCAAGTCTATCCATATGCAACCCTACCCATAAATGGCCCCCACAATGTGATTCATGTCCCCTCACGGGTTGGTTACCAGTCTTGAGCGCCTATGAATTCCCATTGCTTCCACGGGTTGTTCGGTCTCAATACCCTTCCGAATCGGGTCTGATATGACAGGGAATATCCTAGCCAAACATTGCTAGACAAGTCCTAGGTATGACAACCAATAATCTGGGAAAGTATCAAAAGGCAACATTGGAAATATCCCATATTATCCCCAATGATGTCCAAGGATAGAAATGTCAAAAGGACATTCCCCAATCCCAAATCATACATAAACAATCACAATCATAATTCAGTCATATCATCCACGACAGATATTGTAAAACCCAGCCCTAACCTTGACCCGGAAACCTTGTTATTTGTAGGTCCGATGACCCGAAGTAAAGTAAGAAGTCAGCTTTGGGCCATCCCAGTAGAGGACCTGGTGTCTGGCTTTGAATCCATGAAAGTTGATGATGAGGTTCTATTTATGGAAACTGAATCCTGATGAAGATCTAATTAGTTGATGGACTTGGAGTGCTCTCTATCTTGGTTTGAAGGCATTTCTACCTATTAGGTAAGTCACTTGACTTGTGTGCAAAACCCCTTTAAGATTGGATTTGATCTGGACCTTCAATTCCCTGTTTTGGTCTTGCTGTCAAGCATTGGTCGATCGATTGGTCGATCGGGCCATCGACCAATCCACTCGACCAATGAGTGCTGTCTTTGGCAATTAGGTTGTTCTTGCTCTATTTAAGTCCAATCTCGAGTCCACTTCGTATTTGCTGCCTCCAAACTCTCTCGGAACGAACCAAAGACCTCTGCAAGTCATCTCTCGTTGCATCCTTGGTGTTTTCTTGACGGATCTTCGTCGAAACTCTTCTTTTTGCATCAAAAGGTATGTCTACTCTCTCTTCTTCTCCTCCATCTTTGTTTTTCTTTCCTTTTTGAGTTGAGACAGTAGAAGAGATGCTGCATTCTCTATTGCAAACATCTCTGAACATGTTCTCATGATCATCCTAAGGATTTGAGGCTAGAACAATGATCTTAACCATGATCATTGCAAGCTTTTGAAGGAATCATGATCAAACCATGATCTAATCTCTCGTTAAACTTCTAATCTGAATTCTGATCTCTTTGGATCTTCTATGTTGATCATGTTAGTAGTTAATTACTGTGTTTTCTTTCCATGATCCATAATCTATAGATTTCTAGTTGTTCTCTTCTACCATACTATGTGTTCTTCATGATGCATGGTAGTTATATATATGGTAGGTTTTATTTCCTTATTTAGATTTATACTTCTAAGCCTTATTCCATGAAGATCTATGTATGTTTTCATGATACCATTACCGAAAGCAATGATCCATCCTCCTATTGTTCTTGTCTTTGTTTTCTATTTCAAATTCATCAAGATCCATGGTTGATTTAATTATGGTAACTTTTTGTTTCCTAATTTGGATCTTGATACCTTGATTGGATTAGTGTTTTGAGGTCCCCTATTTGTTAGAATACTACTGATGTAGTCTACCCCTTGATTAGTACCCTTTTGAACCACCAAATTCGGATTTCATATCTTAAAACTCTGATTTTATAGGCTATCATCGTCGCATTGGTCGACGTCGATTGGTCGACTGGACCACTCGACCAATCCACTCGACCAATGAGTACAAAGCAACTCCGCATTTGGTCTGCTTTCGGATGTTTTGATATCTTTTCTGTTAGGGATCTTTCCTAATATGTTGTATATACTTGTTTAGGACCTTCTTCTCAAGTTTGCCAAGATCTTACTTGATTTCTTAGGATTCCTTTGCGAGTTATAAAAGGTAAGGATGGTTATTTCCTTAATTACATAGATAGCATGAATCTAGTTTCTATATTTGAATATCATAGATATGATTCCTAAATTAGATTCTTACAATGATATACTACTGTTGCATAACTTTGATTACAGTAGCATTACTTATTCATATTGAATTGATTCATGTATGATTTACTTACCAATTATATACAAGTGATTGTAATTATTATTTTCTTTCCATATATGAAGTTACCATATATGTGATGATATGAATTGATGCATGTGTATGCTTACGTATGGTTTGGAAAGGAGAGGTGTCCTTTTGACACTTCTGTCCTTGGACTACTACGGGAATATTATGGGATGTTTCCGGAGATGCCCTCTGGACACCTTCCTAAACCGTTGGATGACATATCTAGGATTGTCTAGTAGTGTTTGGCTAGGATGTCCTGTTATGTCGGACCCTAATCGGAGGGGTATTGAGACCGAACGACCCGTGGTAGCAATGGGGATTCATGGGCGCTCAAGACCGGTAACCAACCCGTGAGAGGACAGGAATCACATTGTGGGGGCCATTTATTGGTAGGGTTGCATATGATTAGACTTGGGCTCACGGGCGCTTAAGACCGGTAACCAACCCGTGAGAGGACGTGAGAGCTTCCCGTTTACCATATGTGGATGATCAATAGGGTTGATGAGTCCGTAGTCCGAGTTGGTCGGTGCCATAGGATACGCCGACTCTAGTGTGAAGGATACCGGAAAGGATCGTCGGGGACGAGGAATGGAAGTATCTGGATCTCGACTTGATGTAACTAAGTAGAAGACTTGCATTTGGCTAGGTTTTACCCCGACATGCGCCAAGATACTTATACCAAATGGTTGTGAGAGAGTGTGTTGACTTAACCCCCGCCAAGGTTTGTCCCGAGGGATGAAGGACCCATTACCAATCGGCTGCTCAAGACCGGTGAAATGATCCGTGAGAGAATCCAAGATATCTTAAATGGTTGAGGATGTGAGTGGACTTTCCTAAAGAAGTACGGTGCTATGACTTAAAGCATGTCTCGCCAATAGAGACCAGCATACATAGAGTTAGATTCATTCATTCATTGCTTGTCTCATATCATATTGCATTTATGTTTGTTCGGAATTCGCCATTTATGTTATTATGGATTTTAATCGCCTTACCGAGTTTCTTTGAAACTCATTCCTTTATTGTACAATGTTGTTAGACTATCCTGCAGTACCGAGTACTATGACGGTCCCTATGAAGAAGCGCAAGGCAAAGAGGCATATCTCCAGGAAGGTGATTGCGGTTACCACAATTACTCGAAGATTCCGCGAGTGGTTATGCTCCGTACGATGCTTAGTCCGACCATTGAGTGGAAGCGTCCTTGTGCTATTTATGAGATTTACACTTACAAGGATGTTGTCTATAAAGTGGAGAACAATTTAGTTACCCAATGTACTTGTTAATGGGATTAGGTTTTGTCTAGTTTATTCTTTTAGAGCTACTTTTCCGCCTGGTTGTAAAGTGGGATTTTTGCCTCACTTTACTTATCCGTTTGATACTCGATTATATCTATTATTCTGATTCATTTATGATTCATTCTTTCTTTATTGGATCTATGATTTATCTTCCGCACTCTTGTTATGATTGTTCATGATTATGTTATTGTTTATGTGGGAGGTTGATCACTCGATACCCGATCTTCGGGCTGTGGATCACACTCTCGGGTATGCCGGATAGGGTACCGGCTGGGAGGGCGTGATGATTGGTATCGAGCCCAAGGTTCGAGGAGATCCTAACCACAAAAGACAACAACTGAACATTCCTGAGTCATTGATCCGAAATGACTCTTCTACTCTTAGAAGTGAATAATAGAACACCGAATTAGAAACTTGACCTTTGAGGCATAACAGTAACATTTCCGAATAACATACCATAGTTATACTTGAACAAATGTCACTAATGCAAGGAAAAGAAAGTTGCATAACATACAATAATTAAAGAGAAACAAAATGAACTTCATTAATTTCAAAAGTTTTTACAACGATTACATCTGAAATGCATAAATGGAAATCCTAAGGTACAAGTCTATCTAGGTGATCCGCTCCGATCTCTCGTATGCTCGAACTCCTCTCGCTAGCTGAGTCACCCGATGCTCTATCCTATCCCGTCGTGACTCCATCCTCTCGTACATCTGCTCCCGTCTCGACCTCCATTCTCTCTAGCATGGAAGTCATCGATCTCATCCGTGCACCAAGATCCGAAGTCTCCGGAACCGCATGCGAAGGGCCACCTACCTCGAAGTGTGATGAAGGAAACTCGTGATGCACGTGCTCAGCCTCGCGCATATCCGCATCATCTCCGGCCTGATCATCACTATCCGGACCGATATCCTCTCCTCCATCCTCCGATCCTTGATCCTCATCCTCCGATTCATCATCATCCTCACCCTCCGGACCAGGAGATCTCTCCGACCGCCGTAGTCTCATCCGACGAATGGTCCGAGTCCCAATGGGGTATCCCCGTGATCTAGTGTCCACCGGTGTATCCTCGAAACTCACCCCGAAATGCCCGAAGATCAAAGTCGAAGCCTCCCATAGCAAAGGTTCCGCATGCTAGGCCGCAGAACTAAGTCCAAAGCATGACCCGCTGAATGATGTAGGAGAGATCGATCTCGAAGCCCATGTAGATGCGGTAGATGACTAAGGCCTCCATCACCGTGACCCGATGGTGATGTCCAGCTTTCGGCATGATGTTTCGGCCGACTATGCGACCGATAATACGTGCAGAACCCGTCATCCGTCCGCTAGTCCACGGTGTGAAGCATCGACGGCTATCCCATAGCGTAGAGCATATCTCGCGAAGCTCGTACGGCATCGGATGGCTGTCCGGATCTGCTCCTGCGGGTATCCACACACACCGCTGTGGATAGTAAGGAACCCGCAAGATCTCAGCCGGTGTCCGGGTAGAGAAGCGAATCCGAGTCCGGGAAGACCCCGCTCCCGAGGACAAGTCTAAGTGGATGTCCTTGGCCTCGAGCCTCCTCTGTGTAAGTAAGGTTGCTGAAGAACAACCTCACTAGTTCCGGGTATACCGGTAGATCCTCGGTGAAGAGATGAGTCCACTGCAATGTGTCGAACCTCTCGCCGAATCCTAAAGGCTACGAGCTGGCGTAAGTGAAGTAGACGTCCCATCTCGATGTTGCAAAGAACCGAAGTAGGCCTCGTACGGATGGAACTCGGCCTGAGGTGTGTCAAACATGTCCGGTCTCCTAACCTCCCGTCTAGGCTCGAAAGGAACCTGACCTCTGCCCCTAAGAGCACCTACGATGCGACCACGACCTCTACCTCGTCCTCGCCCTCCCCTTTGCATAGTGTATCTGTGAAAGAGACAAGAGACAATTCCAATTAGTGCTATTTTAAGATTTGAGCCAAAAGGGTATTTTAGTAATTTTTCGGAAAATTTCAAATTTGGGGGAAATTTGATTTGAACATACTAGCATGTGCACAATACTTGGAATTTCATGTCTATGATGTTGGTTTGATGAAAATCGATCGAAAACTTGGATTAAAGCGAAAAATTCAGCAAGAAGGAAATTTGGGGATTTTGCAATTTAGGTCAAAATTGGATTTTTGAAAAGTTGAAATTGGTTAAATCAAATTGTATGGACCTATCTACATTGTCATCTTGAGCATGTAGCATTTGATCTCGTGCGAAAATTTCAAGCGGTTTGAGAGAAAACGAAATTTTTCTAAAGATATCGATTTCGGTATAAAACTTTGGGAGATGAGCACCAATGTGTTAAAACTTGTTGTCTATGCATGGCATTGTGTTTAAAACCTAGGGAATACGTTTCTAAGCATTCCTAAGCATGATTTCTAGCATTGGATACAAGTAAAGCATGGTTTTATTGAAATGCAAGCATGAGAAGATGAAAATGGAAGGAAGATTGAGAGGTTTACCTTGTTTGTGAAGATGGTGTGTTGTGGTGTTGTTGTTGAAGCACTAAATCACCTCAAGAACACTTGTGGGAACTCTTGGAGATTTTCCCTAGAGCTCTCTCACCTTTGGAAGAAGTTAGAATGAGGTTGGAATGTGAAAGTGAGGCTTATAATGCGAATTTTCGCATTCTGTCTGCATTGGTCGACTCATTGGTCGACTGGGTCACTCGACCAATCACTCGACCAATGGTCACAGTGACCTCAATTGCTGTTGAATTTTTGGAAAATGTGATTTTTGCCTTATGGAATATTGTTTGATGACTATATGGATATATTTGAGCATGATTTAAGTTTTCAAATCATTTGGACTTGTGGTTTATGTTGAATCTTCGAAATTCGGTATTTTGATGTTCTCGGTTTTGCGGAATGGTTACTCCGAGAAGTGGGCGTGGTGAATCCAAGGTGGTCATGGAGGTGGTGAAGTACCTCGGGGAGGTGGTGAAGTACCTCATGGAGGTGGTGAGATACCAAATGTTGATCGGGGTACTCATGAGATCCCTGGTGCCCCGAATGTTGGAAGTTTCGGAGATATTGCCAATATTATGGGCAATATGATGCAGCAGACAAGCAGCTCGGTTCAACCGGATGTTGGTGGGTTTCATGACTCTGCATAATGAGACCCGGGCTGGTGCTAATGTGAATCCTCATGCCGCAGTCTCCGAATGCGGGAGGTTTAGCTGGAACTCCTCATACTCGCTTGATGGAGAGTTTTCTGAAGATGCAAGTACCCACTTTTACTGGAGTTACCAAGGACCCCTTGTTTCCTAACAAGTGGCTTCGTGAGTTGGAGAAGGCTTTCCGACATCCGCAATGCTCGGAAGCTCGAAGATTTTGTTTGCTTGAGCAGAAGTTGCAACAAGAAGCTGATGCATGGTGGATCTCCACTCGTCTGTTTTGGAAGGTTTGCATGCGGGAGTTGTAACTTGGGAGTTATTCAAAGAGGCTTTTTGTATGAATTACTTTCCCGAGGCGGTGAAGGATGCGAAGGAAGCCGAGTTTATGATTCCGACTCAAGGAACTCGTCTCGTGTTGGAGTACCAACAGAAGTTCGAGGAGCTTCATTTCTTTGCTCCAGATTCTTTGAAGGGAAGACCTCGCCAAAGCAAAGAAGTTCTTCAAAGGACTGCGTCCCGCCATTAAAAGCTTACCTCACAGTCCAGCCTATAGTGAGCTATGCTCAAGTGGTGCAGAACTCGAAGAAGTTGGAAGAAACCGAGAAGGAAAGTGCTCGTGTGCAAAAGCCTTGGCAATCAAGGAATTCTGGTTTGGTGGATCGCAATGACCGTCGCTTTGTGAGACCTACACCCTACCCCACTCCTACCTTTCAAGGCTAAGAGTGTAGGTCGAACACGGGTTTTCAGCAGCCCGGCCGATTTAGGACAAGATGGAGTGGGGAAACCGACCACCAGCAAGTGCAAGTGCAAGTGCAAGTGTAAGTGCAAGGCCTTTTGTTCGAAGCCCTCTCGTTGCAGCCACCCCTGTTGGATCCAGCAATCCCGTTTGCTTCTACCGCAAGCAAGCTGGTCATTTTGCTCGTGTCTGTCCGGCGGCACGCCCAAAGCAGCCTTTCCGGTGGTGAAGAGTGCTCCCTGCCTCCTCCCTCCGGTAGAGTTTTCGGTATTTCCAGTCTTTGAGCGGGATCCAAGCCATGATGTGATTACAGGTACATTGTTAGTCGCTTCTATTTCCGCATTTGTCTTATTTGATACGGGTGCATCTCATTCGTTCATGTCATCTCGCATTCATCAAGAAGACTAACCTAATCCCCGAGAAGTTGTCTAGTTGTTTATTGATTAGTACACCTACTGGTCCTGTTGTGAAACTAGATAAGGGGTTATCTAAATGTCCTGTGTTGATTGGTGAGAAGAACTTGGAAGCCAATTTTGTGATTCTTGACATGAAGGACTTCGATGTTATTTTGGGAATCGATTGGTTGACAGCCCACAAAGCTGTGTTCCTTTGTTCCTCAAGGAAGATTCAGTTCCATATTTGTGGAAGTCCGGTCTTTGAATTTCGGGGTGAAAAGAGAAGGGTTTGTAAGAAGGTGCTGTCTGTGACTGATGCAAGTCTATGCCCTAGTGGATGATGCTTCATCCGAAGGCAAGGGTATAGTGGAGAAAAGAGTCGATGAAGTCGAGTTGTCTGCGACTTTGTTGATGTCTTCCCGATGATCTATCGGGAGTGCCTCCGGACAGAGATGTCGAATTCTCTATTGATCTCGTCCCCTGGTGCTGCTCCGGTATCTAAAGCTCGTATAGGATGGCTCCTACTGAGTTAAAAGAGTTGCAAAATCAGTTGAATGAGCTCATTGATAGAGGTTTCGTGCAGCCTAGTGTGTCACCTTGGGGAGCTCCGGTCTTGTTCGTCAAGAAGAAAGACGGTAGTATGCGCTTGTGCATCGACTACCGTGAGTTGAATAAGTTGACTATCAAGAATAGATATCCGCTGCCCAGAATCGATGATCTCTTCGATCGCTTGAAGGGTGCAGTTGTGTTCTCAAAGATTGACTTAAGGTCCGGATATCACCAATTGAAAGTGAAGTCTAGTGATATCTTCAAGACAGCTTTCCGAACGCGGTATGGTCACTCCGAGTTTAGAGTCATGCCCTTCGGATTGACCAATGCTCCTGCGGTGTTCATGGACCTCATGAACCGAGTATTTCATGATGTGCTTGATAAGTTTGTGATTGTTTTCATTGATGACATCTTGATCTATTCGAAGAGCGAAGAAGAGCATGCGAGTCATCTAAGTTTCACCTTGCAAAGGTTGCGAGAAAAGAAGTTGTTCGCTAAGTTTAGCAAGTGTGATTTCTGGCTTAAGAGAGTGGTATTCCTTGGTCATGTAGTTTCAGCCGAAGGTATTCGTGTCGATCCCGAAAAGGTCCAAGTCGTGGCTGATTGGGAGAGACCGAAGTCGAGAACGGAAATAAGAAGTTTTCTTGGATTGGCGGGTTACTACCGAAGGTTTATTGAGAACTTTTCTCGGTTGGCTGCTCCTATGACTAAGTTGACCAGGAAAGAAGAGAAGTTTGTTTGGTCTGACGCCTGTGAGAAGAATTTCCAAGAGTTGAAAGATAGATTGACAAGTGCCCCGGTTTTGACTATACCCGATAGTTCCGGTGGTATGACGGTTTATACCGATGCGTCAAAGATTGGTTTGGGTTGTGTCCTGATGCAACATGGCAAGGTCGTAGCCTATGCTTCTCGGCAATTGAAGGATTATGAGCGGAATTACCCCACTCACGATCTAGAACTTGCCGCCGTTGTCTTTGCTTTGAAGATTTGGAGACATTATCTTTACGGTGAGAAGATTGCCATTTTCACGGATCATAAGAGTTTGAAATACTTCTTTACCCAAAAGGAGTTGAACATGAGACAAAGGAGATGGTTGGAACTAGTCTCCGATTATGATTGTGATATTCGGGATCATCCTGGGAAAGCAAATGTTGTTGCTGATGCTCTTAGTAGGAAGAACCGGAAGAAGACTTTGGATTTGAATGCTTTGAGTTTACCATTGTGGTCTTCTATTGAGAGTTTTGATTTGGAAATCGTTCCCGAGAATTCTGAATTTATTCTTTCGCCATGATGGCAAGATCTGGTCTTAGAGATAGGATTGTTGCTTTTGCCGTGAGTCCGATCAAAGTTGAGAAGATTTCTTCGAATCTCGAGTCGGACCCCGACTTTGGTATATCCATGGATGGTGCTTTGTTGTTTAGAGGAAGGCGGTGTGTGCTGCAAACGAAGAAGTTAAGAAAGAAATATTGAAGGAAGCACACCGGTCAGTCTTTTATCACACACGGGAAGCACCAAAATGTACAAGGACTTGAAGGAACATTTTTGGTGGATTGGTCTAAAGGCGGATGTTGATGATTTTGTTGCCAAGTGTGAGACTTGCCAACGTGTGAAAGCCGTTCGACAACCTCCATCTGGATTACTTCAGCCTCTTCCTATTCCTAGTTGGAAGTGGGAGGATATCTCCATGGACTTTGTGACTAGCTTGCCTCGGACAAGTAAAGGCAATGACACTGTGTGGGTGATTGTTGATAGGTTGACCAAATCAGCCCATTTCATTCCTATGAAGATCACTCATACTTTGGATAAGCTAGCAAGGCTTTATGTGGATAATGTGGTTCGTCTGCATGGTGTGCCATTGAGTATTGTCTCGGATCGTGATCCTAGGTTCACCTTAAGGTTTAGGAATAGTTTGCGAAGGCCTTGGGAACCCAATTGAACTTGAGTACAGCTCATCATCCACGGTCTCGATGGACAATCCGAGCGGACAATTCGGACATTGGAAGACATGCTCGGATCTTGTGTGGTGGATATGGGTGGTAATTGGGATGAACACCTAGCTTTGGTTGAGTTTGCCTATAACAACGGTTATCAAGCCACAATAGGCATGGCTCCATTCAAGGCTTTGTATGGCGAGCACTTGTAGGACACCTTTGTCTGGAGTCGAGACAGGTGAAAGAAAAGTCTTAGGTCCCGAGATGATTGAAGCTACAAGTGCTATGGTAGATATGATAAGAGAAAGGATTAAGTCCCTTGATCCAAGACAGAAGTCTTATGCTGATAAGAGAAGGACCAATTTGGAATTTCAAGTTGGAGAGAAAGTCTTTTCGAGGGTCTCACCAATGAAGGGTGTGATGAGATTCAATGTTAAGGGAAAGCTTAGCCCTCGTTACATTGGACCTTTCGAGATTTTGGAAAAGGTTGGACCTGTTGCGTATCGATTAGCATTACCTCCGCCTCTTGCTGGTGTGCACAATGTGTTTCATATTTCGATGCTCCGAAAATACATAGAGAATCCGGAACACATTTTGCAGCAAGCACTGAAGGACTTAGTGCTGATTTGACCTATGATGAAGAACCGGCCGAAATCTTGGATAGGAAGGACAAGCAGCTGCGGAATCGCGCCATTCCTTTGGTGAAGATTCGGTGGAAGAACCATACCCCTGAAGAAGCTTCTTGGGAGAAGGAAGAAGATATGAAGGAGAAGTTTCCTTACCTCTTTGGAAGCACAGTGCGCTTTCAATTTCGGGGACGAAATTTCTTTAGGGGGGAGAATGTAAAACCCAGCCCTAACCTTGACCCGGAAACCTTGTTATTTGTAGGTCCGATGACCCGAAGTAAAGTAAGAAGTCAGCTTTGGGCCATCCCAAGAGAGGACTTGGTGTCCGGCTTTGAATCCATGAAAGTTGATGATGAGGTTCTATTTATGGAAACCGAATCCCGATGAAGATCTAATTAGTTGATGGACTTGGAGTGCTCTCTATCTTGGTTTGAAGGCATTTCTACCTATTAGGTAAGTCACTTGACTTGTGTGCAAAACCCCTTTAAGATTGGATTTGATCTGGACCTTCAATTCCTGTTTTGGTCTTCTTGTCAAGGATTGGTCGACTGATTGGTCGACTGGGCCAGTCGACCAATCCACTCGACCAATGAGTGCTGTCTTTGGCAATTAGGTTGTTCTTGCTCTATTTAAGTCCAATCTCGAGTCCACTTCGTATTTGCTGCCTCCAAACTCTCTGGAACGAACCAAAGAACTCTGCAAGTCATCTCTGTTGCATCCTTGGTGTTTTCTTGACGGATCTTCGTCGAAACTCTTCTTTTTGCATCAAAAGGTATGTCTACTCTCTCTTCTTCTCCTCCATCTTTGTTTTTCTTTCCTTTTTGAGTTGGGACAGTAGAAGAGATGCTGCATTCTCTGTTGCAAACATCTCTGAACATGTTCTCATGATCATCCTAAGGATTTGAGGCTAGAACAATGATCTTAACCATGATCATTGCAAGCTTTTGAAGGAATCATGATCAAACCATGATCTAATCTCTGTTAAACTTCTAATCTGAATTCTGATCTCTTTGGATCTTCTATGTTGATCATGTTAGTAGTTAATTACTGTGTTTTCTTTCCATGATCCATAATCTATAGATTTCTAGTTGTTCTCTTCTACCATACTATGTGTTCTTCATGATGCATGGTAGTTACATATATGGTAGGTTTTATTTCCTTATTTAGATTTATACTTCTAAGCCTTATTCCATGAAGATCTATGTATGTTTTCATGATACCATTACCGAAAGCAATGATCCATCCTCCTATTGTTCTTGTCTTTGTTTTCTATTTCAAATTCATCAAGATCCATGGTTGATTTAATTATGGTAACTTTTTGTTTCCTAATTTGGATCTTGATACCTTGATTGGATTAGTGTTTTGAGGTCCCCTATTTGTTAGAATACTACTGATGTAGTCTACCCCTTGATTAGTACCCTTTTGAACCACCAAATTCGGATTTCATATCTTAAAACTCCGATTTTATAGGCCTATCGTTCGCATTGGTCGATGATTGGTCGATTGGACCACTCGACCAATCCACTCGACCAATGAGTACAGCAACTCCAGATTTGGTGCGTTTTCGGATGTTTTGATATCTTTTCTTTTAGGGATCTTTCCTAATATGTTGTATATACTTGTTTAGGACCTTCTTCTCAAGTTTGCCAAGATCTTACTTGATTTCTTAGGATTCCTTTGCGAGTTATAAAAGGTAAGGATGGTTATTTCCTTAATTACATAGATAGCATGAATCTAGTTTCTATATTTGAATATCATAGATATGATTCCTAAATTAGATTCTTACAATGATATACTACTGTTGCATAACTTTGATTACAGTGAGCATTACTTATTCATATTGAATTGATTCATGTATGATTTACTTACCAATTATATACAAGTGATTGTAATTATTATTTTCTTTCCATATATGAAGTTACCATATATGTGATGATATGAATTGATGCATGTGTATACTTACGTATGGTTTGGAAAGGAGAGGTGTCCTTTTGACACTTCTGTCCTTGGACTACTACGGGAATATTATGGGATGTTTCCGGAGATGCCCTCTGGACACCTTCCTAAACTGTTGGATGACATATCTAGGATTGTCTAGTAGTGTTTGGCTAGGATGTCCTGTTATGTCGACCCTAATCGGAGGGGTATTGAGACCGAACGACCCGTGGTAGCAATGGGGATTCATGGGCGCTCAAGACCGGTAACCAACCCGTGAGAGGACAGGAATCACATTGTGGGGGCCATTTATTGGTAGGGTTGCATATGATTAGACTTGGGCTCACGGGCGCTTAAGACCGGTAACCAACCCGTGAGAGGACGTGAGAGCTTCCCGTTTACCATATGTGGATGATCAATAGGGTTGATGAGTCCGTAGTCCGAGTTGGTCGGTGCCATAGGATACGCTGACTCTAGTGTGAAGGATACCGGAAAGGATCGTCAGGGACGAGGAATGGAAGTATCCGGATCCGACTTGATGTAACTAAGTAGAAGACTTGCATTTGGCTAGGTTTTACCCTGACATGCGCCAGTACTTATACCAAATGGTTGTGAGAGAGTGTGTTGACTTAACCCCTGCCAAGGTTTGTCCTGAGGGATGAAGGACCCATTACCAATCGGCTGCTCAAGACCGGTGAAATGATCCGTGAGAGAATCCAAGATATCTTAAATGGTTGAGGATGTGAGTGGACTTTCCTAAAGAAGTACGGTGCTATGACTTAAAGCATGTCCGCCAATAGAGACCAGCATACATAGAGTTAGATTCATTCATTCATTGCTTGTCTCATATCATATTGCATTTATGTTTGTTCTGGAATTCTCGCCATTTATGTTATTATGGATTTTAATCCGCCTTACTGAGTTTCTTTGAAACTCATTCCTTTATTGTACAATGTTGTTAGACTATCCCGCATGTACCGAGTACTATGACGGTCCCTATGAAGAAGCGCAAGGCAAAGAGGCATATCTCCGGGGAAGGTGATTGCGGTTACCACAATTACTCTCAAGATTCCGCGAGTGGTTATGCTCCGTACGATGCTTAGTCCGACCATTGAGTGGAAGCGTCCTTGTGCTATTTATGAGATTTACACTTACAAGGATGTTGTCTATAAAGTGGAGAACAATTTAGTTACCCAATGTACTTGTTCTTGGGATTAGGTTTTGTCTAGTTTATTCTTTTAGAGCTACTTTTCCGCTGGTTGTAAAGTGGGATTTTTGCCTCACTTTACTTATCCGTTTGATACTCTGATTATATCTATTATTCTGATTCATTTATGATTCATTCTTTCTTTATTGGATCTATGATTTATCTTCCGCACTCTTGTTATGATTGTTCATGATTATGTTATTGTTTATGTGGGAGGTTGATCACTCGATACCTGATCTTCGGGCTGTGGATCACACTCTCGGGTATGCCAGATAGGGTACCGGCTGGGAGGGCGTGACAGATATCTCATCAAATAGAAGAGTATAATAAGACAAGATTAAATGAATAAGAAACATACATGAATAAGTATTCATTCATGATCAAGTACATAAAGTAAATAAGGAAATAAGATCCTACTGTACTTACAGCATTCATATCATAATGGAAACTAACATAACAGTAGCTAAATCATGCATTCACGTCATAATACATAAAGACATGTAAATAGGCATATTGTGAGTTGGAATACTCACCTCGAAATCCGAACTTATAGTCTTCAAATAAGAAATCAGAGAATATATCCAAAATCACCTAAACAAGCTTGACAAAACATGTATAGGTCATAAGAAGTGATTCCAAAAGATTGGAGTCGAAACGGATCATAAACAGAGTTGCTGTCACTACGGTTTGATTGGCTGGGTTGAGTGCTCCAATCGACCCAGGCAATCTGCCCAAGAGCAAATCCGAAAATAAGAAGAGAATCTTGATCCGAAACCTATGCTACACAAACCAGAATGCGATGAAACTTGGAGAGATTGTCTAACACAGTAGCCTAAGACTAAAAGGCATAATTTAGACATCAAACCACCATTAAAACCATTACTTACTAATTTAGAATCATAGTTTCTATTTTGGAAAACAAGACTTTCTAATTTGGAAAACAACATGGTTTTCATTGAAAACAAGCTATGAATGAAAGAGATGAACTAGAGATGATGAGACCTCATTCTAGTATATGAACACAGTAAATCAAGAGTAAGAATGATCATAGAGATGCATCTAATATGCTAGAAGAAATCGAAATAAGAACATGATCATAGTTTAAGAAGAAATCATGAAAATCATGTAGAGAATGAATATGAAATCATAGCATATAGAATGAGAAGAGATTGTAGAAGATATGATTGCAGAGATGCAATATCTTCCTCATAATCTCAGATCAGAGAAGAGAATGATCCTAGTAAGAATGAATCAATAGCATAATAGATTGAATACTAACCTTTGATTGAAAAACAAGAGAGAGAAAGCTTGAGAGTTGAATGTAGATCTTCTTCCACACCAAAGGAGGCTTGGAGATGAGTTTCCTTCGTTCTCTAGGTGTTTTGGAGGCTAGGGATACTAAAAACACGAAGTTATGAGGTATATATAGCAATAATGACCTAAACAGAAGATTCTCGCTCAATTCCGTTTACTTGGGTCGAGTGGGTTGGGTTTATTGGCCCGATCGACCCAGCCAGTCGACTCCAGTGACAAAGATAGCCTAAAACAGGATTTGAGGGCCTTTCTCTTATCGAAATCAAACAAAATTTTAAACACAACAACTATAACTTACCTAGCATAGGAAAATGGCTTTAAATCATATCTAACCATGCTCTAAGGTCATCAACCAATCTTCTCTCCATCAAGGTGCATTCTCTTTTCTAAATCAACCAAGCTCTTCAAGTAGGGAATTCCATCATCAATTTTCTATGGGTTTTCGAATCTACACTAAGGGAGAGGTTTGACTTGACTTCCTTGGACCTTCTAAACATATCAACACCATACAAATAAGTTCTTCTTCATCCAAAACAAATAAGGTGTATAATTTAGGTTTTGGGCTGGATTTCACATTCTCCCCCCCTTAAAATAATTTTGTCCTCGAAATTGGGAGAGTACTAGGCTTCTAAAGAAATGGTGGTACTTTGCTTCTAACTGGACTTCCTTCTCTTAAAATCTACGGGAAAACAAATAACGATAAGACTTTTGTAAGAAAACAAGGGAGTAAAGCTAACATGCTTTGAAATCAAATCGAAAGTATGATCATGGCTTCATAAAGATTTCACAAGGATCATGGCGAAGATCAATATGAAGATAATAAAACCTGAAGAATGAAAGGAGATTGTAGAAGAGATGGTTGCAAGGATGCAGCATCTTCTTCGTAATCTCAATCACAAAGAATAAATCATAGCAAGAGTAGATCAATACAACACAAGAGAGATTACTAATCTTTGATTGAAGAATAGGGAGATGGAAAGTTTGAAGTCTTGAAACAATTAAAAGAATAACAATTCATGGAGATCACATTTGATTTCTCTTCAAAATCATCATGTGGAGAATTCACAAGGTTATAGAGTGTATGGAAATCCACTCTAGAACAGCAGGGATAGAAGGATTAGTCATGGGAATGATTTAAGATCACCCTCCTATCAAAGGGAATGGGAGGTACAAGGAGAAATCGTAGAGGAAATAGATCAGCTTTGGGGTAAACGTTTACCAAACGAAACTAGGCAACTCATACGACAGAGAATAAATCGAACAATGCATATGGTATGTATGCATTTGGTACAACAGCAAGGTTAGGATTAAGTGGGTGTTCACAAACGTAGTAATGGTCAAGAAGGCCAATGGGAAGTAGAGGATGTACGGGTACTACCCCGACCTCAACAAGGCTTGCCCCAAAGGCGCTATCCGTTGCCACGGATTGACCTCTTGATAGATGCGACTACAGGATATGAAACTTTGAGTTTCATGGATGTCTACTTATGGTATAATCGGATCCTCATGAATAAAGAGGATGAGAAGTTTACAGCCTTTCATGACTGATCGTGAAAGCTTCTATTTGGCACTGAAAAATGCAGGAGCTACATATCGCAGGGCTGTCAACAAGATATTCAAGGACCTAATCGGAAGGAATGTTGAGGCTTATGTTGACGACATGTTGGTAAAGAGTATTACAAGGGCAAATCGTATTGCAGATTTAATCGAGGTATTTTCAAGGTTACAAAAAATACAGGATGAGTCGAATCTAGAGAAGTGTGCCTTCGGAGTCTCGTCGAGCAAATTTTGGGCTTCATGGTATCGCAAAGGGGTATTGAGGCTAATCTAGCCAAAATACGGGCTCTAATTGACATGGAAGCTCCAAAAACTGTTTGAGATGTACAATGCTTAACGGGGAGAATTGCCGCTCCGAATCGTTTCATCTCAAAATCTAGAGAAAAGTGTCTACCATTTTTCAAAGCACTCAAAGATCCGA